>NW_027137594.1:1020371-1710406 GCF_001692895.1 Cenococcum geophilum 1.58 | reverse complement strand
GTGTAGAGCTTCGTGCAGAGCCTCGTGTAGAGCTTCGTGCAGAACTTCGAACTTTATATAGAACTTTAGGAAAAAATTATAGCATCTAATTTTACTTTTCTGCCATTTTAGCATTTTCTAGCATTTAGCAGCTAAATGCTAATACTTAATTATAAATGCGGCATTTGGCGCAAAATGCTAGTACTTAGTAATAAATGCCGCATTTAGCTGCTAAATGCTAGAAAATGCTAAAATGGCAGAAAAGTAAAATTAGATGCTGGTAAATTTTTTCCTAACGTACTAGTTTAAAATTTCTATAACTGTCTACCTTATACCTAAGAAATCCACTAAATTCCACTAACCTAGGAATTCCACTAAATTCTACTAACGTAAGATTTCTACTAATGTCTACTCTACGCCCAAGGAATCTACCAGATTCCACTAGCATAAGAATTCCACTAAATTCCACTAATATAAGAATTCTACTAACATCTACCAAGGATCCGAAACCCCTACTAAATTCTATAAGTTATTACTAAGCACTATACCGCCCTAAGCTAAGTAGAAGCTTAAGCTTAATACATAAAAATATTAGAAGGACTAGTACTCTATTATAAAAAGGATTCTTAAAGAACCTGAACCTAAATCTAATACTAACTCTATATCTAATACTAAACCTAAACCTAAATAAGAAACTATGGACAATCTAAGCGAGCTTAATACCCTAAATATCTGCATAATTAGAGCTACCCCACTAGCGTAACTTACTAAGAAACCTAAATATACGATTTTTATTGTTACTATAGCTAATATTAAGAAGGCCTTAGTACTGAAAAAGTATACCGACCTTGCTATAAAGGTACTAGTAGAGTACTATAACCGCCTAAAGGTATTTTTATAGAAGGAAGCCGATAAGCTATTAGAACACCAATTATATAACTATAAGATTATACTTAAAGAAGAAAAGCAGCCTAGATTTAGACCCCTCGTTAGGAAAACGGGAGAGTGGTAGGGGCTAGCTAGGGGCTGGCCCGGGGCTGGCCCGGGGTCATTTCAGCTGGATCCGCTGATCTGCTCATGTACACTTATTTACGCTAGCCCGGGGCCATATTAGCAACATTAGCACATTTTATACGTTTTATACGTTTTATACATTTTGTACGTTTTATATATTTTATATAATATTTCCTATAGCTGCAATATTTATAATTATAAAATAAATAATAAAATTCAAAATTCAAAATTCAAAATTTAAAATTTAAAATTTAAAATTAATGGTAGCTATAAGGGATATCTCTCACAGAGGCTCCAAATCGTCAATTGGCGGCGTTCCCGATAATCCGCCGGCCATGTACTAATTTCCTAACTAGGCCTAGTGCCTGCGTGTCCTGCGTGTCCTGCCTGTCCTACCTGTCCTACCTGTCCTACCTGTCCTACCTGTCCTACCTGTCCTACCTGTCCTACCTGTCCTACCTATCTGACCGTCCTACTTGTTCGTGCCTACCTGTCTGTGCCTGCCTGTCGTGCCTACTTGTCTATGCCTACCTGTCTGTATCTGTAATTTGGGGGAGAAGTCNGCCCGATCGAAGGCTCTGCTTAATTTGATTGCGATTAATTGTATTAATTCGAATCGTTCTCTCTGGGCGTTCGCTGGCTGTACGTTTAAACGGTGGTCGTCTGGGGTGCCTCCCTAAGAGGCCTTGATTCGATTTGATTCGATAACGGGATAATATCGAGGCTCTAGTTCGATTCGATCGATCGATTGAATTGATCGTGGTGTTCGCTGGTTGGTCGTTTAAACGATTATCGTCTGGCTCTGGCGACGGTCGTCTAGTTCTGGCGACGGTCCTCTCCTACCTGCCTACCTACCTACCTGTCTGCCTACCTACCTACCTGCCTGCCTGCCTGCCTGCCTGCCTGCCTGCCTGCCTGCCTGCCTGCCTGCGCTAGTGTCTGGTTCAATTTGGGGGAGGAGTCGGCCTGATTGAAGGCTCTGATTGATTCGAATTGTTCTCTATGGCCGTTCGCTGGCTGTACATTCGAACGGTAGTCGTCTNGGGTGCGGCCGTCTAGATCTAGCAACGGTCATCTAGTTCCAGCGACGGTCGTCTAGTTCTAGGACAGTCGTCTGGTTCTGGCGACGGTCGTCTGGTTCTAGTCACAGTCCTCTGGCTACCGTTCTGGTGCCTCCCTAAGTAGGGAGGATGTAAGGAAGGAAGGGTAAAGGTGGCATTTAGGTGTGCAAGGGGTATGTAAAGGCACGCGTAGAGGCTGTCGGGAATATAGCGGGGACCCGATGGTACTTAGGACGATTTATATAATTGGGAAAATCAAAGTCCTGCTAGGAAGCCTGCTAGGAGCCTACCAGGAGGCCTTTAGGATTTTAATACCCTAATAGCAATAAACGCAATAATAGTAACAATATTTATTTTATAGCCGTAAGCTAGCGTAATGCTGGCGTATAGCTCTAGGGGGTTAGCTAATATGGCAAAAAGCTAGCCCTGGGCTCTAGGGGGTTAGCTAATATGGCGAAAAGCTAGCCCCGGGCTCTAGGGGGTCAGCTAATATGGCGAAAAGCTAGCCCCGGGCTCTAGGGGGTCAGCTAATATGGCGGAAAGCTGGCCCCGGGCCCTAAAAATACTTTTAGCGAAACCAAATTTCCTGCGCCACTTCCCGTTTTCCTGACGCTATATAGGATATCCTAAAATAAACTCTAAGTGCTATAAAAGTATTTAGATAAGAACCTAAGTAAAGGATTTATTAGAGTAAGCTTATCGCCTATAGCCGCACTAGTAATCTTTATTAAGAAACCCGGCGGCGGTTTGCGCTTCTATATAGACTACTAAGCTTTTAACGCCATTACCGTTAAGAATTAATATCCAATCCCGTTAATATAGGAGATATTAAACTAAATGTTTGTATCAATTTAATAATATAAGTAAGTTATATCTAGGGGCACAAAATACATATAGTATCGTATGCTCTTTTAGATGGTGGTAACTGTCGATTCTATTAAGGTAGACTACGTAGTCTATATACTAACGCGCCCTCCCCCCTAATTAGTTATAAGTAAGTGGTTAGTGCACTAAACGTATAAATACGCGTTTGGTATACTAGGTGCTATAATTATACACTAGCGGCACTTAAAGATAGACTTACTTGTATATAGCCTCCGTAATTGCCTTATTAGAACTGTAAAATATAAAAGAAATATATAGGAAATCCCTCCTAAGGTGCCTTCTAGGCTGCCTTCTAAACGGTGCCTTAAGCTAGCTGTAAGTCCTACTTACGGCCTATAAAATAAACCGTACGGCCTTCTAACGGACTATAAATAAACTATACGGCCTTCCAACGGGCCGTAAATAAACTATAAGTACTCTATTAGTCTTGTTCTACCCATTCTATAACCTTTAGATTAAGCTTATTTATATTAATTAGGGGTTTAAGAGCTTAGCACGGCTTTGCCTTAGCTATAGCATCCGCTAGGTTATCTCCGCTACTAATTTATTTAACCTCTATAATCTTACGTTATTTATAGGCCTAATATAAGTATATTAAGTTAACTATAAGCCTCTTCTCTTATATCGTACCTAGTTTAACTATACAGTTATAAAGGGACTTTAAATTAGTGTATAGAACTAGGGGTAATTGCTCTAATTATAGGATCTTCTAAATTGTTAACTTAATTACAGCTCCTATATTAAAGCCATAAGCTAATACGTATAGCTAAAAAGCTAGTATACTATAGGTTACTTGTTTGCACTTAATTAAAGACTAATAAATTATATTTATATCCTAATTACGGTCTATAAGTATAATTATAAAGCCGATTTGTAATAATAGGTCCCTATTATTAGCGAAAAAGGCGTCCGTAAATACTAGTAAGCTAAGGAAATTTAAGTCTAGTGGCATAAAAGTAAGTCCTCGTATTATATTATTAATTTGCTACTAAATACGTTTATTAAGCTAGTTAATATTTTTCTTTTATAGATTTATTACCTAGGCCGTAAAGGATAGATTATAGGCAGATTTAGGTTAATAGACTATAGTAATATAGGCGCCTTTTATACGCTGTATAACGTATTAGTCCTTTATATTTACGGTCTTATAGGTCTCTCTATAGGAACTAGTAAGGTCCGTAGGCTTTACTATAATAAGCTTTAGGTTTTAAGCTTAGCGTTCCTAAGTTAGCTAGATTAGGTTACCCTTTTATATAATTAAGCCTCTATTAAACTTAATTAGAGTCTACTTAGTTAACTGCTCTTATAGCTTTACTAAGAACTTTACCTCTTATAGTTTAGTCTCTTTAGCGTCTATAAAAGTCCGGTCCGCTAAGAAAAGAGTATTATCTATTTAGAGTCCAATAATACCAAGACCGTTTAATAGGGTATATAGGAGGTAGAGGTTATAAGTTAACTATTTCATTTTAAGTTTACTAATATAATGCTAGTAATACGTTTTAAACTAGTAGTTTCTAGCTTTTAGTACTCCGTAAAGGGGTTTTATAACCTATAAAATTGTTCCTAGTTATAAATTAAGCTTAAGGGGTAGTTATATAAAGATATCTCTATTTAGGTAGGTGTTAGACTGTATATAGGCTTACAAGATATCCTATAAGTAGAGGGCTATAGGTTTAATTTGCTGTAGTCTAGGCATAAGTGCGAGTATAATTCGTTAACTAACTCGTTAAATTATAGGTAATTGCGTAAAAACTAAGTTCTTTCCCTAGTCGTTATAAGCTTATATAATAAGCCTTAATTTCTTAAAGGCTTTATTAGTACTAGGGTGTTTAATCTCGTTAATAAAGCGTAAGTTAAATATACGGACGCCTTACGGGATATCTTTCTCCATTATAACCGCAAAGACGCCCTTTTTAAGTAGTCCATTAATCTCTTTACGTCGTAAGTCTATAAAAGGGGTTTCCTATACTAGAACTAATATATTTATAGGTAGGGGTTGTCTTACGGATGTGCCTGCGGAGGTTAGGTAATTCTTTATTATAGGGTTCTTAGTTAAAAGGTACTTTTAGGGGCGTCCTTAACTACACTTTATAGTAGGTTTAGCGGGTTTAGTAAGTTTATAGGGGACTTTTAGAGTAGGTAAGGGTGCTTCTAGTTTGTCTAATTTAACATTATAGGTGTTTTTAGACCGAAAATAGGGTTTTACAGACGTGCTTCTAAAGCTAGTCGGTCCGCTAGGAAGTTATATACAGCATATTTTGTCTTCTACAGCTAGTAAATAATAAGGTCCAGTCTAATTACCGCTTTTACGCTATATAAGGACTTTAGAATTAAGCGGGAGGTTATATACTAAGGTTGTATTAGGTCTATTACGGTAGTATAAAGCGCTATTAATGGTTTGTTTAGCCCGTAACTTAACTATTTCGGCTATTACCTTCCGTATTATAGCTACTTAATTTATAACGGACGGGGCAGGAGGGTCCAGTTTGCCTATTTTTAGGTAGGCTCTATAAACCAAGAAAGTAAGTACTAGTTTGTTAGGGCCGGCAGTATTATTAATAGCTTTTACAGCTATCTATAAAGCTAGTTCCTTTTAGATGTCCTTATACTTATCCGTAATAATTTAGTAAGCTCTCTATAGAGCTAGGTAAGCTTACTTAATAAGCCTAACAAACTAGTACGCCTTAATTAGAACGGCTTTTGTTAAAATAGCTATAGCTATAGCGTATTATTGGAATTCCTTACTAATAAAGTTCCTACTAGCGTTGTGGGTAATATACTTAGGGGGTCTAACGTATATATTAATTTAGCAGGTCCGTAAAATATCCTAAGTATATTTTATAGATATATTTTATAACTAACGGGCGGCTTAATAGCGGGTTGCCTTATTAATTATATATAATACTAGGCTGCCATTAATGTATATAATATCTACGTACACTAAGTGGTTAAAATTAAGGTCTTTATAAAGAGTAAACTTAAATTAGCCTAGGGAACGTCCGTATTTCTGGCAGAAGGAGCAGTATTTAGTTAGGTGGTTAATTGCCTTTCTATTAACGTTGTTATATCCAGAGCGTTTAAGGACTCTATACAGCTTTTCAGCTAATAAGTGGCCAAAATAGCGGTATAGGCGATGGATTTTAGTACTAGTAAGGTAGCACAGGTTATAGTTAAAAGATTCCTAAATGTAGGTCTATAAAGTCTCTCCCTATATAAGGAATAGGTGTCCAAATCGTTATATAATTAGTAGGGTGATATACTTACTTCCTAGGGTAGTTGCGGGGCTAATTAAGGTGTCCGTAATATTATTATAGTAAACCTATAACCTATCTATATCTATAAGGCAAAGTAGAAAAGGGGTATCCGCTTTTACTATATGGAAGTTAACTAGGCTAATTAGAGTCTTAACTATAACTAATCTAATTAATGCAGTTAAGCTAATGCCGAATTAGACGTTTACGGCCCTAGTTTTCATAGTATTAATGTCTATATTATTATTTATAGTGGTCTTATATATAAGGTATTATCCATAAGCTATAATAAACTTCTTAGAGGTACCTATATCGATTATAACGCTATAGAATTCTTTAGGGGTATAGCGTTTTATAGTGATATATATTAATAGGTCCTATTTACGGTCTATAACGTCTATAACGGGTTTAATAGGTATACCTATAGGTTAGTTTTTAGGTGCGATTAAGTATATAAAGGAGCGGTCGGCTAATACGGTTATAATATTAAAGGCTTAGCCGTCTGTAAAAGGTCTAAAAGTAGTTAGAAACGTCTCTAAGGTCTCTTATTCCTAAGTATTTAAGTCTAAGTTAATTATAAGGGCTTCTATTAACTCGTTAAGAGACTCCTCTACTTTATCTCCTTTATAATTTAGGATAAACTAGTTAACCTAGCTGTTAAATCTCTTCTTAGACTTGTTATGCTCTTCCTAGGTATACCTTATAGACTAATATCCTTCCTTACCGCACATAAAGCACTCCCAGTTGGTTTGTCTATAGGGGTATACTTTTATATAGGAGTTACTACGGGGTTTACAGGTGGGACTTAGTTAGTATAGGTACTGCTAGCAGTAGCGGCGGTCCGTAAAGTAGGTATTTAAGTTAGTTTATAGGTTTTATAGGTCTGTAATAAAGGCTTAGTACTACCTAGTAGGTTTAAGACTTTATATATTATAATAGAGGACTATAAATCGTTAATAAGGCCAGTTAAGGTGTCTATAGGCTTATAATAGGCGTATTTATAGAGTTCTACTTCCTAGTAGGTTGTAATAAGTTTGTTATATAGGAAGTCGTCTATTTAAAGCTTAGTATTAAGGCCATACTATAGGTGCTAAAGGTCTTTAATAAGAATTTGCAGGCACTCTATAGTCGATTTTTTAGTATTCTTATTAATTACGGTATATAACTTAATCGCATTCTATTATATAAGGATATTACGCTTATATTCTAGCCCTTTAAAGTAGTTATATATAGCTTTATATAGCTTATTAAAGGGAATACTAAGGGGGTTACTTTTAAGGTTAGTGTAATAGTGGTTAAGGACTGGGCCGCATGGTATGGTAGAGTAGGCTATAACGGGACTAGCCTAGTTATAGTAGGAATGTCTTAGTAAAACACTTAATAGATAAATTCCGACGCTTTAACCGAATTCTGCTAGATTAATTAAATTCTACTAAAGTCCGTTAAAGACCGCGTACGTATATACGCACGCATTGACCACTAAGCCCCTAACTATTTAATTATATAATTCCCTTGTTATTCCCTTCTCTTCTTTACGTAATATCTTGTTCTTAGCGAGAGCTATATACCCTTAGATTTAGATAGAATTTATATTATTCCTTTAAATCTTTCCTAAAGTCTCTCCGCGCCCTTATATTACGTTGCGTTAATATTAATGCCCTTAAAATAGTAAACAAACTTAAATCCACTATATTAACTATTATAGCCCTAGTTAAGGAATAAACAACTATAATACAATAGTCCTTTATAGATGCCTTGGCCTAGTAACAAACTATACTAGAAGCTTAGTATTAGCAATTAATTAAAGCAATACGCAAAGAACTCTATAACGCTAAAGTACTTGCGTTAAAGACCCTAATAGCAACACCTATAAATAAAATTAAAATAACTGTATATAAACTTAACCTATTAAATATAAACCCTAAACTAGTAACGGTAGCTTAACCTATACCTATAATAAACCCAGTACCTACTACAAAATTAAAAAAACTCCTTAACCCTTTAATATTTAATAGAAATTAAAATAACCTATATCCCTTTATAACTAAGCTCTATCTTAAACTTTTAATAAACTATAACTAATACCCTATTAAAGCTAGCAAGATTAGCTATAGAATGTCTTATTTAAGTAAAGACGCTATATAAACTATAGACCCATTCTTCTATAATAGCACCTTCGTTAATTTTAAAATCTTTATCTCTCTATTAGAACGAATATATAATAACGCTAGCCGCAAATATATAGCTATTACTAAACTTAAAAACCTATAATAACGGAACTAAGACTTTACTAGCTTCTTTTCGGAATTTTTAGGCCTTATTAATAAACTAAATTAGAATAAAGCCGCTAGAGTTACTACTCTCCGCTAAGCTATTTCGGATAAAATTAAAGTATAGTTAGTAGATAGAGAACTGCTAAAGGACTTACCTAAATTTACTATAATATATTAATAAATTAATAAGGACCTTTAATATAATAAATAAACTTATTTCCTAAAGCTAACTATACCTTATATTTAAAACTCTATAAAACTGGTATATACCCTAAAGTATAATCCGTCTTTAAAACCTAAAAGCCCTATATATAACCCTATAGACCTTAACGCCACTTAATCCTATATACCTTTAGGAACTAATAAATAAAGAATATAAGCCGTAAATAGAGAATGTTTTAGATATAGAAAAAAGGGATATATTTAAAGGGATTGCTAAACTTACCTTTTTAAAAAGGTCCGCTGTAGCTCCTCTTAGTCCTTAAGTTATATTTATTTTATAAATTATACTTAGTTGCTATAAAGCATCTTACCTTTAGTTAACTTAAAAAATAAATTATCTTAGGACTAAGTCGCGCCTTAAGATAAGAAGTGGAAGAGTATAAGTGTTTAGGCTCTTTTAGCGCTAATATATAACACAACTCCCTTGTATAATTACAGCACCTATCGTACTAACCGCGTGCTTACGCGTTCGGTGCACCAACCACCCGCTTACGCGTTTGGTGCACCCCTGGAGTACTAACTAAGTAGGGGGGAGGTGCGTTAGTATATAGACCGCGTAGTCTACCTCAATAGAATTGACAGTCACCACCATCCCAAAGAGCATACGATACTCTACGTATTTCGTGCCCCGGGATATGACTTACCTATACTATTAAGTTGGTATAAACACTGATTAGTAAGCGCGTACAGATTAGTAATCACTTAATACCTCCCCTAAGCGATACTCGATAGCGACCACCCGTTTAATCCTAGTACGACCTACTAGAAGGTTAAAAGTTGGGGATTACGGACCTATCACTAACTCTGTATACTTATTTAAGTCTTAGTACGGTTTACCGGAAGTTTATAGACGCGAATACAGACTTGTACAGAACTACCTACCCTCAACCTCTTTAAACCTCGAACCCCTATTCCTACTACACCCTCTTTTAATACCTCCGACGTCTTTTCAGACCCCTTATAGAGACCCCCTACCCTTCTGCGAACTATAACGGACCTGTTAAGACCCCTTACGGAGACCCCCTACCCTTTTGCGAACTACAACGGACCTATCAAGACCCCTTACGGAGACCCCCTACCCTTCTGCGAACCGTTACGGACCCGTTAATCGCCTTTATGGACTACTATAAGACCTCTTAAACTGTTACAGACCCGCTAATCAATTTTACGGACCGTTACAAGACCTCCTCCACCCGCTACAAGCTACTATTACCCACTACAGCTTATATAGATATACTACGCTATATAATATGGCAGATATAACTAAGCAAATTAGTAAAGGTCAAAAGAAGTAGAGTTAGGGAGTCGACCTCACGTCTACGGACGGCGTTAACGACTATATTAATTTTAAAATCCTTAAATACGGATACTATAAGCTTCTAAACAACAACCTATAGGAGCAATATAAGGAAGACTTTGCGGATTTTACGGAAGCTATTCTTAAGGCTTATAACCCTAATGCCATCCATAACCTATAAACCCTTTTACGTCACTAAGGTGTATGGGTTAAAAAGGATAAACGAGTTACTGTTATACGGTCCTTATATAACATAATATAGGAAGAAGACCAAATAGAATGGACTAAAGAGGAAATCTTAGACCAGGTTAAAGCTATAAAAGAACTCTTTGCTTCTTCCAAACTTAATATAATCGCTAGCCTTATACCTAACCCACTTAACCAAATTTGCCCTATAAACTAAAGCGGCTTTAAAATTGACCTTACTAACTAAAATATACCCTACTTTTAAGTTATGGACCACGCTATGGACCGTAATACCCCTATAAACTAAAATACGGACCAAAACCCTCCCGCCGCCCAAGCTATAGATCCGCAACCTACCTAAGTCACAGATCCGCAACCTACTTAAGTAAAGACCTATAGTAAGGAGCTAGCCAACTTAGCTAAGCTCTATACCGACGAATCTAAGTATAGCGGTAAAAATAATAACTTTGACTTTAAACTAACCATCTTTACGGACCTCTATTAAAAGGCTAACATTCCTAAACGGGAATTCAGCCAAGCCTACTCTACTATACTACGTAGCCTAGCCCTTAACTACTACTACACCAACCTTAAGAGCAACCCCCTTAGTGTCTCCTTTAATAAGCTATATAAAGCTATATATAACTACTTTAAAGGGCCGGAATATAGGCGTAATATCCTTACCTAATAGAATGCGACTAAGTTACGGACCGTAATTAACAAGAATACCGAAAAGTCGACCACAGAATACCTATAAATTCTTATTAAAGACCTCCGGCACCTATAGCACGGCCTTGACATTAAGCTTCAAACGGACGACTTCCTGTATAATAAGCTTATTATAGCTTGCTAGGAAGTAAAACCCTATAAATACGCCTATTATAAGCCTGCAGACACCATAGCTGGCCTTATTAACAATTTACGGTCCTTTATTATAACGTACAAAGTCTTAAACCCGCCAGATAGTACTTAAACCTTTATTACGGACCTACAAAACCCGTAAACTGACTTAGACGCCTACTTTACGGACCGCCGCTACTACCAGCAGTACCTATACCGACTAAGTCCCACCCATAACCCCCGCAGCAACTCCCATATAAAAGTATACCCCCACAGACAAACTAGTCAGAAGTGCTTTATATACGGTAAGAAAGGATATTAGTCTATAAGGTATACCCAGGAAAAACGCGATAAGTCTAAGAAGAGATTTAATAGATAGATTAACCAGTTTATCTTAGACTACGAAGGAAAGGAAGTAAAAGAGTCTCTTAACGAGTCAATAGAAGCCCTTATAATTAATTTTAACTTAGATACTTAGAAATAAAAGACCTTAGAGACGTTTCTAACTACTTTTAGACCTTTTACGGACAGCTAAGCCTTTAATACTATAACCGTATTAGCCGACCGCTCCTTTATATACTTAATTACACCCGAAAACTAGCCCATAAATACACCCGCTAAACCCGTTACGGACGTTATAGACCGTGAATAGGACCTATTTGCATATATTACTATAAAACGCTATACCCCTAAAGAATTCTACGGCGTTATAATCGATATAGGTACCTCTAAGAAGTCTACTGCAGGTTACGGACAATACCTTGCATATAAGACCACCGTAAATAACAATACGGATATTAATACTACGCAAACTGGGGCCGTAAACGTCTAATTCGGCATCGGCTTAACCACATTAATTAGATTAGTTGCAGTTAAGACCCTAATTAGCCTAGTTAACTTCCACGTAGTAAAAGCGGACACCCCTTTTCTACTCTATCTTGCGGATATAGATAGGCTATAGGTCTACTATAATAATATTACAGACACCGTAATTGGCCCCATAACTGCCCTAGGAAGCAAGCATATTACCCTACTAATTATACGACGATTTGGACACCCGTTCCTTATATAGGGAGAGACTTTACAGACCTATATTTAGGAATCTTTTAACTACAACCCGTGCTACCTTACCAGTACTAAGATCTACCGCCTATACCGCCGCTTCGGCCACCCATTAGCCAAAAAGCTATATAGAGTCCTTAAACGCTCTAGACATAATAACGTTAATAGGAAGGTAATCGACTACCTAACCAAATACTACTCTTTTTACCAGAAATACGGACGTTCCCTAGGCCGATTTAAGTTTACCCTTTATAAGGACCTTAACTTTAACCACTTAGTATACGTGGACATTATGTATATTAACGGCAGTCCAGTATTACATATAATTAATAAGGTAACCCGCTATTAAGCCGCCCGTTAGTTGCAAAATATATCTATAAAATATACTTGGGACATTTTACGGACCTACTAGATTGATACATACCTTAGACCTCCTAAGTATATTACCCACAACGCCGGCAGAAACTTCATTAGTAAGGAATTCTAATAGTACGCTATAGCTATAGCTATTTTAACAAAAGCCGTTCTAGTTAAGGCGTACTAGTCCATTAGGCTTATTAAGTAAACTTACCTAGCTCTATAGAGAGCTTACTAAATTATTATAGACGAGTGTAAGAATATCCAAAAAGAACTAGCTTTATAGATAGCCGTAAAAGCTATTAATAACACCGCTAGCCCTAACGGACTAGTACCTACCCTCTTAGTCTACGGAGCCTACCTAAGGATAAGTAAACTGGACCCTCCTACCCCATCTATTACGGATTAAGCAGCTATAATACAGAAGGTAATAGCCAAAATAGTTAAATTACGGGCCAAACAAACTGTTAATAACGCCTTATACTACCGTAACGGACCTAATATAACCTTAGTATACAACCTTCTGCTTAATTCTAAAGTCCTTATATAGCGTGAAAGCGGTAATTAGACTAGACCTTACCGTCTACTAGCTGTAGAAGACGAGACCTACTATATATAGCTCCCTAGCGGACCAATAAGCTTTAGAAGCACATCCATAAAACCCTATTTTTAGTCCGAAAACACCTATAACGTTAAGCCAGACAAACTAGAAGCACCTACTAAGCTAAACAAACCAGAAGCACCCGCCGAATTAGGTAAACTAGAAATAACCGCCAAATTAAATAAACTAGAAGCACTTTTACCTACCCTAGAGGTCCCCTAGAAACCTACTAAACCTACTAAACCTACTGTAAAGCGTGGCCGAGGACGCCCCTATAAGAACCCCATAACGGAGAATTACCTAACCTCCGCAGGTATATCTATAAGGCAATCTCCGCCTACAAATATATCAGTTCTAGTATAGGAAACCCCTTTTACGGACTTATAACGTAAAGAGATCAACAGACTACTTAAAAAGGGCGTCTTTATAGTTATAACGGAGAGAGATGTTCCGCAAGGCGTCCGTATATTTAACTCGCGCTTTATTAACGAAATTAAGCACCCTAATACTAATAAAGCCTTTAAAAAGTTAAGGCTCATCATATAAGCTTATAACGACTAGGGAAAGGACTTAGTCCTTACGCAATTACCTATAATCCAATAAGTCAGCCAACGGATTATACTTACACTTACGCCCGGCCTATAGCAGAGCAAACCCGTAACTCTTTACCTACGGGATATCTCACAAGCCTACGTATAATCTAATACCTACCTAAGTAGGGATATCTTTATACGACCACTACTAGAGCTTAATTTATAACTAGAAATAATTTTATAGGTTATAAAACCACTTTACGGAGTACCAGAAGCTAAAAACCACTGGTTTAAGACGTATTACCAGCACCACGTCTATAAACTCAAGATAGAGCAGTTAACCTATAACCCCTACCTCCTATATACCCTATTAAACGGCCTTAGTATTATTGGACTCTAAATAGATAATACCCTCTTCTTAGCAGACCGGATATTTGCAGACGCTAAAAAGACTAAACTATAAGAAGCTAAGTTCCTAGTAAAGCCGTGAGAGCAGTTAACTAAGTAAACTCTAATTAAGTTTAACGGAGGCTTAATTATATAAAAGGGCAACTTAATTTAGCTAACCTAGGAACGCCAAGCTTAAAACCTAAAGCTTATTATAGCAAAGCCTATGGACCTTACCAGTTCCTATAAAGAGACCTATAAAACCGTAAATACGAAGGACTAATACGCTGCATAGCGTACAAGAGGCGCCTATATTGCTATAGTCTGCCAACCTAAATCTGCCTACGACTTGTCCTTTACAGCCCAGGCAGTAGACCTATAAGAAGAAAATGTCAAGCAGCTTAATAAGCGCATTTAATGGCGGATTAACAATGCGATAAAAGGACTTACTTTTATACCGCTAAACCTAAATTCTATTAGCATAATGGCATTTACGGACGCCTCCTTTGCTAATAATAGGGACCTATTATCGCAAATCGGCTTTGTAATTATACTTATAGACTATAATTAAGACGCAAATATACTATATTAGTCTTCAATTAAATGCAAATAAGTAACCCGCAGTGTACTAGCTTCTAAACTATATACACTAGCCTATAGCTTTAATATAGCAGCCGCAATTAAATTAACGATCCAGAAGATCCTATAATTGGAGCAGCTACCCCTAGTTTTATACACCAATTTAAAGTCCCTCTACAACTACCTAGTCAAACTAGGTACGACATAAGAGAAGAGGCTTATAGTCGACCTAATATGCTTACGTTAGGCCTATAAACGACGTAAGATTATAAAGGTTAAATAGATTAGCAGCGGAGACAACTTAGTAGACGCTATAACTAAGGCAAAGCCGTATTAAGCTCTTAAAACCCTAATTAATACAAATAAGCTTAACCTAAAGGTTATAAAATAGGTAGAGCGAGACTAACGAAGCATTTATAGTTCAGTTACGGCCTATCGGAAGGCCGTACGGTACATTTACGGCCCGTTAAAAGGCCGTATAGTTCATTTTACGGACTATAAGCAGGACTTACGGCCAGATTGGAGCACCATTTGGAAGGCAACCCAGAAGGCACCTTAGGAGGGATTTCCTATGTATTTTCTTATATGTTTTATGGTTCTATTAAGGCAATTACGGAGGCTATATATAAGTAGTTTCATTTTCCAAGTACCGCCAGTGTATAATTACAGCACCTGTCGTACCAACCGCGTGCTTACGCGTTCGATACGCCGAGTACGCGTTTACGCGTTCGGTGTACCAACCACCCGCTTACGCGTTTGGTGCACCCCTGGAGCACTAACTAAGTAGGGGGGAGGTGCGTCAGTATATAGACCGCGTAGTCTACCTTAATAGAATCGATAGTTACCACCATCCCAAAGAGCATACAATACTATACGTATTTCGTGCCCCGGGATATAACTCACCTGTACCATTAAGTTGGTACAAACATCCCTTAATATACTTAGTAAAATTTAAATACTTAAAAAATAGAAGGAAGTATAAATCCTTATAGATAGTGGAGCTATTAGTATAGACTTTATTAATATAAACTACGCGAAAACTTAACGCTTAAATTTAAAGAAACTTAATAAGCCCTAAAGCCTTTAATATACGGTAAACTAATATACTACGCTTTTATAAAGACGCGGATAGGCAAATACCTTAAATATATTTCCCTATTTATAATACCCTTAAAGCATTATAAGGTAATACTTAAATATAGATAGCTAAAATAATATAACCCTTTAATTAGCTAGGTTAAAGAAATACTAAAATTCCGTATAACCTACTGCCGAAATTATTACTTAAAATACTACTTACCCTATAAACATATATATAACTATTTAAATTTAATATAATATAAATTGCCCTTGCTATAAACCTTAAACTAATATAATAAAGTTATAACTGCTAATTATAGTAAAGAATGCGAAGATAATATATTAAAACCCTTTAAAATTTATATAGTATAAGCCGCACCCTTTTATTTATTAGTAAAAAAACAAGATTATAAGATCTTTACTATAACACTAGAAGATATTAAGAAGGCGTTAAAACTAAAGTAATATATTAACCCCTAACCTTTTATACCTAAAGAATATTATAATCTAATTAATACGTTTAAGAAACGATTTATAGACTAACTACCCCTATATTAAGACGAGTATAATTTTAAGATAGAACTTAAACCTAGTATAACGCTAAAGTTCGGCCTATTATATAGTATATTATAAAAAGAGCTGCTTATAATATAATAATACCTTAAAGAGCACCTAGAGAAAGGATTTATTTGCCCTAGTTAATTACTATTTATCTTACTTATACTATTCGTTAAGAAACCTAAAGAAGGCTTAAGGTTCTATATTAATTATTAAGCCCTAAATACGATTATAATTTAAAACTAATATCTAATTCCTTTGCTTTAAGAAACACTTAACTGCTTAGTAAAAGTATAATACTTTATAAAGCTTAACGTAGTTGCTGCCTTTAATTAAATCCGTGTTTATAAAGGAGATAAAAAGTATATAGCTTTCTATATATAATAGGTGTCACGGCTCGAACAAATGCCTCTGAACCGAAGCTTGAACGAATGCTGTATTACGAAGATACTAAGCTAAAGAGAAGGAAAAGGGGTCGCTAGGACCGATGTAAACAAATATATAGGGTAAGCCGCCAAGGCGCTAGCTTTAGGCGGGCTAATCGCAGGTCGGCAGAATATGGTAGAATTTGGCAGGTAACGTGCGATAGCGCCGTTACATCACCCCCCTCTTTAAAAGAAAGCCTGCCCTTAGGCTTAGTTAGAAAAAATAGGGTAGCACTAGGCTTATAAACGTAGGATTATAAAAATATAAGATGAGGAGATAAAGGGGATATGAGTCCGTCCTAACTAAGTACAAAGGGCGATTNTGGGCTAAGTNNAAGCACTAGGCTAGAAANAGTAGCNGNTAAAAGTCTTNGCACAGATCTAACTAATTANANAACTTNAACCGGCGGTNAAAGTTCCTNGANATCTGAAATTTTANNGTACTGGCAGAAAACGGCAGAATATAGCAGAATTTGGCAGACAGCTGTATTAGGGCTTTGGGGCGTTTTTGTCCCTATATTCTTCTAGTAACTTATTGTCTTTATTATACCAGCATTCCATCTATTTGTTTAGGTACTTTGGGGGTCTAGGCATATTAGGGTATTAGTTATAGAATTCTTTAAGCTTCTAGGGGCAGCCTATAAAGTTCTATATAGGGTACCAGGTTGGGTCAGGATTATAGCCCTTCTATTAGACACGGTATTTTAGCGCTCCCCATACTATCTTACAGGCTAGTATTTTATTAACCTCCCATTTATTGTCACCGTTTACTTAAACTAGTAAGGGAGGCTCGTTCTTTTATCTAGGTAATAGGTTATTTACAGCTTTCCATAACTTATCTAGTAAGAAGATAGGGTGAACCCTAATTAAGTTTGGGAGCTTTATCTTGTATAAGTTGCCTATCTTTTTAAAAACCTTATACAGTCCTACTATCTAGTAGTCTAGCTTATAGCTAGGTCGTTTAGTCCTCTAATTCCTTGTTATAACCTAGACCATATCGCCAGGGGCAAAATCGGGCTCTTAACGGTATTTATTCGCCTATTGTTCTATTAACCTCTAAGCTTTTTCTAGGTTCTCGCGGGCTACCGTCTAGGCCTCTTCTAATTGTTTAGCGTACTGTTAGGCCTTAGTATAGGATAGCTTCTCTTGTATAGTCTAGGGTTCTTTTAGCCTTTTCCAGTTAAAGCTTATATGGGGTAAGTATCCCATTTCTAGCTAAATCGGGGCAAACCCTGTGGAGTCGTGGGGTAGGGTTGCTTGCGCGTAGTCTATTAAGGGTAGTAATTTAAACTAGTTGTCCTGGAAATAGTTAACGAAGGGCCTAAGCCTTTAGTTTAGGTACTAATTTATAATCTCTGTCTAACCATCTGTCTAGGGGTAATAAGCCGTAAAAAGCTTTAGCTTAATGCCTAGGATCCGGGTAAACTTATTCTAGAAGGCTAATATAAACTATAGCCTATAATCGGATATAATAATATCTAATAGTCCGTAGATTCGGTAGACATAATGGATATATAGCCGGGCTGCCTCTTTGGTATTAATGTTCTTATAATATGGAATTAAGAACGGGCGTTTACCAAAGCGGTTAACTATAACCATAACTATATCGTATCCGTCACGGTCCCTAGGTAGTTCATAGAAGTCTATAAAGATATACTACTAAGGGCGCTCTGGTATCAGGAGTGGCTTAAGTAGTCCTAGGGTCTTATCCCGTGGGATTATAGCTCTCTAGTAGTCTTCGCAGTTCCGTATATATTAATCAATATCCACAACTATTCTCGGCTAGTAGTAGCGGCAGTTAATAATTTTACGGGTCTTATTCTTACTAGGGTATACCATAGAGACTTAGCAATAAGCTTCGCGGATTAGTTTAGTCCGTAAATTGTCGACATTAGGGACTATAAGCCGCTCCTAGTATAGGAGCAATCCTTCCTCCGTCTTAAAATTGGAGTCTCTTTTCACGGCTTATTCGCGAAGGGCCCTTAAGGCATTAGCTATACGGTTTGCAGTTAAAAGGCGGTTAATTAGCCCTATTAGCTCATCTAAGGACTCCTCTATCGGTGCTAGCTCGTTTTACTAAGAGTCTAGCTCCTTAAGGATCCGCGGGTCAAGCTGTTCTAGATAAAGGAGGGCACGCATCCAATATTAGGTCTTTAGCTTATCCTAGGGTTCTACGTCTTATTCTCTTTGGGTTAGGGCATTAGCCTTAGAGTTTTGCTTACTAGAACGATATATAATTATAAAAAAAAATTAGGAGAGTATTTCGGCCCACTAGGCTTATCGCCCTATAAGCTGCTTTATAGTTATAAAGTACTCTAGGGCTTTATAATCTGTATATATTTTAATCCAGAAGTTTATACCTTTAAGCTTTACGCGCTATTAGGAAAGTAATTAAATAATAGCTAGTATTTCTTTATTGTATACTTTATAGTTATACTTAGCCGGGTTTATTATCTTTAAGAAGAAAGCTATAGGGTACTATTTACTATCTGGATGTAACTGTAATAGGATTCCCGCTATAACCCTATTAGAGGCGTTTGTTTCTAGTATTAATTTAAGGTCCAGGTTATAGTAATAAAGAATTAGGGAAGAGGTGAGCCGATCCTTTACCTCTTTAAAGGCCTCTATATAGCTATTATTAAAGATAAAAGGCGTATCCTTCCTAGTTAGTTATATAAGAGGTTTTACTATAATTCCGTAGTTATAAATAAACTAGTAGTAGAAATTACAAAAACTAAGGAAGGACTGGATTTCTTTTACTATATAAGGGGGCTTTTAGTTACGGATTACCTCTACCTTCTTAGGGTTAACCTTAATTCCTTCCGTAGTTACAATGAACCCAAGGTATTTTATACGTTTTACCCTAAACTCACATTTCTTAATATTAACTTATAAGCCCGCGTTCTATAGCCTCTCTAGGACCTTCTTAATATAAACTTGATACTTAAGTTCGTCGTCTAAGTATATAAGAATGTCGTCTAGGTATACCGTGTAGAATTCGTTAAGGTAATTAAAAAAAACGTCATTTATATACCTTTAGTACGTAGCCAGTCCGTTTATTAGTCTAAAAGGAAGAACTTTATATTTATAGGAACTATAGCGGGTACGGAACGTTATTAAATCTTTAGATATAGGGTTTATCCTAATTCGGTGGAAAGCTTAGCGGATATTAAGTTTGGTAAAGATCTTTGCCTAGCTTAGATATATAAGGGTCTCGTTAATTAAAGGAATAGGATACCAGTCCTTTTAAGTAATAGCGTTTAGCTTTTAATAGTTAATATAAAAACAAAGGCCTCTATTAGGCTTTTTTACAAATAAAATAGGGAAAGTAAAAGGGGCTTAACTTGGCTTAATAAACCCTTTATCTAGGTTATCAATTAAGTACTACTTTATTACTTTTAGCTTATCCGTTAATTAATGGTAGAGGGGGCTATAGCCTAGCGAGTTATTGGCCTCTAATTAAATCTTATAATTATATGTCTGGTAGGGGGATAACTTATCTAAGGCCGCCTTTAAGAATGTATCCTTGTAGCCTATATAAATGGTAGGAAGAAGGCATTTAACTAGTTCCTCGTTAGTTTCCTTATCTAGCCTTTCCTCTCTATTATTAATAATTCGGTTAATCTTATATAGGCTCGTTATAAAGACCTTATTATCCTTCCGGTATATATTAAAGTGGAACGCTATAGCGCTAATTACAGCAATATCTACGGTAGGGGGGTTAACTAATAATAGGGGCGTATATAACTTTAGGGACTTCTAGGGTACTAGCGTTATTATTACTTCTTTTAGCTCCTATTGCATCTTTTGGAGGTCATCCCTTATATCCTATTAATACGTTCTTTTCCATAACGGTTAGATCTGTGCGATTTAGACGTTATCTATATTATTATCTATCCCGCTTCTATATATAGAGTCCTTTTTAAACGTAGCGCTTTAGGAGAGTATCTTTATTAGTATAGAGTTCTTTCTAGCTTCACGGCGGGCGTCCTCTTAGGTAAAGGCTAAGTCATAGGCCCAGACATCTTGCTAGTAGGTAGGGTTACCCCTTACGGCTAGTGTCTTACGGTCGGTTTAGATCTCCCTAATAAAGAAGGGCAACCTTAGTCTATCCTCCGGCTAAATAAACCGTCTTTTTTATATATTTAACTAAATATTAAAATAGGACATCTATTTTCGTCTAAGGATTATATTATAGGACCCTAGGTCTAGGATGCAAAAGGGGATACCATATTAGCGTTATCCGTTAAGAGCGATATATAACTTTAAGACGTGGGTAACAGGCCAACCAGCTTGGCTATTATAGCCCTTTACCTAGACAGGCTTCTCTAGTTAAATAGCTTCTACATTTAAAAACTTGGCAATATTATTCGCATAGGCAGTATTTATAAAGGCGAAGCTATTTACTCTAGTGTTAATAAGGGCGGTTATATTAACTCCATATCTATTTTAAGATACTATATATAAAACCATAAAATACTTTCCACCTATTAACTAACTAAGATTAATCTCTTCGAGATTAATAGGGTACCCTAGGGGGGAGTCTTTCCCTAGGGTTCTTTTTTTCCCAACTTATCGGACGTTTCTCCTTCCTCCATCTCCTTAATATTGCCTATATCCTTTAGCTCTGGGCAGGATAAGGTAAAGTAACCTTACTTATTATAGTTAAAGCACATAGCCGAGGTAGGGTTAATTAGAGTATTACGGCGAATACTAGTTAATAGCGTGGTACGTGGCTGGTTAGGCGAGGCTCGCCGGTACATAGTTATAACCGCCTTTAGTATAAGAGCAGTCGTAACTTGTCTTCCTGCTTTAGCTCCTATAAGTATAGCTAGCGAGTTCCAATTGTTACGGAGTTACTTTTGCTAATTAGGGCGGGCGTTAATCTGCTTTAGTTCTAAGTCTAATAATAGGTAATAAGCTGCGAGTCTTTTATGGGTTAGTAGGTTATCTAAGGTTACAGCGATCTTTTCTTATAGCCGGATTATTAGCTTATCGTATAGGTCTAATCGGTAGTTCTTAAAGGAAACCTGGCCTTCTCCTATAAGGTATAGGAATTAAGTCTGGAATTTAGCAAAGGGTTAGTTCGGTTTTATTATTAGGTAATTATAGTTATAATGGGCATCCCGTACTTTGTTCGGGTTAACGTAAATAGCCGCTAGGTGCCGTATCATCTCGTTAACAGATGTAAATCGGACAGGGGAGTCGTCCTTAAACTTGGCTTGAAGGTGCCGTTGGGCGTCCCTAGTGGTTCGTCGGTATCGTACGCTTTAGTTTCGATTCCGGGGGTACAGGTCCAGTCCTATCTGGCTCGTAAGGTGGGATATTATCCAGGCCTTCCCAGGCAATGTAGAGTTGTTTTGGTGTCTAAGTATAGCGCGTCGATGCGTCGTTGCAGACGAAGTTTCTTTGGGGTGGGATATTATTGAGGCCTTCCCAGGCAAGGTAGGGAGAGCTTAGTATAATGTCACGGCTCGAATAAATGCCTTTAAACCGAAGCTTGAACGAATGCTGTATTACGAAGATACTAAGCTAAAGAGAAGGAAAAGGGGTCGCCAGGACCGATGTAAACAAATATATAGGGTGAGCCGCTAAGGCGCTAGCTTTAGGCGGGCCAATCGTAGGTCGGCAGAATATGGCAGAATTTGGCAGGTAACGTGCGATAGCGCCGTTACAATAGGGACTTTTTAAATACCTAGTAATGCCGTTTAGTATAAAAAACGGTCCTAGTATATTTTAGTAATATATTAATAATACGCTTTGCGAATTCCTTAATATATTTATTTATTTATCTTTGCTTTTTAAGCATTGGAAATACGTCTAAATAGTCCTTAAACGCCTATAAGACGCGGGCTTATAATATAATATTAAGAAATGCAAGTTCTATACGTCTAAAGTTATATAATAATAATAATTCATTGCTTAACGTCCGATTTAGATCCCTATTGGGCCTACGTGGACTACTCCTTATATATATATAGGGAGAAAACTCTATTTAAGAAAACCCTATAATCTATCTCCCCGCCTTTTAGGACTCGTCTATAAGGCGCCTATAAGGCGCCTGCGAGTTACCTATAGTACTCCTACTACCTTACTTTTTAATCTCCTTAGGAACTACTGCTGCCGTAATAAGCCTATAGACGCGCTAGTATTATAAACTTTACTCTACTACTATAGAGTTATTAGGGGGCGCCCGTTACTTACCCCCCCGCCCTTTATTACTATTTCCTTTATAACCTAAAACTGGTTTAGTATATTTTAGCTAATAAGCCATTAGGTAACCGCCTTAAGGCCTTTTTATATTAAGAGCAGTGTCTTATAGTTCTCTATACCAGCTACTAAGAGCATTACTTCTTAGTTAGTGCGTAAGGGGCATAATAGTATTATATATTTTGGTGTCTATCTTAGCCAGCTATATTCGCATCTTAGGCTACCTACTAGGATACCTACCTAGTAGAGCTAGTTTTTTAGTCCTATTATTCCTGTTCTTAAAAGTATTACCATTATATTTTCTACCTTCGTTAGGCCTTCTTAGAGCCCTAAAGTGTTTACCCCCTATAGCGTTAACCATACTATAGCTTAGGTTCCTCTTACCTTAGTTAGCCTCTATACCTTTAACTCCCATACGCCTCTCTAGTGTTAGTTTAGCCAGTATTATATTACTATAGATGGTTTCCTAGCATTCTTTTATACTCTGCTTTAGCTCCTTTCTCTTTCTTACTATTATCCTTACTGGCCTCTTACGCGTCTCCCTTCCTCCTCTATATAGGCCTGGGCCCTAAAGCAGCACTATTCTTCTTCTACTTTCTTTACCTATTTCTCTAATATATCTTCCCTACTTTAGGGTTGTTAGTTTATTCTCCTATAAGGCGCCCTAAAGTCCCTCTATAGTTTATTTAGGCTTATCTTAATATACTTTATAACATTAGAGTTGCATTCCTTTTATACCCTTTATATTATAGTGGCTTTAATATATAGTTATAGGGGGGGAGTATTAGCTTCCTTCTTAAGCAGTACTGTGGCTGTTCGCTTATATCCGCCTATTATATTCTAGAGGTAGGCTATTTGGACCTTTTAGAGTGGTTTAAGAAGTAATTTAGGGGGGCCTTTCTTAGATTCTCTAATGGCCCAAATACTGGACCTATATATTATAGTTAGCCAGACAACTGCTATATATAGTAGGCGTAACCTCTAGAAGTATAAACCCTAGATAGAATTAATAATCCTAGATAATGCGCTATACTATACTTAGCCCTTATAGGCCGCTTACGCCGCATATACGCTTTACCAGAGCTTACTATCTACCTATACTCCTAATACTCTTAGGCCCTAAACTAGTTAACCCCTAAAGCTTTAAATGCAAATTATATACTAAAGATTTACAGATTAGTTGCGTTTTCTTATAAAATAGATTAGCTAGTATTCTCTAGTAAGAATTAGACTCTATATCGCCTTATTTATTCTATATAGGTATTATAAGCTTTCTTTAGTGTTCTGCAATTCTCTATAGCTATTAGCCCGTATATAATTAGGTTTATATCGTTAACGGAGCCTATCCCCTAGGTCGCCCCTTCCTTAAAGGAGTTATGTAGGTTGCTTATAAAGAAAAGGAAGAGTATAGGCGAAAGGGGTAATCCTTATAGTATTCCTGTTGCAACTATAATAGGGGGGCTTTAGTATCCGCTAAAGACTAGTAATATTTCTTTTTAACCTATAAACCTTTAAACAAATTATATAATCTATTTTAGGAAGCCTTTTACCCTAAGGATATATAGGAGACGCTTATAGGGTACGTTATTATAGGCGCCACTAATATCTAGGCTAAGCATTGATATTATAAAGTCCCTTCGCATCGCCTATATAGATTTAATAGTAGTAGCGAGTAGCGTAAGTACTAATAGTGTTAAGCGGTTCTTTCTTGCCTCTATTTAGCTTTATAGTAGTAGGGCGTGTTTCTTAGCTATATCTACTATATAGTCCGCTATTACCCTTTCTAAAATCTTGTTAAGGGTATTCTCTAAGGCAATAGGGCGGTAGCTTCCTAGAAATAAGTAGTCTGCTTTACCTTCTTTACGTAAAATAAACATTATTATAGCTCTTCTAAGTCTTGGGTAGTAGCCTATTATAAAGTATACTCTAGCTACATCCGCAAGCTAAGGTGCTATTAGTAGTCCGTAGGTCTTTAGGGCTTTATTTAGGATCCCATCTAGTTTTAGTGCTATATTATTTAAAAGGCGACTAATAGTTCTGGCCATTTCTTCGGTTATTATGTCGCTATTAACCCTTAGGTAAGTTACTAGTGCTTTAGCCGTAATATTACTAAGGTCTACTAAAACTAGTTAAGGGAAAAAAAATCTTTCTATAAGGATCTTTGCCTTTTTATTATTGTCGCTTATAGCTAGTAATTCACCTAGTCTTTATAGGGGCAGAAGGTATAGGTCTTCTACTAAACGTCCCGCCTTTCTCTTTACCTATTTCGCTATCCTCTAAAGACCTTTATTATAGGGGAGGCTTAGGTTAGTAGTATGCTTATTTATAAACCGTCTCCAGCTATTCCTTACTTCTTTTTTTAGGGTATTCTTTAGTTAGTTTCTTATGTCTTTATATTATCTCTTATCCTTAGGATTATAGCTGCTTATGTATTTTCTTCTTACTTATTATTAGCTAGTAATAAGAACCGCGCATTATGCGGACTATATATATCGCGTGTAGGGGCCCGGTTTTAAGACTGGGCAGTGCTCTTTTAGCCCGTTTTTAATTACTGCCTAAATCCTTTCTAGTCTTTAGTTAATTTCCTTAGGGGTAGCTAATAAGCCTCGCTTATTTAGTATTAGGTGGATTTCTTCTAGGTCTTAAAGTTATTATTTAACTATATTAAGGAAGCTATCTATCTTAAGCTTTCTTATTACATATCTTTTGCTATTTAATTGCGCCTTAATATCTAGATCTAGCTATATCTAGATAGGGATATGGTTTAAAGCGAATACCTATTTTTCTTTAGGGTTATACCTTTTAAGTCTCTAGTATAGGCCTTTGTCTATAAATATAAGGTTAATTATACTTCTAGCGGTGCCTCATTGCATATAATTGCCCCTAGGGGGGTAGCTAGCTTAAGGCCCTAGGTATCTATAGCTCTTAATAGGCACTCTACCTATTATTTAGCTGTAACATAGATACCCCCCTACTATAGGTAGTAGAGGTTTATATCTTCTAATAGGATAGACTCCGTGCCCTTAGTTTTAAGTAAGCTTATTACTAATATAATATTCTCTATTTATAGGACCCCTTTAACCCTAGGGTTATATATATTAATAATCTATACCGGTCCCCTATATATCTGCATTATTATAACTATAATATTTAGGTTAACTGCCTACTATAACTATAAGGATAGGCTAATAGCCTTACTAATTATAAAGTATACGCGTATAGCTGCTTTTGATTTATATAGGAGCTAAAATCCTTAGGGGCAGTATGTTAATTATATATAGGCATTATAATACGGCTCTTATATAGTAAGAATATAGTATTTCTCTAGGTCTAGGCTGTCTAGTAAGGGCCTTATAAGACGGTGGTTTATATTACCGCAGTTATACTATATAATAGATAGGTGGCGGACCCCCAGCAAGTGTCCTTCGCCTCTCCTTTATTCCTCGCTTCTCCTATTTCTACTTTCTCTAGGATATTTAGAACTTCTATCTCTTATATCTATACCCTAGTTACTACTTATTTTGTATAAAGCTTTCTATTTCTATATTTTATGTTTTTACTAGCACTTCTATATCTAAATCTATTATTATCTCCAGTTCTTCCCCTATTCTTACTAGTTAGCTATATACCCTTTAAGAGTTAGCTATAAATGTTATATTTACTACGTTAAGTCTAATTTTTAATTATCCTAGTCTTAAGCTTACTATAGCTGTCCATAAGGGTCTTCCTATAGGGCGTCCTCTCCCTTATGTCTCCTATAACCCTTATATCCCTATATAGTCTAGTAATATTACGCGGCGTCGCTTCTAGCCCGTTAAGGCTTGGGATAGCTGGCCTAGCCCCCTAGTATTAAAGGTAGGAAACGCTAAAAAGGCACCTGCGCCCCCCTAGCTTATTGCCTATTGTTTCCATTTATATAACCTAGCGTGCAGTTATTCTCGTAGCTATTAAGCCCTTACCTTCCGTCTCCTATATTTAATACAGTCTTCTCTAGCCGTAAGCTTTTAGGTACGCTAGTTGCGGCTTTCTTAATCTCCTATTAGCTAAAAAGGTATAAAACCTTTTATATAGCAATATCCAACCGTTGCTTTCCTATAGCGTTTAATCTTAAAGGTAAACTATATAGTTAACTATCTCGTTCTATAGGTTGTGTAGTAGATTAGTAGCAATTCTTATTACTTATACTCTCTTAATAATTACACCCCCTAAGCGTTTGGCGGTACTATTTTAAGCTTAGGTATATAGCGCTAAAGGCTTAAATATAATCCCTTAAGTCCGTAGCTATTTAAGGGTTCTCCTTCTCCCTAGCTCGTTGTCTAATCTAATAGTATTAACTTTAAGGTTATACCTTAGACAAATCCACTGGACAAAATCTTTAAGCACCTATAGTGTCTCCTTCTCCTTGCTGTATGTCATTATAAAGTACGGAAAGGATCTTCCTAAGTAGGTGTTATAGATAAGTATAACTCGTATAAATCCGGTATGCGCTTTCTTAAGGTTAGTTTAGTTAATATAGAGGTTAAGATAGGGTTTATTAATTTTTTATTTTAAGAACCTTCTTAAGACCTAACGCTTGATTTTAGCGAGACTATAGTATTAACATTCTATCGTCTTAGGGCCTTAAAGCTTAACTCCTAGGGCGTTAATACCTAAATAATAAAGGCTTATAGGTCCTGGATGTCCTAGATATAGATACTATAAACGTATATTACCTTTTAAATCTAGACGGACGTCTCTTAATAATATTCTACGCTTCTGTTATAGGCGTAGTAGTTAGCTTAAATTAAAAGCTAATAGACTTCCTAATTGGACGTACTTAATAGTTTATTATCTATAATATTCTTCTATTTAATATAGGATTGTATTATCCTTCCGAACTAGAAGATTATTATCTCCTTTATTGTCCTAGTAGTACTCTTATTTTTAAAGTAGATAAAACAACACTAGATTTATATTAAAGTCCGTATAAAAGGCAACGTCCTTAAGATATAGGATTCTTTTACTCTTGTTTAGTTTTATAACTTAGACAGTAATATTACCATAGCCTAGTATAGGCACTTTTAAGCTACCGGCGATGATATATTTATATCTTAGAGCTTTCCTAAAGTTATAAAAATAAAAGAGGTTATTAAAGATATAAAGAGTGGTTCCTACGTTAAGAATAGTTAATAGCCTTAGTAAATAGAGTTAACCGGTATAATACGATTCTAGGAATATCGCATTAGCTTTTCCCTTAATCTTAACTATCTCCTAGCCCTTATCCTATTATTATTAAGCCTTATTTTCTTATTCTTTAAGTCTAATCTTTATAACTTAGTTAGTAAGATCCTTATTCTTTTCTACCTTCTTTAGCACCCTTTTAATGCGAGCATCTCCGATTATAACTCCTTTGGGTCTCTTATCTTTAAATAAATACTAATAGTCTTATAAGGAATGTCCTTGTTTCTCGCACGCTAAGTATATAGGTAGTAGCTTCTTATAGGACGTCTCCTTATCTACTAGTAACCTGGCTCTCTTTAAGCGTCTAGTATATACTAAGGTTCCTTTCCTTAAACCTTTAGTAGTATTAGAGTAATTTATTATAGCTTACTCTATAAAGTCTATATTAAAGGTACTCCCTTTTATAGTAGTATTGGCTTTCTTTAAGGGTATTCTAAGTCCTTCTTATAGCTCCTTTACTACTCTATGGTATTTGGAAGATCTTAACTTCTAAGGGTTATTTAACTTAGTAGTATACTTTATATAATAGGCGTCGCTAAAAGGTTAATTAACTTCTACCAATTCTTAAAGCCAAATTCCATTAGATATTTGAGGAATCTTATACTTCTCTCCTAGTACTATTATATGTTCCCATTAATTTAACCACTAATTTAATTTTAATAAGTGTTTAAACCCCTTAAGGGCTTCTGTGTATTAGTGTTATACCTTCTTCCTAACGAATAATAAGGTAGGTTCTGTGTTCTCCTTTAGTTAAAATAGCCATTCTTTAACTGTTAAGGAAGGGTTAAGCAGTAGCTTCTTCTAAATTAATACTATAGACGTAATTTAGGTGCGGATCTGTTAAAGGTGCTCTTCTTATTTTAGGAAATACTTTATATCCTAGTTATAGTATCGTTTACTATTCTTGTACGCCCTCTATTAATTTGTCGAGAGCTATATATATAAGGTTATATTCTCGTTTAAATCTATAACTTCTAGATAGGCTAGTTCTTATAGTAGACCTTATTAAGGTGCTTCCTTATCTAGGTTAATGTGGGCCCAAATTCGTTTGTCTATAAGGGCTTATAGTTGCTAGATCTATTACTCCCAGTCTTCTAGCTTATTGAGGATAATCGTGGTAGACGAACTTAACCTTAGTAAAGTTATTTAACTAATAGGCAAAGGAGGAATTGAGATGGTATTTTATTGATAGGATTATCCTTGTTATTAGGATCGTCCTTATTATTAGGATTGTCCTTATCGTTAGGATCGTCCTTTAACAATTAAGGTGGAATCTCGTGGAATCTTGTGGAATCTCATAGAATCTCGTCCTGTAACAATTGAGGTAGGATTTCGATTAGGGTCGTCTTGTGATAATAAGGTGTCAGAGTCTGACGATAAGGTAGAATTTCTTTAAATAATTAAGTAATAGCTGAATAGCTTCTTATGTCGGCGGACCGGGCTTATAACTGTTAGATAGTTTATATAGAGCTATTTATTAATAAAATGGGTTAATTAATTGATAATCTTAATTGTGTTTTAATGGTTGCTTAACCTAGGGCCCCTAGGCTTAGACGAAGATATTTATAATATACGTGACCCGTATACATAACTAGTGTATATCTTACGCCACTAAGAATACAGATTATCTGACAGATATCCCTAATATAAGTTTAAAATTTAGTAATATACTATCTCTAATTATTAAGGTATCCCTTTAAACTAATAGTAAAGCTATAAAGCAATTAGATCTTAGAGCCCTATAATAACTAAAGAACTTTAACCTTATAACGGCCTTCCTAATATATACGCACTAAGAAGTTATAAGATCTATAGTACTATATAGTCTTATACTTAGAGTAGTATAAAATAAAATAGCTTTTATATAGGAACTATTTAAAAGGTTAATAGATTTTATCTATAAGGTGCAATAAAGGGACGTTTTCTATATTGTTGTTAATACGGAAGTAGACTAGAAATATAATAGAAAGAAAGCTACTAGGCGCTACTATTAAGAACTAGACCTAATAAACCTACTATATAGATATAGTAAGGTTTAGGTACTATAAGAAGTAAATCTATAATAGAAGATTCTTATAAAGAATTATAATAATCCTTTAGGCAGTCACTATAGTTAAGCTAAAATAGTAGAAATACTTTAGCGTAAATACTATTAGCTAAAGCTTAAGTAGGAAGTAAAGGAGTATATTTGCTATTATAAGAAGTGTTAAGTATATAAGATCTATAGGCATAGGCTATAGGGTCTATTTAAATTATATTAAACGCTAAGCAGGCTAATAGAAATAATATATATAATACTCTATAAGGAAGAATCTTAGGGGCTTAAAGGCCCCAAGAAGGTATCTACATAATGGCCCGCGCGCTGTCACGTAACACGTCGCTAAGCTTAAAGAGACTGCCTAAGTACCCTCCCTACTAACAAATTAGTTCCCCCACTAGTAGACTATAGCAATATTACGCTATAAACTTTATTATAAATCTCCTACTATTTAAAGATAGCTAAAGATAAATATATAATTCGGTCCTTATACTTATTAATAGGTTTTTAAAGTATATTTAATACTTTCCTATTAATAAGACGATTAATATATAAGCGCTTACTAGCCTAATTAAGGAGAAATACTTTCTTAAAGTAGACTAGCTGTACTCTATTATTACTAATATAGGCAGCGTCTTTATAAGCTAGTACTAGTCGGATTTATGCTTTTATTTACAGATAGACTACCATTAAACTATAGCTTTTTATTTAAAAATAGATAGGTAAATAAAACGCTAAAACTAGGAACTAAAGTCTTACCTATAAATATATTTAAACTACTAGTAAGATAACTAGTATAAGCTACTTCCGTATATAGAGTATACTTATAATTTAAAGTAATATATATTATATAAGTATATACTAATCTAGATTGCTTATAGTATCTAGCTGTTTAGGTTTAATAGTATACCTAGTAATTACTAGCTTAGGCCGTATAATTAATTATAAGATCCTACTAAGAAGTTTAAGGATATCTACTAAAGAGTATAAGAATACCTCTAGGAATGAAAGGAGTAATAAAAGGATATAAGGCAGAGTCTATAAAATGCCTAAAAGTAGTAAAGACTTTAGTATAACTATAAATACTAAAATAAGTATTTCGGAGTAGGCGACAAGGTTCTATTACGTTTAACAAATATTAAAACCTATTAACTATTAAAGAAGCTTAATATAAGATACCTAGGTCCTTTTTAAGTTAAGAAATAAATTAATAAGCTAGCTTACTATCTCTAGCTGCCCCTATTTATAGCCTATATATATCTAGTATTTTATATAAACCTACTAGAGCTATAGCATAGATCATTACTAGAAGAAAATCTTCTATTTAGGCCTAATTTAATACCTTAAACTAGTAGGCGAGCGGTATAAGGTTAAATCTATACTATACTATAAGCCTATTAAGAACAAGCTTTAATATAAAGTTTAGTGGCTAGGCTAGGCTACTAAGGACTCTATATAGAAACTAGAGGATTGCCTTAATTATTATAAAGATGTTTTGAAAGAATATTAGGACTAAGGTCTATAATTTATAAATTATAAAAAGCGCTTTAATACTATAGTATTATCGCGACCTATAAAGAAAGCCGTAAAAAGCCCTAAAGAGTATATAGGTTAAATTAGATATGGAATAGACAGGCTTTAGAAACTATAAGGATTAGGGCTACAGCCTAAGGTAAGATAAGTCCTTAGCCTTTTTACGTATATAGTATAGAGTTAATAGGGCATTTTACTAGAATTATATTTTTATTTATTAATCTATATTAGGAATACTATTCTTATAAGTATTTAAGCCCTTTTTAAAAGCCCTATAAGGTCTTTCTAAGTACCTAATTAAGGTCTTTAATTGCTATTATATATAAGAATTAATTCTAAATACCTAATCTAAAAAGCCACTATGTCTTATCCTTAGGATTAGGATTAGTATCTATTAGCCCTTTAAGGGATAGCTAATAGGAATATAAGTAGGCATAAAAATAAGGGTAGGACGATAAGGTATAGCTAGAGTAGAGATTCTTAAACGCTTAATACCAATATTAGGTCTAGACTAATATTAATAAAGCTTCTAAGGCGTAAGCTTATAGTTAATAAAGATACGCTTAAGCCTAGAATAAATAGAGATATTAGCTAGTTAGTATAGTTTAGAACCACTAAAACCTTACTATAGTAACTATTAATTACCTATCCACTAGGTACCCAAAGGGTAACCTACTTAATACCATATTATATTATACTCTTTTAAAACTTAACGCGTATATATAAACTTCTTCCTATAGTAGACGGCGACCTTTTTCTTATTACCCCTATTTTTTACCCTATCTTTAGTATACTAGCCTTATTTACGTATTAGGCGTTACTAGTTAGCTTACTAAAAGTTATAGCTAGTATAGATAGTGTAACTGACTACTAATACTATGCCAAAACACCTGCGTATTACCTGCGTATCGCCTGCGTATCGACTATATATTACTTACGTATCACGCTGTTTTAGTTACGTAGTAGTCTCCCCTTTTATCTTATTACCTATACCTTCCTCGTATATATAGAGAGGCTCTAGAGCTATATTTATAATTAAGTTGCTTATTTATTTCCCCTACTGCAGAAGCTTACTGTTATAAGCCCGGATCGCACTACCTGCTAAGCAATTACCTAGATTGCACTACCTGTTGCACTATCTGTTAAGCAGTTAATTTACTACCTTTATAAGTGTTTTAAGCTTCTTTATCTACTAAACGAACGGACGATTGACCTTAAACGACGATCGTACCCAGTTGACGAATAAACTAATGAATTAAATTAAAAGTTTGGAATGTTAAAATAAGGTTTTCGCTAAGACACCAATTAGACCCTGTCTAACCCCATAAATTCTAAAAATAATAACTATAAATAAATTAAAAGTTAACCTTATTCTTAACCAGCCATTTAACTAGATTTAATGGTTCTTTATTATCTAAGATATAGCTAAAACTAATAAGGTATGGGAGTATATTAACCTATTTAAGAAGAAGATAAGCTTCCAAAGCTAGAACTACTGTATTGACCTATACTAGCGGACGTACTTCCTAATACTATATTGATAGCTTAGCTAGACTAAATTAAGCTTATAGCCTATAATTAGCTCTACGCTAAATATAAAGATAACTTATGTATATATTAAAAGCGAGAACAGGCTATAGACAATATTAGTAACTATATCGTTCGCTTAACATCGGTAGCCTACCTCCCTCTTATTAACGGCCTAGATACGGTATATAAACGGCTATAGGCGCTAAAGACTGCTCTTGCCCCTACCACCTTAGGTTAAAAGTACGACGTCCTTAATTAATACACAGCTTTAAAAGCCTATAATAAAAAGCAGAGCATTAATAAATAGTTAAATAGCTAGTGGAACGTCTATAAACTTATGGAATAATTAGAGCTACTAGATGTATAGGGATTTAGGCCACACTATAATTTCGTTTAAGCTATTAAGCCTATCTCTTCTAGCTTTATAAGAGTCCTAGAAGTAGACCTTATTCGTAAGAAACGGAAGAGTGAAGATGTACTATCTATTGTCGAACTGATTGAGGAATTTAAGGAGCACTACCGTATGTAGTAAGTGGTATCCTCTGCTACCACTACTAATAGCTCTGCATTTGCAACCCTATAAGGCAATTTAAGTTCTAATTTAGATTCTAATGGCAATTCTAATTTTAATTCTAAGTGGAATAAGATATACGTGTGCGGCCTCGTATATTAATTCGGCGACTGCTACTACATTGCTAAGTATAAGCGCCCTTAAGAATAGAAACCAAACCTAGACGTCCAAAAGGAAGTAGATAAAAAGATCTTATCTATACCTTGGATTAAATGCATCGTTAAACAGATTGAAAAAAAGGGGTAAAAAAGGACAATTAAAAGAGCACAGAATCCACAATTAATTTTAATTCTAAAACCCCACCTTCTAAGATACTAACTAGCTATGCTACTATGTTTAGTATTGGTTAAATTCTATTTAAACTTTAGAACACCTAGATACTTAACCCTAGCGTAGATATACACGTCTATAATAATAAAGAAGACTTTATCTTCTTATACCTAGTAGTAAAAGACGACTATCTAATTACTGGCGGAAATTTCCGAAAAGATTTAAGCTTATAGAATAGTAACTATTACTATTAATACACCTACTGGGAGCTAGAAGATGAAGCTATCCTATATAGCATTAGTATCCACCATATTTATAAATATTGTAGCACTTTTAAGAGCTACTAATAACGATATCTATTTCGACTTAGGATGAAACTTACTATACCGTTTAGTAACTGGCGAAATAGTATGCTATACAAAATGATTAGGGGGCCACTAAGCGCTAATATATAGAGATCCTACGCCTACGGATACCCTAGATTTAATAACCCAATTAACCTTCTTAATAAGAAGATATTAACTAAGTAGAATGGCCCGTAAACCAGTCGGAGCTATAGCTATAAAATGGTATAAAATACTTGGCTATATAGGACCTAACGCTATTAAGCAGCTTCCTAAGTATATTAATAGCGTAGAGCTTAAAGAGCTAATTAACAAACGAGCACCGCTTAAAGTTAAATGTAAAGTTTACTTATTAGCAAAGCATACACAGTAGATCTCTTAAAGACGAGAATATAAATTTCTAGCCACTTAACCATTTAAACGGCTCGCATTTAATATTATTAGCCTTAGAGAACTAGACTATAACGGCGATAAATATATTATGCATTTCTACTACACGTATTCTAAATTAAAATTTATATATACTACTAAGAATAAGGATAAAGCTACCGTCCTACCTACTATTCGTAAGATATATTAATTAATTAAATTATAATTCCACTAAGACGTTATCTTCTTCTGGAGTAATAATAAATAAGCTTTTAGATAGACAGGAGATACTCTATAGACGTAGTGTGCGGATAAAGGCATTACCTTTAAATGCTGAGTACTATATACTAAGGAATAAAATAATAGAGCTAAACGATCTAGATAAACCCTTATAGAACGATTAAGGGCTATATAGCTAGAAGCATCCTTACCCCTAGCTTTAGGACTAGAAGCTTTCCTTACTACTAGCTATATACTTAATTGAACCCCAAATAAGTAGCTAGGGTAGAAAACTCTATATAAGATTGCCTACAGCAAGCCGTTATTACTTACCTATATATATATATACGGCTGCAAGATCTATATACTAAATAAACGAGTTAAAAAGGGAGATAAGCCAGCTCCTTATGCATCGATTAAACACCTAGTTGGCTATAATTTAAATAATATCTACCGTATATAGATTCTAAGCCTCTACAAGGTTATTTAAACTAAAGACGTTATATTTAACGAAACCTCGTTCTATAACCCTAAGGGTTAGAACATTAACTACTTGCTAAAGGAAGTATTGGAGGACACCCTATAGACAATTAGTCTACTAGAGCCTCTTAATAATAAATTTAAGGATAAATCTACCCTATACACAGTTAATTAAAGATCTACCTTAAATGCAAATTAAACGACTATACCAGAATCGTATAATTCGGCAGAGCCTCTTATAAAGGATATTGAGCAGCTACTAACTCCTAGTAAAACAGTATCTCTAAATCTACTAGAAATAAACACTACATCAGGAGGACTTTAAGACGATGTCTTAGATATAATTAAAGTAATTCCTACTTAGCTAAGCAGTTTACTAGAACTGTTAAATACAGCTCCACGAGCTAATGAAGTCTTGGCTAAACCTTCTACCGACCTTATCCTACTAGAAGGATCTAAACGAATTTAACGTTAAGCATATGCAGTAGCACTAGCCAATCTATCCACCCTATTTGGTTACTACGCTGGCTTTACTATAGGACTAGTAAAGGACATCGACCGAACTAGATTATTATCTCTATATTGGGATAATCTTCCTCCTAAACTAAAGAACCTTAAGGAGCTAAGAAAACATCCATTAACTACTGGCTTCTAAAAGGCTATAGAAAAAGAATACAATAACCTAAAACGCTAAGGGACATTTAAAATCGTACTAAAAGAAGAAGCAAGCAACGAGCAGATTCTACTACTAAAATAGGTCTTTAAATATAAGCTTAATAGCGATGGTTATCTTCAAAAGCTAAAAGCTTAACTATATATCCGCGAAGACCTATAGATTACTAAAGAAGAGACCTATGCAGTAACTCTAGCTGCTTAAATATTCCGTGCCCTCATAGCTATAACGGCCGCGTTTAATTTAGAAATTTAATAGTATAACGCCGTAAATGTATTTATAAACGCTAAGCTTAGTAAAATAGTCTACTGCTACTACCTAGAAGGATTTAGTTAAGATAGATATATCCTAGAGCTACTTACAGCGCTATATAGATTAAAAATATCACCGCTACTATGGTATAAAGAGCTTACTAATACACTGGCCGAATTTGGATTAAAGCCTATTCTAGGTACTAACTGCCTATACACTAATAGACGACTTATTATCTTCTTCTATGTAGACAATATTGCCGTTCTATTTACTAAAAAGGACCTTTTAAGACTAGAAGAATTTAAAGCTAAACTACTACATCGATACAAGATCCGTGCACTAGGAGACCTTAAATAGTTCCTAAAAATTTAAATTAAACGGGATTGACTAAGTTAAAAGCTCTGGCTCTGCTAAGATTCCTATATCGAAAAGATAGCCAATTAATTCAATATTTAACTACTAGGAAGATTTCCTAAGTTACTACTTCCTGCTAAAGAACTAATTCCGTCCGACTAGTAGACAAACCCTTAAAGAACACTAGCCTATTAGTAACGGGTTAGTTCTTTTATATACCTGGCCGTATTTAGAAGACCTAATATTACTAAGACGCATTCTAAGCTGGCCGAATTCGTTACTAATCTAAATTAAAAGCACCTTAATATAGTAAACTAAGTAATTACCTACTGCCCTAGAACAAAATCGATAGCTATTAAATACTCTAGCGAAGCATTTGGGGCATATATCTACTTTAGAAACCCTAAAGGAGAAGATATTACCTTTTACAGAGCATTAGACGTAGTATTTACGGACTATAAAGAGACTAGACAGAGCTCTTAAGGATACCTATTTATACTATTTAGAGGGCTAATTAATTAGAAGGTAACCCTATAGCAATTAATGACTTATTTAACTATCGAAGCAAAACTTCTCTCCCTGTCTACTGCTGCTGTTAAGGTCATTTAGTAGCAACGATTCTTTAAGGCAATTTGCTTTAACTTAGAACGTGAATTTACCGTACTTTGCGATAAGATGCAGACCGTATAACTCCTAAGACAGGATATACCAAAGCTTAATACCAAGCTTCGACATATTAACGTCTATTAGCACTAGCTAAGACAGAAAGTCTAAGACAAAAAGATTAACGTATAATGGGTTCCTACAGACAAAATGCCTACTTATGGCATTACTAAAATCTTACCTCGTTAAAAGCACGAAGCATGGATACAGCAGTTAAATTTAGTAGACATTCGACATCAGATCAATTAATTCGCAATATCTATAATATCCTCGATATTCGCAATATCCGTTACAGTTACCCTATCCTTTTACTACTCCCAAATTGTATCTAAATTTCCTATTTTAATATAGTTTTAACCTTCATTTTTCTACAGCTTTAACTACACCGTCAAATCTAGGGGGGTGTATAACCGACTACTAATACTATACTAAAACACCTGCGTATCACCTGCGTATCGCCTACGTATCGACTATGTATCACTTACATATCACGCTGTTTTAGTTACGTAGTAGTCTCCCCTTTCATCTTATTACCTATACCTTCCTCGTGTATATAGAGAGGCTCTAGAGCTACATTTACAATCATATTACTTATTTATTTCCACTACTGCAAAAGCTTACAGATGGCTATAGTATAATCTTAAATTTAACCTATATATTTAGTATTAGCGCTTAAATAGGAAAGAGCCTAGGGAATATAGTAGTTAAGGACATTAAAGAAACGTCGCTACTTAGGCCTAGGCTATTAAAGCTTAAGTTAGTAATAGAAATCTATTAAGGATAGAAAAGCTTACATTAATATAACCGCCGCTTTTAGTATATATATATTAATTACAAAAACTAAAGGTATTAGACCTTATATAGTAGGTTTTATTATAAGCCTCTAAAATCCTATTATTAGATTTCTAGTCTTTTAAAGACGTATAGGCAAAATTATTTAGATAGGACTAGTACTAGTTATAGGTTAGTAGGGGGTTAGAGAGGTATATTAAATTAATAATAAAAAAGAAGAAAATCTTAATAATGTATTAAAGATACGTCTAAATTAGACAACTGTTAATAATGGGAAGTAAGGTATTAAGGCAAAGGATTAAGCTTAATAAGTAAGGTGTCTTTATACTTTACCGTCTAATACCCTTCTAGTAAATAGCCGCAACCTTACTAATATAACTCTATTATAATAGCGTAATTTAAAAGAAAGAAAATACTTATATAAGCTATCTGGCTATTACTGCCTTATAAAACCAATTACGCAGCTAGGGGAAGTAATTAAGACGTTAATTAAAGATATATATAGATTAAATTATACCTAAAACAATACTATGGTATTAATAAATGTAACCGACTACGGGACCTTGCATATTACCCTGTTTCACCTGCGTCAGCACTACCCTCGTATGTCTCGGATACGTTTGAAATGAGTCATGGGCTTCGGAATTCGGGGTCTACTTTCATGTATTTATACCACTTGATTTCTATAGATTTACAATTAAGTCGTTCATTCAATTCTTCGCACTGCAAAGCTTACAGTTATGAGCCCGGCCTGCCTACCGTACTGCATCTGATCTGTACGTTCAGCGCTTACTAAGCAATCAATTGCTACCTCGTTCAAGAAGTCACTACTTCTTCTACCTTTGCAAGTGTCTCGAGCTTCTTCCGGGTACCTCTCTTGTACTCGTGATTACCTTCATTTACCAAACGGACGGACGATAGAACATCGATCAAATCGAACATCGATTACGTCGAACATCGAATACATCGAACATCGATCGAGCCGAACCCGACCGACCGTACGACCTACGACCGTACGAACCCTAACCTCCTTCAACCCAGATATACAATCAATCAACAAAATCGACCTACCCACCACAGCGTAACGACCTTATATGGCGTCTAAGTGAGAGCCTAGCCAGAGCGAGATGCCCGAGCATAGAGCCAGAGCGAGATGCCAGAGCACGGAGCCAGAGCAGAAGCTAGCTTGGATATACTGATGGTGAGAGACAAGGATACTGGGTAGACACAAGGAAGGCACTAGACCGACGGCAGCCAGCAGAGGACCGTCGCCAAAACCAGACAACCGTTCGAACGACCAGCTAGCGAACATCAGAGCCTCAATATAGGCCTGTCACCAAATCAAATCAAGGCCTCCTGGGGAGGCACCAACACTACAATCAGTCGCAGCTATTACGCTGTAGACGCCTTCCGCTACAACCAGTCGCAGCCATCACGCTGTAGACGCCCTTCCGAAACGCCAGCCTACATTGGCACCAGCCTTATCGGCACCAGCCTCATCGGCACTAATCTTGACGTCTTAACGTTACCAAATTCGACGTCTTAACGTCACCAGAGTTACTAAGTGACTACCTCCAGATCTACCTCGATTATAGCTTATATGGCTATAGCCCAAATGACTACCTTAAACACAGATCGAATATCTACCTTGACTATGGATCAAAAGGATCTACCGCGAGCACGGATTAATTGACTGCCTCGAATGCAGATTAAAATGGTATCCCCTGAATCAAACGATTTAGAAGAGCCTCCTATAAAGGACGCTGAACAGTTACCGACTCCTAAACAGCCTATATCGGCACCAGTTGCGACGACCGCAACGTCACTAAACTTGACGTCTTAACGTCACCAGAGCATTGATATCGGCCCATTAGCGAATCGAATTAAGCTTTACCACTCCTAATCTGTATCTAAATTTCCTATTTTTAGTACAGTTTTCTACCTTCATTTGTCTTCTACAGCTTTGACTACACCGTCAAATCTGGGGGGGTGTGTAACCGACTACCGGACCTTGCATATTACCCTGTTTCACCTGCGTCAGCACTACCCTCGTATGTCTCAGATACGTTGGAAATGAGTCATGGGCTTCGGAGTTCGGGGTCTACTTTCATGTATTTATACCACTTTGATTTCCATAGATTTACAATTAAGTCGTTCATTCAATTCTTCGCACTGCAAAGCTTACAATAAATAATATTATAAACGTTCTTAATAATTATACAATAGCTATAGGTGCTATTATAAAGTATCCCTCCTATTTACTAGACAGTAGAGCTACGCTAAATATATAGTATAGGACTACTAGATTTAAAAGCATATATGCTAAATCTTAAGAGATAAGTCTCTTTAATTAACTAATTAATACCTAAACTATATTTAATAGCCTAAGGGCAAATATAAAAATTATATATTAGTAACGCAGAGGATTATAAAAAAGATTATAGATTATAGATTATAGATTATAGATTATATCTTAATAGTTAAAGACGACGGTAAGCTAAGGCCCTATATATTAAGCTATATACTAAATAGTTCTACGGAACTATATTAGGAACACTAAATTACTTATAATACTTGCGATTAATTATAGACTAGTATAAAGGCTTAGATATAAAGTTATATAAAAATCCATAGGTTAACCTAGGCAGTTACTAGTAGGCTTTTAGTAGGCTTCTAATAGGGTTTTTAGTAATTATTATATCTTTTCTCTAGTTACGTTTTTTTCTTACTAAGGTTTTTTAGGAGTTTAAAGTAGGGGCTAAATAGATAGATAATATATAGCGGTATACTAATATCTCTCTAAACCCCCTTTAGAACAAGCCTTTATAATCTCCCTCTATTGTAAGGTAATAGCAATTAGGGGCTAACTATAAGAAAGAGGGGCAATATAAGGGATATTATTGCAGCTACCTTAGGTTGCCCTTAGGACAACCTCCAGATACTCTTTAGATAGTCGCTAGTTACATACTAAAGGCATATACCCATAGTATATAGTCTCTACAATCCTAAAGGCCTTACCTCCTTAAGGATTCGTCTCTTTTACTAATCTATTCTATTCCACAATTGCGTCCTTATAGTACCCTATTTATAAAGTCCCCTTATACCTAGCGTATCTAGGTATTAGAGCTAATTTAGCCGCTTTACCTAGAGGTTTATATTATTGTAATCTCTTACTATTAAAGGGACCTTTTTACGTTAGCGTAACAGCTTTCTATAAGGTATTTATAGAGTTTCTATTTAGAATATCGCGAGATTTTTAAGGAAAAAATAGTAGATGTAAATAAAAGATATAAATAAATAATCTGGTCCTTAAGCTAGCTGCCCTTTTAAATAGAGCAGAAAGAATTTAAATATAAGGGGATTTTATAAGCAGTGTCACGGCACTGACCTTACGCGTTATCGTGGCTCGGCTGAGCGTACGCATATACATGAGCACGGACCTGACCCCTAAGCGACGAGTATATATACCACCTTACCTCCTACATAGATCCTCACACGACATCGTTTGTCAATCATATACAGTTACCTCGTATATCGTACCTTGACAGTCCGCACGTACTGTAACAGGTAGGGGGCTATAAGGACATAATTATAGAATAGGATAGATTAGTAAGAGAGACGAATCCTTAAGGAGGTATAGCCTTTAGGATTGTAGAGATTATATACTATAGGCATATGCCTTTAGTATATAACTAGCGACTATTTAAGGGGCGCGTAGGGGTCGTTTTAAGGACAACCTAAGGTAACTGCAATAACATCCCTTATATTTCTATTATTTAAAGATAGGTAAGGATAAATATATAATTTAGTCCTTATACTTATTAATAAGGGTTTAAAATACGTTTAATACCTTTTTATTAATAAGACAATTAATTGTCGGTATACTCGCTTTATTAACGTGCACGAATATCACTTATAGTAGTACGTATGCGGTGTTAAAGTTGGTAGTTAATTAATGTCTAGAAATAGGGGTTTGCTCTAAGGTTAGATTAGCTAGTCTCGCTTTGTGGTCTTGTAACCACGTTATATAACTAACATTCCGACACTAGAGCAACTCTAAGAAGAAGGCTAATCTATACTCTAAAGCCAAGTCTGTTTCTAAACTATTTATAGTATATATATAATAGCTAAAGATCTAATTAATACGCAATAGTTTCTACGCTCCTCTTATAGGTCCGTAATTATACAACTAGTATTACGGCTTATACTAATACCTCTAAACAGAAGCTTATAGAATGCTGTATTACGGGGACACTAAGCTAAAAAAAAAAAGGAGAAGGATTGTTAGGGGTAGCAGGTTAATATATCGTGAGGGCCGCTAAGGCGCTAGTGGTAAGCGAGCCAATAGCGATTTTCTATCCTAGGGATAGAAAATCCTAATTAGCTAGTTAAATTTAGGGTCCGCAGAATATGGCGGGTGGTATACCCTAGTACCGTCACAACCCGAAAACCACCTTCTATTGCTCCTTACGCTCCACCTAACCTATAGCCTATATATCGACCTAGTTCGTGTCAATAAGTTACTATAGGGCGACGTAAGGCTTCCCCTTAGTCATCGCGTCCATAGGGTTAGCTTCACTATTAATCCATTTAACCTCTATAATCTGCTGACGTTCATAGGCTTATCGCAGGCATATTACATTAATTATTAATCGCTTCTCTTATGTGGTTCTAAGTTGTATAAGACAGTTATATAGCGACTTAGAATTAGTGCAAAGCATAAGCAGGAGGTTAATCTGTAGGACCTTATCTACCGTAGACTTAATAGCAACGGCGATATTAAAGCTATAAGCTATTCCGTAGAGTTTAGAAGCCAGAACGCTTCTAGTAACTCTTTTACATTTAATTAAGCTCTAATAGATAACGTTAGCCTTCTTAGTTACGTCAGCTAGTATAATAATATAGCTAATTTGCGAAGAGAGGTCCTTATTATTAGTAAAAGAAGCGTCCGTAAAGACTAAGAGCTATAGGGTCTTAGCCTCTAATTTAATAAACTTAAGACCTCTATATAAGTTCTAAATCTGCTAACTTAGGCGCTTATTTAACTCCTTCGCGTCTACCTCTTTAGGATTAGTTACCTGGGTAGTAAAGGATAAGTTAAATAAAGCCTCTAGTTAACAGACTAAGGCAATATAGGCTCCTCTAGCGCGTTAAGCGATATACTAGTCCTTTAGCGTAAGTAGGCCGCGCGTAATTCCTCTGGAGCTAGTACTATCTACTAGCGTAGTGTTAACCATACTAAGGTTCTTACACTAGCGCTTTTATGTTAGCGTAATACTTTTATCTTATACTAATTAAATAAGTCCTCCATTAAACTTAACTAGTATATTAGTAGTTAGTTACTCTCGCTCCTTAGTTATAAATTTAGCCTTATATAGTTCGCTTTATTTAGCCTCTATAAAGGTATTATTTATAAGGAATAGTGTATTATTAATCTATAAGCCGACGATGCTAAAAGGTTTATTGCTGTAAAGTAAGCAAGGGTTGTATATAGACTGGTCCATTCGCAGCTAATTAATATAATGTAAATAGTAGGTCTTAAACTAGTGGTTTCTAGCTTTAGGTACTTTATAAAGTGGCTTTATAACCTTTAGAACGGAGTCCTTATTAATTCCCAATTGTTTATTTAGCTCGTATAGTGGTTATATATAGAACTCGCGGTTTAGGTTTATAGTAGACTAGATATAGGCTTATAAGATGTCTCGGAGGTAGAGTTATATCTATGGTAGCGTAGTAGCGATATAGAGAATCAGCCGCTGGCTAACTTGTTAAATTGTTGGTGACTAAGTAAGGATTAGCTCTTTCTCCAAATCGTTATAGGCCTATACGACAAGTTATAATTTCTTAAAGGCTTTATTAGTTCCCTTATTCTTAATCTCGTTGATAAACCGTAAATTAAAGAGTCTAACCCCCTTTAGCATATTGTATAGCTTAATAATCTTAAAGACGCCTTTCTTAAGTAGGCCTATGACCTCCTTTTGCCGTAAAGCGCTGAATTGGGTGTTGCCATTGTTCTGTAAGTAAATAGTAGTGTTAGCTATATCTGCGGTATCGTTATCCTGCAAGTAGATAGCGATGTCGGCTATGTCTACAATATTACCCGTAAGGGCATCTATGTCTATCGTAGCGTCCGTAACAGCCGTGTCTACGACAGCCGTAAGTAATAGGTATTTGCGGGGGCGACCTCTGCCTCGCTTTGGCGGTAGCTGTGGTTTAGCTTTAGGTAACAATTGAGGTTTAGCTGGTGTAGGTACTGGTTTAGCTAATTTAATAGACTCTCGTAGTTCAACTAAGTCTTATAGGTCTAGTAGGTAAGGTTTTACAACCGTAAAGCGGAAGGTCGTAGGCCCATTTGGTAGCTTTACGGTATAGGTCTTACCGTTAACGGCAAGTAGCATATATGGCTCGTCCCAATAACCGCTTTAGCTAGTATTGCCTTCTCTCTAGACTAAGACAGGCGAACTAGGTAGGAGGCCGTGAATAGCGTTAGTTCATTGTCCATTTCGCGTATTAAGAGCGTCAGCGATCTGTTGTTTAGCTTAAAGCTTCTAGATTTCTACCATTGCTTTCTTAATAGCCGCAGCTCGCTGTGCGACTAAAGGTAATGGTGCGTCCGATTCGACCATTTAGGGGTAGGCTCCGAAGACTAGGAGTATAGGGACTAGGCCTTCTAGGCCAGCCGTGTTATTAATAGCTTTGAAAGCCATTTATAGGGCTATCTCCTTGCTAATTTCAGGGATTTTAGATGTAATGATTTAGTAGGCTCGTTGTAGCGGACTATAGTAGCGCTCTACCATTCTAATGGAATTGTGTAATTCGACTAGAACTAACTTTGTAGTTACTCCTATAGTAGCAGCGTAGTGCTTAAACTCCTTACTAATAAAGTTCTTCCTAGCGTCTATGGTGATTAAGTCTAGTAGTCCTAAATAGCTATTAATCTAGCACATTTGTAGAATGTCCTAAGTATGCTTAGCGCTGATATCTTATAGCTATCTATTAGTTTAAAATCAAGTTACTTTATTAACTACGTATAATAGGGGGGAGCCGCTAATATACATAATATCGACGATGATATTATAGTTAAAATTAATATCGTCTCGTAAGGTAAAGCGAAATCTACTTGGAGATCTATTAAACTTCTAGCAGTAGTAGTAGAGTCTAGTTAGCTCTTTAATAGTAGATCTATTAGTATTATAGCCGTGGCCAGTCTTATTAAGAAGCTTTTATAGTTTATTAACTAATGGGTAACTAAATCGACGGTATAGACGTCGTAGCTCTATGTTAGTTAAGTAGTAAGGGTTCGCGTTAAAGAACTTAACTAAATAAGACTGTAAAGAGAAGCTCTATATAAGAAACGGGTGGCCAAATTATCTAACTACTGGCACCTTTTTAGTGCGAGTGATAATAACGTCCTTTAGGTTATCGTATTTAATATAGAGTCTATCTATATCTGCTAAGCAAAGTAGGAAAGGAGTATCTGCTTTAATAATATGGAATTATACCTTGCCTATAGGGCTGTTAACGTCTATAGTTCTAATAGACGTAGAGGCTCTAATCTTAAATTAGATAGTTACTTGGCCCTTAGTTAACATATTAAGACTTATAGACTTGTCTACGGCCTATAGGGCTTGGAATTGGCCGTAGCCAGCTATAGACTTACGCGAAGCACCTGTATCGATTATAATTCCTATAAAGACCGTTAAGGTGTATCGTAACGCTATGGTTGTGGTTGTATTATAGGCGAATGGGTTAGTCTCTGTGTAAGGTTTTGTGGTAGACTCCGTGGTAAGTTCTAAAGCCGTAAGTAGGTGTATATAAGCCTTATTAGCTAGCTCTACGCTTATAGAGGTTACTTCCTCTATAGTAAGTGTTCTAAAGGTAGTGATATAGGCAGAACTATTGTTAGGTTCTCCGGCATTACTTCTAGAGTCGTTAGCGTCTTATATATAGGCTTTAAAGTCTAAGTCATCCTCTTTATCTCTTTCGCAGGCGGCGACGTATTATTTAAAGTAGTTGTTAAAGTTGCCCTTATTACGGCCCTTAATATTAATAAAATGTCTCTTATAGTTGTCTCTGGATTAATTACGCTCCTCCTCTATATGTTTCTATAAATGGTAGTCCTCCTTCTTACAGACGTAGCACTTAGCCTTTAGTCCGCCGTTAGTTCTATAGGGGCGATTACTGCCGTAGTAATTGGTGTTTTGGTCTCGATTTTGGTTATTTCAATAGTAACGTCAATCCGTAAAAAAGGTTTAGTAAGACGATCTCATTGAGGCCTATAGGGGGTATTCTTTTTCCTACGCAATAATGGAGGATTGTAGCTTACTAATTAACTAAGAGAGGTCTTTTAAGGGGTTAGAGACAGCAATATGGCATGCTGGCACTCCCTAGTAAGTAGTGACCAACTTATTTATAAGAATGCGGTTTGTATAAAAGTCTGGGTATAGTCCATAACATTACTTTAGCAGTTTATTTACAAGTAGTTAGAAGTTCTAATAAATTAACTTATTAGGGTTCTCGTCTATAACTCCTTGGAGGGTTATGCTATTCTACTTTATAAGGTTCTTGTAGTAGTATTTTAGCCCTTTAAAGAACTGTTGTATATAGTTGCAGGCTTCCGTAAAAGGTCTTAACTTAAGGTTGCTATTATAGTAGTGGTCCTAAGCAAGCCCTTTTAGCATGCTAGGGAATACCACTACGTAGCCTTCTAGTGGTAAGCCAGATCTCTTATAGATGTTGTAGAAGATGGTCAGCTTAAAGTTAAAGCTGTTATTAACTCTATTGTACTTTTAGTCGTCTGTATAGATCTTCGCAATTATAGCCACCTCCTTGCTGTATCTAGGTCCTTGCTCCGTACTAGGTATGGCTAGTTTAGGTAGTGTATATATTTGTAGCTGCTGCGGCTACTACTCTCTTAGCTATAGCAGTTGGTTAATAAGAGTGTGGATTTAGTTGTAGTTAGAGGATTAAGGACCGGAAGGGGTAGTAGGGGTAGTAGGGGTAGTAATTAGAGTAGCTGGCGGTGTAGTAACTGGAGTAGCTAGTAGTACGGTAGCTAGGATAGCTAGTGGAGTTAGTAGAGTAGCTAGTAGTAGGGCTGGAGGTGTAATAAGCTTGTCTAAGGTCGAATTAAGTTAGTCTTGCAGAGTTATTATAATTATTAGTTTTACCTCTATAAGGGCCGCGATAAGCTCCTTATCCGTCTATTTATAAAACTCTTCTTTATTAGCGACGTCCGTTAGCACCTTGCTAAGGGAGTATCTCTTATCTTGCTTAGCAATATATACTCCTTTCTTAACTAGGTATTAACGGATTCCCATTCTAGTATTGGATTATACTCGTTTAAAGGTCTCTGGCGTAAAGTTCTTAAAGTCTTCCTAAAATACTATCTACAGTGCAAAGTCTGTAAGGTTGGATTGTGTATATAGGTGTATCTTAGTCTCTATATACTCTATTAGGTTGTTATTTATAGCCGTCTCCAAGTCGATTCCATAGCTGTATTTAGTAATTCTTTCCTTCTAGTTAATTTCCATATTGTCGTGTCTTTGTGTATAAGGGTAGGTGTAAGGGTAGGTATAAGGGTAGTCGTCGGTTTAAAGAAGTTAAGGTTTAAAGTGAGGATGTAAAGGTGTATACGTGTCCTATCGACGAATCTATAGTTCTTAGAAACTGTAGACGATTCTTAGCAAAGATATGGTCCTTTAGGCGATCTGACGCGTTAACAGTTAAGTTAATACGTGGTTTTAAGCTTTAAGGGTCCTCTAGGCGATCTAACGCGTTAACAGTTAAGCTAATGCGTGGTTTTAAGCTTTAAGGGTAACGTAGCTCTCTCTAAGTAAAGGTACAATTCTCTAGGCGATTTAACGCATTAGTAAGCTAATACGTAGTCTCGAGCTTTGAGGGTAACGTAGTTTTCTCCTTTAACTAAAATAGGGCGATAGCTCTGCGATTTAACGCGTTAGTAGTTAAGCTAATGCGTGGTTTCAAGCTTTGCTATTGCGTATTTCCTGATCTATACGTCTACTGATTAGTGTCGGTATACTCGCTTTATTAACGTGCACGAATATCACTTATAGTGGTACGTATGCGGTGTTGAAGTTGGTAGTTAATTGATGTCTAGAAATAGGGGTTTGCTCCAAGGTCAGATTAGCTAGTCTTACTTCGTGGTCTTGTAACCACGTCATATAACTAACATTCCGACATTAATATATAAGCGCTCGCTAACCTAATTAAGAAGAAATACTTTATAAAGTAGACTAGTCGCACTTTATTATTACTAATAGGAACAGTATCTTTATAGGCTAGTACTAGTTAGACCTATAGTTCTATTTAAAGATAGACTATTATTATAGTATAGCTTTCTATTTATAAACAGATGGGTAAATAAAATGTTAGAACTAGGAACTAGAGTCTTACCTATAAATATATTTAAACTACTAGTAAGATAATTAGTATAACCTACTTTTATATACGGAATACGCTTATAACTTAAAGTAATATTTATTGCATTAGTATATACTAATCCAGATTACCTATAGTGTCTAACTATTTAGGTTTAATAGTATACCTAATAGTTACTAGTTAAGGCCGTATAATTAATTACAGAATCCTGCTAAAAAGTTTAAGAATATTTACTAAAGAGTATAAAGGTACCTTAAAAATAGGAGTAATAGAAGTATATAAAGTAGAGCCTATAAGATATGTAAGAGTAATAGAGACTTTAGTATAATCGCAAATACTAAAATAAGTATTTTAGATTAGGCGATAAGGTTTTATTATATTTTACAAATATTAAAACCTATTAGCTATTAAAGAAGTTTAATATAAGATACCTAGGTCCCTTTTAAATCAAGAAACGAATTAGTAAGCTAGCCTACTATCTTTAACTACCTCTATTTATAGCCCGTATATATCTAGTATTTTATATAAATTTACTAAAGCTATAATATAGACTACTACTAGAAAAGAGCCTCTATCTAGGCCTAATTAGATATCCTAAAGTAGTAGGTAAGCGGTATAAGGTTAAAGCTATACTATATTATAAGTTTATTAAGAATAAGCTTTAATATAAAGTTAAATAGCTAGGCTAGCCCGCTAAGGACTCTATATAGAAACTAGAGGATCATCTTAATTATTATAATGATATTTTAAAAGAACATCATAACTAAGGTCTATAATCTATAAATCGCAGAAAGCGCGTTAATACTATAGCATTATCGCAACCTGTAAAAAAAGCTTATAGTAAGCCGTAAGAGGCCTTAAAGAGTAAATAGATTAATTGGATATAGAATAAATAGGCTTTAAAAACTATAAGAATTAGGGCAACGGCCTAGGGTAAGATAGATCCTTAGTCTTTTTATATATATAGTATAGAATTAATAGGGCGTTTTGCTAGAATTGCATTTCTATTAATTAATCTATACTAGGAATATTATTCCTATAGGCTTCTAAGCCCTTTTTAAAAGCCTTATAAGGCCTTTTTAAGTACTTAATTAAGGTCCTTAATTGCTACTATATAAGAGAACTAATTCTAAACTCTATAAGTCTAAACTATAAATGCCTAATATGAAAAGCCACTATACATTACTTTTAGGAGTAGGATTAGTATCTATTGGCCTGCTAAGCAATAGCTAATAGGAATAAAATCCCTTTATAGGAGTATAAGTAGGTATAAAAATAGGGGTAGGATAATAAGGTATAGTAAGAGTAGAGACTCTTAAACGCTTAATACTAATATTAGGTCTAAACTAATACTAATAAAGCTCTTAGAATATAAGCTAATAGTTAATAAAGACGCGTTTAAGCCTAGAATAAATAGAGATATTAGCTGGTTAGCATAGTCCAGAACTACTAAGACCTTACTATAGTAATTATTAGCTACCTATCCGCTAGGTACCTAAAGGGTAACCTACCTAATAATATATTATATTATACTCTTTAGAAACTTAACGCGTATATATAAACTCCTTTCTATAGTATACGGCAATCTTCTTCTTATTACCCCTATCCTTTACCCTATTCTTAGTATACTAACTTTACTTTTATATTAGGTATTACTAGCTAGCTTATTAAGAGTTATAGGTAGTATAGATAGCTATAATATAATCCTAAATTTAACCTAGATATTTATTATTTATACTAAAATAAGAGAGAGCCTAAGCAATATAGTAGTCTAAAACATTAAAGAAATATTACTACTTAGGCCTAGGCTATTAAAGCTTAAAGTTAGTAATAGATAACTGTTTAAAAGATAGGAAAGCTTGCCTTAACGTAACTACCGCTCTTAGTATATATATACTAATTATAAGGACTAAATGTATTAGACCTTATATAGTAAATCTTATTATAAGCCTCTAAGATTATATTATTAGACTTTAGATCTTTTAAGGACGTATAGGCAAAGCTATTTAGGTCGGACTAGTATTAATTATAGGTTAGTGGAGATTAGAGGTTTTATATATAATAGTAGGGCTAAAATACGCTAAGGAATTAGCTTAAAAGAGTAGTTAGTAGGAGAATAAAGGGGTGTATTAAAATAATATTAAAAAAGAAGAAAATCTTAATAAATATATTTAGTAAAAGTCTAAAATTAGAAAAAGGTTAATAATGGGAAATAAGACATTAAGAAAAAGGATTAAGCTTAATAAGCAAGGTATCTTTATACTTTACCTTTTTATACCCTTCTAGTATATAGCCGTAACCTTACTAATATAACTCTATTATAATAGCGCAAGTTAAAAGAAAGGAAATATATATAAGCTATCTAACTATTACTTCCTTATTGTTATAGAGTATAAGCAACGATAATATATAGCAAAGTAGATATTATTAAGCTATGTATATAAACTATATAATAAGATTAAAACGTTATATAATAAAAGAAGGTAGGAAAGAGGAAGAAAGAGTATATATTATAGACTTAGTTACTTAGATAATATGTATATGGAGTAGAATAGGACTTAGGTAGTAGTTCTAGCAGAACTTAATAGGATTTAGTAAAACTTAGTAGAATATAGCAGAATATAGCAGATTGCTATTAGATTGCTGTTTTATAGTTAGTCTTTAGTTACTAAGTTAATAAAAATAGGTAAATGTATATAAGGTATTATAGGGGTGTCCTAGAATAGTATCCTCCTTTAAACTTAAGCTTCTGTAAGATAAGGCTATAGTAGTTTTAAATAGAGTTTATAAAAGTCTTTTATAGCTTATATAAGTCCTATAAAGTTAATAGGTTCCTATAAGGGCTTAATAAAACCGTTCTATTTTATAAGATATATATATTAGCGTTTTCGTTTATTATACTATCACGGGACAGGGGCAGTGGCTACAAAGCGTACGTATTTAAGGAGTCTACAAGACGTTGCGCGATTGATCGTAAGGGTTAAGGGCGTAAGGAGGTGATATACCTACGCGTAGCTAATATAAGCTATACGCGAGGTGTATATAAGAGCACAGGGCTCTCCTATAGAGGCCCCTGCGGTAGGGTTTTATAATATTACCCCCCCTCTTATAGAGGCGGAGCTCCGGTAACGCTATGGTTATTATATATATATAAAGGAGACACTTAAGGTATAGAAAAGAAGAAAAAGGGGGGTATTACTAAAGGCTTAAAATAATATTATGTAATAGGGCTTGGCATCTAAGAATCCAACTAATTAGATAACTTTAACCGCTAGTTAAAGTTCCTAGATATCTTAATAATATTCCAGTTATAGAGGAGCTCTTACTGCACCCGGCCTAAAAAGACCAAAACCAACCAAAAAGAACCCTGAAAAACACCTAGAGAATCCCCCTAAGATATATGCATCGTAGGGGAGGCACATATTAACTAACGGTGGCTCGCACTCGCGCGTAACCGCTAGATTTATGCCTAACAACGGCCCTCTATAATAAAGACGGGCGAATACCATACCATAAAGCGGAAATACCTCTATTAAGAAGGCATCTAATAAAATATAAAGCCTACTAGACGCGTCTAGTATCTAGAATTATAGGGAAGTAACTATTAGCTATAACGAACTAATATAGCTAGTAGAATGGCTCCGCTAGTCTAGCGAACCTTAGGCGCCCCTCTAGTAAACCCTTAATTAAATTCTCTAACGGCTAAGCAAAATTAAAAATAAATAAAACTTCCCCTTACCGGTGAACTACACCTAGGCCGCTATAGCTGCGCTTCTATACTATAGGGAACCTACCCCCTTTAAGACAATAACCGGGTATATAATTATAATATAACTAAATATAGAAAAAGTAGAGGGGCTTAGGGGATAATTAGAAATAGAAGTCCTTATAAAGATTTATAAAGAGGTCTACAACGTAGTTATAGTCCGATACCTTAGGAGTGGAGACATTAAAGTTACCCTAAAGGACTAATAGGTAAAGAAATAAGCCGTAAGGGCAGGGAATAGGCTAGGAGAATATATTGGCATAAAAGTGCTCTGTAAAGACTACCTAGTTAAAGTCCTAGCGGTTTCTATAAGCCTTAGGGTAGAAAAGGGACGCTAGGCGGACAATACAGCAACTATATAGGAGATAGTAAAGCATACAGAACGCCTTATACTAGGCCTTAAGATTACCCAAATCTAATAGCTTTAATAGGAAAATGCAAACTAAGTAAATAATAAGAATAATAAGAGGATATAAGGGTCGCCAGAGACTTGCTAGGGAGACGCTAGTTAAACGCATGGCTCCCTTATCGTTAGTATATATACACTAGGAATGTAAAAACTCCTTATCTAAAAAGGAATAATTATAAATGGCCTTATATACAACGCAAGGCTCTATAACTACAGACTACGCCTAAAATAATGCTACTGCTGCGTATAATAGGGACATACTTAATCCATATACGCAGTATAGGTGTGCTGCGGCTACTATGCAGGCCCCTATAATATAAGACACTGCTTAAATTAAGACTAAATAAAATGCGTAAACTGCTACCAAAGTATATATAAGGCGTAAGAGAGAGAAGACTATATTAAATACAAGAGGTAGAAGGTAAGGGCTTAATAGCTACGGGAACAACTACACGCCAGGTTATATAAATGGAAATAATAGGTAATAAGCTAGGGGGACATAGGTGCCTTTTTAGCGTTTCCTACCTTTAGTACTAGGGGGCTAGGCTAGCCATCCTAAGCCTTAACGGGCTAGAAGCGGCGCCGCGCGATATTACTAGACTGTATAGGGATATAAGGGTTATAGGGGACATAAGGGAGNGGACGCCCTATAGGAAGACCCCTATAGACAGCTATAGCAAGCTTAAGACTAGGATAATTAAGAATTAGATTTAACGCGGTAAATATAACATTTATAGCCGACCTATAAAGGGTATATAGCTAGCTAGTAAGAATAGGGGAGGAACTGGAAATAATAACAGATTTAGATATAGAAGCGCTAGTAGGAACATAAGATATGGGAATAGAAAGCTCTATATAAAATAAGTAGTAACTAGGGTATAGATATAAGAGACAGAAGTTCTAAATATCCTAGAGAAAGTAGAAATAGAAAAAGAAAGGAATAAAGAAGAGGCGAAGGACCCTTACCGGGGGTCCGCCACCTATCTATTATATAATATAACTGCGGTAATATAAACCACCGTCTTGTAAGGCCTTTACTAGACGGTCTAGACCTAGAGAAACACTATATCCTTACTATATAAGAGCCGTACTATAATACCTATATATAATTAACATACTGCCCCTAAAGATTCCAGCTCCTATATAAACTAAAAGCAGCCATATATATATGCTTTATAATTAGCAAGGCTATTAGCCTATCCTTATGGTTATAGCAGGCAGTTAACCTAGATATTATAGTTATAATAATCTAGATATATAGGGGACTGGTATAAATTATTAATATATATAACCCTAAGGTTAAAGGGGTCCCATAAACAGAGAATATTATATTAGTAATAAGTTTGCTAGAAACCGAAGGCATAGAGTCTATTCTACTAGGAGATATAAACCTCTACTACCTATAGTAGGGGGGTATCTATATTGCTGCTAATTAATAGGTAGAGTGCCTACTAAGAGCTATAGACACCTAGGGCCTTAAGTTAGCCACCCCCCTAGGAGTAACTATATAGCAATAAGGAACCTTTAGAAGTATAATTGACTTTATATTTATGGACAAAGGCCTATACTAGAGACTTAAAAGGTGCAACCCTAAAAAAGAATAGGCACTTACCTTAAACTATATCCCCATCTAAATACAGCTAGATTTAGATATTAAGGCGCAACTAAGTAGCAAAAGATATATAATAAGGAAGCTTAAGACGGACAGTTTCCTTAATATAGTTAAATAACAACTCTAAGACCTAGAAGAAATCCACCTAATTCCAAATAAGCAAGGCTTATTAGCTACCCCTAAGGAAATTAACTAAAGACTAAAAAGGATCTAGGCAGCGATTAAAAACAGGCTAAAAGAGTACTGCCCGGTCTTAAAACTAAGCCCCTACACGCGATATACATGGTCTATATAATACGCGGTTCTTATTACCAGCTAATAACGAGTAAGAAGGAAATATATAAGTAGCTATAACCCTAAAAATAAGAGACGATATAAAGATATAAGAAACCAGTTAAAGAATACCCTAAAGAAAGAAGTAAGGAATAACTGGAGACGGTTTATAAACAAGTATACTTTTAACCCGAGCCTCCCCTATAATAAGGGCCTTTAGGCTATAGTAAAATAGGTTAAAAAAAAAAGGTAGGGCGCCTAGCAGAAGACTTATACTTACCACCCCTATAAAGAGTAGGGGAATTATAGGCCACTAATAATAATAATAAGAAGGTAAAGATCCTTATAGAAAGGTTCTTCCCCTAATCAGCTCTAGTAGACCTTAGCGACATTACAGGTAAAACACTAGTAACTTACCTAAGGGTTAACAGTGACATAATAATAGAGGAAATGGCCAGAACTATTAGCCGCCTTTTAAACAATATAGTACTAGGACCAGATAGGATTTTAAATAAGGCCTTAAAAATATATAGACCATTTATAGCACCCTAGCTTATAGACGTAGCTAGGGCATGCTTTACTATAGGCTACTACCCGCGACTTAGAAGAGCTATAATAACGGTTATTTTATAGAAAGAAGGTAAAGTAGATTACTTAATCCTAGGAAGCTACCGCCCTATTGCCTTAGAAAATACCCTTAACAAGATCTTAAAAAAGGTAATAGCGGACTATATAGCAGATATAGCTAAGGAATATAACCTACTACTATAAAGCTAAATAGGGGCAAGAAAGAACCGCTTAACACTATTAGCACTTATACTACTCGCTACTACCATTAAATCCGTATAGGCGATGCGAAGGAACTTTATAGTATTAACGCTTAGCCTAGATATTAGCGGTGCCTATAATAATATACCCCACAAGCATCTCCTATATATCCTTAGGGTAAAAGGCTTCCTAAAATAGATTATATAATTTGTTTAAGGGTTTATAGGTTAGAAAGAAATATTANTAGTCTTTAGCGGATACNAGAGCCCCCCTATNNNAGTTACAANAGGAATACCATAANGATTANCCCTCTCGCCTATACTCTTCCTTTTCTTTATAAGCAACCTACTTAACTCCTTTAAGAAAGGGGCGACCTAGGGGATAAGCTTTATTAATAATATAAACCTAATTATATACGGGCTAATAGCCGCAGAAAATTACAGAATACTAGAGAAAGCTTATAACACCTATATAGAATAGGCAAGACGATATAGAGTCTAATTCTCACTAGAGAAATACTAGCTAATCTACTTTATAAGAAAACGTAACTAATCTATAGATCTTTAGTATATAATTCATATCTAAGGCTTTAGGGGTTAACTAGTTTAGGGTCTAAGGGTATTAGGAGTATGGGTAGATAGTAAGCTCCAGTAGAGCGTATATGCGGCATAAGCGGCCCATAAGGGCTAAGTATAGTATATTACATTATCTAGGATCGTTAATTCTATATAGGGTCCATACTTTTAGAGGTTACGCCTACTATATATAGCAGTTGTCCGGCCAACTATAACGTATAGGTCCAGTATTTGGGCTATTAGAGAATCTAAAAAAGGCCCCCCTAAATTGCTCCTTAAACTACTCCAAAAGGTCTAAATAGCCTACCTTTAGAGTATAACAGGCGGATATAAGCAAACGGCCATAGCACTGCTTAAAAAGGAAGCTAATATTCCCCCCCTATAACTATATATTAAAGCCGCTATAATATAAAGGGCGTAAAATAAACGTAACTCTAATATTATAAAGTATATTAAGACACGCCTAAATAAACTATAGAGNGACCTTAGGGCGNCCTATAGGAGAATAAACTAATAACCCTAAAGTAGGGAAGATATATTAGAGAAACAGGTAAAGAAAGTAGAAGAAGAATGGTGCTGCTTTAGGGCCTAGGCCTATATAGAGGAGGAAGGGAAACGCGTAAGAGGCTAGTAAAGATAATAGTAAGAGAGAGAAAGGAGCAAAAGTAGAGCATAAAAGAATGCTAGGAAACTATCTACCGCAATATAACACTAGCTGGACTAACGCTAGAGAGGTATATAGGAGTTAAAGGTATAGAGGCTAACTAAGGTAAAAGAAACCTAAGCCGTAGCATGGTTAATGCTATAGGGGGTAAACACTTTAGGGCTCTAAGAAGGCCTAACAAAGGCAGAAAATATAATAGCAATACTCTTAAAAATAGGAATAATAGGACTAAAAGACTGGCTCTACTAGGTAGGTGTTTTAGTAGGTAGCCTAAGATATAAATGTGGCTGGCTAAGACAGATACCAAAACACGTAATACTGTTATGCCCCTTACACACTAACCAAGAAGTAATACTCTTAGTAGCTGGCATAGAGAACTATAATACACTGCTCTCGATATAAAAAGGCCTTAAGGCGGTTACCTAGTAGCTTATTAGCTAAAATATACTAAACCAGTTCTAGGTTATAAAGGAAATGGTAATAAAGGGCGGGGGGGGGGGGTAAGCAACGGGCGCCCCCTAATGACTCTATAGTGGTAGAGTAAAGTTTACGATACTAGCGCGTCTGTAGGCTTGTTACGGCAGCAGTGGTTCCTAAGGAGGTTAAAAAGTAAGGTAGTAGAGTACTATAGGTGACCCGCAGGCGCCTTATAGGCGCCTTATAGGCGAGTCCTAAAAGGCGGGGAGATAGATTACGGCGTTTTCTTAAATAGAGTTTTCTCCCTATATGTATATAAGGAGTAGTCCGCGTGGGCCTAATAGGGATCTAAATCAGACGTTAAGCAATGAATAATAATATTCCGGTTATATAATTACACTTTACTATAATCTAACGGCAATTTAACGGTAATTTGCCCTTATATAGCAATATATAACGGTTTAACTCTATAAGAGCTCCTATAAAGGATTAGGTATAAAGTCTCTACTTAAGCCTAGTTTCTATAGGTTCGCGTAGTAAAAGTCGCTAATTAGATCCTTTATATTTTTGAAGTCTTCCTATAGTTACCATTCTGGCTAATTTATGTCGAATCCTATATATATAGCTCTATAGTAGAGCCGTCATCCTCTACCTTTACTAAAGTATTTAGAGTTAATAATTTGTTTAACGGTCTACTCCTTATAGTTCTCGTTTTTATTCTTATCTCGGATTAGTACTAGTAGGGGTTTAGGCTATATCTACCCTAGTAAGGGGTTAGGCTAATAGAGGTATAGTAGCTATAGGTAAAATTCAGGCTATATCCTATAGGTAGCTAGGGTAGGTAAAAGTTTTAGCTTATATATAGCTCCCTTATTAATAACTCGTTTAATTAAATAGGGGCTAAGGTTCTTATAATCGAGTAACTTTATAGGCCTTTATATAGAGATATTATATATATCTAGCTATCCCTAGTCGCTAATACGCATCTCCAGTGGTAGCGTTCTATAATAGTTAGCGAAGTAGGCCTGCTTTACTTAAGCCTAGGCCATTTCTCCCTTGCAATAGTTGAGTAGATTTTTTATACAGTCTGTATACTAGTTAGTAAGTAGCATCTTAAGGCGTTTTTTATATAGCAGTTTCTTATTAATAGGTTCTAGTGGCTTTATGCCAGATTAGGGGTAATAACCCTTATTTATAAAAAACGGGGTAAGTCCTATAGTAGTTAAGACGTAGTTATTTGCTATAAATTTACCTAGTAGGAGGTAATCTACCCAGTTATCTTAACTATAGGCAACTACCTATTATAGGTACGCTTTTATACTAGTATTAGCGTTTTCCGGTTACCTAGTAGTTTTATAGTAAAAGGATATAGATATCTTATTAAAGATACTAAGGCGTTAGTAGATTCGTCTCTATATATTAGAGTTAAATTATATACCTTAGTTAGATATAATTAAGTTAGGTAACTTATATAGTCGGTAAACTTTGCGAAAAAAGGTGTTAGTAACGTCGCTAATAGCTACACCTTTGGTTAGGAAGTAGTGGCGCTCTTTTATAAGTCGGCATATTATTATAAGAATGTTCTTATAGGTACGGCTATGTCGTTTATAGGGTAGTAGGTTAACTACGAAATCTATAGCAATATCTGCCTATCGTCGTATAGGTACTAGTAGAGGATGTAGTAGTTCTTAGTACTTTATATTAAAGGCCTTAGCGCGCTTATAACCGTAGTAGACGCCTATAAAGCGTTTAACTAAGTCTATTATTTTTAGCCAGAAGTAGTATTAGCTAAGAAGCTTATAGGTTTCTTTTTTACCTAGGTAGCCGCTTAATCGGAGGTCGTAGGCCATTTAGATTAGTTGCCGTTATAGATTTTTTAAGTTAGGGATAAATAGGCGGCCTCTATAATAAAGCCTGTTCTCTTTTACTTCTAAAGCTGCTATATTAATATAGCCTAAGCTTTAGAGGTTAATAGGTAGCGTACGGGCGCTAGTAGTCTTTATGGTAATAAGTTAATATAGTAATAGGTTAATAGAGGCGTTATATACCGTAGTAATAAGCTTATTAATTTTAAGAGGTAACTCTAGTTCTATAGTATAAAGCTAGGGTATAGTTAGCTTTATTATAGGTAGTATACCTAAAGCTAAATTTTATACGTTTAGGATTGTCTATTATTAGAACTAATTATAAGGGTTATTTTTAAACTAAGGAAGGTCTTGCAAGCGGCGTATTAGGCTATTAGGTTTAGTACCTTATACTCCTAGTCTATATATAATTTTAAAGTTAAAACTAGAGAGGAACTCGTTTTAACGTACTTAGTATTAGTTTAGCTACTTTATAGTTATAAAGTACTTAAGGTTGCAATAGTCCGTAAGGATTTTAGTTAGCTAGTTAGGCTCTACTAAAAAGAATTCTAATTAGAATTTTTTAAACGCTTATATAATTATAAGGAGTTCTTTATTATAGATCTTATAGTTATATTCTTATAGTATAAGCTTAGACAAGTAAAATGCGACTAGGTAAAGAAGACCGTTATTACCTATTTAGAAGAGAACGCTTACATTAACGTAGTTTAAGGAGTCGGTTTTAAAGTAGAGTTATTATCCTAGTATAAAGTAAGCTAGGACAGGTGCTTTAGTAAAGGCATTTTTAAGGTCTTAGAACGCCTTCTCGTATTTAGGCGTCTAGGTAAAGCGTAGGTGCGTTTTTCTTCCTTTTATAAAAAGGCCCTTCGTTTATATTATTACTATAAGTAGTGCTATTACGCCTAAGAAGTTATATGTAAATTTTTAATAGAAGTTAGCAAAACTAAGGAAGGCTTATATATCCTTAATATAGTTAGGGGCTTACTATTTGGTAATTATATATACCTTCTTAGGGTCCATACGGACACCCTTAGTAGTAATAATTAGTTTAAGGTATTTTACTTCTATAACTAAGAATTTACATTTCTTTAAATTAATATAAAGTCCTACGTCCCTAAGGCGCTATAGGACCTTTTAAANGTATTNNGTATACTTAAAGGGGTTATNNNTATAAATAAGTATNTTATCTAGGTACGCNNAGNANAAGTCATTAANGTAGTCCTATAAGGCGTTATTAATATAGCTTTAAAAGGTGCTTAGGCCGTTATATACGCTAAAGGGCATAATAGTATATTTAAATTAGCTAAAGCGCAATACAAATGCGGTTTTCTATTCATTACCTTCCTATATTTAGGGATAGTTAAAGGCGGCAATAATATCGAGCTTAGTATAGATTTTAGCTTAACTAAGCCGCTTTAGGGTCTTATATATAAGCGGTACTAGGTATTAGTTTTTAATTATAATAGCGTTAAGTCCTCTATAGTTAATATAGAATCGAATACCTCCTTCTAGCTTCTTAGCGAGAAGAATAGGGGCGGCTGCTGGTAATATGCTAGGACAAATAAATCCTTTATTAAGGTGCTCGTTAATATACTTTTTTATAACTAGAAGTTTATCTTTTAATATTAGGTAGGGTCTTTTATAAGGTAGTATTTTTCCTTATTTAATATTAATAGTATAGTTATTAGGTTAATATAGGGGGAGTATATCTATGCTCTTTTATAAGCATATATCAGTAAAGTTATAGTACCTCTTAGGGAGAAGCTTAGGGAGTTCTTCGTTAGTAAGTTCTTTTTTTAAGCTTTATAAACTTCTTAAAGTCTAAAGGTAAAAGTCTATAGAGTTTTATAGGGGCGTTATCTTCTAAAAGGTTAACTATATCTATCCTATTACTATAAAGGACGTAGTCCTATTCTTTATTAAGCTTATATAGTTATAATTAGGAAGCTATAGTAACGGTTTAGCCTTTTTTATATATTATGCGGTAGAAGGCCAGGGCACTTATATAGTAGTAGTTAGTTATAGGTAGGGTAATAAAGGGTTCCTTAGGTTAATATCCTAAGGAGTAAATAGAGGCGGCTAAGCTATGCCCTAGGCAAGTCTCTCTACAGTATTTAGAGTTAAAGGTTACTTCTTTCTTCTTCTAGTTAATGGTGGGGTTATATTATTTAAGCTAGTTCGTTCTAAGAATAATAAGGTAGTTAGTAAGTAGTGTAATATAGGCCTAAAGTTCTTCCTAGTGCCTATTTATACCTAGGTAAAGTTATACTATATAGGTAATCTTCTATATAGTATAATTACTATTAGCGAGTTATAGGGCGCAGGCTTTAGTAAGGGGTAAGGTAGGTAGGTTATAAGTATATATAAATTAGGTATCTATAAATTTATTAATAGTTTTATAATTAATTATAGAACGGCTTTTATATTATTTTTTAGCAGTAGTTCCTATTATAGGTAAAACTATCTATTTCTATCTATTAATTTTTATAGAGTTATCTATTAAGCAAGCCAATATATAGATCCCTCCGTTATTAGGGCATCCTAACCTATAACTTAGGGCTAGGACTTAGCGTTTTCCGCTTCCGTATCTAACTCTACCACTATTACTACGTTTTCGTCTTATATAATAATAGCGCGTAGTAACGTATTTAGTGTTTAGGGTATTAGGTTAGGTATTAGGCGGCAGCTACTAAACCTAGCTATTAGGTAGTTTAAGTTATCGCAATAATAGCCTTCTTAATGGCATTTATAGTAGCGTCCTAGTTTTTAGAGTAGCTCGTGCCCCCTACCCAGGAGTTTTTATAGAAAGGTTAGTATAGAGAAATCAATATTAGTTCTAGTAGTACTTAAGGTAGTAAGTATTAGTGGCTTAGTATATATAGGTTTAGTAGGCCTAGAGGGCTTCTATAGAGAGATCTTTAGGTAAGAATTAGTAATAGTAATCTAATTTAGTCGTTATTTAATCTTCTATAGAGCTGCTACTATATTATAAATATCGTTATAGTTATAGCTAGTGGCTGCGTAACTAAGGCAATAAGTACCTTTTTTAAAGAGGTTCTTTTAGTTTTTAGTATTATCTTAGGCGAGGGCTCTAGTATATTCCTGGAATTTAATATAAAATTTATTAAATAATTTAGTAGGGCTTATCTTTAGGGCACGTAGTTTAGCTTAGTTAGTGGCTAGTAGGTTGTAGTCGCGGTATATTAGGTTAAGATTATTAAGGACTTTTTAGTAGGACTGCTACTTCTAGGGGCTACTAGTTTCCTATTAGGCGAAGAGTCTATTAAATGGTATACCCTTTATTTACCCAATAATATAGCTAATCTTAGTATCTTCCGTAGGAAAAAGGTAGGCGCTCTAAGTTAGTTTCTCGCGGATTTATATCTTTTAACAGCTATATTCCTTATAGTCTCCCTAAAAGACTAGGGGATTAAGGTAGCGTATATTAGACCTTATAGTAGCAGTTTAGGTCTAATTATTATAGCTTTTATTGTTACTGCTTTAGTAGGGGTTCCTATTAGATAAAGCTGCTTAGCACTAGCCCTTTATTAAGCATTAAGTAGGTAAAGTTACCGGGGGCGTAGAGGCTTAGGTAGTGTTATATATAGTAAAGAGGTATCTAGCGTTGTTACGAATATGCTTATTAAGCTAAGATTATAGGTATTTAATTATGCCTTCTCTTTTAGTAACCGTAGCAATTAGTATAATCTTAGCCTTCTTTAACTATTAGATGTCGCGTTTAGATATATAAAGGTTATCTTTAGTTTCTTAACGTATATTATCGGCAAGCGCCTTATAAGCTTATAGGTCTTAAATAATATCGCGATCTTAGGTAGTACGCATCTCAGCTTATATAAGCTTTAGGTAGTAGTTCTATAAAAGGCAGTAGTATTTATTAGGGTCTTATGCTACCATTTTTATAAACGTCTTAGCGTCTTATATTTCGATTTTAATAGGTAATAGCCCTTTTATTTACTTATCCGTAGTTATATAGTTAATAAAAGATAAGACATTATTAGTGTCCATCTTATTAGAGGTTAAGGCTAAGGTTAATAAATTAAATTCTCCTAGGATTAATTAGCGTCGTAGGTTAAATATAGGTATTAGATTGTTCTTTAGGTTTAATATAGTAGCTAATAAGGGATATTATCTTACTATTATGGGTTCCTTAAAAGTATAAAGTAAGGTAATTTATAGACACGCTGCTTCTAGCAGCGCCTACAGTATTACAAAGACGTAGAATTGGTCGTAGGCTAAGCGTTAGTAGTAAAAAAGGCGTAACGTAATATTATGGGACGGGGGTAGTAGCTACAAAGCGTATGTATTCGAGGAGTCTATAAGATATTACGCGATTAATCGTAAGGGTTAAGGGCGTAAGGAGGTAATATACCTATATGTAGCTGATATAAGCTATACGCGAGGTGTATATAAAAGCACAGGGCTCTCCTATAGAGGCCCCTACGGTAGGGTTCCGTAATATATACTTAATGTTATTAATTCTTTTAATAAAGTATTTATTCTTACTATCTACTTTAACTAGTAGGGGAGGGTCCTATATTTATTTAGGCAGGGTATTTAATATAGGGGTAATAGGGTAGAGGACTAACATATAGAATATAGGGTGGATTTTAACCGTATTAGGGAGCTTTAATTAGTAGAAGTAAGAGGAGATAATCTTCTTAACTTTATAAGNGCTANNGTTNTTCTAATTAAGTTTNTTANNAGGTTNTTTTATATTTAGATTTCTTATATCTAGCTAGATAAAGTTACTAATTTAATAGGCTAGTACTAGGGTTTATTTCTTATTCGCTACAGCTTTATAAATAAATTAAGCCTATATTATTTTATTAGTAAAGAACTATTATAGTTCCTCTATCTTTTCTATAATTTTTTTTGCTTTTATAACTTATAAGGTATAATAAGCGGAGTAAGGAACGTTGCTAAAAGGTTTAAAACCTATTTATAGATACTAGCTATAGTTAGCTAAAAACGGGGAGACCTTTATAGTTTCTAAGACGGAATTATTTATAGTAAACTTAGTAAATATAAGCTAGTTAATCTAGTTATCTTATAAATAATATATATATATATATCTATTTCTAGGTAATATATAGTAGATAGTAGTGCCTTAATATAGAGTTAAGTAGTTAGTTTTTTCTAAAATATAAAGACTGTTGGGAATACTAGTAAGTTGCTGTTACGTACGGCAAGTTGCCGTTATATATCGCCACGGCACTGGCGTGGCGAGGAGCCTTAAGCTCCTCGCCCTCCCTTATAAAGATATATAGAATAATAACAATTATTATACTATCTACAAACCGTAGCTATATAATATTACCTTATGTAACTAATACTAATTAGTGGTTAACTTTACTGTTATACTATAGAACAGCTAGGTATTCCACTAAGAAGAGATAAGCTACTATACTAGTGCTACTTGTACTAGAGGAAGCTATTTTTTAAGGTTAAAACTGGTTCTAAACCTTAAATAGAACTCTTTTATAAATTTAAGGATTTAAAGGCTAGAACTGGTCCTAAGCCTTTCTAAGATTATAGATTCTTGCGTCTATTACGCAGAATAATATACTTTATAAGTCTTTATAATTTAAGGCTAGAACTAGTCCTAAGCCCTATAATTATAAATATATATTATAAACGCATACTAAATAATAAACGCGTATTAAATAATAAACGCGTACTAAATAATAAATATATATTATAAACGCGTACTAAACAATAATCCCTATACTAATAATACTTCCCTCCCTCTAAAAATATAGCTACGCCTACTTTAAACAACTAGGAAGACTCCTTACTACTAGGGGTAGCTTTATACGCGAAACTTATTAATAAAAATTAGGACGAATTTATCTTTAATATAATAACTTATACCATAAAATAAGTTAATAGCTTTCTTCTATACCGTATTATATTCTACTAAAGTAAACACTATACCAATTTATAGCTATAGGAATATTTTAAGGAGGATTTTATAGGATGGACCGCTAACACCTAGGCACTTAGCAATATTAATATTATTTAGGATTTTTAAGACTTTCTTTATAGAAACGGGGTATATATTGCTAAGAACGGTAACCTAATTACTAGTAATATTTAGGCCATTATTACTAGTATAGAAGAACTAGTATAGACGGAAGCTAAGATTATATGTTAATTATAGAAACCTAAAACTAACCTATATTCTTTAGAAGGTAACTTTAATTTAGAATAAAACCCCTAGAACGCTACTCTCCTACCTAGAGATATTCTCCTACCTAAAGGTGCTCTTTTACCTAGAGGTACTCCTCTTCTACCTTTATTGCCTTTAGCTCCTCTATTCTAGCTAACTGGTAACCCTTTATTATAAGAAGTTACGAATTTAATAAAGGTATATTTAAATAAAGAGAAAAAGTTTAAAGGAGAACTATATAATATACTTAGAGCAAAACTATAGGTCTTCTATAACTGTTATAATAAGGTTAGAATTTAATGCTACTAGTACTACTATACTTTCTCCATTATATTAAAAGGACGGGTAGTAATATTTTATTATAACTATATTACGGGTAAAAACTATAGCTTTAATATAATACTTTAGCTTACTAAAGCTTACTTTAAGACTAATAAAAATTGCTAACTTTATATTTCTAAATGGCGAGAAACTATATTCTAGAGAGTTATTACTTCTAACCTAATAAAGACTTATTTAAAGTGCCTTTAACTACTCTTTAATAAACTTTAAAAAATCTAATATAGCCTTACTAAAACTTACTAAAATAAGAACAGCCTAAGGGACTAGGTTATCTTAGTATGCTATAACGTTCTTAAGTGTAACTTGGTGCTATATAAACCTATAAATACGTTTAAAGAAGTATACGCTAAGCTATACTTCGCTATAGGTACTATAATATAAATATAAGAATCTTAATAGTTTTATACTAAAAACTTTACCTAACTAAGTATTCCTAACTAATATAATTATAACTAAACTAATTAAATATATAGTGGCCGTAGTAGGGAATATAGAAGAGGGTATAATTAATATTAACTATAAGGTAATTATAGAGGTCCTTATAGAGGTTTATTTTAAAGTAATTACTAAAAAAAGTATTACATTTATAAGAAGCCAAATTGCTAGTTAACTAGATACTCCCTTAATAAGCAAAAAGAGGCATATAATAAGTTCTATTAAAGTATAAAAAATATTAAAAATTATAAGGTTACTATAGCCTACTTTTAAAGCTTCTTAGTTTAATATAAAGGCGTAGAAGATCTTAAGGGTAAGGTTAATAAGGCTAAATAGCTCCTTATAGATATAGAAATTTAAAACTACTCCCCTAACTAATACTTTACTAAGTATAGTAAGGTAAATAGTATATAAACTGTTACTATTCTTAATAATTAATCTACGCTCCATTTTATTATAAAATTAAATATCTTTAATAAGCTAAAGAAGAGTTCCGCGTTTTCCTTTAATAATAGATACTCGGCGTATATTTTTTATAGTATTATACCGGATATAGGAGCCGCAGGAGTATCTATAATAGGAGAACCTTAAGTTCGAGCTCTTTAGTAGCTTAATAGCTCTATTTAAATTAACTAATTAATGGCAGGCTAATATATAATTCGCTTTAGTAAAGGTACTATAATCTCTCTTAGTATAATTAGGGTCTAAACCCCCTTAAGATATATTACTTTCTATATTATTCCTATAAACACTCTATTGGTTACATAAGGTGATATTACATAGCTACGGTTCGTAGATAGTATAATAGTTGTTCTTGTTATTCTTAAAGAAAGGGGTAAGGAACTTAAGGTTCCTCACTACGCTAGTGCCGCGGCGGCACGTGACGGCAATATGCCTTATATGCCTTTATTCCCAATACTAGCAACTCTTCTTTTATGGTTGCCATCTATATATATATATACCGCTTAACTAGCGGAATAAAAATTAATCCTCCTTACTTACTATTGCCATTATAATATAAGTCTCGCTGTTCTAAAATTTGCCTCTTAGCACGTGGTGCTTTCTTAATAATGAGTTGTAGGTAGGTATCTTGTTAGTAGGGCCGCTAAGGCGCTAGCGGTAAGCGAGCTAATAGCGATTTTTTATCCTAGGGATAGAAAATCCTAATTAGCTGGTTTAAGTTAGGGTCTGCAGAATGTGACTAATTAAATAACTTCGACCGCTAGTCGAAGTTCCTGGACATCTTAAGACCTTACGTGACTAAGAAATTTCTAAGGACTCCCTTTTAACCTAACCTTTAACTTATATATATAAAGTATTTATGTTAACAAGCGTCTTTAGTGCCTTATTTGGGTTCGCCTTTATTATCGCATCTACCGGATTATCTTAGCCATTAATCTATTAAATCTTAAAGAGTTCTTAATGCTTGTAGGATTGCTAAAGTGCTATAATATTAATTATAAGGCGCTTCTCCTTTATAGTACTAAGCTTAATTAAACACTTATAGAGGGAATATAAGTTAGTGTATACGATTATAGGGATAATAGGAAGTTCGAGTCGATCTATAATTATCTTTAGGGTAGTTCTAATTGCAATTGCCATATTAACTCCACTAACTATTCTATATATCTCTAACGCTAGAACGCTTTAAGTAACGCGCTTGCTTTTAGTTAAGCTTTAATAGATAAGATTGCCGTAGATCGTAAAGTTATTCTCTTTAGTAGATTTGTTTATGATAATAATCTTATATCCTAGCTAGGAGCTAAAGTCTTTATTGTTTATAAATGATCTATTAATAAATATAAAGAGCTTGGCGGTAGGAAGATTAATAAGCACGTAGAGTAGTCCCCAATTGAGATGGTTTATTTACTAGAAAAGACGCTTATTTAGGGTAAGAACGTCTTCCTTAGTTGGTTCCTAGTGTTAAGCGGCAACTAAGAGATTAAAGGAAGCCTTGGGTTAATAGATAGAAGCAATATAAGCTCCGCAAGCGCGTTGCTCTATATATCCTTACTTTAGAGAATTAACGTTAATAACGTTAATCTTCTTACCTTAACCCTTCTGGCGTAAAGTAATAGAATCCTAGTTTAGGGAGAGGATATATCCATTAAAGAGCAATAGTGTTATTAAATTAAGCATTTCCTTTAGCTTTGCTATAAGATTTATCTTTACTAGCTTATCTTCTTTAAGAGCTAAGAATTGGCCGTCTCCTAAAATAATAGTATTATTAGTTTATATGCCAACAATTCCGAACGGAGTTCCTATAGTTGTAATAAGAAAGCAGGGATTAAATATAGAAGTAGTCATTAAAAGCTTCTCTTTATAGTGCTTGCTATAGGTAGCCTACTAGTAAGTTCCTGCCTCTGCAATTCTATATAATGGCTTAAGTATAACTATAATCGTATCTTCGGGATACTGGTGGCGAATTTACTCTAGGAGGTATGCTAATATTAAGCGCTAAAGGTGCGTCTCTAATTGGGTGTAGGCTTAGGTAATATCTTATAAATAAACCACTATTTTATTCTTTATTAAGGAGGGAGCTAATATAATAATAACTCGCTAACTAGCTTGTTAAATTATAGAAGATTATATAAGAATTATCTCTTTATTATTATCGTTATAACCTTAGATAATAAGCCTTAATTTCTTAAATAGGGCGTTAATAGCTTTACCCTTAATCTTATTAACTATCCTTAACTTAAAGATGCGAACTTTATTAAACTTAGTAGGGTTATACTTCTTAAATTTAAAGACTCCTTTTATAATAAGACCGTCGATCTTCTGCTTATCGGATACTTAGAAAGGAGCTCCTAAAGTTATAATATAACCTTCCTTTTAGAGCTGTTTTGCGAGCTTAAAGTTAGCCTTCTCTTTAGCTATTATAAAGGCTATTAATAACTCAACTTTATTCTTAATAGCGGCAACAAATTGTTCTTTAAAATTAATAAGATATTAGTAATTTTATAATCCCTTCGGGCGACCTCTACCGCGTTATAGTTATAGCGCCTCTACTATAATTATATTAGGGTTATAGTCGCCTTCTAAAGCACGTTAATTATAGTTCTTCTTTAGGGTATCTTTTAGGGCATCCTATAAAGGCTTAGAATTATTATCTTTATAGTAAGGTTTAATAACAGTTAAATGGAATTAAGTAGGTCTGTAAGGCATCTAAATAGTATAAGTTTAACTATTAATTATAATAAGTTGGTGTGGGCCTAACTATTCTCCCTTTTTACGCTATACGCGTACTTTAGACTAGAGTGGCAGATTAAGCGTAGTTAAGGTATTTAGGCCATTTCTTATTCCTAGTACGTTATTAACCTAGCGTATAGCGTAGAGATGTTATACCTCCTTTATTGCCTTGTAAATAGCCTTAGCTTATTATACGATAAAGGGAGATAGTAGAAAATTATTAGTTATTTAAGGGTAGGCGCTAAAGACTAGTAATATAGGTATAAGTTTATCTAGGCTAGCGGAATTATTAATAGCTTTAATAGCTATTTATAAGGTAAGTTCTTTATTAGCATTCTTTAGTTCTAAAGAGATAATCTTATATACGCGGCGTAATAGCGTGTAATATCGCTCTACTTTTTTAATACTATTATATGCCTTAACGGGGACTTCCTTAACCTTAATTGCTATTGCCTTTATCTGCTGTCGGAACTCTATAGATAAGAAGTTCTTTCCTATATTATAGACGATTTAATTAGGGGGTCCTAAATAGATATTAATCTAGTATAATTAAAGGGTATCCTATATATTTCTGGCTGATATATCTTTTAAAAAACGCGCGGCTTAAAAAAAGGTTAAGAAGTTAATAACTTAGAGCACTAGCTTACCGCTAAGATATATAACGTTAATAATAATATAGAAGTTAAAGTTATAGTTATCCTTAAGGGTGAACTTAAATCGGCCAGGGGACTTTTAGTTTATTTAGTAGTAATAGCAGTACCTTATAAGATGCTTAATTGCCTTAACCTTAACTTTATAGCTTACTTACTAAAAAACCCTAAGTAATTAATAAATAGATAGGTGGCCAAAACGACGGTGCAGTTGGCGTAATTCTAACTTAGTTAAGTGGCTTTAAGCAATGCTCTTTTCTAGTTAATAAAGGAGTAACTAGGGGTNACCCTACTTATATATAATAGGCACCCGATTGTCTCCCTAAATAAGTATATTCTTAAGGTTATTAAGCTTAACGCCTAATTTATTTATATCTTTAATGCAAAATAAAAACGGAGTGTTTATAGGGATAATATAGAAAGTAATGTATCCTAAGGGGGTTTAGACTCTAATTGTGCCAAAAAAGATTATAGTGCCTTTACTAAAGCAAATTGTATATTGGCCTGCCGTTAATTAGTTAATCTAAATAGAGCTATTAAGCTGCTAAAGAGCTTAGACTTAAGGTTCTCCTACTATAAATACTCCTGCGGCTCCTGTATCTGGTATAATACTATAAAAGATATACGCTAAGTATCTATCGTTAAAGGAAAACGCGGAACTCTTTTTAGCTTATTAAAGATATCTAATTTCGTAATAGAATAGAGCGTAGATTAATTATTAAGGATAGTAATGGTTTATATACCATCTACCTTACCATACTTAGTAAAGTATTAGTTAGGGGAGTAGTCCTTAATTTCTATATCTATAAGGAGCTGTTTGACCTTATTAACCTTACCCTTAAGATCTTCTACGCCTTTATATTAAACTAGGAAGCTTTAAAAGTAGGCCATAGTAACCTTGCGATTTTTAACGTTTCTTATACTTTAATGGAACCTATTATATACCTCTTTTTGTTTATTAAGGGAGTGTCTAGTTAACTAGTAGTTTGGCTTCTTATAAATATAGCACTTTTTCTAGCAATTACTTCGAAATAAACCTCCATAAGGACCTCTATAATTACCTTATAGTTAACGTTAATTATATCTTTTTCTATATTCCCTACCACGGCTACTATATATTTAATTAGTCTAGTTATAATTATATTAGTTAGGAATACTTAGTTAGGTAAAGTTTTTAGTATAGAACTATTAAGATTCTTATATTTGCATCGCAGTACCTATAGTAGAGTATAGCTTAGCATATACTCCTTTAAATGTATCCATAGGTTTATATAGCGCTAAGTTATACTTAGGAACGCTATAGCATGCTAAGATAACCTAGTCCCTTAGGCTATTCTTATTTTAATAAGTTTTAGTAAGGCTATATTAAATTTTCTAGAGTTTATTAAAGAGTAGTTAAAGGCACTCTAAATAAGTCTTTATTAGGTTAGAAGTAATAACTCTCTAGAATATAGTTTCCCGCCATTTAGATATATAAAGTTAGCAATTCTTATTAGTTTTAAAGTAAGCTCTAGTAAGCTAAAGTATTATATTAAAGCTATAGTTTTTACCTATAATATAGTCGTAATAAAATATTACTACCCGTCCTTTTAACATTATGGAGAAAGCGTGGTAGTACTAGTAGTGTTAGATTTTAACCTTATTGCAATAGTTATAGAAGACCTATAGTTTTACTCCGAGCATATTATACAGTTCTCCTCTAAACTTCTTTTCTTTGTCTAAATATACCTTTATTAGATTTATAACTTCTTATAGTAAAGGCTTACCGGTTAGCTAGAGTAGAGGAGCTAAAGATAGCAGAGGTAGAGGAAGAGTACCTCTAGGTAGGAGAGCACCTCTAGGTAGGAGAGTACCTTTAGGTGGGAGAGTAGCGTTTTAGGGGTTTTGTTCCAAATTAAAGTTGCCTTTTAAAGAATATAGGTTAGTTCTGGGCTTCTATAGTTAACGTATAATCTTAGCTTCCGTCTATACTAGTTCTTCTATACTAGTAATAACGGCTTAAATATTACTAGCAATTGGGTTACTATTCTTAGTAATATATACCCCATTTCTATAGAGGAAGTCTTAAAAATCCTAAATAATATTAATATTGCCAAGTGCCTAGGTGTTAGCGGTCTATCTTACAAAATTCTCCCTAAAATATTCCTACAGCTATAAATTAGCGTAGTGTCTACTTTAGTAGAATATAATACGGTATAGGAGAAAGCTATTAACTTATTTTACCGTATAAGTTATTATATTAATAGTAAATTCGTCCTAATCTTTATTAATAAGTTTCGCGTATAAAGCTACCCTTAGTAGTAAAGAGTCTTCCCAGTTGTTTAAGGTAGGCGTAGCTATGTTTTTAGAGGGAGGGAAGTGTTATTAGTATAGGGATTATTATTTGGTACGCGTTTGTTATTTAGTACGCGTTTATAATATATATTTACAATTATAGGGCTTAGGACTAGTTCTAGCCTTAAATCGCGAAGACTTATAACGCGTATTATTCTACGTAATAGACGCAAGAATCTATAATCTTAAAAAGGCTTAGGACTAGTTCTAGCCTTTAAATCCTTAGATTTGTGGAAGAGTTCTATTTAAGGTTTAAGACTAGTTCTAACCTTAAAAGATAGCTTCCTTTAGCATAAGTAGCACTAGTATAGTGGCTTATCTCTTCTTAGTGGAATACCTAGCTGCTCTATAGTATAATAGTAAAGTTAACTACTAATTAGTGTTGGTTATATAAGGTGATATCACGTAGCTACGGTTTGTAGATAGTATGATGGTTATTCTTGTTATTCTTAAAGAAAGGGGTGAGGAACTTAAGGTTCCTCACCACGCTAGTGCCGCGGCGGTACGTGACGGCAACTTGCTGCACGTAACGGCAACTTGCCACACGTGACGGCAATATGCCTTATATGCCTTTATTCCCAATATACTCTATTTTTATTTTGCATTAAAGATATAGATAAGTTAGGCGTTAAGCTTAACAACCTTAAAAATATACTTATTTAGGAAGATAATTAGGTACCCGTTATACGCAAGTAGGGTTACCCCTAATTACTCCTTTATTAACTAGAAATAAGTGTTACTTAAAACTACTTAACTAAGTTAGAATTACGCCAACTACACCATTATTTTGGCCACCTATCCGTTTATTAATTACTTAGGGTTCTTTAGTAAGTAGGCTATAAAGTTAAAGTTAAGGTAATTAAGTATCTTATAAAGTACTATTATTACTACTATATAAACTAGAAGTCCCCTAGCCGATTTAAGTTCACCCTTAAGGATAACTATAACTTTAACTTCTATATTATTATTAATATTATATATCTTAGTAGTAAGCTAGTGCTCTAAGTTATTAACTTCTTAACCTTTTTTTAAGCCACGCGTTTTTTAAAAGATATATTAGCTAAAAACGTATAGGATACCCTTTAGTTATACTAAATTAATATTTATTTAAAACCCCCTAATTAAATTACCTATAATATAGAAAAGAACTTCTTATCTATAGAGTTCCGATAATAGATAAAGGTAATAGCAATTAAGGTTAAGGAAGTCCCTAGTAAGGTATATAATAGCATTAGAAAAGTAGAGTAATATTATACGCTATTACGCCACATATATAAGATTATCTCTTTAGAACTAAAGGATGCTAGCGAAGAACTTACCTTATAAATAGCTATTAAAGCTATTAATAATTTAGCTGGCCTAAATAGACTTATACCTATATTACTAGTCTTTAGCGCTTACCCTTAAATAATTAATAATTCTTTACTATTTCCCTTTATTATATAATAAGCTAAGGCTATTTATAAGGCAATAAAGGAGGTATAACGTCTCTACGCTATATACTAGGTTAATAACGCACTAGGAATAAGAAATGGCCTAAATACCTTAACTATGCTTAATCTACTACTCTAATTTAAGGTACGCGTATAGCGTAAAAAGGGAGAATAGTTAGGCCTATATTAACTAATTGTAATTAATAGTTAAATTTATACTATTTAGATGCCTTATAAACCTACTTAATTCCATTTAAATGTTATTAAGACTTACTATAAAGATAATAATTCTAAGCCTTTATAGGATGCCCTAGAAGATACTCTAGAGGAGAACTATAATTAACGTACTCTAGAAGGCAACTATAATCCTAATATAATTATAATAGATACGCCATAACTATAACGCAGTAGAGGTCGCCTAAAGGGATTATAAAATCGCTAATATCTTATTAATTTTAAAGAATAATTTGTTACTACTATTAAGAGTAGAATTAAGTTATTAATAGCCTTTATAACAGCTAAAGAGAAGGCTAACTTTAAGCTTATAAAATAGCTCTAAAAGGAAGATTATATTATAACTTTAGGAGCTCCTTTCTAAGTATCTAATAAGTAGGAGATTAACGGTCTTATTATAAGAGGAGTCTTTAAATTTAAGAAGTATAATCCTACTAAGTTTAATAAAGTTTGTATCTTTAAGTTAAGGATAGTTAATAAGATTAAGGGCAAAGCTACTAACGCCCTATTTAAGAAATTAAGGCTTATTATCTAAGGTTATAATAATAATAGTAAAGAAATAATTCTTATATAATCTCCTATAATTTAATAAGCTAGTTAGTAAGTTATTATTATATTAGCTCCCTCCTTAATAAAGAATAAAATAGCGATTTATTTATAAAATATTACTTAAGCCTATACCTAATTAGAGACGCACCTTTAGCGCTTAATATTAGTATACTTTCCGGAGTAAATTCGCTACTAGTATTCTAAAGATACGATTATAGTTATGCTTAAGCCATTATATAGAATTGTAGAGGTAGAAACTTATTAGTAGGCTACCTATAGTAAGCACTATAAAGAGAAGCTTTTAATAACTACTTCTATATTTAATCCTTGCTTCCTTATTATAACCACGGGAACCCTATTTAGAATTGTTGGTATATAAACTAATAATATAATTATCTTAGAAGACGACCAATTTTTAGCTCTTAAAGAGGATAAGCTAGTAAAGGTAAATCTTATAGTAAAGCTAAAGGAAAAGCTTAATTTAATAACACTATTACTTTTTAATAAATGCATCCTCTCCCTAAATAAGGATTCTATTGCTTTGCGCTAAAAGGGTTAAGGTAAAAAGATTAATGTTATTAATATTAATTCTCTAAAGTAAGGATATATGGAGCAACGCGCTTATAAAGCTTATATTGCTTCTATCTATTAACTTAAGGCTTTATTTAATCTCTCTATTACCGCTTAATACTAGGAACTAACTAAGGATAATATTCTTACCCTAAATAAATGTCTTTTCTAGTAAATAAACTATCTTAATTATATATAAGATTTAATTTACCGTCCGACCTAGTCCCCCTAATGGGTCCACACAGACTAATTCCTATAGGAAAAACCTCCTTACTAAGAAAAACCCCATTTTTAAGTGTATAAAAAACCCCTAGGGGAGACGTAAGAGGTAATATTCCAGATAACATCCATACTACATTAACGGGAGGAAAAACACTGTTAGGTTACTGCTTTGAGACTCCCTTTATACAAGAGTGTCTAAATACCTATCTTGCCCTATCTGCCATTTAAACTATCTTTACCACATTTATATATTACTTGTCTAAGTCGTATGCCTATCCCTAGCTCCTTTTCCAAGTCTCCTATAAATATCTCCTAATAAATAACACTTGCGTTCCGCCTGGGCCTATATACTGAGGTCTCTTATCCACTCCTCTATTAAAGGGTTTCTATAACGGGGTGTATATAACTTGGTATTGCTTTTGCCCTAGGGCCTAAACCTAGGCCCTTATACCTATTTGTAAGGTATAGGAGGACAATCTAGTATTTAATAGGGGGCCTAATCCCTATAACTAAATACCTAGGTTGCCGGATAATATTAAAATAGGGGGCCTCTGCTACGCTTAGGGCGCGGATTACTTGTGTATATAGATGCTATACGGTGTATATAGTATTCGTAGAAGGGAGGGGGTACGCCGAAGGGATAATACTTGTCGATTTAATGTCCAAATATATACATTAGAGACGTAGTAGCGGTGTTTAAACTTTTTTGCTAAGGCTTACCCCTTAGTAAAAAATCTTTACATTACCACTACGTCGCTGCGCAGGCGCTGCGTAGCCGTATATACGTCTCTGCGTTCGCTCTGGTAGTCTATTAACACAATCCAAATAGAACATTAATAGTAGCTGCTAGGTTCCCGGGCTCCACCGCATAGGGGTGCAGAAGTCGCTTTTCTGGAGTTGTCTTTTTGACTAGTCTGGCGCCAAGGCCTGTGAAAACTCTGCTATTCTGACGGCGTCAAGGGTTGAGTATTTGAAGGCCCCCTCTAGCCACAACGTAACGCTGCTGCATTAGTAATAGATGAGATCCTCTCTCTTAGCTTGACCATGCGGACAAGATGAGATGGAAAGGAACCCCTATAGGACCGTATAGGTCAGATCTCGATTTTAGTATTCCTTTTAACTATCTTAATTAGGGACTACTCTATATGCCTATTAATCTTCCTACCGCTAAGCTCTTTATATTTATTAATAGATCGTTTATAAATAATAAAGATTTTAGCTCCTAGCTAGGATATAAGATTATTATTATAAACAAATTTACTAAAGAGAATAACTTTATAATTTATAGTAATTTTATCTATTAGAGCTTAACTAAGAGTAAGCGTATTACTTAAAGCGTTCTAGTATTAGAGATATATAGAATAGTTAGCGGAGTTAATATAGTAATTATAATTAGAACTACCCTAAAGATAATTATAGATTAACTCGAACTTTTTATTATTCCTATAATTATATACACTAACTTATATTCCCTCTATAAGTATTTAGTTAAGCTTAGTACTATAAAGGAGAAGCGCCTTATAATTAATATTATGGTATTTTAGCAATCCTATAAGCGTTAAGAACTCTTTAAGATTTAATAAATTAATAGCTAAGATAACCCAGTAGATGTAATAATAAAGGCGAACCTAAATAAGGCACTAGAGATATTTATTAATATAAATACTCTATATATATAAGTTAAAGGTTAGGTTAAAAGGGAGTCCCTAGAAATTTCTTAGTTACGTAAGGTCTTAAGATGTCTAGGAACTTTAACTAGCAGTTAAAGTTATTTAATTAGTTAGATTCTTTTGCCAAAACTTTTTTAAAGAGGGGAGTATAATATTCTATAGACCCTAACTTAACCTAGCTAATTAGGATTTTCTATCCCCGGGATAGAAAATTGCTATTAGCTCGCTTATTACTAGCGCCTTAGCGGCCCTCTAAATAAAATATCTACCTATAACTCCTAAGTAAGAAAGTACTATATGCTAAAAGGCAAATTTTAGGATAGCGAGACTTATATTATAATAGTAATAGTAAGTAAAAAGGATTAATATTTATTACGCTAGTTAAGGGGTATATATATGTAGATAGCAACTATAAAAAAAGAGTTGCTAGTGTTGGGAATACTAGCTAGTTGCCGTTACGTGCAGCAAGTTGCCGTTACGTATTGCCGCGGCACTGGCGTGGCGAGGAGCCTTAAGCTCCTTGCTTTCCCTTATAAAGATATATAGAATAATAATAATAATTATTATACTATCTACGAACCGTAGCTATGTAATATTACCTTATGTAACTAATAAAGACAAACTAGCTACATTTATTAGAGATAATTATTTTAGGGAGTTTATGGAGTTTTAATGTATAATCTAGAAATAGTTAGGTAATAATAGGTATTAATATATTAAGGCAGGTAATTAAGTGCCTTATCTTAAATAGTTGGTCTATAACTACTATAATGTTTATATAGCCCATACTTATAGGGAGGTTAATAATAAAGTTAATTAAGATATCCTTTTATCTTCGGTCTAGAATAGGTAATGGCTTTAATAGGCCGTTATATGTCTTATATAAAGCTTTAGCTTATTAGCAGATATAGTAGGTAGAGATGTATCTTTATATTATATTATATATATTTAGCTAGTAATACTCCTATTAGAGTAGCTCTAGGGTTTTTCTTTAGCCTAGATAGCTAGCTACTAGTAAGTTATATATACGTTTAAGGAGCTTAAGCTTAAGTTTATTATAGTTAGGTATTACTAGGCAGTTTTAGTAGTATAAGCGGTTCCTATAGGCTTTGTATTTACTTAGAGAAATCTTTTTAAAGCGTCTAATACTATTTTATATTAGCTTAAGCGTCTCTTAAATAAACTTATTATTTAGGTATTTATTAATTATAATCTATTTAATTAATTAATTAGTTATTTTAAGGACGGATACTATAATATCTTTAGAAGGAGGGTTAAATAGTTTAGGGTAAAGTAGGGTCTAATTTTAGTAAGAGCGCGCTTCTTCTAGGGCTAACGCGTCCTATAAATATTAGGTTAGGGTATTAAGCTTTTAGCCTTAAACGCCTAGGCAGTATATAATTAAGAATTAAAAATAAAATAGGTATTTTAACTAGTGGGCTTAACAGTGGCTTAGCTATTTTATAGTTGTAAAGTACTATAGGTTCTTATAGTTGCTAAGGAGCTTAATTAGAAATCTAGCGCCTTCTAATTTAATTTACTATTATTTAAAATATCTAATAATAGCTAATAATTCCTTATTCTAGATCTTGTAGTTATATTTAGCTAGGCTTAGTTATTTTAAGAAGTATACTATAGGGTGCAATACTCTATTCTTATTATATTAAGATAGAATACCTTTAGTAATATAGTTAGATAAGTTGGCTTTTATAACACTTATTTAGTTTAGGTTAAAGTATTAGAGTACTAGCGCAGTAGTAAATATAACCTTTAAATAGGTAAAGGCCTTTTTATATTTCTTATTAAAGATAAAGGCTTTATCCTTTTAGGTTAGAGCTATAAGGGGTAAAACTAGGGCGGAGAAGTTATTAATAAACCATTAGTGGAAATTAGCAAATCCTATAAAGGCTCTTATATCCTTATAAGGGCGTAAAGAGACTTTAGGGAAGATTTAAAGGAATAATATAAATTCTATCTAAATCTAAGGGTATATAGCTCTCGCTAAGAACAAGACGTTATGTAAAAAAGAGAAAGGAATAACAAGAGAATTATATAATTAAATAGTTAGAGGCTTAGTGGTTAATGCGTGCGTATATACGCACGCGGTCTTTAATAAACTTTAGTAAAATTTAATTAATCTAGCAGAATTCGGTTAAAGCGTTAGAATTTATCTATTAAGTATTTTACTAAAATACTCCTACTATAACTGGGCTAGTCCTATTATAGTACCCCCCCTTTTAGCCAAAGGTCTAAATAATTTAATTTTAGTTAAAACTTATAACTTATCGCGTGTTATATTTTCGCGTTAGGTAGCGGTATAAAGTTTTACTAATTCTATTATTAAATAGGCTAATTAGGATTTTCTATTCCTAAAATAGAAAATTATTATTAGCTTAGTTAAGGCAGTAAGTAAAACTAATATCTTTATAGTAAGTCTTAGTAAGGCAGTTCTAACTAATTAGATAACTTTAACTAGTAGTTAAAGTTCCTTAATATCTTATGTATTATATAATTATATTATAAACATTATAATATATTTTAATTTCTTTTTAATTTTAAGCTTTTTGCTATTATGTTTTATATATTTATATTAAGTAGCAGTTATTTACCTTTATATTATATCTATTTAGCTAAAGTGGCCGTAAAGGATAGTTTTTATAGAATTCTTTTACTAGGGAAGGCGTGTTAGTCTTAATCTAGTTATAGGTTTCTAAAGTTTATATTTTATATTCTTCCTACTTAATAAGGAGTTTAAATTATTTAGATTATATTTTCTATTATATATTATTAATTAAGTTAATAAAGTAAGAACTATTACCGTTATTAATAATTATAAAAGGTAGTAGTAGTACTTTATAAGTTATAGGTTTACCTTTTAAAGGTTATAGTAAGCTTATATAAAACGTTAAATATATTTTTATCTTAGTTAGTAGTTTAAGCTTATAAGCGTATAGGTTTAGTCTCTTTTTAATTTAGTATAGGCCTATAAACTTCTAATTAAGTTTTTTTAAGGGTTATTAAGTTTTTAGGTTTTATATATTTAGGTAAACTATATTACCTTTCTTAAAGTCCTATACGGAAGCTCATCCTTTATTTTTATACTATTCCTATACTATTTAAGTATACGCTAATTTACCTTATAATAGTTCCGTTAACTACTTAATTTAATTAGCAAAGTTATATATATTAATTAGTTAAATCCTCTTAATTATAGGTTCTATTATATTAATTATAGGTTATAATTTAAATTTAAGTTAAGGGTTTTATTTATAGGTTGCGTAGAATAGTATTACGCCTATTAATTTATTTCTTATATTATTTATAGTAAACTTAGCTAAAGGTAGCTACTTTTCCTAGTTATATTATAGGTAGGAGTAGTATATTTATAGGTATTGTTCTATAATTATATTTGTAATTTTAGTTTAACTATTTATTTCTAGATAAAATATAGTTAAAAGTTATATTTATATACTTAATTATTTATATAGGGCTTATTAGAAGTCTAAAACGAACTAGCTTCTATAGTTAGATATTATTAAATTAGAAAGTCCGTATAGCTTAAAAATATACTTAATAAAATATTTAGCTACTAATATTATATTAATTAAGTCTATAGGAATTATATATTATATTTTTATAAGATAGTTAATAAACTATAATATTTATAAACCTATTATTATTAGTGTTGGGAATATAGGCAAGTTGCTGTTATATACGGCAAGTTACCGTCACGTATTGCCGCGGCACTAGTATGGCAATAAGCCTTAAGCTCCTCGCCCCCCCTAAAGAAGAATTAAAAAGAACAATCATTATACTATCTATAGACCGTAGCTACGTAATATCCCCTTATATAACCAATACTAATTAGTAGTTAACTTTACTATTATACTATAGAGCAGCTAAGTATTCCACTAAGAAGAGACGAGCCACTATACTAGTGCTACTCGTGCTAAAGGGAGCTGTCTTTTAAGGTCAGAACTGGTCCTAAACCTTAAATAGAACTCTTCCACAAATCTAAGGATTTAAAGGCCAGAACTGGTCCTAAGCCTTTCTAAGATTACGGATTCTTACGTCTATTACGTAGAACAATATATATTATAAGTCTTCGCGATTTAAGGCTAAAACTAGTCTTAAGCCCTATAATTACAAATATACGTCATAAACACGTACTAAATAACGAACGCGTACTAAACGATAATCCCTATACCAATAACACTTCCCTCCCTCTAAAAACATAGCTACGCCTACCTTAAACAACTAGGAAGACTCCTTACCACTAGGGGTAGCTTTATACGCGAAACTTATTAATAAAGATTAGGACGAATTTACTATTAATATAATAACTTATACAGTAAAATAAGTTAATGGCTTTCTCCTATACTATATTATATTCTACCAAAGTAAACACTATACCAATTTACAGCTATAGGAATATTTTAGGGAGGATTTCGCAAGATAGACCGCCAACACCTAGGCACTGTCACGGAACGCGGGCAATGGCTACAAAGCGTATGTATTCGGGGAGTCTACAAGACGTTGCGCGATCGATCGTAAGGGTCGAGGGCGTAAGGAGGTGATATACCCTCGCGTAGCTGACATAAGCTGTACGCGAGGTGTACGCGAGAGCACGGGGTTCTCCTATAGAGGCCCCTACGGTCGGGTTCCGTGACAGCACTTAGCAATATTGATATTGTTTAAAAATTTTAAGACTTCCTCTATAGGAATGGGGTATATATTACTAAAAACGGTAACCTAATTGCTAGCAATATTTAGGCCGTTATTACTAGTATAGAAGTGTTGGTTATACAAGGTGATATTACGTAGCTACGGTTCGTAGATAGTATGATGGTTATTCTGTTAATTTTAATTCTAGGAAAGGGTGAGGGAGGGCGAGGAGCTTAAGGCTCCTCGCTACGCTAGTGCCGCGGCGTTATGTAACGACCACGTGACCACATATAATATTATTCCCAATACTAGCAACTCTTCTTTTATAGTTGCCATCTATATATAAAATACTGCTTAACTAGCGTACCAAATATTAATCCTCTTTACTTACTATTGCCATTGTAATATAAGTCTCGCTGTCCCAAAATTTGCCTCTTAATATGTAGTGCTTTCTTGCTTAGGAGTTATAGGTGGATACCGTATTAGGGCCGCTAAGGCGCTAGTTGTAAGCGAGCCAATAGCGATTTTCCATCCCGGGGATAGAAAATCCTAATTAGCTGGTTGGAATTAGGGTCTGTAGGACGTCGCAGATCATCGCAGGTCATCGCAGGTCGTCGCAGGTAGCATGCCCTAGTACCGTCATCTACCTTACTAAGCTCTATAAGAAGCCTCTGGCAATTTTTCTTTATGCTTATAGCGCTGTAGAAAGGCAGCAAGGTAGTAAGGTGTTGGTTTAGCTGCAGGCAAAGCAGTAAAGGTCGAAGATTAGCTGTAGGCGGGAGCAGCAAAATATCGGTAAGCTGCGGGTAGAGCAGCAACGGTTAAATCAGAATTAGCTGCAAGCATGGCAGCGGTCTGTCCAGGTAGTAGTACGGTACCAGCGATAAGGTCGTTCGGGTGGCAGTACAATGCCAGCAATGGGGTCGTATTCCGTAGGCAAATCGGCACGGAATCTTGTCGGTAAATTGCAGGCGTATCGGTGCGATCAGTATCGTAATAGTAGGCATAGCGGCGCTATCGGTTTGTCGATAGCATGTAGCAGTGCGGTGCCAGTATAGGGTTGGTTCCGTAGGCAGATCGGCACGGAGTCTTGTTATAGGGTTGGTTCACAGGCATATCGGCGCGATAGTTGTTAGATTTAGGTAGCAGTACGGTGCGAGCGTTAGGTGGTTCCATAACAAGTTCGTTTATTCAACCTACCCCTTTATTATATCGTCCGCAGGGTGCTTGATTGCGGCTAAAGTTTCGGTTGTAGTTTCGGCCTTGATCTTAATTGTGGTAGTGGCGATCCGTATAGAAGGTAGTATATACTCTTTGACTAGGGTGTTCCTTCTCCCATGCAACAGTTAAAGACTGCAAAGGAATTCCCTGGCAAGCCATAAACAACTTATTGTCTGTGTAGATTTCTATAATTATAGCCACCTCCTTACTGTATCTAGGTCTTTGCCTAGGTCCTTGCTCCACACTATACACGGCCGGTTTAGGTGGTGTATATATGTGTAGCTGCTGCGATTGCTGCGGAGGTTCTTGCGGTGGTTCTTGCGGAGATTGTTACGGAGATTGCTGCGGAGGTTGCTGCGGAGGTTGCTGCGGAGGTTCTTATTAAGCTTGCTGCTGGTGGGTTGGGATATCGTTTATAGATCTGGCTTGTTGTGCCGGTTATCTAGGCGCGGTAGGGGTTAGAGGAGATGTCTTGGCGCTTGAGTTGAACGGAGCTTGTACGGACGGAGCTTGTCCAGACGGAGCTTGTGCGGACGGAGCTTGTATAGACGGAGCTTGTACGGACGGAGCTTGTAGCACAGGTTGAGATACGGCAGCTTGAGGAATTTGAGGTGTTTAATAGCCTAAGGTTGTCTATAGTGTTGCTTATAGCTATCCGTTATTAGAATTCCCTCAAGAGTTAAACTTCTTTTAGTGCTCAATCTCTTGTGAAGTCCATTTGTGTTCTTCTTTTACGTTAAGAACTTGCTTCTAAATATTATCTCTAATATTACCCCTATCTATAGGGACAAATACTCCTTTCTCCCAAAGAAAGTCTCGAAAATCTTAAATAATATAAATATTACCAAGTGCCTAGGTATCGGCAGTCCATTCTATAAAATCCTCCCTAAAATATTCCTATAGCTGTGAATCGGTATAGTATCTACTTCGGTAAAATAGAATACGGTATAGAAGAAAGCTGTTAACTTGTTTTGCGGTATAAGTTGTTATATTAATAGTAAATTCGTCCCAATTTTCGTCGATGAGTTTTGCGTACGTAGCTACCCCTAGTAGTAAGGAGTCTTTCCAGTTATTTAAAGTAGCCATGTTTTTAGAGGAAGGGAAGTGTTGTTAGTATAGGGATTGTTGTTTGGTACGCGTTTATAATATATATTTGTTGTTTAGTACGCGTTTGTCGTTTAGTACGCGTTTAGACGTGTATTTGTAATTATAGGGCTTAGGACTAGTTCTGGCCTTAAATCGCGAAGACTTATAAAGCGTGTTGTTCTGCGTAATAGACGCAAGAATCCGTAATCTTAAAAAGGCTTAGGACTAGTTCTGGCCTTTAGATCCTTAGATTTATAGAAGAGTTCTATTTAAGGTTTAAGACCAGTTCTAACCTTAAAAGATAGCTCCCTTTAGCACGAGTAGCACTAGTATAGTGGCTTGTCTCTTCTTGGTGGAATACCTAGCTACTCTATAGTATAACAGTAAAGTTAACCACTAATTAGTATTGGTTACACAAGGGGATATCACGTAGCTACGGTTCGTAGATAGTATAATGGTTGTTCTGTTAATTTTGATTCTAGGAAAGGGTAAGGGAGGGCGAGGAGCTTAAGGCTCCTTGCTACGCTAGTGCCGCGGCGTTATATAACGACCACGTAACTATATATAATATTATTCCCAATAAGAAGAACTAGTATGGACGGAAGCTAAAATTATATATTAACTATGGAAACCTAAAACCAACCTATATTCTTTAGAAGGCAACTTTAATTCGGAATAAAACCCCTAGAACGCTACTCTTCTACCTAGAGGTACTCTCCTACCTAGAGGTGCTCTCCTACCTAGAGGTACTCCTTTTCTACCTCCGCTGCCTCTAGCTCCTCTACCCTAGCTAACCGGTAAGCCTTTACTATAAGAAGTCACGAATCTAATAAAGGTATATCTAGACGAGGAGAAGAAGTTTAGAGGAGAACTATATAATATACTCGGAATAAAACTACAGGTCTTTTATAACTGCTATAGTAAGGTTGGAATTTAACGCCACTAGTTCTATTATGCTTTCTTAGTCATACTAAAGGGACGGGCGGCAATATTTTATTACGACTATATTATAGGTAGAAACTATAGCTTTAATATAATACTTTAGCTTACTAGAGCCCACTTTAAGACCAATGAAAATCGCTAGCTTTATATATCTAAATAGCGGAAGATTATGTTCTAAAGAGTTATCGCTTCTAACCTAACAAAGACTTATTTAGAGTGCCTTTAACTACTCTTTAATAAACTCTAGAAAATCTAACGTGGCCTTACTAAAACTTACCAAAATAAAAACAGCTTAAGGGACTAGGTTATCTTAGTATGCCGTAGTATTCCTAAGTGTAACTTGGCGCTATATAAACCTGCGGATATATTTAAAGGAGTATATACTAAGCTACGCTCCNCTATAGGTACTNNNATNNAAANATAAGAATCTTAANAGNTNTATACCNAAAACNNTACCNAACTAAGTANTCCTAACTAATATAATTATAACTAGACTAATTAAATATATAGTAGCCGTGGTAGGGAATACGGAAGAGGGTATAATTAACGTTAACTATAAGGTAATTATAGAGGTCCTTATGGAGGTTTATTTTAAAGTAATTACTAGAAGAAGTGCTATATTTATAAGAAGCCAAATTACTAGTTAACTAGATACTCCTTTAATAAGCGAAAGGAGGTATATAATAAGTTTCGTTAAAGTATAAGAAACATTAGAAATTATAAGGTTACTATAGCCTATTTTTAAAGCTTCCTAGTTTAATACAAAGGCGTAGAAGATCTTAAGGGTAAGGTTAATAAGACTGAATAGCTCCTTATAAATATAGAAATTAAGGACTACTTACCTAACTAATACTTTACTAAGTATAGTAAGGTAGATGGTATATAAACTGTCGCTGTTCTTAATAACTAATCTACACTCTATTCTATTATAAAGTTAAATATCTTTAATAAGCCAAAGGAGAGCTCCGCGTTCTCCTTTAATAACAGATACTCGGCGAATATCTTTTATGGTATTATACTAGATACCGGAGCTATAGGAGTATTTATAGTAGGAGAATCTTAAGTTTAAGCTCTTTAATAACTTAATACTTTTATCTAGATTAACTAATTAACGGCAGGCTAATATATAATACGTTTTGGCAAGAGTACCGCGATCTCTTTCAGCACAATTAGGGTCCAAACCCCCTTAGGATATATTACTTTTTACGTTATTCCTATAAACACCCTATTTTTATTTTATATTAAAGATATAGACAAATTAGGTATTAAGCTTAATAACCTTAAAAATATACTTATTTAGGGAGATAATTAGGTGCCTGTTATACGCAAGTAGGGTTACCCCTAGTTGCTCCTTTATTAACTAGAAAAGAGTATTACTTAGAGCCACTTAACTAAGTTAGAATTACGCCAACTATACCATTGTTTTGGCCACCTATCTGTTTATTAATTACTTAGGGTTCTTTAGTAAGTAGGCTATAAGGTTAAGGTTAAGGCAATTAAGCATCTTATAAAGTACTACTATTACTACTAAATAAACCAGAAGTCCCCTAGCCGATTTAAGTTTACCCTTAAAGATAACTACGATTTTAACTTTTATATTATTATTAACGTTATATATCTTAGCGGCAAGCTAGTACTCTAAGTTATTAACTTCTTAACTTTTTTTTAAGCCGCGCGTTTTTTAAAAGATATATTAGCTAGAAATATATAGGATACCCTTTAGTTATGCTAGATTAATATCTATTTAGGACCCCCTAATTAAATCGTCTATAATATAAAAAAGAACTTCTTATCTATAGAGTTCCGATAATAGATAAAGGCAATAGCAATTAAGGTTAAGGAAGTCCCCGTTAAGGCATATAATAGTATTAAAAAAGTAGAATAATATTACGCGCCATTATACCGCGTATATAAGATTATCTCTTTAGAATTAAAAAACGCTAGTAAAGAACTTACCTTATAAATAGCTATTAAAGCTATTAACAATTCCGCTAGCCTAGATAGACTTATACCTATATTACTAGTCTTTAGCGCCTACCCTTAAATAACTAATAATTCTTTACTATCTCCCTCTATTATATAATAAGCTAAGGCTATTTATAAGGTAATAAAGGAGGTATAATATCTCTACGCTATACGCCAGGTTAATAATATACTAGGAATAAAAAATGGCCTAAATACCTTAACTACGCTTAATCTACCACTCTAGTCTAAAGTATACATATAGCATAAAAAGGGAGGATAGTTAGGCCCATACTAACTTATTATAATTAATAGCTAAATTTATACTATTTAGATGCCTTACGGACCTACTTAATTCCATTTAACTATTATTAAGCCTTACTATAAAGATAACAATTCTGAGCCTTTATAGGATGCCCTAAAAGATGCCCTAGAGGAGAACTATAATTAATATACTTTAGAAGACGACTATAATCCTAATATAATTATAGTAGATATACTATAACTATAACGCGGTAGAGGTCGCCTAAAGGGATTATAAAATCGCCAACATCTTATTAATTTTAAAGAATAATTTATTGCCGCCATTAAGAATAAAGTTAAGTTATTAATGGCCTTTATAACAGCTAAAGAGAAGGCTAACTTTAAGCTTATAAAACAGCTCTAAAAAAAGGTTATATTATAACCCTAGGAGCTCCTTTCTAAGCATCTAATAAGTAGGAGATTAACGGTCTTATTATAAGAGGAGTCTTTAAATTTAAGAAGTATAACCCTACTAAATTTAATAGAGTTCGCATCTTTAAGTTAAGAATAGTTAACGAGATTAAGGGCAAAGCTATTAACGCCCTATTTAAGAAATTAAGGCTTATTATTTAAGGTTACAACAACAATAATAAGGAGATAATTTTTATATAATCTCCTACGATTTAACGAGCTAGTTAACAAGTTATTGTTATATTAGCTCCCTCCTTAATAAAGAATAGAATAGCAGTCTATTTGCGAAATATTACCTAGGCCTACACCTAATTAAAGACACACCTTTAGCGCTTAATATTAGCACACCTTCTAAAGCAAATTCGCCACTAATATCCTAAAGATATAATCATGGTTGTGCTTAAGCCATTATACGGAATCGCAAAGGCAGGAACTTATTAGTAGGCTACCTATAGTAAGCACCATAAAGAGAAGCTTTTAATAACTATATCTATATTTAATCCCTACTTTCTTATTACAACCACAGAAACTCCGTTTAGAATCGTTAGTATATAAACTAATAATATAATTATCTTAAGAGACAACCAATTTTTAGCTCTTAAAGAAGATAAGCTAGTAAAGGCAAATTTTATAGTAAAGCTAAAAGAAAAGCTTAATTTAATAATACCATTACTCTTTAATAGATGCATCCTCTCCCTAAATAAGAATTCTATTGCTTTGCGCTAGAAAGGTTAAGGTAAGAAAATTAATATTATTAACATTAATTCTCTAAAGCAAGAATACGTAGAGCAACGCGCTTGCGGAGCTTATATTACTTCTATCTATTAACCTAAGGCTTTATTTAATCTCTCCGTTACCACCTAATACTAGAAACTAACTAAGGATAACGTTCTTGCCCTAAATAAACATCTTTTTTAGTAAATAAACCATCTTAATTAGGGACTACTCTATATACCTATTAATCTTCTTACTACTAAGCTCTTTATATTTATTAATAGATCATTTATAAATAATAAAGATTTTAGCTCCTAGTTAGGATATAAGATTATTATTACAAATAAATCTACTAGAGAGAATAACTTTATAATTTATAGCAATCTTATCCATTAGAGCTTAACTAAGAGTAAGCGCGTTACTTAAAGTGTCCTAGTATTAGAGATATATAGAATAGTTAGCGGAGTTAATATAGCAATTACAATTAGAACTACCCTAAAGATAATTATAGATTAACTTAAACTTCCTATTATCCCTATAATTGTATACACTAATTTATACTCCCTCTATAAGTATCTAGTTAAGCTTAGTACTATAAAGGAAAAGCGCCTTATGATTAATATTATGGCACTTTAGCAATCCTATAAACGGCAAGAACTCTTTAAAATTTAATAGATTAATAGTTAAGATAATTTAGCAGATATAATAACAAAGGCGAATCCAAATAAGGCACTAGAGACGTTTATTAATATAAATACTCTATATATATAAGTTAAAGGTTAGGTTAAAAGGGAGTCCTTAGAAATTTCTTAGTTATATAAGGTCTTAAGATATCCAGGAACTTTAACCGGCGGTTAAAGTTATCTAATTAGTTAGATTCTCTCGCTAAGACTTTTTTTTAGAAGGGGGAGCATAACATTCTACAGACTCTAACTTAACCCAGCCAATTAGGATTTTCCATCCCCGGGATAGAAAATCGCTATTAGCTCGCTTACCGCTAGCGCCTTAGCGGCCCTACTAATAAGATACCTACCCATAACTCGTAAGCAAGAAAGCACTATATACTAAAAGGCAAATTTTGGGACAGCAAGACTTATATTACAATGGCAATAGTAAGTAAAGAGGATTAATATTTATTACGCTAGTCGAGCGGTATATATATATAGATGGCAACCGTAAAAGAAGAGTTGCCAGTATTAGGAATATAGGCAAGTTGCCGTTACATACGGCAAGTTACCGTCACATATCGCCGCGGCACTAGTGTGGCGATAAGCCTTAAGCTCCTTACCCCCCCTAAAGAAGAATTAAGAAGAACAATCATCATACTATCTACGAACCGTAGCTACGTGATATCCCCTTATATAACCAACAGTTAGGCAAGTTAACTATAAAGTTAATTAAAATATCTCGCTATTTTTGTATTAGAATTAGTAATAGTTAAAGTACTCCTTATTTCTTTATATAAGAGGTCTTCCTATATATATATATTCTATATACTTAAATGTATTTTTATATATAGTTATATATTATAAGCTAGTAATATACTTATTAAATAATCTTATATATCTTTATATAACTAGGATACCCTACTATAGGGAAATCGTATATAAATTTAAGTATTTTAAATTATAAGGGTTTAGAATTCGGGACTACTATTTTCTATTAATAGTATAACCAATTATTACGGATTTTATGTTTAGTAAGTATAATATTTTTATATTACTATTTCCCTATTTAAATTACTTTTATTATATCTACTATCTAAGGGTTATTCTTATATTTATACTTTATTAATTTATTAATTTTTATATCCCACTTATTAATTTCCAATTAATTTTTATTAAGCTCTATATTTAGAAATATAGGGTATAGTTTTTTAAAGCGTTTAGGGGGCAGTAAAATTTATAATTAATTTATAATCTATTCGTTAGAAGTGTTTATAATTAATTTATAATCTATTCGTTAGAAGTGTTTATAAATAAGTTCTATAATTATTATATTAATAAGTTAGGCTTTTAATTAAGTTTACTAGGTTAGTATATAATCTTAAAGTTAAATTATAAAAGGTATTTGGCCTAATAAATTTAACGCTATATTAATTGCTTTATAGTTATAAAGTACTATAGGTTTTTATAGTCCGTTAATACGCGTATTAGAAATAATAATCCTTTAAGTTTTAAACGCTATTATTTAAAGTATTTAATAATTGTAAGTAGTTCCTTATTATATATCTTATAGTTTAATTTAGTAGGGGTAAGTTTTTAAAAGAGAAAGGCTACTAGGCGTAGCTTACTGTTCTTATTATATTATAATAATACCCCTTTTAATATATAATTAGATAAGTCTATTTTAATAATATATTTAAGGTCTAGATTAAAGTAGGTAAGAATTAGAGCAGTTATAAAATAATATTTTAGGTTATTAAAAGCTTATTTATATTTAGTAGTCTATTTAAATTTTATATTCTTTCTTATTAAGTTTACTAATAGCTAAATAATTTTTAAGAAGTAATTAATAAATTAATAGTAGAAATTTATAAATCTTAGAAATCCTTAAATATTTTATATACTACTAGGACTTTCCTAGTTTATAATTATAATAATTTTTTTAGGGTTTATTTTAATTCTATTATAGGATATAATTAGGCCTAAGTATATAACTTTAGATATATAAAACTTATATTTCTTAATATTATATTATAAGCCGGCGTTTTATAGGCACTTAAGGACTATTTAGATATACTTTTAATACTTAGAAAGTAAGGATAAATAGATTAAGATATTATTAATATATATGGTAATAAATATATTAAGGAATTCGCGAAGCGTATTATTAATATATTATTAAAATATATAAGGACTATTCTTTATACTAAATAGTATTACTAGGTATTTAAAAAGTCCCTATTATATATAGAAAGCTATATACTTTTTATCTCCTTTATAAATATGGATTTAATTAAAGGTAATAACTACGTTAAGCTTTATAAAGTATTATACTTTTACTAAGTAGTTAAGCGTTTCTTAAAGTAGAGGAATTAAATATTGGTTTTAAATTATAATTATATTTAGGGTTTAATAATTAATATAAAACCTTAAGCCTCTTTTAGGTTTCTTAGTAAATAGTAATTAACTAAGGCAAATAAATCCTTTCCTTAGGTGTTCCCTAAGGTATTATTATATTATAAGTAGCTCTTCTTATAATATACCGTATAACAGGCCAAACTTTAATATTATACTAGGTTTAAGTTTTATTTTTAAATTATACTTATTTTAATATAGGGGTAGTTAGTTTATAAATTATTTCTTAAATATATTAATTAAATTATAATATTCTTTAGGTATAAAAGGTTAGGGGTTAATATATTACTTTAATTTTAATACCTTCTTAATATCTTTTAGTGTTATAGTAAAAATTTTATAGTTTTATTTTCTTACTAATAAATAAAAGGGTGCGGTTTATACTATATAAATTTTAAGGGTTTTTAATATATTATCTTTATATTCTTTACTATAATTAGTAGTTATAACTTTATTATATTAGTTTAAGGTTTATAGTAAGGGTAATTTATATTATATTAAAATTAAATAGTTATATATATATTTATTATTATTCATTGCTTAACGTCTAATTCGGATCCCTATTAGGCCCACGCGGACTACTCCTTATATACATATAGGGAGAAAACTCTATTTAAGAAAACCCCGTAATCTATCTCCCTACCTTTTAGGACTCGCCTACGAGGCGCCTGCGAGGCGCATATAAGTTACCTATAGTGCTCTACTACCTTACTTTTTAACCTTTTTAGGAACTACTGCTGCTGTAACAAGCCTATAGACGCGCTAGTATTATAAACTTTACTCTACCACTATAGAGTTATTAGGGGGCGCCCGTTGCTTACCCCCCCGCCCTTTATTACTATTTCCTTTGCAACCTAGAACTGGTTTAGTATATTTTAGCTAATAAGCCACTAGGTAACCGCCTTAAGGCCTTTTTATATTAAGAGCAGTATATTATAGTTCTCTATGCTAGCTACTAAGAGCATTACTTCTTAGTTAGTGCGTAAGGGGCATAATAGTATTACGTGTTTTGGTGTCTATCTTAGCTAGCCACATTTATATCTTAGGCTACCTACTAGGATACCTACCTAGTAGAGCTAGTCTTTTAGTCCTATTATTCCTGTTTTTAAGAGTATTACTATTATATTTTTTGCCTTTATTAGGCCTTCTTAGAGCCCTAGAATATTTACCCCCTATAGTATTAACCATGCTACAGCTTAGGTTCCTCTTACCTTAGTTAGCCTCTATACCTTTAACTCCCATACACCTCTCTAGCGTTAGTTTAGCCAGTGTTATATTATAGTAGATAGTTTCCTAGTATTCTTTTATACTCTACTTTTACTCCTTTCTCTCTTTTACTATTATCTTTACTGGCCTCTTACGCGTTTCCCTTCCTCCTCTATATAGGCCTGGGCCCTAAAGCAGCATTATTCTTCTTTTACTTTTTTTACCTGTTTCTCTAATATGTCTTCCCTACTTTAAGGTTATTGGTTTGTTCTCCTATAGGGCGCCCTAAGATCCCTCTATAGTTTATTTAGGCGTGTCTTAATATACTTTATAACATTAAAGTTACGTTTATTTTACGCCCTTTATATTACAGCGGCTTTAATATATAGTTATAGGGGGGGAATATTAGCTTCCTTTTTAAGCAGTGCTATAGCCGTTCGCTTATATCCGCATATTATACTCTAAAGGCAGGCTATTTAGACCTTTTAGAGTAGTTTAAGGAGCGATTTAGGGGGGCCTTTTTCAGATTCTCCAATAGCCCAAATACTGGACCTATACGTTGTAGTTAGCCGGATAACTGCTATATATAATAGGCGTAACCTCTAGAAGCATGGACCCTATATAAAATTAATAATCCTAGATAATATAATATACTATACTTAGCCCTTATAGGCTGCTTACGCCGCATATACGCTTCACCGGAGCTTACTATTTACCTATACTCCTAATACCCTTAGACCCTAAACTAGTTAACCCCTAAAGCCTTAAATGCGGATTATATGCTAAAGATCTATAGATTAGTTACGTTTTCTTATAAAGTAGATTAGCTAGTATTTCTCTAGTGAGAATTAGACTCTATATCGTCTTGCCTATTCTATATAGGTGTTATAAGCTTTCTCTAGTATTCTGCAATTTTCTGCGGCTATTAGCCTGTATATAATTAGGTTTATATTATTAACAAAGCCTATCCCTTAGGTTACCCCTTCCTTAAAGAAGTTAAGCAGGTTACTTATAAAGAAAAGGAAGAGTATAGGCGAGAGGGGTAATCCTTATAGTATTCCTGTTATAACTGTAATAGGGGGGCTCTAGTATCCACTAAAGACTAATAATATTTCTTTCTAACCTATAAACCTTTAAATAAATTATATAATCTATTCTAAAAAGCCTTTTACCCTAAAGATATATAGGAGACGCTTATAGGGTATATTATTATAGGCGCCGCTAATATCTAGGCTAAGCATTAATACTATAAAGTCCCTTCGCATCGCCTATGCGGATTTAATGGTGGTAGCAAGTAGCATAAGTGCTAATAGTATTAAGCGGTTCTTTCTTGCCCCCATTTAGCTTTATAGTAGTAGGTTATATTTCTTAGCCGTATCTACTATATGGTCTGCTATTACCTTTTCTAAGATCTTACTAAGGGTGTTTTTTAAGGCAATAGGGCGGTAGCTTCCTAGGATTAAGTAATCTACTTTACCTTCTTTCCGTAGAATAACCGTCGTTATAGCTCTTCTAAGTTACGGGTAGTAGCCTATAGCAAAGCATGCCCTAGCTATATCTGCAAGCTAAGGTGCTATAAGTAGTCCATATATTTTTAAGGCCTTATTTAGAATCCCATCTAGTCCTAGTAATATATTATTTAAAAGGCGGCTAATAGTTCTGGCCATTTCCTCTATTATTATATCGCTGTTAACCCTTAGGCGAGTCACCAGTGTTTTACCTATAATATTACTAAGGTCTACTAGAGCTAGTTAGGGGAAGAACCTTTCTATAAGGATCTTTACCTTCTTATCGTTGCTATTAGTGGCCTATAATTCCCCTACTCTTTATAGGGGTAGTAAGTATAGGTCTTCTACTAGGCGCCCTACCTTTTTTTTTATACCTATTTTGCTATAGCCTAAAGGCCCTTATTATAGGGGAGGCTCGGGTTAAAAGTATACTTGTTTATAAACCGTCTCCAGTTATTCCTTACTTCTTTCTTTAGGGTATTCTTTAACTGGTTTCTTATATCTTTATATCATCTCTCGTTTTTAGGGTTATAGCTACTTATATATTTCCTTCTTACTTATCATTGGCTGGTAATAAGAACCGCGTATTATACGGACCATGCGTGTCGCGCGTAGGGGCCCAGTTTTAAGACCGGGCAGTGCTCTTCTAGCCTATTTTTAATCGCTACCTAAATCCTTTTTAGTCTTTAGTCGATTTCCTTAGGGGTAGCTAATAAGCCTCGCTTATTTGGAATTAGGTGGATTTCTTCTAGGTCTTAGAGTTATTATTTAACTATATTAAGGAAACTATTTATCTTAAGCTTCCTTATTACGTATCTTTTACTACTTAGTTACGCCTTAATATCTAAATCTAGCTATATCTAGATGGGGATATGGTCTAAGGCGAGTACCTATTCTTCTTTAGGGTTATACCTTTCGAGTCTCTAGTATAGGCCTTTGTCTATAAATATGAGGTCAATTATACTTCTGGAGGTTCCTTATTGCTATATAGTTACTCCTAGGGGGGTAGCCAACTTAAGGCCCTAGGTGTCTATAGCTCTTAGTAGGCACTCTACCTATTAATTAGCAGTAATATAGATACCCCCCTATCGCGGGTAGTGGAGGTTTATATCTCCTAATAGGATAAACTCTATACCTTTAGTTTCTAGCAAGCTTATTACTAATATAATATTCTCTATTTATAGGACCCTTTCGACCCTAGGGTTATATACATTAATAATTTATACCGGTCCCCTATATGTCTAAATTATTACAACTGCAATATCTAGGTTAACTGCCTGCTATAACTATAAGGATAGGCTAATAGCCTTACTAATTATAAAGTACACGCGTATAGCTACTTTTGGTTCATATAGGAGCTAAAATCCTTAGGGGCAGTATGTCGATTATATATAGGTATTATAGTACGGCTCTTATATAGCAAGGATATAGTATTTCTCTAGGTCTAGACTATCTAGTAAAGGCCTTATAAGACGGTGGTTTATGTTACCGCAGTTATACTATATAATAGATAGGTGGCGGACCCCCGGCGAGGGTCCTTCGCCTCTCCTTTATTCCTCGCTTTTTCTATTTTTACTTTCTCTAGGATGTTTAGAACTTCTATCTCTTATATCTATACCCTAGTTACTACTTATTTTATATAGAGCTTTCCATTCCTATGTCTTATATTCCTACTAGCGCTTCTATATCTAAATCTATTATTATCTCCAGTTCCTCCCCTATTTTTACTAGCTAGCTATATACCCTTTATAGGTCGGCTATAAATGTTATATTTACTGCGTTAAATCTAATTCTTAATTATCCTGGTCTTAAGCTTGCTATAGCTATCTATAGGGGTCTTCCTATAGGGCGTCCTCTCCCTTATATCCCCTATAACCCTTATATCCCTATACAGTCTGGTAATATTACGCGGCGCCGCTTCTAGCCCGTTAAGGCTTGGGATAGCTAGCCTAGCCCCCTAGTGCTAAAGGTAGAAAACGCTAGGAAGGCACCTGCGTCCCCCTAGCTTATCGCCTATTGTTTTCATTCGTATAACCTAGCATACAGTTATTCCCGTAGCTGTTAAGCCCTTGCCTTCCACCTCTTGTATTTAATGCAGTCTTCTCTCTCCTACGCCTTATATATGCTTCGGTGGTAGTTTATACATTTTATTTAGTCTTAATTTAAGCAGTGTCTTATATTATAAGGGCCTGCATAGTAGCCGCAGCACACCTATACTGCGTATGTGGATTAGGTGTATCCCTATTATATACAGCAGTAGCATTATTCTAGGCGTAGTCTATAGTTATAGAGCCTTGCGTTATATATAAGGCTATTTATAATTATTCCTTTTTAAATAAAGAGTTTTTGCATTTCTAGTGTATATATGCTAATAATAAGGGAGCCATATATTCGACCGGCGTCTCCCTAGCAAATCTCTAGCGACCCTTATATTCTCTTATTATTCTTATTATTTACTTAGTTTGCATTTTCCTATTAAAGCTATTAGATTTAGGTAATCTTAAGGCCTAGTATAAGGCGTTCTATATATTTTACTATCTCCTATATAGTTACTGTGTTATCTACCTAGCGTCCCTTTTCTACCCTAAGGCTTATAAAAACCACTAGGACTTTAACTAGGTAGTCTTCACGGAGCACTTTTATACCAATACGTTCTCCTAGCCTGTCCCCTACCCTTATAGCTCGTTCCTTTACCTATTAGTCCTTTAGAGTAACTCTAATATCTCCGCTCCTAAGGTGTTAGACTATAACTATATTATAAACCTCTTTGCAAATCTCCGTAAGGACTTCTATTTCTAATTATCCCCTAAGCCCCTCTACTTTTTCTATATTTAGTTATATTATAATTATATACCCGGTTATTATCTTAAGGGGGGTAGGTTCCCTATAGTATAGAAGCGCGGCTACGGTAGCCTAGGTGCGGTTCGCCGGTAAGGGGGAGTTTTATTTATTTTTAATTTTGCTTAGCCATTAGAGGATTTAATTAAGGGTTTACTAGAGGGGCGCCTAAGGTTTACTAGACTAGCGGAGCCATTCTACTAGCTATATTAGTTCGTTATAGCTAATAGTTACTCCCCTATAATTCTAGATACTAAACACGTCTAGTAGGCTTTATATTTTATTAGATGCCTTCTTAATAGAGGTATTTCCGCTTTATAGTATAGTATTCGCCCGTCTTTGTTATAGAGGGCCGTTATTAGGCATAGATCTAGCGGTTACGCGCGAGTGCGAGCCACCGTCGGTTGACGTGTGCCTCCCCTGTAATGCATGCATCTTAGGGGGATTCTCTAGGTGTTTTTCAGGGTTCTTTTTAGTTGTTTTTGGTCTTTTTAGGCCGGGTGCAGTAAGAGCTCCTATATATATATTTATAAGGTAAGTAGTATTTTAAGTAATAACTTTAATAATAGGTTATACGGAATTTTAGTATTTCTTCAACCTAGCTAATTATTAGTTATATAAGGTAATATTATATAGCTACGGTTCGTAGATAGTATAATAATTATTATTCTATATAAAAAATAAGGGAGGGCGAGGAGCTTAAGGCTCCTCGCCACGCTAGTGCCGCGGCAACACGTAACGGCAACTTACTATACGTAACGGCAATATACCTTAAATAGTAAGTGCTTGCCTTTATTCCTAACACTAGTAACTCTTCTTTTATAGTTACCATCTATATATATATATCGCTTAACTAGCGGAATAAATATTAATCCTTTTTACCTACTATTGCTATTATAATATGAGTCTCGCTATCCTAAAATTTGCCTCTTAGTATATAGTGCTTTCTTGCTTATAAGTTATGGGTAGGTATCTTATTAGTAGGGCTGCTAAGGCGCTAGCAGTAAGCGAGCTAATAGCGATTTTCTATCCTAGGGATGGAAAATCCTAATTAGCTAGGTTAAGTTAGGGTCTATAGAATATTATACTCCCCCCTTTAAAAACGTTTTAGTAAGAGAATCTAACTAATTAGATAACTTTAACTGCCGGTTAAAGTTCCTAGATATCTTAAGACCTTATATAACTAAGAAATTTCTAGGAGCTTCCTTTTAACCTAACCTTTAACTTATATATATAGAGTATTTATATTAACAAACGTCTCTAGTACCTTATTTAGGTTTACCTTTATTATTATATCTACTAGGTTATCTTAGCTATTAATTTATTAAATTTTAAAGAGTTTTTAACGCTTATAGGATTACTAAAGTGCTATAATATTAATTATAAGGCGCTTTTTCTTTATAGTACTAAGCTTAACTAAATACTTATAAAGGGAATATAAGTTAGTGTATACGATTATAGGAATAACGGGAAGTTTAAGTTAATCTATAATTATCTTTAGGGTAGTTCTAATTGTAATTGCTATATTAACTCTACTAACTATTCTATATATCTCTAATACTAAAACACTTTAGGTAATGCGCTTGCTCTTAGTTAAGCTCTAATAAATAAAATTGCTATAGATTATAAAGTTATTCTCTCTAGTAAATTTATTTGTGATAATAATCTTATATCCTAACTAGGAGCTAAAATCTATATTATTTATAAATAATCTATTAATAAATATAAAGAGCTTAGCGGTAGGAAGATTAATAGGTACATAGAGTAGTCCCTAATTAAAATGGTTTATTTACTAAAAAAGACGTTTATTTAGGGTAAGAATATTATCCTTAGTTAGTTCCTAATATTAGGCGGCAATAAAGAGATTAAATAAAGCCTTAGGTTAATAAATAGAAGTAATATAAGCTCCGCAAGCGCGTTACTCTATATATCCTTGCTTTAGGGAATTAACGTTAATAACGTTAATCTTCTTACTTTAACCCTTCTAGTGTAAAGCAATAGAATCCTTATTTAGGGAGAGGATGCATCTATTAAAAAGTAATAGTGTTGTTAAATTAAGCTTTTCCTTTAGCTTTGTTATAAGATTTGCCTTTACTAGCTTATTCTCTTTAAGGGCTAAGAATTGGTTATCTCCTAAGATAATTATATTATTAGTTTATATACTAACAATTCTAAATAGGGTTCTTATGGTTATAATAAGGAAGTAGGGATTAAATATAGAAGTAATTATTAAAAGCTTCTCTTTATGGTGCTTGCTGTAGGTAGCCTACTAGTAAGTTCCTACCTCTACGATTCTATATAATGGCTTAAGCATAACTATAATTATATCTTTAGGATACTAGTGGCGAATTTACTCTAGAAGGTGTGCTAATATTAAGCACTAAAGGAGCGTCTCTAATTGGGTATAGGCCTAAGTAATATCTTATAAATAAATCGCCATTTTATTCTTTATTAAGGAGGGAGCTAATATAATAATAACTCGTTAACTAGCTTGTTAAATTATAGAAGATTACATAAGAATTATCTCCTTACTATTATTATTATAACCTTAAATAATAAGCCTTAATTTCTTAAATAGGGCGTTAGTAGCCTTGCCCTTAATCTTATTAACTATCCTTAACTTAAAGATACGAACTTTATTAAACTTAATAGGGTTATACTTCTTAAATTTAAAGACTCCTTTTATAATAAGACTGTCAATCTTCTGCTTATTAGATGCTTAGAAAGGAGCTTTTAGGGTTATAATATAACCTTCCTTTTAGAGCTATTTTGTAAGCTTAAAGTTAGCCTTCTCTTTAGCTGTTATAAAGGCTATTAATAACTTAACTTTATTCTTAATGGCGGCAATAAATTATTCTTTAAAATTAATAAAATATTAGTAATTTTGTAATCCCTTTAGGCGACCTTTACCGCGTTATAGTTATAGCGCATCTACTATAATTATATTAGGATTATAGTCGCCTTTTAAAGCATATTAATTGTAGTTCTCCTTTAAGGCATCTTCTAGGGTATTCTACAAAGGCTTAGAATTATTATCTTTATAGTAAGGCTTAATAACAGTTAAATGGAATTAAGTAGGTCCGTAAGGCATCTAAATAGTATAAGTTTAACTATTAATTATAATAAGTTGGTGTAGGCCTAACTATCCTCCCTTTTTACGCTATACGCATACTTTAGACTAGAGTGGTAGATTAAGTATAGTTAAGGTATTTAGGCTATTTCTTATTCCTAGTACGTTATTAACCTAGCGTATAGCGTAGAGACGTTATACCTCCTTTATTGCCTTATAAATAGCCTTGGCTTATTATATAATAAAGGGAGATAGTAAAAAATTATTAGTTATTTAAGGGTAGGCACTAAAGACTAGTAATATAGGTATAAGTTTATCCGGGCTAGTAGAATTATTAATAGCTTTAATAGCTATTTATAAGGTAAGTTTTTTATTAGCGTCCTTTAGTTTTAAAGAGATAATCTTATATACGCGGTATAATAGTATATAATATTACTCTACTTTTTTAATACTATTATATGCCTTAATGGGGACTTCCTTAACCTTAATTGCTATTGCCTTTATCTATTATCGGAACTCTATAAATAAGAAGTTCTTTTTTATATTATAGATAATTTAATTAGGGGGTCCTAAATAAATATTAATCTAGTATAACTAAAGGGTATCCTATACGTTTCTAGTTAATATATCTTTTAAGAAACGCGTAGCTTAAAAAGAGGTTAAGAAGTTAACTACTTAGAGCACTAGCTTGCCGCTAAGATATATAACATTAATAATAATATAGAAGTTAAAGTTGTAGTTATTCTTAAGGGTAAACTTAAATCGGCTAGGGGACTTTTAGTTTATTTAGTAGTAATAGCAGTACTTTATAAGATGCTTAATTGCCTTAATTTTAACTTTATAGCCTACTTACTAAAGAACCCTAAGTAATTAATAAACGGATAGGTGGCTAAAACGATGGTATAGTTGGCGTAATTCTAACTTAATTAAGTGGCTTTAAGTAATACTCTTTTTTAGTTAATAAAGGAGTAACTAGGGGTAACCCTACTTGCGTATAATAGGCATCTAATTATCTCCCTAAATAAGTATATTTTTAAGGTTGTTAAGCCTAATACCTAACTTATTTATATCTTTAATGCAAAATAGAAATAGAGTGTTTATAGGAATAATATGGAAAGTAATATATCCTAAAGGGATTTGGACCCTAATTGTGCTAAGAGAGATTATAGTACCTTTACTAAAGCAAATCGTATATTAGCCTACCGTTAATTAGTTAATCTAAATATAGCTATTAAGCTGCTAAAGAGCTTAAACTTAAGGTTTTCCTACTATAAATACTCCTATGGCTCCTATATCTGGTATAATATTATAAAAGACGTATATTAAGTATCTATTATTAAAGGAATACGCGGAACTCTCCTTTAGCTTATTAAAGATATCTAACTTTATAATAGAATAGAGCGTAGATTAGTTATTAAGAATAGTAATAGTTTATATACTATCTACCTTACTATTTTAGTAAAGTATTGGTTAAAATAGTAGTCCTTAATTTCTATATCTATAAGGAGCTATTTAGTCTTATTAACTTCACTTTTAAGATCTTCTGCGCCTTTATATTAAACTAGGAAGCTTTAGAAGTAGGCTATAGTAACCTTATAATTTCTAATATTTCTTATACTCTAATAGAACTTATTATATACCTCCTTTTGCTTATTAAGGGAGTGTTTAGTTAACTAGTAATTTAGCTTCTTATAAATATAGCACTTTTTCTAGTAATTACTTTAAAATAAACCTCTATAAGGACCTCTATAATTNCCTTATAGTTAANNTTAATTATACCCTCTTNTATATTNCCTACNACGGCCACTATATATTTAATTAGTCTAGTTATAATCGTGTTAGTTAGGAATATTTAGTTAGGTAGGGTTTTTAATATAGAACTATTAAGATTCTTATATTTATATTATAGTACCTATAGCGGAGCGTAGCTTAGTATATACTCCTTTAAATGTATCTATAGGTTTATATAGCGCTAAGTTGCACTTAAGAACGCTATAGTAGGCTAAGATAACCTAGTCCCTTAGGCTGTTCTTATTTTAGTAAGTTTTAGTAAGGCTATATTAGATTTTCTAGAGTTTATTAAAGAGTAGTTAAAGGTACTCTAAATAAGTCTTTATTAGGTTAAAAGCAATAACTCTCTAAAATATAGTCTCTCGCCATTTGGATATATAAAGTTGGCAATTCTTATTAGTCTTAAAGTAGGCTTTAGTAAGCTAAAGCATTATATTAAAGCTATAGTTTTTACCCATAATATATTTATAATAGAATGTTACTGCCTATCCCTTTAATATAATAGAGAAAGCGTGGTAGTACTAGTGGCCTTAAATTTTAATCTTGTTACAACAGTTATAAAAGACCTATAGTTTTGCTCTAAGTATATTATACAATTCTCCTCTAAACTTCTTCTCTTCGTCTAAATATACATTTATTAGATTTATAACTTCTTATAATAAAGGCTTACTGGTTGGCTAAAGTAGAGGAGTTAGAGACGGCGGAGGTAGAGAAAGAGTATATTTAGGTAAAAGAGTACCTTTAGGTAGGAGAGTAGCGTTCTAGGGGTTTCGTTCTAAATTAAAGTTGCCTTTTAAAGAATATAGGTTGGTTTTAGGTTTCTATAGTTAACGTATAATCTTAGCTTCTGTCTATACTGGTTCTTTTATACTAGTAATAATGGCCTAAATATTACTAGTAATTAGGTTACCGTTTTTAGTAATATATACCCCGTTCCTATAAAGGAAGTCTTAAAATTTTTAAATAATATTAATATTGCTAAGTGCCTAGGTGTTAGCGGTCTATCCTATAAAATCCTCCCTAAAATATTCCCATAGCTGTAAATCGGCGTAGTATTTACTTTAGTAGAATATAATACAGTATAGGAGAAAGCTATTAACTTGTTTTGCGGTATAAGTTATTATATTAAAGGTAAATTCGTCCTAATTTTTATTAATAAGTTTCGCGTATAAAGCTACCCCTAGTGGTAAAAAGTCTTCCTAGTCGTTTAAAGTAGGCGTAGCCATGTTTTTAGAGGGAGGGAAGTGTTATTAGCGTAGGGATTATTGTTTAGTACGTGTTTGTAATATATATTTATTATTTAGTACGAGTTTGTTATTTAGTACGCGTTTAGACGTGTATTTATAATTATAGGGCTTAGGACTAGTTCTAGCCTTAAATCGCAAAGACTTATAAAGCGTATTATTCTATATAATAGACATAAGAATCCGTAATCTTAAAAAGGCTTAAGACTAGTTCTAGCCTTTAGATCCTTAGATTCGTAGAAGAGTTTTATTTAAGGTTTAGGACCAGTTCTAACCTTAAAAGATAGCTCCCTTTAGCACGAGTAGTACTAGTATAGTGGTTTATCTCTTCTTAGTGGAATACCTAGCTGCTCTATAGTATAATAGTAAAGTTAACTACTAATTAGCGTTGGTTACATAAGGTAATATTACGTAGCTATGGTTTGTAGATAGTATAATAATTATTATTCTATATAAAAAATAAGGGAGGGCGAGGAGCTTAAGGCTCCTCGCTACGCTAGTGTTACGGCAACACGTGACGGCAACTTGCCATACGTAACGGCAATATACCTCAGATAGTGAGTGCTTGCCTTTATTCCCAACACTAATTAAAGGGTTATATTATTTTAGCTATTTATATTTAAGTATTACCTTAAAATACTTTAAGTATATTATAAATAGGGAAATATATTTAAGGTATTTACCTATCCTTATCTTTATAAAAGCGTAGTATATTAGTTTACTATATATTAAGGGTTTACTATTAAAGCCTTATAGGCCTTAACGCTTATTAAGTTTCTTTAAATTTAGGTATTAGGTTTTTGCGTGATTTATATTAATAAAGCCTATACTAGTAACTCTACTATTTATTAGAATTTATACCTCCTTCTATTTTTTAAGTATTTAATTTTTATTAAGTAGGAGTTATATTATATATTAGCGCTAAAAGAGCCTAAATACTTATACTCTTCTACCTTTTGTCCTAAGGCGCGACTTAGCCCTAGAATAATTTATTTTCTAAGTTAATTAAAGGTAAGATACTTTATAGTAACTAAGTATAATTTATAAAATAAGTATAACTTAAGGATTAAGAGGAGCTATAGTGGACCTTTTTAAAACGGTAAGTTTAGTAATCCCTTTAAATATATTCCTTTTTTTTATATTTAAAATATTCTCTATTTATAGCTTATATTCTTTATTTATTAATTCCTAAGGGTATATAGGATTAAGTGGCGTTAAGGTCTATAGAGTTATATATAGGGCTTTTAGGTCTTAAAAATAGATCGCGTTTTAGGGTATATACTAGTTTTATAAAGTTTTAAATATAAGATATAGTTAGCTTTAGAGAATAAGTTTATTTATTATATTAAAGGACCTTATTAATTTATTAACATATTATAGCAAATTTAGGTAAGTTATTTAGCAGTTTTTTACCTACTAATTATACTCTAATTTTATCTAAAATAGCTTAATAGAGAGTAGTAACTCTAGCGGCTTTATTCTAATTTAGTTTACTAATAAGGCCTAAAAATTCTAAAAAGAAGCTAGTAAAGTCTTAGTTCCATTATTATAGGTTTTTAAGTTTAGTAATAGCTATATATTTGCGGCTAGCGTTATTATATATTTATTCTAGTAAAAAAATAAAGATTTTAAAATTAATAAAGGTGCTATTATAGAAGAATAGGTCTATAGTTTATATAGCATCTTTATTTAAATAAGATATTCTATAGCTAATCTTACTAGCTTTAATAGGGTATTAGTTATAGTTTATTAAAAGTTTAAGATAGAGCCTAGTTATAAAGGAATATAGGTTATTTTAATTTCTATTAAATATTAGAGGGTTAGGGAGCTTTTTAGATTTTATAGTAAGTACTAGGTTTATTATAGGTATAGGTTAAGCTACTATTACTAGTTTTGGGTTTATATTTAATAGGTCGGGTTTATATATAGTTATTTTATTTTTATTTATAGGTATTACTATTAGGGTCTCTAATATAAGTACTTTAAGGTTATAAAGTTCTTTATAAATTACTCCTATTAATTACTAGTGCTAAGTTTCTAATATTACTTACTATTGGGCTAAAGTATCTATAAAGAACTGTTGTATTATAGTTAACTATTCCCTAACTAGGGCCATAATGCTTATAGTTAACGCGAAGGGTTTAAGTTTATTTACTATTTTAATAGTAGTTGTTTTAATATAACGTAATATAAGGGCGCGAAGAGACTTTAAGGAAGATTTAAAGGAATAATATAAATTCTATCTAAATCTAAAGGTATATAGCTCTTATTAAGAATAAGGCATTATATAAAGAAGAGAAAGGAATAATAAGAGAATTATATAATTAAATAGTTAGGGGCTTAGTGGTTAATACGTGCGTATATATATATACGGTCTTTAATAGACTTTAGTAAAATTTAATTAATCTAGTAGAATTTGGTTAAAGCGTTAGAATTTATCTATTAAGTATTTTACTAAGACATTCCTACTGTAACTAGGCTAGTCCCGTTACAATCCTTAACTTTCTTAAGTTTTTACTAGTTTATAATTACTTTAACTTTCTTTAGGTTTATTTATATACTATTTATAGAGATAAGAAGTCTAGGGTATAGGACTTCTATTTTATAGAACTTATATTTATTTACGTCTAATTATAAACTAACTCTATATACAGCTTATAAAACAAAGTTAACGTATTTTTAGTATTTAGTTAGGTTATTACTATATATTAAGATATTATTAATATAAGCGGTATAGAAGATATCTAGGTAGGGATATAGAGTATTATTTATATAATATTAAAACAAGCTTAGGGCATTTATAAGGCTAAATAGCGTTACTAAGTATTTAAATAATCCATACTAAGTACAAAATGCAGTAAGCTATTTATCTCCTTTTACTATATTAAGACGGTTAACTATAGAGATAATATTAAGCTTTATATAGTAACGAGCCTTATTTAATTAGCCTAGCGTTTTTTATATTAACGGAATCAGATATTAGTTTTTAATAGTAACGGCGTTAATAGCTTAGTAATCTATATAGAAGTATAGACCGCTACTAGGTTTGTTAACAAAGATTACTAGTATAGCTATAGGTAACGAGCTTACTCTAATAAATTCTTTACTTAGGTTCTCGTCTAAATACTTTTATAGCACTTAGAGTTTATTTTAGAACATTCTATATAAGGGTCTAAATCTAGGCTACTTTCCTTCTTTAAGTATAATCTTATAGTTATACGGTTAGTATTCTAGTAGCTTATTAGCTTCCTTTTATAAGAATATATTTAGGCGGTAATAATACTCTACTAGTACCTTTATAGCAGGGTTAGTATACTTTTTTAATACTAAGGCCTTTTTAATATCGGCTATTATAATAGTAAAGATTATATATTTAGGTTTTTTAGTAAGTTACGCTAATAGGGTAGCTCTAATTATATAGATATCTATAATGGGACTAGCCTAGTTATAGTAGGAATGTCTTAGTAAAATACTTAATAGATAAATTCTAACGCTTTAACCGAATTCTACTAAATTAATTAAATTCTACTAAAGTTTATTAAAGACCGCGTGCGTATATACGCACGCATTAACTACTAAGCCCCTAACTAATTAATTATATAATTCCATTATTATTCCCTTCTCTTCTTTATATAACGTCTTATTTTTAATAAGAGCTATATACCCTTAGATTTAGATAGAATTTATATTATTCCTTTAAATCTTCCCTAAAGTCTTTTTGCGCCCTTATATTACGTTACATTAATACTAATACCCTTAAAATGGTAAATAAACTTAAATCCGCTATGTTAACTATTATAGCCCTAGTTAGGGAATAAATAACTATAATATAATAGTCCTTTATAGATGCCTTGGCCTAGTAACAAACTATACTAGAAGCTTAATATTAGTAATTAATTAAAGTAATATATAAAGAACTCTATAACGCTAAAGTATTTGCGTTAAAGACCCTAATAGCAACATCTATAAACAAAATTAAAATAATTATATATAAACCTAACCTATTAAATATAAACCCTAAACTAGTAATAGTAGCTTAACCTATATCTATAATAAACCTAGTACCTACTATAAAATCTAAAAAGCTTTTTAACCCTCTAATATTTAATAGAAATTAAAATAACTTACATTCCTTTATAACTAAGCTCTATCTTAAACTTTTAATAAATTATAACCGATACCCTACTAAAGCTAGTAAGATTAGTTATAGAATATTTTATTTAAGTAAAAATACTGCATAAACTATAGACCTATTCTTCTATAACGGCACCTTTATTAATTTTAAAATCTTTATTTCTCTACTAGAATAAATATATAATAACACTAATTATAAATATATAGCTATTACTAAACTTAAAAACCTATAATAACTAAACTAAGACTTTACTAGCTTCTTTTTAGAATTTTTAGGCCTTATTAATAATAATTTATTGCTTAACGTCCGATTCAGATCCCTATTAGGCCTACGCGGACTACTCCTTATATACATATAGGGAGAAAACTCTATTTAAGAAAACCCCGTAATCTATCTCCCTGCCTTTTAGGACTCGCCTATAAGGCGCCTATAAGTTACTAGTGGTGCTCCTACTACTTTACTTTTTGACCTTCTTAGGAACTACTGCTGCCGTAATAAGCCTACGGACGCGCTAGTATTATAAACTTTACTCTACTACTATAGAGTTATTAGGGGGCGCCCGTTGCTTACCCCCCTGCCCTTTATTACTATTTCCTTTATGTAAGCTTTGCAGTGCGAAGAATTAAATAAACGACTTGATTGTAAATGTAGCTCTAGAGGCTCTATATATACACGAAGAAGGTGGAAGTAATGGGGTAATAGATAGCTGAAATGGGAACGGTAATCTACCACCAATATTGATCTGCAACCACTATATTAGGTAGCGTTAACGCCATCCCAGAGCCTTCTAAGCGGTGATCTTGTGTCTCAACGCAGTGTCGGTAGTCGGTTACACACCCCCCCAGATTTAACGGTGTAGTTAAAGCTGTAGAACATAAAATGAGGGCAGAAGCTATACCAAAATAGGAAATTTAGATACAATTTGAGAGTAGCAAAAGGTAGGGTAATTAAAATGGTATATTGCGAATATTGCAAATATCGCGGATATTGCGGATATCGCGGACATTGCGAATGGAGTCAATTAATCTGATGTCGAATATCCACCAAATTCAATTGCTTTATCCATGCCTCGTGCTTTTAACGGGGTAAGATCTTGGTAAGGCCGTTGGCAGGCATCTTGTCTATAGGGACCCATTAGACGTTAATCTTTTTGACTTGGACTTCCTGTCTCAGCCAGTGCTGATGGACGTCGATATATCGAAGCTTGGTGTCAAGCTTTGGTGTATCCTGTCTTAGGAGTCGTACGGTCTGCATATTGTCGTAGAGTACGGTAAAATCGCGTTCTAAATTGAAGCCTATTGCCTTAAAGAATCGTTACCACCAGATAATTTTAACGGCAGCAGTAGATAGGGAGAGAAGCTCCGCTTCGGTAGTTAAACGAGTAACCGATCGTTATAAGGTAGCTTTCCAATCAATTGGTCCTCCGAATAGCATAAATAGGTACCCCTAAGAGCTCCGTCTAGTCTCCTTATCGTCCGCAAATGCTGCATCGGATGCTCCGTAAAAGGTAACGTTTTCTCCTTCTGGGTTTCTGTAATAGACGTATACTCTAAAGGCTTCGCCAGAGTATTCGATAGCTATTAATTTTGTTCCAAGGCAGTAGGAAATGGCTTAGTTTGCTGCATTAAGGTGTTCTTAATTTGGATTAGTAAGAAATTCGGCCAGCTTAGAATGCGTCTTAGCAATATCAGGTCTTCCAAATACGGCTAGGTGTGCAAGAGAACCAACCCGTTGCTAATAGGCTAGTGTTCTTTAAGGGTTCGTCTACTAGTTAGACGGAATCAGTTCAGCAGGTAATGGAGATTTAGGAAATCTTCCTGGTTGAATATTAAATCGATTGGCTATCCTTTCGATATAGGAATCTTAGCAGAGCCAGAGCTTTCGATTTGGTCAATCTCGTTCAATTCAAATTCCTAGGAACCACTGTAGGTCTCCTAGTGCACGGATCTCGTATCGGTGCAGCAATTTTGCTTCAAATTCTTCAAGTCTTAAAAGGTCCTTCTTGGCAAATAGGACGGCTATATTGTCTACATAGAAGAAGACAATAAGTCGTCCATCGGTAAATAGGCAGTTAGTGCCTAGTACTAGTTCTAATCCGAATTTAGCCAGTGTATTGGTAAGCTCTTTATACCAAAGTAGTGGTGAGATTTTTAATCCATATAGCGCCATGAGTAGCTTTAGGACATATCCGTTTTGATTAAATCCTTCTGGGTAGTAGCAGTAGATTGGTTTACTGAGCTTGGCGTTTATAAATGCGTTTACAGCGTCATACTGTCAAATTTCCAGGTCGAATGCGGCTGCTATAGCCATGAGAGCACGGAATATTCGAGCAGCTAGGGTTACTGCATAGGTCTCTTCCTCTGTAATCTGCAGGTCTCCGCGGACACACAGTCAAGCTTTAAGCTTTTAAAGATAACCGTTACTGTCGAGCTTATATTTAAAGACCTATTTTAGTGGAAGGATCTGCTCGTTGCCTGCTTCTGCTTTTAGTACAGTCTTAAATATCCCTCGGCGTTTTAGGTCGTTGTATTCTTTTTCCATGGCCTTTTAAAAGCCAGTAGTCAAAGGGTGCTTTCTTAGATCTTTAAGATTCTTTGGTTTAGGAGGAAGGTTGTCCTAATGTAGAGATAAGGATCTAGTTCGGTCGATGTCCTTTACTAGTCCTATGGTAAATCCAGCGTAGTAACCAAATAGGGTAGATAGATTGGTTAGTGCTGCTACATGCGCTTAACGTTGAATTCGTTTTGATCCTTCTGGTAGGATAAGGTCGGCAGAAGGTTTGGCCGAGACTTCATTAGCTCGTGGAGCTGTATTAATTACTCTATTGGATGGTTCTGGGGAGCTTGGCTAGGTAGGGGTTGTCTTAATTGTATCCAGGATGTCGTCTTAAAGTCCTTGTGGTAAGGTGTTCGATTCTGGTAAATCTGGAGATACCGTTCTGCTAGGAGTCGGTAACTGTTTAATATCCTTCGTACGAGGCTCTGCCGCATCATTCAATTCAGGTGTAGTCGTTTGTTCTACATTTAAGGTAGGTCTATATAGGACAGATTCATCCTCAGACTCATCCTCGTGAAGAGGTTCTAGTAGACTGATCGTCTAAATGGTGTCCTCTAATGCTTCCCTTAGTAGGTAGTCGATGTCTTAACCCTTGGGGTTATAGAACGAGGTCTCGTCAAATGTGACGTCTCTAGTTCAAATGACCTTGCGGAGACTCGGAATCCAGATTCGATAGATATTGGTTAAATCGTAGCCGACTAGATGTCCAATTGATGCACGAGGAGCTAGTTTATCTCCCCTTTTAATTCATTTGTCCAGTGTATAGGTCTTACAGCCGTATGCATGCATATGGGTAAGTGATGGCGGCTTGCCGTAGGCGATCTCATACGGAGTTTTCCATCCTAGTTGCTCATTTGGGGTTTGATTGAGTGCATAGCCAGCAGCAAGGAAAGCTTCTGGTCCTAGGGATGGGGGTAAGGATGCTTCTAGCTGCATAGCCCTTGATCGATCCATAAGGGTTCGTCCAGATCGTTCAGCTCCGCCATTTTGTTCTTCTGTATACGGGGCTCGGCATTCAAAAGTAATGCCTTCGTCTGCGCACCATATATTTAAGGTATCTCCTGTTTGTCCAAAAGCTCGTTCATTGTCGCTCCAGAAGAAGATCACATCTTAGTGGAATCGTATTTTAATTAAACGGTGGGTCTTGCGGATGGTAGGTAGGACGGTAGCTTTATCCTTATTCTTAGCGGTAAATACAAAATTAAATTTGGAATACGTGCAATAGAAGTATATCACGTATCTATCGCCGTTGTACCCTAGTTCTCCTAGGGTAATGATATCGAATGCTACCCGCTCGAATGGTCGAGTGGCTGGAAATTCGTGTTGTCGTCTTCGAGAGATCTGCTGCGTATGCTTTGCTAATGAGCAGACTTCGCATTCGATTTTAAGCGGTGCTCGTTCGTCGATTAGCTCTTCAAGCTCTGCGCCATTGACGTGCTTAGGAAGCTGCTCAATAGCATCAGGTCCTGCATGGCCAAGTATTTTGTGCCATTTTATAGCTATAGCTCCGACTGGTTTACGGGCCATTCTACTTGGTTAATGTCTTCTTATTAAGAAGGTTGATTGATTTGTTGAATCTAGGGTATTTATAGGCTCTCGGTGCATTAGTGCCCAGTAGCCCCCTAGTCGTTTCGCATAGCATACTATTTCGCCAGTTGCTAAACGGTATAGCAAGTTTCGTCCTAAGTCAAAATGGATATCGTTATTAGTAGCTCTTAATAGTGCTACGATATTTGTAAATATAGTAGGTACCAATGCTACATGGGATAGCTTCATTTTTGAGCTCCCAGTAGGTGTATTAACAGTAATCGTTACTGTTCCATAAGCCTGTATCTTTTCACAATTTCCACTAGTAATTAGGTAGTCGTCTTCTGCAGCTGGGTAGGAGAAGGTAAAGTCTTCTTGGTTATTATAGACGTGGGTATCTACACTAGGGTTGAGTATCTAGGTGTTCTGGAGTTTAAATAGAGTTTGGCCAGTATAAAATACGGCAGCATGGCTAGTCAGTATCTTAGACGGTAGGGTTTTAGAATTAAAATTAATTATAGATTCTGTGTTCTTCTTTGCTTCCTATTCTTTTTTTAAGATAAGGTTAATAATGCGTTTAATCCAAGGCGTAGATAAAATTGCTTCTTCTACTTTCTTTTGGATGTCTGGGTTTGGTTTCTATCCTTAAGGGCGCTTCTGCTTAACGATATAGTAGCAGCTACTAAATCGATGTTTAAAGCCGCATATGCATTCCTTATTCCATTTTAAATCTAAATTAGAATTGCAATTGGAATCTAAATTGGAATTGCCTAGGGTTGCAAAAGCAGAGTTATTAGTAGGGGTAGTAGAGGATGCTGCTTGCTGCATGCGGTAGTGCTCCTTGAATTCCTTAATTAGATCGATAATAGATGGGGCATCTTTATTCTTCCGTTCTTTCCTAATGAGGTCTACTTCTAGTGCTCCTACAAAACTAGAAGAGATGGATTTGATGGCTTGAATAAAGTTATAGTGTGGCCTAAATCCTTGTATATCTGGTAGCTTTAATTGCTCCGCAAGCTTATAGACATTCCGCTAGTTATTTAACCATTTATTAATACTCTGCTTTTTATTATAGACTTTTAAAGCCGTGTACTGATTTAGGACGTCTCGTTTTTGACCTGAGGTGGTAGGGGCTAGTGCAGTCTTGAGTGCTTGAAGCCGTTCGTGTACCGTATTAAGGTCGTCAATAAGTGGAAGGTAGGCTACCGATGTGGTGCGAACGATATAGTTACTGATATCGTTTATAGCCCGTTTTTGCTTCTCGTATGTGCGAAGATTGTCTTTGTATTCAGTATAGAGCTGGTTATAGGCGGTAAGCTGACTTGGGTCTAGCTTTGCTATCGATATAGCCGTAGGTAGTATGTCCCTTGGTGTGGGACGACTTGGTTATACTAGCTTTGGACGCTTGCCTTTTTTAGATGGGTTAATGTGCTCCCATACCTCGTTAGTTTTGGCAGTGTCTTAGATGATAAAGAACCACTATGTCCAATCAGAAGGCTGATTAAGCATAAGGTTGACTTTCGATTCGCTTGTGGTCGTCATTTTTAGGATTTAACAGGTCAGGCAGGGTCCAATTGGCGTCTTGGCAAAAACCTTATTTTGACGTTTTTGATTCGTTAATTCGTTTATTGGTCAGATACGTACGATCGTCGACTGGGGTTGATTGTCCGTTCGTTTGGTAGGTGAAGAAGCTCGAGACACTGCAAAGGTAGAAGTAGTGACTTCTTAAATAAGGTAGTAGATTGATTGGTTAGTAGGTGGTGCGATCCGGGCTTATAACTGTAAGCTTTGCAGTGCGAAGAATTAAATGAACGACTTGATTGTAAATGTAGCTCTAGAGGCTCTATATATACACGAAGAAGGTGGAAGTAATAGGGTAATAGATAGCTGAAATGGGAACGGTAATCTGCCACCAATATTGATCTGCAACCACTATATTGGGTGGCGTTGACGCCATCTCGGAGCCTTCCAAGCGGTGATCTTGTGTCTCAACGCAGTGTCGGTAGTCGGTTACACTTTATAACCTAGAACTGGTTTAGTACATTTTAGCTAATAAGCTACTAGGTAACCGCCTTAAGGCCTTTTTGTATCAAGAGTAGTGTCTTATAGTTCTTTATGCCAGCTACTAAGAGTATTACTTCTTGGTTAGTGCGTAAGGGGCATAATAGTATTATATATTTTGGTGTCTGTCTTAGCCAGCTATATTTATATCTTAGGCTACCTACTAGGACACCCACCTAGTAGAGCCAGTCTTTTAGTCCTATTATTCCTATTCTTAAGAGTGTTGCTATTATATTTTCTGCCTTTATTAGGCCTTCTCAGAGCTCTAGAGTGTTTACCTCCTATAGCGTTAATTATGCTACGGCTTAGGTTCCTCTTGCCTTAGTTAGCCTCTATACCTTTAACTCCTATACGCCTCTCTAGCGTTAGTCCAGCCAGTATTGCATTATAGTAGATAGTTTCCCGGCGTTCTTTTATGCTTTACTTTAGCTCCTTTCTCTCTCTTATTATTATCTTTGCTAGCCTCTTACGTATTTCCCTTCCTCCTCTATATGGGCCTAGGCCCTAAAGTAGCGCCATTTTTCTTCTGCTTTCTTTACCTGTTTCTCCAATATATCTTCCCTACTTTAGGGTTATTAGTTTATTCTTCTATAAGGCGCCCTAAGGTCCCTCTATAGTTTATTTAGGCGTGTCTTAATATACTTTATAACATTAGAGTTGCGTTCCTTTTATGCCCTTTATATTGTAGTAGCTTTAATATATAGTTATAGGGGGGGAATATTAGCTTCCTTCTTAAGCAGTGCTATAGCCGTTTGCTTATATCCGCCTATTATACTCTAGAGGTAAGCTATTTAGACCTTTTAGAGTGGTTTAAGGAGCGATTTAGGGGGGCCTTTCTTAGATTCTCTAATGGCCCAAATACTGGACCTATATATTATAGTTGGCTAGATAACTGCTGTATATAGTAGGCGTAACCTTTAGAAGCATGGGCCCTATATAGAGTTGATGATCCTAGATAATACGATGTACTATACTTAGCCCTTATAGGCCACTTGCACCGCATATACGCTCTACTAGAGCTTACTATCTACCTATACTCCTAATACTCTTAGGCTCTAAACTAGTTAACCCCTAAAGCCTTAGATGCGAATTATATGCTAAAGATCTATAAATTGGTTGCGTTTTCTTATAAAATGGATTAGCTGGTATTTCTCTGGTAAGAATTAAACTCTATATTGTCTTGCCTATTTTATATAGGTATTATAAGCTTTCTCTAGTATTCTACAATTCTCTATAGCTGTTGGCCCGTATATAATTAGGTTTGTGTTATTAATAAAGCCTATCCCCTAGGTCGCCCCTTCTTTAAAGGAGTTAAGTAGGTTGCTTATAAAGAAAAGGAAGAGTATAGGCGAGAGGGGTAATCCTTATAGTATTCCTGTTACAACTATAATAGGGGGGATTTAGTATCCGCTAAAGACTAATAATGTTTCTTTTTAACCTATAAACCCTTAAACAAATTATATAATCTATTCTAGGAAGCCTTTTACCCTAAGGATGTATAAGAGACGCTCGTAGGGTATATTATTATAGGCGCTACTAATATCTAGGCTAAGCATCAATACTATAAAGTCCTTTCGCATCGCCCATGTAGATTTAATAGTAGCAGCGAGTAGCGTAAGTGCTGATAGTGTTAAGCGGTTCTTTCTTGCCCCTATTTGGCTTTATAGTAGTAGGGCGTGTTCCTTAGCCATATCTATTATGCGATCCGCTATTACCCTTTCTAAGATCTTGCTAAGGGTATTCTCTAAGGCAATAGGTCGGTAGCTCCCTAGAAATAAGTAGTTTGCTTTACCTTCTTTATATAGGATAAACGTTATTATAGCTCTTCTAAGTCTTAGGTAGTAGCCTATTATAAAGTATACTCTAGCTATATCTGTAAGCTAAGGTGCTATTAGTGGTCCGTAGGTCTTTAGGGCTTTATTTAGGATCCTATCTAGTCCTGGTGCTATATTATTTAAAAGGCGGCTAATAGTTCTGGTTATTTTTTTAGTTGTTTTATCGCTGTTAACCCTTAGGCGAGTTACCGGTGCTTCGCCTGTAATATTGCTAAGGTCTACTAAAGCTAGTTAAGGGGAAAATCTTTCTATAAGGATCTTTGCCTTCTTATTATTATCGCTTATAGCTAGTAATTTACCTAGTCTTTATAGGGACGGAAGGTATAGGTCTTCTACTAGGCGTCCCGCCTTTTTCTTTACCTATTTCATTATTCTCTAGAGACCTTTGTTATGGGGGAGGCTTAGGTTAGTAGTATACTTATTTATAAACCGTCTCCAGCTATTTCTTACTTCTTTTTTTAGGGTATTCTTTAGCTGGTTTTTTATATCTTTATATTGTCTCTTATCTTTAGGATTATAGCTACTTATATATTTCCTTCTTACTTATTATTAGCTAATGATAAGAACTGCGTATTATACGGACCATGCGTATCGTATATAGGGGCCCGGTTTTAAGACCAGGCAGTACTCTTCTAGCCCATTTTTAATTACTACCTAAATCCTTTCTAGTCTTTGGTTAATTTCCTTAGGGGTAGCTAATAAGCCTCGCTCGTTTAGTATTAGGTGGATTTCTTCTAGGTTTTAAAGTTGTTATTTAACTATGCTAAAGAAGCTGTCTGTCTTAAGCTTTCTTATTATATATCTTTTGCTATTAGGTTGCGCCTTAATATCTAGATCTAGCTATATCTAGATAGGGATATAGTCTAAAGCGAGTACCTATTTTTTTTCGGGGTTGCACCTTTTAAGTCTCTAGTATAGGCCTTTGTCTATAAATATAAGGTTAATTATACTTCTGGCGGTGCCTTATTACTATATAATTACTCCTAGGGGGGTGGCTAGCTTAAGGCCCTAGGTGTCTATAGCTTTTAGTAGGCACTCTGCCTATTATTTAGCAGTAATATAAATACCCCCCTACCGCGGGTAGTAGAGGTTTATATCTCCTAATAGGATAGACTCTATGCCTTCGGTTCCAAGTAAGCTTATCGCTAATATAATATTCTCTATTTATAGGACCCCTTCGACCCTAGAGTTATATACATTAATAATCTATACTGGTCCCCTATATATCTAGATTATTATAACTGCAATATCTAGGTTAACTGCCTGCCATAACTATAAAGATAGGCTGATAGCCTTGCTGATTATAAAGTATATATATATAGCTGCTTTTGGTTCGTATAGGAGCTAGAATCCTTAGGGGCAGTATATTAATTATATATAGGCATTATAATACGGCTCTTATATAGCAAGGATATAGTATTTCTCTAGGTCTAGGCTGTCTAGTAAGGGCCTTACAAGACGGTGGTTTGTATTGCCGCAGTTATACTATATAATGGATAGGTGGCGGACCCCTAGTAAGGGTCCTTCGCCTCTCCTTCATTCCTCGCTTCTTCTATTTCTACTTTCTCTAGGACATTTAAAACTTCTGTCTCTTATATCTATACCCTAGTTGCTACTTATTTTGTATAGAGCTTTCTATTCCCATATCTTATATTCCTACTAGCGCTTTTATATTTAAATCTGTTATTATCTCCAGTTCTTCCCCTGTTTTTACTAGTTAGCTATATACCCTTTAAGAGTTGGCTATAAATGTTATGTTTACCGCGTTAAGTCTAATTCTTAATTATCCTGGTTTTAAGCTTACTATAGCTGTCTATAAGGGTCTTCCTACAGGGCGTCCTCTCCCTTATATCCCCTGTGATCCTTATATCCCTATATAGTCTAGTAATATCGCGCGGCGTCGCTTCTGGCCCGTTAAGGCTTAGGATGGCTAGCCTAGCCCCCTAGTATTAAAGGTAGGAAACGCTAGAAAGGCACCTGCGCCCCCCTAGCTTATTGCCTATTATTTCCATTTATATAACCTAGCGTGTAGTTATTCCTATAGCTATTAAGCCCTTACCTTCCGTCTCCTATATTTAATACAGTCTACTCTCTCTTACGCCTTATATATGCTTCGGTAGCAGTTTACGCATTTTATTTAGTCTTAATTTAAGCATTATCTTATATTGTGGGGGCCTATATAGTAGCCGTAGCATACCTGTGCTGCGTATATAGATTAGGTGTATCCCTATTATATACAGCAATAGCATTATTCTAGGCGGAGTCTATAGTTATAGAGCCTTGCGTTATATATAAGGCCATTTATAATAATACCTTTTTAAATAAGGAGTTTTTGCATTCCTAGTATATGTGTGCTAACGATAAGGGAGCTATATGTTTAACTAGCGTTTCCCTAGCAAGTCTCTAGCGACCCTTATATTCTTTCATTATTCTCGTTATATACTTAGTTTATATTTTCCTATTAAAGCCATTAGATTCGGGTAATCTTAAGTCCTAGTATAAGGCGTTTCGTTTATTTTACTATCTTATATATAGTTGCTATATTGTCCGCCTAGCGTCCCTTTTCTACCCTAAGGCTTAGGGGAACCACTAGGACTTCAACTGGGTAATCTTTGCGGAGCACTTTTATGCCAATATGTTCTCCTAGCCTATCCCCTACCCTAACAGCTCGTTCCTTTACCTATTAGTCCCTTAAGGTAACTCTAATATCTCCGCTCCTAAGGTATCGGACTATAATAGCGTTATAGACCTCTTTATAAATCTCCGTAAGGACTTCTGTTTCTAATTATCCCCTAAACCCCTCTACTTTTTCTATATTTGGTTATATTATAATTATATACCTAGATGTTATCTTTAGGGGGGTAGGTTCCCTATACTATGGATACGCAGCTACGGCGGCCTAGGTGCGGTTTGCCGGTAAGGAGGGGTTTTATTTATTTTCAATTTTGCTTAACCGTTAGAGGATTTAGTTAAGGGTTTGCTAAAGGGGCGCCTAGGGTTTACTAGACTAGCGGAGCCATTCTACTAGCTATATTAGTTCGTTATAGCTAACAGTTACTCCCCCGTAACTATAGATACTAGATATATCTAATAGGCTTTATATTTTATTAAATACCTTCTTAATAGAGGTCTTTCCGCTTTATAGTGTAGTATTCGCCCGTTCTTGTTATAGAGGGCTATTGCTAGGCGTGGTTCTAGTAGACGCGCGCGAGTACGAACCACCGTCGTTTAACGTGTACCTCCCCTACGATGCATGCATCTTAAGGGGATTCTCTAAGTGTTTTTCAGGGTTCTTTTAGTTAGTTTTGGTCTTTTTAGGCCGGGTGCAGCAAGAGCTCCTCTCTATTTTAGGCCTTATTAGTAAACTAGATTAAACTAAAGCCGCTAAAGTTACTACTCTTTATTAAGCTATTTTAGATAAAATTAGAGCATAGTTAGTAGGTAAAAAACTACTAAAGCGCTTACCCGAATTTGCTATAATATATTAATAAATTAATAAGGACCTTTAATATAATAAATAGACTTATTCCCTAAAGCTAACTATACTTTATATTTAAAACTTTATAAAACTAGTATATACCTTAAAGCGCGATTTATTTTTAAGACCTAAAAGCCTTATATATAACCCTATAGACCTTAATACTACTTAATTTTATATACCCTTAAGAACTAATAAATAAAGAATAAAGGGATATAGAATAAAGGGATATATTTAAAGGGATTGCCAAACTTACCCTTTTAAAAAGGCCCGCCGTAGCTCCTTTTAGTCCTTAAGTTATACTTATTTTATAAATTATACTTAGTTACTATAAAGTATCTTACCTTTAGTTAACTTAAAAAATAAATTATCCTAAGGCTAAGTCCCGCCTTAAGATAAAAAGTAAAAGAGTATAAGTATTTAGGCTTTTTTAGCACTAATATATAATATAACTCCCTTAATATACTTAGCAAAATTTAAATACTTAGAAAATAGAAGGAAGTATAAATCCTTATAGATAGAGGAGCTACTAGTATAGGCTTTATTAATATAAACTATATGAAAACTTAACGCTTAAATTTAAAGAAACTTAATAAGCCCTAAGGCTTATAAGGCTTTAATAGTAAGCCTTTAATATATAGTAAACTAATACACTATACTTTTATAAAAATATAAATAGGTAAATACCTTAAATACGTTTTCCTGTTTATAATACCCTTAAAGTATTATAAGGTAATACTTAGATATAGATAGCTAAAATAATATAACCCTTTAATTAGCTAGGTTAAAGAAATACTAAAATTCCATATAACCTACTACTAAAGTTATTACTTAAAATACTATTTACCCTATAAATATATATATAACTATTTAAATTTAATATAATATAAATTGCCCTTACTATAAACCTTAAACTAATATAATAAAGTTATAACTGCTAATTATAGTAAAGAATGCAAAGATAATATAAGCCACACCCTTTTATTTATTAGTAAGAAAACAAAACTATTAGATCTTTACTATAATATTAAAAGATATTAAGAAGGCGTTAGAACTAAAGTAATATATTAACCCCTAACCTTTTATACCTAAAGAATATTATAACCTAATTAATACGTTTAAGAAATAATTTATAGACTAATTACCCCTATATTAAGATAAGTATAATTTTAAAATGGAACTTAAATCTAATATAATACTAAAGTTTAGCCTATTATATAGTATATTATAAGAAGAGCTGCTTATAATATAATAATACCTTAAAGAATACTTAAAGAAAGGATTTATTCGCCCTAGTTAATTACTATTTACCTTACCTATACTATTTATTAAGAAACTTAAAAAAAGGCTTAAGGTTCTATATTAATTATTAAGTCTTAAATATAATTATAATTTAAAACTAATATTTAATTCCTTTACTTTAAGAAACGCCTAACTACTTAGTAAAAGTATAATACTTTATAAAGCTTAATATAGTTACTACCTTTAATTAAATCTATATTTATAAAGGNGATAAAAAGTATATGGCTTTCTATATATAATAGGGACTTTTTAAATACCTAGTAATACTATTTAATATAAAAAACGGTCCTCGTATATTTTAGTAATATATTAATAATACACTTCGCAAATTCTTTAATATATTTATTACCGCGTATATTAATAATATTTTTATTTATTTATTTTTACTTTCTAAGTATTAGAAATATATCTAAATAGTTCTTAAATACCTATAAGACGCAGGCTTATAATGCAATATTAAGAAATATAAGTTTTATATATCTAAAGTCATATACTTAAACCTAATTATATCCTATAACGGAATTAAAATAAACCCTAAGAAAATTACTATAATTATAAACTAGGAAAGTCCTAGTAGTATATAAGATTTTTAAAGATTTTTAGGATTTACAAATTTCTATTATTAATTTATTAATTACTTTTTAAAAATTATTTAGCTATTAGTAAACTTAATAAGGAAAAATAAAAGATTTAAATAGACTACTAAATATAAATAAGCTTTTAATAACCTAAAATATTATTTTATAACTGCTTTAATTCTTATCTACTTTAATCTAGACCTTAAATATATTATTAAAATAGACTTATCTAATTATATACTAGGAGGAGTATTATTATAATATAATAAAAATAGCGAGCTATACCTAGTAGCTTTTCTCTCCTAAAAACTTACCTCTACTAAATTAAACTATAAGATATATAATAAGGAACTNCTTANAATTATTAGATNCTTTAAATAATNGCGNNTAAAACTTAAAGGATTNTTATTNNTAATACGCGTATTAACNGACTATAAAAACCTATAGTACTTTATAACTATAAAGCAATTAATATAGCGCTAGATTTATTAGGCTAAATACCTTTTATAATTTAACTTTAAGATTATATACTAACCTAGTAAACTTAATTAAAAGCCTAACTTATTAATATAATAATTATAAAACTTATTTATAAACGCCTCTAATAAACGGATTATAAATTAATTATAAATTCTACTACCCCCTAAACGCTTTAAGAAACTATACCCTATATTTTTAAACGCGGAGCTTAATAGAAATAAATTAGAAATTAATAAATTAATAGAGTATAAATATAAGAATAACCCCTAGATAGTAAATATAATAAAAGTAATTTAAATAGGGAAATGGTAATATAAGAATATTATACTCACTAAATACAAAATCTATAATAATTAATTATACTATTAATAGAAGATAGTAGTCCTAAACTCTAAACCCTTATAATTTAAAATACTTAAATTTATATATAATTCCCCTATAGTAGGGCATCCTAGCTATATAAAGACCTATAAAATTATCTAATAAGTATATTACTGGCTTATAATATACAACTATATATAAAAATACAGTTAAGTATATAAAATATATATATATAGGAAGACCTCTTATATAAAGAAGTAAGGAGTACTTTAACTATTACCAATTCTAATATAAAGATAGCGAAATATCTTAATTAACTTTATAGTTAATCTGCCTAATAGTAATAGGTTTATAAATATTATAGTAGTATTAACCGTTTTATAAAAATGCGATATATAATTTCTATAGACTTAATTAATATAATATTAGTAGCTAAATATTTTATTAAGTATATTTTTAAGCTATACAGACTTCCTAATTTAATAATATCCAAGTATAAAAGCTAGTTTATTTTAGACTTTTAGTAAGCCCTATATAAATAATTAAGTATATAAATATAACTCTTAACTATATTTTATCTAGAGATAGATAGTTAAACTAAAATTATAAACGTAATTATAGAATAATACCTATAAATATACTACTTCTACCTATAAAATAACTAGGAAAAGTGGCTACCTTTAGCTAAGTTTACTATAAATAATATAAGAAACAAATTAATAGGCGTAACGCTATTCTATACAACCTATAGATAAGACCCTTAACTTAGATTTAAATTATAACCTAAAATTAATATAATAGGACCTATAATTAAGAGGATTTAACTAATTAATATATATAACTTTGCTAATTAAATAAAGTAGTTAACGGAACTATTATAAAGTAAATTAGTATACGCTTAAATAGTATAGAAATAGCATATAAATAAAGGACGAGCTCCCGCATAGGACTTTAAAAAAGGTAATATAGTTTACCTAAATATATAAAACCTAAAGACTTAATAACCCTTAAAGAAACTAGACTAAAAGTTTGTGGGCCTATACTAAATTAAAAAAAACTAAGCCTGTATACTTATAAGCTTAAACTATTAACTAAAATAAAAATATATCTAATATTTTATATAAACTTGCTATAACCTTTAAAAGGTAAACCTTTAACTTATAAAGTGCCGCCGCTACCTCCTATAATTATTAATAACAGTAACAGTTCTTACTTTATTAACTTAATTAATAATATATAATAAAAAACACAATCTAAATAATTTAAACTTTTTATTAAGTAGGAAGAATATAAAATATAAACTTAGGAAACCTATAACCAGATTAAAACTAACACGCCTTCCCTAGTAAAAGAATTCTATAAAGACTATCTTTTACGGCCTACTTTAGCTAGATAGATATAATATAAAGGTAAATAACTNCTACCTAATANNAATANACNAAATATAATAGTAGNAAGCTTAAAATTAAAAAGAACTTAAAATACGTTATAACGTTTATAATATAATTATATAATATATAAGATATTAAGGAACTTTAACCGCTAGTTAAAGTTATTTAATTAGTTAGATTTGCCTTGCTAAGACCTACTATAAAGATATTAGTTTTGCTTACTGCCTTAACTAAATTAATAGTGATTTTCTATTCTAGGGATGGAAAATCCTAATTAGCCTATTTAATAATAGAATTAATAAAACTTTATACTATTACCTAATGCGAAAATATAACACGCGACTAGTTATAAGTCTTAATTAAAATTAAATTATTTGGACCCTTAGCTAAAAAGAGGGGTACTATAATAGGACTAGCCTAGTTATAGTAGGAATATCTTAGTGAAATACTTAATAGATAAATTCTAACGCTTTAACCAAATTTTGTTAGATTAATTGAATTTTACTAAAGTTTATTAAAGACTGTATTTATATATATGCACGCATTAACTACTAAGCCCCTAACTATTTAATTATATAATTTCCTTATTATTCCCTTCTCTTCTTTACGTAATGTCTTGTTCTTAGCAAGAGCTATATACCCTTAGATTTAGATAGAATTTGTATTATTCCTTTAAATCTTCCCTAAAGTCTCTCCACGCCCTTATAATATTTAAAGTATTAAGCTTACTTAAGTTATCTAAAGTTTCTTATATAGATTTTTATTTAGCTTTAGGTTTAGTATTAGGTATAAAGTTAACATTAGGTTTAGGTTTAGGTTTAGGTCTTTAAGTATACTCTTTATAGTAAAGTACTAGTCCTTTTATTACGGCACTAGCTGTTATAAACGCTTTAAGTACAATATTATGACTACTTAGGGAAGAGTCGAAAGAAGCTAGTTGGTTGATTTAGGCACGGTTTAGGATAGAGCCGATAGAACTATGTGACGAGGAATGGTAACTAAGGTCATATAATGTGCTATATATTAAATAAGAGGAACGAGAGGAACTTACGTACCTCGCGTATAAGACGTATATTACGTACAAGAAGGATTTTATAGGAGTACGGTTGTGTATTTAAGGACCCTTAATCCCTACCTAGATAGTTCCTTCCTTATAGTAATTTTTAGAATATAATTAGAGTTAATCTGTTAGGCAACCACTCCACTAGTTATTATTACTTTATTAACTTTAATTCCTTTACCTATACACCTAGCCTATTAATAAGCTTATTGTAGTACCTACTATAAGGTTCCGTTACACAATCACTACCTAATTATAGTATTAAATATAAAAAGTCGAACAACATGCCACTAAAAGCAGCCACTACAACACTATTAACGGCGGCAACTACTTTAAGGTTAGGTGATACTAGTATAGCAGATACTAACTTATAGTAACCTACAACGGTTGGACAGTTATAAGAGGTAATTAACTAGTTAATAGCTAACAATGCAGCGTTAGAAGAAAGGGTTAATGGGATTAGAGTAGTAAAGGTTAAGTTACTATCCATTAAGAGATTTTTAGAAGAAAGATTAAAACTTAAAGGATTTCTTACGTAAATATACTTTAAGGTTTTACAGGAAGGGGCAAAGCTACTAACGCCTATAGATTAAATAGCCTATGCAGGACTATTCCTATTAGGAAAAGCACTAGAGTAGTTTAAACCTTATTTTATGGAGATATAAACGAACGGAATAACGACCACTAATTAAGATATGCGATTTATGTTCTTAAGCTAGAAGGGATTCGCAGAGCGACTTACGCAAATATTTAGAGACCCGGAATTAACAACTATAGCGGAAAAAAAACTCCAAGATATTACGTAACGAACTTTAGCAATTAAGTATATAACACAGTTCTAGACGCTAGCGATATAAGTTAAGTAGAATAATAGGGCGCTTATAGTATAGTATAAGCAAGGACTTAAGGCTAAAGTCTAGGACGCGATTATCCTAATAGAAGATGCGGATACCCTAAGGGAGTTAATAGATTAAGTAATTAAGATTAATAATTGGATTTACTAAAGGGAATAAACCAAGAGAGGTTAGGATAGAGTTCTATAGTTATATAAGGCGCAGAGTACGTAACGACAAAAGCTAAGTTAGAAATTATGGTATGGCGCAAAGCTAATAGACCTAAGTAGTACTAAAGAAGCCTATAAGAGATAAAGTAAGAAACTATAAAAACCTAGAGGTTAAGGATCTAGTAATTACAGGACTAAGGAGTAGAGGCTAAACTAGGGATTTTAATAGTAGAAGACATTTAGGCGGACTCCACAGTAAAGTTAATAGTTTAAAAACGGAGCTTATATAAATTACGGAAAACAGGGTTACTTCGCAAGGGATTATAAATATAGTTAGAGTTACTATATAATAAAGGGAATAAGACTAATAGCAGAAGATATATATATAAAGGGATAATAATATACTGCGAGGAACAAAAGAATGTTTAATTAGAAGTTTTACATTTTATTATAATAATATATACCAAATTTATAAAGACACTAAGTATAGCGTAAGCTATTAGCTATAGAAGCCAAAATCTATAAAGTATAAAGGAATTAATAAACCAGTTCGCAGATCGGACATTAAGGACGATAAGTTCGACGTAGGCGAAACATTCTATAACGATAAGGTAACGAAGGCAGCTTATTAGGAGTATATAGACCTTAAAGATGTTATAATAGAGGTAGAGGATAATTCCACTATAGAATAGGGAACATTAGTAGGGATTAAGACCCCACTAGATATAATGTCTATCGCTTTACAAGACGTAAAAAAAGTAGGATAATAAACCACTTTAGCACTTAATAAAGGCAAAAGGCTAAAGGCTTAAGATTTTTAAGATAAGATAAGAGATAACCAAGATTCTTAAAATAAGATAAGGTAAGCTTAAGGACCTATAATAGACGAAAACTAATAGAGCAGAGTAGTAGCTTAGTTTAAAGATATACGAATAAGCTCGGGATAAAGTTTCCTATAGGCATAAGACTCTTAAGACGAGATAAGTGAGATTTAAGACTTTTAAGACGAGATGAGAACACTAAGCAAGCCTAGTTGGACTAAGGTAGGAGTAAAGCTTAAGTTAAAAGCAAGCTTAGGATTAAGAATCCTATAGAACTAAGACTTTAAGACACGAATAAGGACTATTAAATAGATTAGAGAATCTGCAATATAAATAGCAATTAGACTAAGAGACAAGTATATAGACCTAGAGGACTTACTAGAGGAACATAGTGTTTAGCCTAAAGATCGAAAAGTTAATACTAAGATTAAGAAGCGAGATAACTTTGAGGATCTAAGCGTAAGGCGTAAACTAAAAGAAACCATAGAAGAGTTTAGAGCAAGAATTATTGCATAGTAAGAAAAGAAACTAGATAAGAGATCTAGTATATTAGGACGTATAAGGGACAGAGCGCTGGTATAAAGAGTCATTAATAGGCCGAGAATAGGTATACTAAGAGCCAAGTGACTTACCGAACTAAAAAATAAAGAGGATTTAGGGATTCCAACTAGGTTTAAGGAACGACATATAAAGGGCTATTACGACGCAGTAATAAGAAGATATTTCCTTACGAATAAGCCATATATACTCTAGTAGCTATACTAAAAGTAGTATAGGCAAAGGCATAACGATAAGTAGGAAGATTTCTATATATAGTTAGACGAGAAAGTTATCTAAGACCACCTAATTATGGAAAAGGCTATAAATCACATTAAAGGAGCCTTAATTATAATATTAAAAGATCTAGAGGAACGTTTAGAGGACTAGAGAAGCAAAAGGCGTATCTTAGTACCTGTAAATAAAGTCGCAACGTTCAGATCAATAAGAGAAAGGTTTAAACTTAAGGATAAAAACGAGCTAAGAGTTAACCTAAAGCACCTAGCATATTACACATTAACGTGGATTATATATATAGATAATATATATAATATACATAAAGCACTAAAGGATAAGCATCGGAAATATCCTATAAGAATATATTAGTTGGCAGAAGAATAGAGGTATTAAAACGCCAAGTATATATATAGTTGGCATCTAGTAGAAGTTTAGGAATTAGGTAACTTAATACTTTAGCTAGAAAGATTCCTTACGGAAGAATGCCTAGACGGATAATAGTGGTGGAAATGCCTAGAGAATACGTATCTATAGTATATTAAAGACAAAAAGCAAACTAAGTATTGGCTTAAATTAGACTAAGTATAAACAGGATTAAGCAGCTAGTAGTTAGGAAAAGTAGAGGCCTATAAAACTAAAGGGAGCTAGTAGTAGAGCCTTAGACCCTTAAAGGAATTTAAGGACGACACCTAAATTTATAAGTTAAGTGGCAAGATTAACAGTTTGAGGTATTAATAGATAGTAGAGCAATAAGAAACTATATCTTACTAGCAGCAGTTAAGAGAATAGGATTACCTTATAGATAAAAGGAGGAACTTTACCTATTAGTAACGATTTTAGGAGATCTAATAGCCTACGGAGGAAGCATTATTAATCTTAAAATAGAACCTATTCAGTTAACTATTAAAGGGAGATAAATTAAGATATCTTTTAATATATTACTATTAGGAAATAATAAGGCAGTATTAAAGATGCCTTAGTTATAGGAATATAATCTAAGGATTAATTAGATTACAGGTCAGGTTAATATTAAAGATACTTAACGCTATAAGATATAATAATAGGCTAAGTTAGTATAGTACTAAGTAGGAGTAACCTACGAAGAAATAAAAAAGGGACTAAGTTACGTACTAAAGAAATACTATAAGTATGGTAAGAAACTATAGTTACTAAAAAGTAAGAAGCTGTTAGAGTATATAGTATGGGACTATAAAATAGAATTAGAACTAGGAATAAATCTAAAGTTCTTTCTAATCTATAAGCTTACCGAAGAGAAAGGTAGAGCATTAAAAGAGTTTATTTAGGAAAATCTATAAAAGGGATATATTAGACTATTGTAGTTATTAGCAGGTTATCTAGTACTATTTATACTAAAGAAGAATAGTAAACTAAGACTGTGTATTAACTATAAATAGTTAAACAGCATTACTAGAAAAGATAGGTATCCTTTACCCTTAATTAGCGAAATCTAAGATAGAATAGGCAACGCACAAATCTTTATGAAGATAGATGTGAGATAGGCGTACTATTAGATTAGGATTAAGGAAGGCGATAAATAAAAGGCAGCCTTTAGGTTAAAGGAAGAACTATATAAGCTATTAGTTATGCAATTTGGGCTTATAAACATACTAGCAACGTTTTAGAAGCGTATTAATAATATATTAGAAGAATACTTAGATAAATTTATTATGGTATACTTTAACAATATTATTATCTACTTAATAACTAAGGAAGAACACGGGGAATATATTAAATAAGTCTTAAAGAGATTACAGGAAGAATAGATGCTAGTAATAATTAAGAAATATAAGTTCTTTACTAGGAAGATAGATTTCGTTAAATTTATTATTAAACTAGGCTAACTTAGTATAGATCTAAAGAAGATTGAGGCTATAGTAAATTAGTAGGAACTAGAAAACGTTACGTAGTTAAAATTGTTCCTAGGGTTTTATAATTACTATAGAAGGTTTATAGCGTAGTAGTTAAAGGATATTAAACTATTTACGCGGTTAATAAAGAAAGAAGAACTATAGGCATAGGAAGAGGAATAAAGGGAACTCTTTAAGAAAGTTAAAGAGTTGTTTACCTAGGAGCTAGTTCTTAAGATCTATTAACTAGGACTAAAAACGGTTATAAAATAAATGTATTAGACTATATACTAGGGGTATACTTTATATAAAAATATTAAAATAGATAGCACCTAGTAGCATACTATAGTTAAAAGATAACACTACTAGAGTTAAACTATAACATTTATAACAAGGAGTTATTAGGTATAATTACAGCACTAAAGGAATAGAGAGCATTCTTATAAGGTATAGAGAAACTATTTATAGTTAAGACGGACTATAAAAACCTAATAGGATTCCTAACAATAAAGGAACTTAATTAAAGATAGGTTAGATAGGCGGAGATGCTTATAAAATACTATTTTAAGATTTAGTATACTAAGGGTACAGATAATATAAGGGCAGATGCTCTAAGTTAAAAAGCTAAACTATAGAATAATAAGAAGCTATTAGGGGCTTTACTGCGAAAAGATATAGACGGATTAATTAGGTACAATTATCTAAAAAATTATAGTAACTTAAGAAGAACTAGATAGAGTTTACGAGATACTAAAGAGCTTTTAGGTATAAAGGATTCTAAAAGCATAGCTAAAAGATCTATAAATGGATATATATAAGAATCGAGAAGCAACGTATATCCTAAAGAGCATAGTAGAGTAATTTATAGAGGATTTTTATAAGGGAATAACTTAAGGACATAATAGAGCTATAAGCTTAGTGTTAAGACTCTAAGAGAAGTATATTATTAATAGAATCTAGGGACTAGCGCGAAGAGTTATAAGGGAATATTTAGATTACTAAAGGAATAAACTAACGAGGCATAAGCTATATAGAGGGCTATAACCTATTAAAGCACTAGAGAGACTATAGGAGGTTATATTATAGGACTTTATTATTAAGTTACTAAAGTTAAAAGATCCTATTACCGGATAAGATTATAACGTAATCTTAGTAATAGTAGATAAGCTTATAAAGTGGGGATACTTTATAGCCTATATGGAAGAAATCTTAGCGGAAGATGTCGCTAAAATCTATATTAAAGAAGTATTTATAAAATATAGAGTACTAAGTAAAATTATATCGGATAGAGATCTAAGATTTATAGTAGTATTTTAAGAGGTATTCTTAGCGGAATAAGGAGTTAAAGCAGTAACTTCCACTATATATTATCCGCAGACAGACGGTTAAACAGAAAGATTAAATTAGATACTAGAGTAGTATCTAAGACACTATATTAATCACGTATAGAATAATTAGATATTGTTATTACTAGTTATATAGTTTGCATATAATGTAACACCTTAAAAAGGAATAGGTATATTACTATTTAAGGCAAATTATAGGTATAAACCAAGAATATCGTTATTACTATAAGAAGTAAAGAGAATAAGTAGTATAGCTAAAGAGAGAATAAAGACGTTAATAAATCTTTATATAGACCTTATAGAATTAGTAAAAAAAGTATAAGAGAGAATAAAAAAGTACTATAATGCTAAGAGATCTAAGGGACCAGATTTTAAGGAGGGAGATAAAGTATAGTTACTATACAAAAATTTTAAAAGTTAATGACTAAGCAAGAAATTAGACTACGTTAGACTAGGACCTTTTAAAATTAAGTAAAGGATTTTACCGGTTATATTTAAGTTAAACCTACTAGCTAAAATAAAGATCTACCCTATATAACATATTATAATGCTAGAGCCAGTATATAGGAATATTAAGCCACTAATTTATGAGGTAGATACGTATAGAGGATAAGAAGAAGATAAATAGTAAGTTTTAAAGATTATTAGTTATAAGGACGTTAATAATAAAATATAGTATAAGGTTAAGTGGATAGGCTATACTAAAACTACCTAGGAGCTACTAGAGAATTTAAAAAACGCTATAAGAAAGGTATAGAAGTATTAGAAGAAATTAGGTTAGGCAGTATTAATAAAAAAGGATTGCTAAAGAATAAGTTACTTAAGGGGGACCTAAGAAGAGCAGTTATTAAACTACTTGGATTTATTTCCTTTTCTATTAGAAGAGAATCCGTTTTTTTATTACTAAGTTCTTATAGACCTTATTTTATAAGTTTCTACTTCTTAAAACGCACCTTTTTATAAACCTTCTTAAGATGGAGTAAATAAGTAGATGCCGCGATACGAGTATCTAAGGCCTTCTGTTCCGTATTCTAAGAATATTTTAACTTAGCAAGGGCTTAAGACAGTTTACTATCTAGTTATGTAGTAGCAGATTAAATATAAGACCCTAAAATTAATTAATTAGGGAACTAGATAACTATTAAAAGTAATAAGTCGCGTATATTTAGTATTAGAGGTAGAGTAAATGTAATAGGATAAACAAATATTTGCTTTAGTGTACTCTAAGTAAAAGAATAGTTATTATAAAGATAGGTTTGCCAACGTAATATAAACTAACCCCTTTTTTAAATAGCGAGAATATAGAGACGGTATAATCTCACTAAGAGATAATATTATAGCAATAGTGCGAGCATAACGTTGGGCGTATAAAGAAGAAATTGCTTTAGGTATAATAAGCAATAATATTAACTAAATTAATTAGATAGATATTATACCTCTAGTAAACAACCTAGAGATATTTAGGATCTTTAAGGATAAAGATAAAAAGGAGGGAGATAGTATTACGGATGCTTTAAGTACAATATTATAACTACTTAGGGAAGAGTCAGAAGAAGCTAGTTAGTTAATTTAGGTATGGTCTAGGATAAAGCTAATAGAACTATGTAACAAGGAATAGTAACTAAGGTTATATAATATACTACGTATTAAATAAGAGAAACGAGAGGAACTTATATACCTTATGTATAAGATATATATTATATATAAGAAGGATTTTATAGAAGTACGGTTATATATTTAAGGACCCTTAGTCCCTACCTAGATAGTTCCTTCCTTATAGTAATTTTTAGAATATAATTAGAGTTAATCTGTTAGGCAACCACTCCACCAGTTATTATTACTTTGTTAACTTTAATTCCTTTACCTATATACCTAGCCTATTAACGAGCCTATCGTAGTACCTACTATAAGGTTCCGTTACACTAGCAGAACTTAGCAGAACTTAGTAGAACTTCGCACTAGTAAGTTGCCATAAATTGCCGCATATTGCGATTACGTAACGTAAAGATCTTATAAAATACCAAACGGCGCTACTCTTCTTCTCCTTTCCTTTCTCTAGCTTTAGATTCTTGTTTATAAACAATTTAATTATATAGGCTTGCGCGTCCCCTTTGCTATACCTATACTTTGATTAACTAAGTTACTAATATTATCTAAAGCTCTCTTTACTCTTTCTTCCTAAGAAGGAACTTAAATATATCTATAAGACTATAAATAGGACAAGAACACAGAATAGGACCTTAAGGATATTATTAGGACTATAAGGATAGGACCTAAAAGAAAAGAATAAAACCCTAAGGAAAGGACCTATAAGACACGCATAGACTAGAACCCCTAAAGAAATTACTTAGAATTACCTAATATCCCTACCACCATGCTATAAAATATAGTAGTAGGTAAAGCAGCTATAGGACCCTTAAATACTTTAGACGAAGAAATAATTAATGTTTTAACCCCTTAGGCGGAGCTTATGGCTGCTAATACTAAAATTAAATAACTGCGAGAGCTGCTTAAAGCTAGAGATACCCCTATATCTAATAATAAGTCATTATTAGATAACTAAAGACTTGCTATAGTCCTTTAGGCCCTATTTTAGCGCCTTAGTAGATCTACTAAGGCCTATATAGTACTAAAGCGGTTAGCAAAGGTTATAGACCCCCTACTACTTATAGATGGAACCAACCCTATATTTAATAATTAGAAGCTTTAATTATAGGATAAGCTTAAAGTTAATATAAACTACTTCCCTAGCGCCTAAGCCAGAATAGCTTATATCTTTAGCCGTACTAGCGAAGACGCTTAGATATATTTACGCCTGTAATACACTAAAGACTTAATAAACCCCTTTATCTCTAAAGAAGAAATAATTAAATACTTGTCTTCTATTTATAAAGACCCTTTTAAAGTATAAAACGCTCGCCTTAGCTATAAAAGCCTAAATATAAAAATAATAGAGACCTTTTTAGCCTTTTAAACCCGCTTTCTATACCTAGCCGGATAAGCCTAGATCCCCTAGAAAGACCTACTACTAGACCTCTTTAATAAGCTTACCCTAAACCTATAGTGGGCCGTATTACTAGCTTATACTATAGTATAGACGTTAAAGGAACTTATAAACTATTGCCTAGCTATTAACTAAGGCCTTTATTAAATTAAGGCATGCGCTAATTAGCTAAAAACTAGAAACCTTATAAACTAGGCTATAAGTACTACGAGTACGACCTATAGTGCCCTAGTATAATTGGCAACCCCTATAGTTAACTTAGCGGCTAACTATATAGCTACCCCTATTATGGGCCTGGTGTATACCTAGCCTATATATAGCGACCCCTATATATAGGCCCTTAGCGATTAAGGAGCTTATTTCTTATACGGTTAAATAGGCTACCCTATAAGGAACTACCTAATAAAGCTAAAGATAATTAAGATTTTATTAATTTAGGAGGATAGTATAAAGCCGGAAAAAGAGGAACCTTAAAGGAAGACTCTTCATTAGGGTTAAAAGGGATTAATATATTATATATCAATCTAGATTAGCTAGTTAGTAGAAAAAGCTATACTATCCCTTATACTTTATTTCGTAATAGATATTAAGTTTTAACCTCTGCTTTAGCTAACTTAGGAGTAAATACCTTTACCTTAAATTTATATAAAGTGCGCTGTAAAACTGGCTAACTTTTTAAATATATCCCTTAAAGAACTGCCTAAACTAATCCCTATCTACGGTTATAACGGACGGATAGGGCTACCTATTATAACTATCTTGCAAATCTACCTCCGCGTTAATAGACAAAGGTAGTATAATATTCCCTTCCTTATTACGGACCTTAGAAACTATAATATAATCTTAAGGAGAAAATAGCTAGCCTATTTAGGCTTATAGCTTAATATACGGAATAGGCAGCTTATTTAGCCTAAAACTATACCCCTAACGCCTTCCTTTATAAAAGAGGTTAGTATTATAATGGAAAACCTTATATAGCCGTAGATAGACACCGTTTACTAGGCCAATACGACGTGTAGGGACTAGGCTTTTAAGAAGGATATATAGCTTAATCCGTAACAGATCTATATATTACGCCGCCCCCAGACTACCTATATTATACTACCTATACTAAAGACTTAGGAAGTTAGTAGTAGCCTAGCTAAGTCCCTAATAGAGAACTTAGGCCCTATGTAGCCATAAAGAAAGGCTAGGGATATTAAACAATATACTAAACTAATAAACTAGAAGGATAACTTATGGAAAATAAAACGTAAGCTAAGGAAGATTATAAACCCTATACCGTAAAATATGGCCTAATAAATATCTATAAAGAAACCTACGGACCTCCTACCAGTTAATATCTACTATATTAGCGCTATAGGATTCTACTAGAACCTAGTTTAGCTTAATACCGTTACCTTTATAACTAGCTTATATAAAATTAATTAAATAATTAAAGAGAAAGAAGCCCTAGCCTAAGAAAAAGGCAAGTTTATAGATAATAAGCTAGTAAAACGGAAACTACCCTGTTAATACTAGAAATTTAAAAATACCTTCTTTAAAGTAGTATTTAATATACTTCCGCCTTACTAACTATATAACTATAAGATTAAAATTAAGCTGGATAAAGTGGTTACCCTTAGCTATAGCCCCCTCTAATAGTAATTTACTGCCGAATTATAGGCTATAAAGTAGTATTTTATTAATAACCTGGATAAGGGCTTTATTAAGCCTAGTTAAGCCCTTTTTAACTTACCTATTCTCTTTACTAAAAAGCTAAATAGAGGACTTTGTTTCTGTATTAACTACTATAAACTTAATAATTTAACCCTTAAAGACCGCTACCCACTACCTTTACTTAATAAGACTTTAGCCCAAATAAGTAGAGCTAAGATCTTTATAAAGCTTAATATCCGCTAGGCTTTTTACCGAATTAAGATAAACCCTAAATTAGAAAACCTTATTACGTTTTTGTTAGGACGCCAAGGTCCTTAGGGTATGTAGTAACGTAATAATAGTAACGGGATGTAAAGAGTATCTGGTTCTTAATAAGTAGAACTATAGAACTAAATTCTGCTGTTCTCTAATACGGGGTGACTACGTTTTGTAGGCGCCTCGCCTGCGCCTTATCTGCGCTAAGCCGGTTACGGCTAGTGCGTCTCTATAGCCTAATAATTGCCCCCCCCTTTTTAAGCGGCTGTCCTTAGCCGACGCTATTATATAATAGGAGTGCTATTATTATCCTTCTCTAAATAAAAAGTTTTTAACAAATTTAAGCGAATTAGATAATGTAATAATAGGATAATGTAATAATAGGACCTTATAGAGATCTATAAAGGTAGGAGTTCCTACCTAGGTAGGATATTAAATTTCCCTTTTAATTCCATTTTAATTTATTTAGCCTATAACTCGCCTTCTTCCTAATTTCTAATTAATTATAAATTGTAAGCGTAGCGCCGCCGGTCTGCCTATTGGCGAGTTTTCCGTAAGTATTCTTTATACTAGCTTATAGCTATCGCTAACCCTACTAAACGCCGTCTAAGCTTCCTTATTATTCGCAAGGTGCTCCCCTAGCCTTACTTAAACTAATTTGCCTCCGCTATACTAAGCGCGTAGCTACCGCTAGGCGGGCTACCTATAGTAAGTAGGCTAACCGCAATTACGGGTACTACTAATGACTAAATAAGTGTAACGGAACCTTGTAGCAGGAACTACGGTGGGCTTGTTATTGGGCTAGGTGTATAGGAAATGCAAGTATAAAAGTCAACAACGTAATAATAACTGGTGGAGTGGTTACCTAACAGATTAACTCTAATTATATTCTAAGAATTACTATAAAGAAGGAACTATCTAGGTAGGGACTAAGGGTCCTTAAATACACAACTGTACTCCTATAAAATCCTTCTTATACGTAATATACGTCTTATACATAAGGTACGTAAGTTCCTCTCGTTCCTCTTATTTAATACGTAGTATATTATATAACCTTAGTTACTATTCCTCATTATATAGTTCTATTAACTCTATCCTAGACCGTGCCTAAATTAACCAACTAGCTTCTTCTGTTTCTTCTCTAAGTAGTTATAATATTGTACTTAAAGCGTCCGTAACACTATCTCCCTCCTCTTTATTTTTGTCCTTAAAGATTTAAAATATCTCTAAGTTATTTACTAGAGGTGTAATATCCGTCTAATTAATTTAGTTAATATTATTACTTATTATACCTAAAGCAATTTCTTCTTTACACGCCTAACGTCGTGCTCACACTATTACTGCGATATTATCTCTTAGTGAGATTATACTATCTCCGTGTTCTCGTTGTTTAAAAGAGAAGTTAGTCTATATTACATCAGGAAAATGTTTATGCCTCCTGATAGTACTAACAGGTTCCTGACAGCTCCTGTCAGGGCTGTCAGGAGCTTTAAAAGACACTCACACTCGGCTTCCTGTCAAGAACCTGTCAGGAGGTCGCCCGGACCACACAGACCACACGGACCTCTAGGACCTCCAGGACCTCCAGGATCTCCAGGACCTCCAGGACCTCCAGGATCTCCAGGACCTCCAGGACCTCCAGGACCATCAGTACTGTCAGGACCATCAGGACCATCAGGACCATCAGTACCATCAGTACAATTAGGATAATTAGGACAATTAGGATAATAATTAAAATAACAAAATTCTAGATTTTAAAATAAGGTATATTAATACTCTAGTATTTATAGCAGTTAAAATATAAAAATTGGTTTAATTTTAGGCCCTATTCTATATATAGGATGCTTTAAGCTATCTAAATAATCCAAATCAATCCTTCCTACCTACCCCTATGTCTGTGTCTACTCAGGCGTCAAGCAATTGATCGATCGATCGATCGATCGAGGAGACGAGGGGGAAGGCTCTCGCAGAGGTTCCAAATCGTCAATTGGCGGTGTTCCCGATGATCCACCGGCCGTGTACTAATTTCCTAACTAGGCCTAGTGCCTGCCTGCCTGCCTGCCTACCTGCCTGCCTGCCTGCCTGCCTGCTTGCCTGTCCTGCCTGTCCTACCTATCCTGCCTGTCCTGCCTGTCCTACCTGTCCTACCTGTCCGACCATCCTACCTATCTATACCTGTCTGTCGGTGCCTACCTGTCTATGCCTACCTGTCTGTGCCTACCTATCGTGCCTACTTGTCTATGCCTACCTGTCTGTATCTGTAATTTGGGGCAGAGGTCGGCCCGATCGAAGGCTCTGCTTGATTCGATTACAATTAATTATATTAATTCGAATCGTTCTCTATGGCCGTTTGCTGGCTATACATTCAAACGGTGGTCGTCTGGGGTGCCTCCCTAGGAGGCCTTAATTCGATTCGGTAACGGGCCAATATCGAAGCTCTGGTTCAATTCGATCAATTAATTAATTGAATCGTTTGTGGTATTTGCTGGCTGGTCGTTCGAACGGTTGTCGTCTGGTTCTAGCGACGGTCGTCTCCTACCTACCTACCTACCTACCTATCTGCCTACCTACCTGCCTGCCTGCCTGCCTGCCTGTCTGCCTATATCAGTATCTAATTCAATTCGGGGGAGGGGTCGGCCCGATCGAAGGCTCTAATCGATTCAGATCGTTCTCTACGGCCATTCGCTAGCTATACATTCGAACGGTAGTCGTCTAGGGTGCCTCCCTAGGAGGCCTTGATTCAATTCAGTAATAAGCTAATATCAAAGCTCTGGTTTAATTCAATCGATCGATCAATTAAATCATTCGTGGTATTCGCTGGCTAGTTGTTTAAAAGGTCATCGTCTAGTTCTGGTAACGGTCGTCTGGTTCTGGTAACGGTTATCTGGCTCTAGGACGGTTATCTAATTCTGGCAACGGTCGTCTGGTTCTGGCGACGGTCGTTTAGTTCTAGCGACGATCGTCTAGTTCTGGCAACGGTCGTCTAGTTCTAGCAATAGTCCTCTACTAGCTGCCGTTCTAGTGCCTCCTAAGGTAGGGAGGATATAAGGAAGGGTAAAAAATAAGGTGGCTATAAAGGGGGTAGCTTGGCAGAGGCACGTATAGGGCTATCGGGAATATAGCGGGGACCCGATAGTAATGTGTGTCATGCGGGGCTTCGTGTAAAGCCTCCGTACGCAGAGCTTCGCGCAGAGCCTCATGCAGAGCCTCGTACAGAGCCTTTATACGTAGAGCTTCGTGTAGAGCTTCGTGTAGAGCTTCGTATAGAGCTTCGTGTAGAGCTTCGTGTAGAGCTTCATACAGAGCTTCGTGTAGAGCTTCGTATAGAGCCCCGTCACGGTGTAGAGCTTCGTGCAGAGCTTCGTACAAGCTTCGTGTAGAGCTTCGTGCAGAGCTTCGTGCAAGCTTCGCGTAGAGCTCCGAGCAGAGCTTCGCGCAGAGCTTTATGTATATAGAGCCTCGTGCAGAGCCCCAGTAGTGTTGCTTAAGGGGTGTGCATAGGGTGTTACTTTGGGGGGGTATCCTAACAGGACGATCAGGAAATACTAGTTTCCTATCAGGAGCGCATCAGGATAGTAGGGTCCTGTCAGGAGCCTATCAGGACGACCAGGACGATCAAGACGTTCAGGACGTTTAGGACATCAGGACGTTTAGGACGTTCAGGATAATCAGGAAAATTAAAATCCTTGCCAGGAGCTGTCAGGAGCCTGTCAGGACGACCAGGACGATCAGGACGTTCAGGACGTTCAGGACATCAGGACGTTCAGGACGTTCAGGACGTTCAGGACGATCAGGAAAATCAAAATCCTACCAGGAGCCTGTCAGGAGCCTGTCAGGAGCCTGTCAGGACGATCAGGACCTCCAGGAAAATCAAAATCCTGTCAGGAGGCCTCCAGGATCTTGGCACCCCAACAAAATGCTAATGTACATTGGCGAACCCATCTTTACAATAACTATCCTCTTACTTAGAGTACACTAAAGCAAATATTTGTTTATCCTATGACGTTCGCTCTACCTCTAATACTAAATATACGCGACCTATTACTCTTAATAGTTGTCTAGTTCCCTAATTAATTTATCTTAGGGTCTTGTGTTTAATCTACTGCTACGCGGCTAGATAGTAAACTGTCTTAAGCCCTTGCGAAGTTAAAATATTCTTATAATGCTGAACAGAAGGCCCTAAATGCTTAAATCGCGGCGTCTGCTTATCTACTTTATCTTAAAAAGGTTTATAAGAAGGTTTGTTTTAAGGAGTAGAAGCTTATAGAATAAGGTTTATAGGAACTTAGTAATAAAAGAACGGATTCTCTTCTAACAGAGAAGGAAATAGATTTAAGTAGTTCGGCAACTGCTCTTCCTAGGTCCCCCTTAGGTAACTTATTCTTTAGTAATCCTTTTTTTTTAATACTGCCTAACCTAATTTCTTCCAATATTCCTGTACCTTTTTTATAGCATTCTTTAAATTTTTTAGTAGCTCCTAGGTAGTCTTAGTATAGCCTATTCACTTAACCTTATACTATATTTTATTATTAATGTCCTTATAACTAACGATCTTTAAAACTTACTATTTATCTTCCTTTTATCCTTTATATATATCTACTTTATAAACCGGTGACTTAATATTCCTATATACTAGCTCTAATATTGCAATATATTATATAGGGTAGATCTTTATTTTAGCTAGTAGGTTTAACTTAAACGTAACTGGTAAAATTCTCTGCGTAATTTTAAAAGGTCCTAGTCTAACGTAGTCTAACTTCTTACTTAGTTATTAACTTTTAAAATTTTTGTGTAGTAGCTATACTTTATCTCCCTCCTTAAGATCTAGTTCCTTAGATCTCTTAGCGTTATAGTACTTTTTTATTCTCTCTTATACTTTCTTTACTAATTCTATAAGGTCTATATAAAGATTTATTAATGTCTTTATTTTTTCTTTAGCTATGCTACTTGTTTTCTTTGCTTGCTATAGTAATAATAATATTCTTAGCTTATATCCATAATTCGCTTTAAATAGTAATGTGCCTATTTCTTTTTAAGGTGTTATATTATATATAAACTATATAACTGGTAATAGTAATACCTAATTATTCTATGCATAATTAATATAATATCTTAGATATTGTTCTAGCGTCTAATTTAATCTTTCCGTTTAACTGTCTGTTTATAGATAATATATAGTAGAAGTTACTGCTTAAACTCCTTACTCCACTAAAAATACTTTCTAGAATACTACTATGAATCTTAGATCTCTATCTAATATAATTTTACTTAGTGCTCTATATCTTATAAACACTTCTTTAATATAGATTCTAGCAATATCTTCTGCTAAGATTTCTTCTATATATACTATAAAGTATCCCTACTTTATAAGCTTATTTACTATTACTAAGATTACGTTATAATCTTGTCCGGTAATAGGATTTCTTAACTTTAGTAACTTAATAATAAAGTCCTATAATATAACCTCCTATAGTCTCTCTAGTGTTTTAACAGGTTATAGCCCTTTATATAGCTTATACCTTATTAGTTTATTTCTTTAATAATCTAAATACTCTTTAGTAACCTTTCTAGCTATCCTTTAGATTCTGTTAATAATATACTCCTCCTAAAGTCTTAACACTAAGCCTATAGCTCTATTATGTCCTTAAGTTAATCCCTTATAGAAGTCCTCTATAAACTACTCTGCTATGCTTTTTAGGATGTACTTTATTTCTTGGTTTCTGTATATATCCGTCTATAGATCTTCTAGCTATACTTTTAGAATTCTTTATACCTAAAAGCTTTCTGGTAACTTATAAACTCTTTCTAGTTCTTCCTAAGTTACTATAATTTTTGGATAATTATACCTAATTAATCTATCTATGTCTTTTCGCAGTAAAGCTCCTAATGGCTTTTTATCGTTCTATAGTTTAGCCTTATAACTTAGAGTATCTACTCGTATATTATCTATACCCTTAGTATACTAAATTTTAAAATAGTATTCTATAAGTATCTCTACCTATCTAACCTATTTCTAGTTAAGTTCCTTTATTATTAGGAATCCTATTAGGTTTTTATAATCCGTCTTAACTATAAATAGTTTCTCTATACCTTATAAGAATGCTTTCTATTTCTTTAATACTGTAACTATACCTAATAACTCCTTATTATAGATATTATAGTTTAACTCTAGTAGTATTATCTTCTAACTATAGTATACCACTAGGTGCCATCCATTTTAATATTTCTATATAAAGTATACCCCTAGTATATAGTCTAATGTATCCGTTTCTATAACTATCTCTAGTCCTAGTTAATAGATCTTAAGAACTAGCTCCTAGGTAAACAACTCCTTAACTTTTTTAAAGAGTTCTCTTTATTCCTCTCCCTATGCCTATAGTTCTTCTTTCTTTATTAATTGTGTAAATGGCTTAATATCCTTTAACCACTGTGCTATAAACCTTCTACAGTAATTATAAAACCCTAAAAACGATCTTAATTATATAACGTTCTCTAGTTCTTACTAATTTACTATAGCCTTAATCTTTTTTAGATCTATGCTAAGTTAGCCTAGTTTAATAATAAATCTAACGAAATTGGTCTTCCTAGTAAAGAACTCGCATTTCTTAATTGCTACTAGTATCTGTTCTTCTTATAGTTTCTTTAAGACCCATTTAATGTGTTCCCTATATTCTTCCTTAGTTATTAAATAGATAATAATATTGTTAAGGTATACTATAACAAATTTATTTAAGTGTTCTCCTAATATATTGTTAATACACTTTTAAAACATTGCTAGTGCGTTTATAAGCCTAAATTGTATAACTAATAGTTTATATAGTCCTTCCTTTAACCTAAAGGCTGCCTTTTATTTGTTGCCTTTCTTAATTCTAATCTAATAGTACGCCTATCTTAGATTTATCTTTGTAAAGATTTACGCGTTACCTATCCTATCTTAGATTTTGCTAATTAAGGGTAAAGGATATCTATCCTTCCTAGTAATGCTGTTTAACTGTTTATAGTTAATATATAGCCTTAGTTTACCATTCTTTTTTAGTATAAACAGTACTGGATAACCCGCTAATGACTGCGATAGTCTAATATATCCCTTTTATAAGTTTTTTTAGATAAACTCTTTTAATACTCTACCTTTTTCTTTAGTAAGCTTATAGATTGGAAAGAACTTTAAACTTATTTCTGGTTCTAATTCTATTTTATAGTCCTATACTATATACTCTAATAGCTTTTTACTTTCCGGTAACTATAGTTTCTTGCCGTACTTATGGTATCTTTTTAGTATATAACTTAGTCCTTTCTTTGTTTCTTTATAGGTTGCTTCTACTTAGTACTATACTAACTTAGCTTATTATTGCATCTTGCGGTATTAAGTATCTTTAATATTAACTTGACCTATAATCTAATTAATCTTTAAATTATATTCCTGTAACTAAGGTATGCCTAATACTGCCTCATCTCGTCCTAATGGTAGGATATTAAAAGACATCTTAATTTATTTTCCTTTAATAGTTATCTAAATAGGTCCTATTTTAAGATTAATAATCCCTCCTCCGTAGGCTATTAGATCTCCTAAAATTATAATTAATAGGTAAGGTTACTCCTTCTATCTATAAAGTAGCCCTATTCTCTTAACTGCTGCTAGTAAGATATGGTTCCGCGTTACTCCACTATCTATTAGCGCTTTAAACTGTTAATCTTACTATTTAACTTATAAATTTAGGTGTTATCCTTAAATTCCTTTAAGGGTCTAAGGCTCTACTACTAGCTCCCTCTAGTTCTGTAGGCCTCTACTTTTCCTAACTATTAGCTGCTTAATCCTTATGCACTTAGCTTACTCTTTAGCTAATATCTAGTTTGCTTTTTATCTTTAATATACTATAGATATATGTTCTTTAGGTATTCCCACCACTATTATCCGTCTAAGTATTCTTCTATAAGAAATCTTCCTAGTTAAAGTACTAAGCTTCCTTCCTTTTAATCCTCTACTGGATGCCATTATCTATATATATATTTGGCATTTTTATACTATCGCTCGTCTATTATCTAGTATATTCTTATAGGGTATTTCTAATTCTTTTCTTTTGGATTCTTGTGCATCTTATATATATTATCTACGTACGCAATCTATAATAACGTATAGTGTGCTGGGTGCTTTAGGTTAACTCTTAGCTTATCCTTATCCTTAAGTTTAAACCTTTATTGTGCTAATCTAAACGTTATAACTTTATTCGTAGGTACTAAAATACGCCTCTTACTTTTCTAGTCCTCTAATTATTCCTTTAGATCCTTTAACGTTATAATTAAGGCTCCTTTAATATGTGTTATGGCCTTTTCTATAATTGGGTGGTCTTAGATAACTCTTTTATCCAACCATATATAAAAATCTTCCCACTTATTATTGTGCCTCTGCCTATACTACTTTTAGTATAGCTGCTAGAGTATATACGGCTTATCCGTAAGGAAGTATCTTCTTATTACTATATTATAACAGCCCTTTATATGTTATTCTTCGAACCTAGTTAGGATTTCTAGATCCTCTTTATCTTCTAGTTTAGTTAGCCACTTAGCTCTTAGTGTGCCTACCCTAGGCCTATTAGTGATTCTTTATACTAGCGCTCTATCCCTTATACGTCCTAATATACTAGATCTCTTATCTAGTTTCTGTTCTTGCTATACGATAATTCTCTATCTAAATTCTTCTATGGTTTCCTTTGGTTTGCGTTTTGCGCTTTAATCCTTAAAGTTCTCTTACTTCTTAATCTTTATATTAACCTTTTAATCTTTAGTCTGAATACTATGTTCTATTAGTAAGTCCTCTAGGTCCATGTATCTATCTCCTAGTTTAGTTACTATTTGTGCCGCAGATTCTCTAATCTATAAAGAAGCTCCTTGCCTTTTATCTATGGGTATCCTAATTTATACTCCAAATTCTTAGCCCCTTTAGATCCTTGATCCTAAGCTTGCTTCTAACTTAAGCTTAGCTCTAGCCTTAGTTCAACTAGGCTTACTTAGTATTCTTATCTTATCTTAAGAGTCTTAAATCTTACTTATCTTGTCTTAAGAATCTTGTGTTTATGGGAACCTCCGTCCCGAGCTTATTTGTATATTACTAAACTAAGCTACTACTCTACTCTATCGGTTTTTGTCCGTTGTGGGTCCTTAAGCTTGCCTTATCTTGTCTTAAGAATCTTAGTTGTCTTATATCTTATTATAAGAATCTTAAGTCTTTGGCCTTTTGCCTTTATTAAGTGCTAAAGTAGTTTACTATCCTACTTCTTTTACGTCTCGTAAAGCGATAGACATTATATCTAGTGGGGTCTTAATCCCTACTAATGTTCCCTATTCCGTAGTAGAATTATCCTTTACCTCTAGTATAATATCTCCAATAGCTGCGTGTTCCTAGTAAACTGCTTTTATTTCCTTATTATTACGAAATATTTCGCCTACGTTAAATTTATCGTCCTTAATATCCGATCTGCGAACTGGTTTATTAGTTCCTCTGTATCCTGTAGGTGCTAGCTCCTATAGCTAATAGCTTACGCCGTACTTAGCATCCTTATAAATTTAGTATACGTTATTGTAATAAAATGCAAAACTTCTAATTAAACATTCTTTTGTTCCTCGCAGTATATTATTATTCCTCTATACGTATATATCGTCTACTAGTCTCGTACCTTTTACTATATAGTAACTCTACCTACTTTTATAGTCTCTAACGTAATAACCCTGTTTTCTATAATTTATATAAGCTCCTTCTTTAAACCATTTTTCTTGCTGTGGAGTCCGCCTGAATATCTTCTGCTGCTAAGATCCCTAATTTGGCCTCTGCTCCTTAAACCTTTAATTACTTAATCCCTGTCCTCTAGGTTTCCATAGTTTCTTACTCTATCTCTTATAGGCTTCTCTAGTACTACTTAGGTCCATTAGCTCTGCGCCATACTATAGTTTTTAACTTGGCTTTTGTCGTTACGTGCTCTACGCCTTATACGACTATAGAATTCTATCCTAACCTCTCTTGGCCTGTTCCCTTTGGTAGATCTAATTGTTAATCTTAATTGCCTAATCTATTAACTCCCTTAGGGTGTCCGCATCTTCTATTAGAATAATTACGTCCTAGACTTTAGCCTTAAGTCCCTGTTTATACTATGCTATAAGCGCCCTGTTATTTCACTTAACTTATATTACTAACGTCTGGAACTATGTTATATACTTAATTACTAAGGTTCGTTACGTAATGTTTTGGACTTTTCTTTTTGCCGTAGTTACTGCCTCTGGGTCTCCAAACATTTATATAAGTCGCTTAACGAATCTATTTTAGCTTAAGAACATAAACCGTACCTCTTGGTTTATAGTTATTATCCCGTTTACCTAGATTTCTATTAGGTAAGGCTTAAACTATTTAAGTGCTCTTCCTGTTAAGAATAGTCCTGCATAGGCTATTTAATCTATAGGTGTTGCCAGCTTTACTCCTTCCTGTGCTACCTTAAAGTGCATCTACATAAGGAATCCTTTAAGCTTTAATCTCTCTCCTAAGTATCTTTTGATTAATAGTAACTTAACCTTTACTACGCCTATCCCATTAATCCTATTTTCTAACGTTATATTATTTTCTGTCAACTAGTTAACTATCTCTTATAATTGTCCAACCGTTATAGGTTGCTGTGAGTTAGTGTTTGCTATACTGGTGTCGTTACCTAACCTTAATGTAGTTGCTACCGTTAATGGCGTCATAGTAGCTGCTTTTAGTAGCATATTGTTCGACTTCTTATATTAATACTATAACTAGGTAGTAATTATATAACGGAACCTTATAGTAGGAACTACGGTGGGCTTATTATTAGGCTAGGTGTGTAGGAAATATAAGTATAAAAGTTAATAATATAATAACAACTGGTGAAGTGGTTGCCTAATAGATTAACTCTAATTATATTCTAAGAATCACTATAAGGAAGGAACTATCTAGGTAGGGACTAAGGGTCCTTAAATACACAACTATACTCCTATAAAATCCTTCTTATACGTAATGTACGTCTTATACATAAGGTACGTAAGTTCCTCTTGTTCCTCTCGTTTAATACGTAGCACATTATATGACCTCGGTTACTATTCCTCGTCATATAGTTCTATCGGCTCCATCCTAGACCGTGCCTAAATCAACCAACTAGCTTCTTCCGTCTCTTCTCCAAGTAGTTATAATATCGTACTTAAAGCGTCCGTAATAATAAGTCGTACTAACTAGTAAGTCTAAGTACGTTAGTTTAAGTTCTAATAGCTAACAGACTAGGTCCCTAAGGCCTTCTATAGCCGCCTAAATAAGCTACTTACCCTTATTAATAGGGCTAAGCGCTAGTGGGTTGCTGGTGGAGATACGGCTAACCTTAACGCTTGCGTTGCTGCCATCCAGAAGTCCTTTACAAAGGATGTTAAGGCCTTAGTACGTACTAGCGCTAAGTATAGTCTCCGCTAACACCTAAAGGGCGAAGACTTTCCCTTACTCTAAGTGTAGGAATTATAAGCCATCCGTTATACTTTTAAAGGAATTCTTAATATAATACGCGCTTTAGTACGTATCGTAGCGCAGGTATTTTGCCGTTATAGCGTATACTAATAGTACCTATAGGCTAATATGCCTCCCATTATAAGGGATAAGGAGGAGGATAAGGGGGAGGAGGATAAGGAGAAGGGGGAGGAGGAGGATAAGGAGGGAGAGGAGGAGGAAGAAGAAGGAGGGGAGAAGAGGGAGGATTTGTTAGAGCTATAGAGTATCTATATTTCTATTAGCGTACTACTATTACTCCGCCGTCGTTCTATTATTGCCCCGCTAGTAAGGCGCAATTCTAGTTATAATTAAAAGTTTTTTATTCTCCCGCCTACTTTCTTTTCTATTTACTCCTTAGGGTAAAGTAACTATTATACGTCTCCTTTGCGTCCTTATTAATGTCCTCTATTAGGACCCATTTGTTATACTCTTTTAGCTAGCCTTTTTACTTAACTAGGTATTATAGGGTCTGGTTATATCCCTTCCTTCTATATACTTCTTTTACCTCATATTAGTCCTCTTAGTCCTCTTAATTATCTAGCTTAATAGGCCCTAATAGAGGGTCTCTAGTAGTGCCCTTATATTATTTATATAGCTCTAGCAAGCTAATATAGAACACTGGGTAGATACGGTAAGACGTAAGTAGATATAGTTAGTATACTTACTTTCTAACTGGTTTAGCTATACTAAAAGGTCTAATAAAGCATGCTATAAGTTTCTTACTTAGCCTTTTTAGTTTAAGGTTTTTAGTTAATAGCAAGACTAGATCCCCTACTTTATATACCTATAGTTAGTAATAACGATTATAGTATTTCGCCTATACCTTAGCGGCGTACTCCTAGCGTTTTATTAGCGCTTTATATTTAAGGGATATTCTTTTAATTCTCTTAGAGGCGGCTAGAATAGAACTACTATTATCCGCCTTAACCTTATATTCTAGACGTAGGTAAAACCTATAGTAGGTATAGAATGGGCTTATACCTATTATGCTATATTTAGTATTATTATAGGCGAATTTAGCTAGTAATAAGAGGCCTACCTAGTTACTCTACTTTTTATTATAGAATATACGGAGGTAATACTCTAAGGTTTAGTTCTGGTGTTCTATTTACCTATCTATTTATAGGTAAAAGGCCGTACTTAGCCTACGTTTAATCTTTATAGTAAAGCATAGCTCTAACTAGAACTTACTAGTGAAGATACTGCCTTAATTAGATATAATCCCCCTAGGGGCTCCAAAACGGCGTACTACTTTATTAAGGAAGAGATCCGCGAGTTCGGTTATAGTAATAGTTTTTACTATAGGCAGATATAAGGCTATCTTAGTATAGCGGTTAACTATTATATATATTGCGTTATATACCTTCTTACCTTATTTGCTAGGTGGGAGGCCTATAATAAAGTCTATTATAATCTCCTACTATGGCTAATCTAGGTAAAGTAGCGCTTAGAGCTCGCTATAAGGGCGATATTAAGGCGTATATATACGCTGGCATAGATTATAGGTAAAGATATAGCTTATAATGTCCGCATTTATACTAGGCTAGTAGTACTTACGCGTAAGTAGATCTAGAGTCTTTTTCTTACTAAAGTACCTAGCTAGGGCATTATTGTGGTAGATCTATAGGAGTTCTGTATAAACTGCTAGGTCTAGGGGCATATATAGCCTCCCATGGTGATAAAGTAGTCTATTAGAATTAAACTGCCACACTAGCTTTAAGTAGGCGCGTTAACGGCGTCTTGCTGTATCTACGCTGTCGCTGTACTTTTACAGCATAAAGTTATCTATAGTTTAAAGTCCTTTAATAAGCTTAATAACTATTTCCGTACTAGACTTATAGGCACTCTCTTAAGTGCTTACTACTCTAACTTGGGTTCTTATTATACGCTACTTAACGGTATACGTGTAGGTTGCCTAGTTAAACCATAATACTATATTGCCTAGGCGTACCTCTATTAGGTCGCCGGCTTATAGCTATAAAAGCGATACCTTTATAAAAGGCTTGCTTTCCTATATACCTAATAAGACTTTTACCTTAAGTTGGTGGCCCTATATTTCTAAAGTCCTTTAGAGCAGTAGTAGTATAGTGTCTTCTTCTAGTAAACCCCCTACGCCTAGGGGTTGCCTTAACAACGCGTCTACGGGGTTTGTTTTTCCCGACCCATGCTTAATAATAAAGTTATAGGCAGCTAGGGTTATAGCCTATCTGGCTTGCCGTCTATTAAGGGCTTTTACTTTTATAAAACCCTTTAGATTATTATAATCTAAGAGTACTTCTAGGCGGCTTAATAGCCCCTTAATATAGTGTCTCTAATGCTTAAAAGCCTCTATAATAGCTAGTAGCTCTTAATTATAGGTTTTATAGTTACGCTCTACTAGTAAAAGCTTCCTAGACTAAAAGGCTATTAGATACTAAAGGCCGTCTTTAAATAGCTGTAATATAATTACTGCTAGGCCTTATATTAAGGCATCCGTCTCTAACTAAGTTAGTAGGCTTAGCGTGTAGTATTATAGGAGCGGCGCCGTTATAAAGGCGTTGTAGAGCCGGTATATTGCCTACTCCGCCTCCTCTAGCTAATTAAAAGGCCTAGCTTTACGGCCGTTCTTTACTCCTTTTAGGAGATTAGTAATAGGCTTTGCAATAGTAGAGTATTTATAAATAAACCAATAATAGAAGTTAGCAAAACCTAGGAAGACCTAGATATCTCTATAGGATTAAGGGCTCTCCTACTTAGTAATGGCTTCTACCCGGCTAGGATCTATTACTATACCTTTAGGGCTAATAATATATCCTAGGAACTTAATTTTTTATACGCTAAACTTGCACTTCTTAAGGTTTGTATATAGTTGGTATTATTATAACCTACGCAGTACTTCTACTACGTGGCGCTAATGTTCCTCTGGATTTTTAGAGAAAATTAGAATATTATTAAGGTAGACTATATAGAAGACATCTACTAGTCCTAATAAGGCCTGATTAATATAGCCCTAAAAGGTTGCTAGTCTATTAGTTAGCCTAAAAGGCAAAACTAAGTACTTAAAGTGGCCGTAGCGCGTACAGAACGCCGTCTTCTACTTATCGCCATAATGGATATGAAGGCGGTAATACGCATGCGTTAGGTCTAGCTTAGTAAAGATTTTAGAACCTACTAAGCGGTCTAAGGTCTTACTAATTAATAGTAGTGCGAGACGATTCTTAATCGTTACCTTGTTAAGGCCTTTATAGTCTATATAGAGCCGCAGCTTCCTATCCTTTTTAGGTATAAAGAGAATAGGTGCCCCTATAGGACTAGTACTTAGTTAGATCTAGCCTTTAGCTAAGGCGTTATCTAAATACTCCCTTAGGACTTTTAGCTCCTTAGCTAAGAGGTTATAGAGCGGCCTATATAGGGCCTCCTGTCCCTCTTTTAGGTCAATAGTATAGTCGCCCTAGTAGTATTAGGGTAGCTTTCCTACTTCCTTATAGGAGAAGATATTACTAACTTCCTTTAACTGCGGGGGGAGGACTAGTAAGCTGCCGTTATTTTACTTACTAGGTATTACTCTAGAAGTTAATAGGGTAAAGACCCTAAATTCTATCTAGAGAGACTCCGCGAAACCCTTAGGGGTTTATAGTAATGGGGATAAGCTATCTAGCTTCTATTACTACGCCTTCGCCTTATAGTTAATAAGAAGTTAGGCCTTTTTTAACCCTAGTATACCTAGGGTAATAGTAGGGGATATGTTAGCTATTTTATAGCAGATAAGGGTTACTTCCCTAATCTTACCCTAGCTGTCCTTTATTCTTAGTAGTACTTTATAGGCCTTATAGTAATATACCTAAGTCTTATTTAACTAGGAGTAGGTAGGCAGCTCTACATCTAGTGTTTTAAAGTTATACTCTATAGCAAATTGCTAGTTAACTATATTTACTTCGGCACCAATATTAAGCATTACTAAGGTCTCCTTCCAGGTCTTCTTTAGGAGGACTTTACCTAAGATAGTAATAGCTTCCTTATAATTTAGTAGGAGCTTATGCCCTACGGCTATAAGGGGGTTTAAGGGCGCTTATCTTTTCCTAGTATAAAGGTAGCGTTTATACTGCTAGGTGGTAGTTAATTTTATTACTACTCTTTACATTATTGCTACCAATATCCTAGCTACCCATATTTTAAGCAGTTTCCTTTAGGCTAAGTTAAGCCCCTAGCGGTATTGCTTTGCCCCGCCATTAAGTTGCTAGCGGTAGTTTTAGAGTTCGCTTTCCCTAAGTTACCTAACTAGGTAGTCTTTATATTTAAGTTTACGGCGCGCCTATTACTTCTACCTTATAGGGCGCTTGCGCTTTTCTAGTTTTCCTCTAATAGGGTAGCTAGGGAAACTAGCTAATCTTAAGTTTAAGGGAATTCTTAATAGTTGGTAATAGCAACCTATAGCTCTAGCCGCAGCTTCGCAAACAGATATATTATTAAATACTTTATATTATAAGGAGGATTAATTTGCGCTTTTAAGGAGGTTAGGTAAGCAGTAAACTTATTTACTAGTTAATTAGTTCGCTATATTACCTTTATATAGGTTAGGGCTATATAGAGTTCTTAATTAATAGGACTTTTAATCTAGTTAAGTAGGAATTTTATAAGCTCCTCTTAGGTAAACTGCGTATCTAAATAGTTATCTTTATACTATAGCTAAAGGGTTTAGTTGGTCCCCTTTATATATTATATAGTAAACGCGACTTTAGTATCCTTATCTATAAAGCCGTCGCACTCTAGGCGGAATGCTAGCTTTAAGCTATTATAGAAGTCTTGGTGCTCTTATATAGACTTACTATAATATAGAGCAATCTTTTTTATCTTAATAGCCCGTTTTAATAGAGCGCCTAACGTGTTAGTAGCCCTCCGCTTAAGACTTAAATACATTAGGCTACCCCCTACATCAGGAAAAAAAATTTTGGGCGCGTTATTACAGCCGAAAATTAGGGTCTGCTTAACTCGCTTAAGTCGCAATTTTAGCAATTTGCGGCGATTTGCAGCGATTTACAGGCTACTTTATATAAATTACTAAAATTGTGACTTAAGCGACTTAAGCAGACCCTAATTTTTGGCTGCAATAAAAATGCAATAAAAATGTAACAAAAATACTATAAAACTGCATAAAGCGCTGCATGAAGCTCCACACAAAGCTCTACACGAAGCTTTGCATAAGGTTCTACACAAGGCTCTATATAAAGCTCTGCGTACAGAGGCTCTGCACGAAGCTCTATATAAAGCTCTACTTATAAACTTTATCTAGTAGGCTTAGAGCCCTCCAAATCTGGAGGGTTTAACTACCAGTTATGGAGGTGTCTGAGCCGGGACTCGGAAAATCTTATATCTATAGAAAATTAAGTTTCTTAGCTAATCTTTCGGTAATCCAGTATCCTTATCCGACGTCGACTATAAAAGGATAACCTTCCCCCGTTCTCTGTATTTTACCTTTTAATTCTCCTTTTTCTCCTAGACTTCCTAACGCCACGCCACCTTTATTAGATTACAATCCCTACTATAAGGCATTTTTTACTAACTTAGCGTTAATGCAAGTGCTGCACTACCCTCGTATTCCTAATATCTTATATCTTATACTAATAATAGCGTAGAGCAAGCATGCTTCGGCCTCTCCTAATATCACACCTATAGTTTAATCCTCCGATATTTAATAAACGCTCTTATACTGCCTTTAGGCTTCTCGCCTAAAAATAACCCTTCCGTATATTTGTAGCTATTTACTCCACTTAAACCTAGTCTCTAAACTACCTAAACAACCCCTTCTATCTAGAAATTACTCTTCTTAAGTAATCTAAACTTAACTTAGACCTGTATCGTCCCTTTAGTTCTTAGAGGTACCGCTCTACATTAGCGCAAACCGTTAGATGTTATAATTGGTGCTATAGGGACAATTCTATAAAGGGCTAATGTTAAGGATCCTTAAGCCGCCTTAGCTCATCCGGCGTCCTAGTGTTACTCTATTATATATATTAATTAGTCGGTACATTTATATATTTTCAGCTAGAAGCCTCGCTAGATTACGCAGCCACTCCAGTTTCTATACCATTCTTTACTTAAGGCGACACCCTATAGTAGCTTATCTATAAAATCTACATTTACTACCACGTTAGTAATAGCACAAAACGGTAACGGAGACGCTTACGGGCGCCCTAGCTCCTCGTATTGCTTTATAAGGCTTAGTTTAGCCAGCCGCTGCTCCATATAATTTTAGCTAAACTCCTAGTAGGACCACACCATTATATCTTTATTTAAGGAATACTATTAGTCTTAATCCTCTAAGTGTTATTACTAACCGCCTTTTAATATATAGGGCGGTTTTAGTGGCGTAAAGTATAACCGCGACCTATAACTTTAATCCCTAGTAGCATAGCTATAAATGGCCATAGGGCTATATTAGGCACCGCTTAGAACTATAGTCTTGTAGAGGATCTAGTACAGAAGATCTAGTTTACTAGTATAATCGGGTTAGAAAACAGATACGTTAGTACTAGCCCTAACTCTAAAAAATAAGAGTAAAGGAGGTACTTCGCCACCAGCCTTCTCAATAAGGAGGCTTAGTGCGACGCCCCTATTAGAGGCTAAATATACTAGCTTAGTTAGTTAGGTCTTAATTCTAGTTTCCTAATAGGCGTTAATCTTGTAACAAAGCTTAAGCCCGTGCAAACCCTTATACGTTATAAACGGCAATTACTAATGGAGTGTAAATTATACGGTTTAATTCGCTATAGAGCTAGTAGGGTTATTCTAGTATAGATGCCGCGGATAAGAGCTAGTGGCGAAGAGGAAACTGGCTTATATTTAAAAGCCTAGCGTAATCCCCCCTTAAAGTTATTAGAAAGGCATAAGATAATAATAACTCCGATAATAATAGCAGCAGCAATAGTAGCACCTTCTTAACCCCTTTATTTTTATTTAGAAATTTCGCTTAATAACAGCAAGTTCTATACTAGTCCCTCCGGAAAATGGACAGCTTTACCTTAATATTATATAGTTACAGCTTCCGAGAAAGGCACGAGCAGTATATCTTAGATAAAGTATAAAATACCCCTTTTCCCTCTAAGAAATAACCCTAGGGCGTATTAAGCTTGGCTAATTAGAGGTGTATTATTCTACATAAAGCCTTAGTCTAGAGATTTCGTCTAATAAAGCGCTTGCAGACCCTAACCATAATTACAAAAATAATTATTACAAAAATTTTAAGGATAATAAGGAAGATGTCTATAGGGATACATCTAGTTAAGTCGCTAGAGGAAGCAGTTAAGGTAATTATCCCTACTACTCTCTCCCTATTCTCCTAATAGCCATAAACATATATATTTAACGGCTAGCAGTAGATCTAATAGCCATTAAAGATAGTATAGCCGACCTTAACCTAGAAGCTAAAGGCGACGGAGCCGATAATAATACTAGTAATAAAGCTGGTAAAGCCGACGATTAACTAACACCTTATAAATTAGGTATGCTCTTCTCCTCTATACGATGGCTTTGCCTAATAAATATTAGGTGACAGAAATAACTGTAGTAATGACGATAAGGGTAAGAAGTTACCTTCTTTAGAAGAGTTTAAAGATCTCTTTAGCGCATCTGTGTATAACCATATTAAACTTACAGTAAAAAACATTAATGAAATAAACGGTCTAGTTAAGAGAACTAATATTATAACTATTCCCTAGGCTAGTCTACTTACTAGGAAAGAGAGCGATTATAAGAAAGAAAATGTTAGAGGTAAATTACTTTTAATACTAAAGAAGCGGAAGCTTAAATAGCTAGAGTAAAGTAGCGTTATTAATTATAATTCTAATAATTCTACTAAAGATAGCAGTGGGTATAATAAGGGTAGTAAGGGCGGTAATCTATAACCCTAGAAACAACAAAAGCCGCCTACCTCTCGCGAAAACTTAGCCCCCTGGCCTCCTATCGGCCTTAACTCTTAATACTCCTAAGTTAATTATAACGATTACTAAGCGATATCCACTATACGGCCCACCAACCCTTTGCTTTAGGGGCCTACCTCTCTCTATAATATTAAACTACTGCGTAATAAAACTAGCAACTTAAGCGAATATAATTATAGCGGCGACGACAACTAGGGCGGCGTTTTAAACTTAGAGCTTACTGCGAAGTATTATACCCCGTAGCATCGTGCCTAGCGTTATTGCTATTGCTTATAGTCTATTTTGCGGAGATTCCGCGCTAAAGATAATAAAGCTAATAAAATAACCATAGATAATAAATGGGAGATCTATAAAATTCTAGAGGAAAGAATAACTAAGTTAGGGCTTGAATATAAAGTAGCTTAAATACCTACCTAGGTTTATAAAAGCGGGCTTTTAAATACTAAACATGCCCTTAAGTCTTATAAAAAACGCGTCTAGCACGCTAAAGTTAAATAATAGATATACTCTTCTACGGAGGTAACTAAAGTGAAGACCAGAGCTGCTATATAAAAGGGACGGGGCTAATAGCTTAGGCGTATTCTTATATTTCAGGTAGTAGATCTTTTGCTTAGAAATCTATTTCTAGTTAAAGTCTTATTTTTAGCTGATACTATCCCACTAATTATCTTATATGTAACATTAAAGCTAGAAGCCAACCTAATAACAGTATAAAACCTGCAAGAACAACCGCCACAATTTATATTCCTTACTCCTGCCGTTAAGCAACACTTATTAGGTCTTATATTTAGCGCTACTTATCTATACCTTATTGCCTTCTTTTTCTTTAGCGCTGCTTTCTACTTTACTACCTCCTTTTCTTTAGCATTACTGGTCCTACTAGCCGCCTTATTCCTTTTTTAGGAAATATATATATATAATGCTTCCTATATAAGAGTTACATTCTTCCCGGGAATTACCTTCTAAGGTCATTCCACGCCATGCCTTTTTCCTTATATATGTCCACGAGGCGTTTCTCTTTATCAGCTGTCCATAGTTTCTCCTTTACAGCCTCCTTTTTAGGCTTAGGCCTTAGAATTTTATAACAGCGCCTGTATTCCTATAGTGTTCTACCTATAAAATGTCTAGCAATTTCCTCCTATAATAATTCTTTATTAAGTTTTCCATCACATAAGCCTATAAGGAGGGCCTCGTTATTAGCTATCTATAGTACTATCTAGGCCTATAAGGTTTTATTTATAACTTTAATCTTTATAAACAAAAGTAAAGGATAAGGCTGTATATTATTTAATAAGGGAGACCTACTAGTAATACGCCCTAAAACTCTAGAGGTATGCCAAAACTTAGGTTAGGCCTTTACTTAGGTAAAAGACAATGTAATTAATGAGGAAGGGGAGCTAGATAAGCAATATATAGCTATTAAGATTAACTACAAGACTAAGGTTATTAGGGAGTAATATAGGTAGCTTTTAGTAAGCTATCCTATATCTACTCTTCCTTTTATAGCATTATATTAACGCTAAGCCTTATATAAACGCACAAGACTACTTAGTAGCGGCTCTATCCTCTAGGAAAGCACATAATATAGCTTAATAACCTCTTTACCAGCGTCAAACTATTTTAAAGACTTTGTAGACTTAGAGTTAGAGCGGCTAAAATAGTTAGAATAATAAAGACACAGAATAAGGAGTAAGGGGATAATTCTGTTAATATATACTAATCCTTCAAGTTTTAAAACTCCATCGGAAGTTACGTTAAATACATAAAAAGTATTAAAAAGTATTCCCTAGAGATTGCGTCTCTCTAGAGAGATTGTTAATTAGGTAGGGTATTAACTCCATATATTTCTACAGCCGTCGTCCTTGGATACTAACACAGGCCGCTTCTTGCTATTATTAGTGCCTTTCTACGTGCTTATATTTATTAAAACAATTCCTAGCAGCCATTTCTAGCATTCCTTAGCGGACCATCTCTACTTAGGTTCCTTATATAATAGTCCCTTTAATATAGACCTAAACGTCTCTAGCGCACTTGCTATATAAATAGGGATTACGTTATAAACTCAGTTATTATACTGTTTAGGACTTAGCAGGCCGTAGAAGCCCTATATCTCTAAGTTAGGCTCCTAGTTAGTTAGAAGTTCCAATATAATAAGTCTAAAGGACTATATATTAATAGCTTTAAAATAAGGTAGGTTTATTATATAGAGTTTGGGGGCCATATATAATACTAAGCTAGTAATAGTCATTATATTTCCTAAAGCCTTAAATTTCAATTCTCTAAAGTTGGCGATCTTAGGAGTAAGCCCATCGTCGTTAACTCTAATAAGGATATTCTCTAGCTTCAGGTCCTAATAAGCAAAATCTTTATTATATATAGCAACTATTCCGTTATAGACCTAAAGCATAAAGTTAGGAATATTGTAAGTGTTAGGTTTTATTAAGTTAAGGCTATATAGAATTCACTCCATAATCATCCATAGTAGCTACTAATTCTCTAGTGATATTAAGTCGATTACTTTTACTAAGTTTAGCTAGAAAAAGGATAATTAATTAGCACTTAACGGCAACATAGTTTCGGTGGCGTTTACTTACATACTCCCTAAGCTTAATTATATTCTTATATTCCGCTCTTAATTCTTCCCACACCTTTCTTACTATATTATCGTCGTAGTTCCTTAAGTATGGCTCCTTAGCGGCAAAGATAACTCCAGACTTTAATTCCTATACCCTTATAACTAATACGTGACTTCCTTTCCTTTCTAATCCCCATTTCTGCATATATACAGCATTATCTTTTCTAAATCTAAGATTGCTGGTTTAGTTCTTGTTTGTCTTAGCCTTAAGACTAAGGAGCTATCTTAGTAGGGAGTCTAGAAGTTCTTTAGTAAATTTTACGGCTTTTTCTTACCAACTACCTTCTTCCTCACGCGATAGGATCGGACGCTATACCCAGAAACTAGCCGTTTAAAGATCAATAGTGACTAGGTCAGAGATTTCTATAGATAATCCCTATATAAGGACTACTTCGCGGCCGTTACCATCAATTATATAAACAGGATTTGTTAATAGCATCTTTACTCTTAGGCGTCTTATAACTAGGCTAATATTAAACCTAATATACCACCTACTAATGCCAGTCTTGTTATTTTTAATAAGCTAGAGGTTATATATCTCAGTTTTACCGGAAGAACTAAGGAAGCATCTATCTAGATAGTAGTGATCTTTAAAAGTTAGGGCAAAAAAGGGGCCGGTAAGCTCCTGCTCCTCAAACTGGCCTCCCTTCTAGTTCGCCGGAAAAGCATCGACAGGGGGAGTAAACTTATATTATAAATTCTCGGACAACGTAAGGATATTAGGTATACCCTTAAAATTTCTAAAAATTAAGAAAATGTTAGAGAAATTAACAGTCTTAGTAGGTGCTATAGTTATAGAGACGGGAAATAAATTAATAAGGCAAGTGTTAGTAGGTAGCGGAGATAAGAGGACCTATAAACTTATACTAAAGGGGTGCTAGGACCCTAACTTATAGTAGGGGGTGTACTAGAATAGAGGAATAGTTAATCTAGATTATATAATAACGCGAAGGGTTAAACCTAGCATGCCTTAGCGCCGACCCCACCCCTATATTTCGCCACCCTCACCCCTATAGAGTTGCTAGCTTTAGGCCTTATTATCCTAGCTAATACCTTACTAGCTAGAACTAATCTAATAGTTGGTTTTAACTACTATACTCATCATACTTTCTTCGCCAAGTGCTTCTCCACTATCTATATCTCTTAAAGGGCCGAAGCTTCCCAAAAAAGCTTTACCTTAGGCTGCCAGTAGGTCTAGGTCTTAATTAATAGTCGGCATTCCCTTACTTACTTTAAAGAAAGCCCGTATTACTTTAAAAAATATATATAGAACGCTATAATACCCCACCAGCTATCTATAGAAGGTATCTCGTCTATATCGTATTTATAAAGAGCATTTTGCTAAATATGCTCACTAAGCGCGTTCTTTAGATATTAGGCTTCGCATTCCTAGTATTTAGGCTAAGTGATATTCCGTTAAAGCTTATTAACTTAGCTTAGTGGGAATCTATTATATTCTATTTCGCATAACCATTAGTATAATTACTAAACGTCACTAGTTAAAATTTTAATCTTAGGAGTCTGCCAGGCCTCTTCTTCTAGGAGTCTAGCCAGATCTATAGCCTTAATAGGTAGTACGCTAAATTTAGTGGGCGTGGCCATCTTATAGAACTATTACGGCAGAAGATTTCGAGTATCCCTAACTATAAGGAGGACGTATATAAAATAGAGGAGTTTTCTTAGGAGATTCGTTAAGCAACCGAGATAGTTTTTTTAATAAGTAATAAAAAGTAGTCCGGTAATAGTAAAAGCATAAAGATTAAACGTATCGTAGTTAATAACGGCGAACAGAATTTGCCGCGGCGGTATATGTCATATTAGCTACTAGCCACTAGCTATTAGCCACTTATAAGGTACGCATCCCATTCCACAACCGCTTCAAGTTTACAAGCCAAATATTTAATTTAATTGGTGATATAACGTCCTAGCTTTATATTTTAGCACTATTCTTACCTTCCTAGAAGGTAATAGCCATAGCTCCAAATATTGGACTATATAGTAAGATTTGGCCTTAGCCGATAGAGTAGTAACTACTTTACCTATTATAAGTAACTAGTATCTAATCTAATCCAAGCTCGTCTCCTTTAGCTATTTATATAAACTCCACCCACCTAATTAACCTCTAAGGTTACTATAGTCAGAATGGCCCTTATAGATGGCTTAACCTAGTTCCCCAGACATAATCATTTAGGTTAGGACTTAGCCTCGCTCGCTAATACCGTTATACCTACCGGTACCCTTGATTTTGCTATAGCAGTCACCTAAAAGAAATAGTTATTTTAGCTTACTTAGGCTACTATCTAAGCAGTTAAGATAAACTGCTATTTTTGTTAATCCTATACTATTTATAGAGAGCATTAGCCATATATTAATGTGTTAAAGTATTCGTTCTTATATTACGACTACATTTACTAGGCATTTCACTCCTATCTCCTAGTATTTTATGCACCAAGCCTTTACGGTATACTAGAGATAAGTACACTTATAGTAAACCTAGGTGTAATTATATATCTAGCAATATATAGTAAGCTAAATAGCTATAAATGCTGACTATAGGATAGCTCCCCCTATAAGTTAATATATATATAGCTAATAAAGCTAGAAAGAAGTAAAACATATATATTAGAAATATACATAATGTCACTCTCACTACTATAAGTATCTTCGGAAATTAGGGAACTCGGTGCTTATAGTAACCCCTACCTCCTCTATTACCTATAAACCCAACCCTCTACTATCTTTAGGGTACTCTATATATTAGCCCTATATAAAAATTACCAGAAAAAGTTTCTTACTAAATACTTTAACTAGTTTACTAGAGTACCGCACTAGGGATAGTTCTTTCCTAAAATTACCTAAACTTCTTCGCCCCTTTTAGAATAAGCTAGGTATTGCCTCCCAGGAACCTAAATGAATTATTAGCTAATTTACCTTAAGAATAACCTAGTTTTATAGTTAATAGGTTTTATCTACCGGCATAGCTACAGAATAAATTTAAGTAGAAAAATCCTAACTAATTTCGCTAATCTGGTTAAGATATTCTGTGGAAAATTAATTGCAGACGCTAGATATAGTATATATATTTTAATAAATCTAAATAAATTTAAGAGGAGTTGGAAGGAAAACTAATAAAATAGTAAAAGAAAGCTAGAAAACTTATTAGATATATATACTTACCTTTAGCCTTTCTTAACTAAACCTATATAAACTTATATTATCTAGTTTAATCCGCATTCTATTAATATAACCTAGCTTCTATATCCTTATCAAGTCATATCCCGCGTATGCGGTATAGACGCCACCCTACTAACCATCGGCTAGCTATAAGCACTATTTCGGCCTCTACAGTAGTGGTCTAGGCATAGTATTATTGCTTACGTCTATCCCTAGGCAGAAGGTCAAGGAGATATTTCGCTCTAGTGCTAACTTATCCTCTCCGTTTAGTTATTAACTTAGGGAGTGCAACTAGATGCTACCTAGGATTAATAACGAATTACCAGCCCCTTATCCCAATAAAATGTATATAAGTAAATAGGTCACTATTAGCAAAGTAAGCCTTAAAAAGACTATAGCTTTAAATAGTAAGTTTTTAGAAAATACATTTATAAGTAAGAGGCTCGGATCAGCCTGCTTTCCCTATTATTATCCTACCCCTAATAAAATTATTAAGCGAGCCAAAAACCCCAAAAAGCTAAATCCATTGGTTTCACCACGCAGAAAAGCACCATATTAAAATTAGGACTCTTAAACTTCTACAACCTCTCTAGCACTAAGGACCAAGTTTTTACAGTTCTAGTAACTCCTAGATCCAGTTTTTTTAATACAGCCTCCCCCCCTAGAAGATACGCAAATTAGGCCAATATAAATTCTTTAAAGTTATACCTTAATTGCTTATGCACTGGTGTCACTAGGAAGTACTTATATATTAAAACATTCACTAGGATATCATATCTAAATACCCTAATTTATACAATTTAAGTAACTTCCTACTTAGATATAATAGTTAGATAAAATAAGGCTAAGTAAATAGGGTCTATACCCTTCTAACATATATAAGAGTAACAAACAGCAAAGTAGGTGCCGGAGGCATGGTATTTAGCTAGCCTAGTGGGAACATATATAAATGGAGTTATATAAGAAGGCAATAAAGGCAAGGTAATAGAGCGGGGCGTAAAATATAAAGTAATTAGGCAAATAAATATTCACGGCCTTATAAGCCAACGTCTACTATATAGTAATAGTACCAACCCCTAACTTTAGCTAGCTTTAGCCACCTTAAAACCTAAAAGCCTTAACACTTTATTAAGGCGCTAATACCAAAACCCCCTAGTTATAGACGTCTGTAGAGGAGATCACTATTATCCTAACTATCTATATCGGCCGGTTCTATTAACTTACCAATTTCGCAGTCTTATTTGTTAATGCGATAATAGAAATAACGGGGAAGCGGGTAGTAGACTCTATTTACTTAATTTTATAGGAAAATGAATAGGATAAGCGACAATAGAATGGATAAAGTGGAGAAGATATAAGGATAATTAGGCTGTGGATATAAGTAGTAGGACGAAGGGATTTAGACTAGCTTAGCTAATAGGTATAAAATAAAACTAACCAAAATGGTATCTAAAATGTTCTAGGAATATTTTAAAAATACTATTTCGGCTAAGCCCGCACTTATTCATTTAATCCTAACTACCCTCCTTTACTCTAAAAATATTAAGTGAACTAAAAATAGTTAACCTTATAGCCATTCTTAACGAGCATTACCCTAATACTATATTACGCACTATATTTAAAGACGTAAGCGGAACATTAATCTTTAGCCCTTTTTATTTAGCTAACTTCTTTTAAGAGAGTAGAAATCCTCTATAATATTATTAAAGCCATTAATTCTAAAAAACTCTCAAACCCTAATATAAGGTTAAGGACCGTATGTGCGTAATAAGCTGTAAATAAAGTAAAAACTCTTGCATTTAGGACTTTACTTATGCCTTTACTAGCTAAGTAGAAAGAGGAATTAGTAAAGTTCTTTAAGCCTTAAAGCCTTTAGCCTAATAACGCCAAGTTTAAGTCTAATGGTATTAAGCCTAGTAGTGTTAAACCTAATCCTAGCAGTGTTAAATCTAATCCTTATAACGGAACCTTGTAGCAAGAACTACGGTGGGCTCGTTATTAGGCTAGGTGTATAGGAAATGTAAGTATAAAAGTCAACAATGTAATAATAACTGGTGGAGTGGTTGCCTAACAGATTAACTCTAATTATATTCTGAGAATTACTATAAGGAAGGAACTATCTAGGTAGGGACTAAGGGTCCTTAAATATATAACCGTACTCCTATAAAATCCTTCTTATACGTAATATACGTGTGCTCTATCTACTCTATTATAGATTATATAGATTATATAGATTATATAGATTACATTATATAACCTTAGTTACTATTCCTTGTTATATAGTTCTATCGGCTCCATCCTAGACCGTGCCTATATTAACCAACTAGCTTCTTCCGTCTCTTTTCTAAGTAGTTATAACATCATACTTAAAGCGTCCGTAACACTATCTCCCTCCTCTTTATCTTTATCCTTAAAGATTCGGAATATCTCCAAATTATTTACTAGAGGTATAATGTCCGTCTAATTAATTTGGTTAATATTATTGCTTATTATACCTAAAGCAATTTCTTCTTCCTTAACTGCTTATTATGCTCGCACTGTTACTGCAATATTATCTCTTAGTGAGATTATACCGTCTCCGTGTTCTCGCTATTTAAAAAAGGGGTTGGTTTATATTACGCTGGCAAACCCATCTTTATAACAACCGTCCTTTTACTTAAAGTGTACTAAAGCGAATATTTATTTGTCCTATGACGTTTACTCTACTTCTAATACTAAATATACGCGACCTATTACTCTTAATAGTCGTCTGGTTCCCTAGTTAATTTATCTTAAGGTTTTATGTTTAATCTACTGCTACGCGGCTAGATAATAAACTGTCTATTACTCTTGCTAAATTATACTAATCTTAAGACGCTAAACAGGAGGCTGCCGATGCTTAGTAACGGGCTCTTAAGTCTCGTTTAGCGGCGTCCGCTTAACTAATCCGTCTTAAGAAGGTGCATAAGAAGGTTTATTTTAAGGAGTAGAAACTTATAGAATAAGGCTTGCAGGAACTAGGTAATAAAAGAACGGATTCTCCTCTAATAAAGAAGGAAACAGATCTAAGTAGTTCGGCAACTGCTCTTTTTGGGTCCCCCTTAGGTAACTCGTTCTTTAGCGATTCTTCTTTATTAATGCTTTCTAACCTAATTTCTTCTAATACTCCTGTACCTTTTCTATAGCATTTTTTAAATTCTCTAGTGGCTCCTAGGTAGTCTTAGTGTAGCCTATTTACTTAACCTTATACTATATTTCGTCGTTAATGTCCTTATAATTAACGATCTTTAAAACTTACCATTTGTCTTTTTCTTATCCTCTATATATATCTGCTTTGTAAACCAGTGGCTTAACATTCCTATATACTGGCTCTAGCATTACGATGTGCTGTATAGGGTAGATCTTTATTTTAGCTAGTAGGTTTAACTTAAACGTGACTGGTAAAATCCTTTACGTAATTTTAAAAGGTCCTAGTCTAACGTGGTCTAATTTCTTGCTTAGTTGTTAACTCTTGAAATTTTTATATAGTAGCCACACTTTATCTCCCTCCTTAAGATCTGGTCCCTTAGATCTCTTAGCATTATAGTACTTTTTTATTCTCTTTTATACTACCTTAGCTGTCTCTATAAGGTCTATATAAAGATTCATTAAATCCTTTATTTTTTCTTTGGCTGTACTACTCATTTTTTTTACTTACTGTAGTAATAACGATGTTCTTGGCTTATATCTATAATTTGCCTTAAATAGTAATGTGCCTATTCCTTCTTAAGGTGTTGCATTATATGTAAACTGTGTAATTGGTAATAGTAATACCTAATTATTCTGTGCATAATTGATATAATGCCTTAGATACTGTTTTAGTGTCTAATTTAATCTTTCTGTTTAACCGTCTGTCTGTGGATAATATACGGTAGAAGTTGCTGCTTGAACTCCTTGCTCCGCTAAGAATATTTCCTAAAATACTGCTATAAATCTTAGATCTCTATCTAATATAATCTTACTTAGTGCTCTATATCTTATAAATACTTCTTTTATATAGATTCTAGCGATATCTTCCGCTGAGATTTCTTTTATATATGTTATAAAGTATTCCCACTTTATAAGCTTATCCACTATTACTAAGATCGCGTTATAATCTTGTCTGGTAATAGGATCTTTTAATTTTAGCAACTTAATAATAAAGTCCTATAATATAACCTCCTATAGTCTCTCTGGTATTTTAATAGGTTGTAGCCCTCCGTATAGCTTATGCCTTATTAGTTTATTCCTTTAGTAATCTAGATATTCTTTTATAACTTTTCTGGCTATCCTTTAGATTCCATTAATAATATATTCCTCCTAAAGTCTTAACACTAAGTTTATAGCTCTATTGTGTTCTTAAGTTAGTCCCTTATAGAAGTCTTCTATAAACTATTCTACTATGCTTCTTAGGATATACTTTGCTTCCTAATTTTTATATATATCCGCCTATAAATCTTCTAGCTATACTTTTAGAATTCTTTATGCCTAAAAGCTTTCCGGTGTCTCGTAGACTTTCTTTAGTTTATTATTTTCTTAAGTTGCTACGATTTTTAGATAATTATATCTGATTAATCCGTTTATATCCTTTCGCAATAAAGCCCCTAATGGCTTTTCCTTATTTTATAGTTCAGCTTTACGGCTTAGAGTATCTGCCTGCGTATTGTCTGTACCTTTAATATGCTAAATCTTAAAATGGTATTCTATAAGTATCTCTGCCTATCTAACCTATCTCTAGTTAAGTTCCTTTATTATTAGGAATCCTATTAGGTTCTTATAATCCGTCTTAACTATAAATGGTTTCTCTATACCTTATAAGAATGCTCTTTATTCCTTTAATGCTGTAACTATACCTAATAACTCCTTATTGTAGATGTTATAGTTTAACTTTGGTGGTGTTATTTTCCGACTATAATATGCCACTGGGTGCCATCTATCTTAATACCTTTATATAAAGCATACTCCTAGTATATAGTTTAATGCGTCTATTTTTATAACCGTCTCTAGTTCTAGTTAATAGATTTTAAGAACTAGCTTTTAGGTAAATAACTCTTTAACTTTTTTAAAGAGTTCTCTTTGCTCCTCTTTTTATACCTATAGTTCTTCTTTCTTTGTTAACCGCGTAAATAGCTTAATATTCTTTAACTACTGCGCTATAAACTTTTTATAGTAATTGCAAAACCCTAGAAACGATCTTAACTATATAACGTTCTCTAGTTCCTACCAATTTACTATAGCCTTAATCTTTTTTGGATCTATGCTAAGTTAGCCTAGTTTAATGATAAATCTAACGAAATTAGTTTTCCTGGTAAAGAACTCGTATTTCTTAATTGCTACTAGCATCTGTTCCTCTTGTAGTCTCTTTAAAACCTATTTAACGTATTCCCCGTGTTCTTCCTTAGTTATTAAGTAGATAATAATATTATTGAGATATACTATAACGAATTCATCTAAGTATTCTCCTAATATATTGTTAATATGCTTCTGGAACGTTGTTGGTATGTTTATAAGCCTAAATTGCATAACTAATGGTTTATATAGTCCTTTCTTTAACCTAAAGGCTGCCTTCCATTCGTCGCCTTTTTTAATTTTAATCTAATAGTACGCCTATCTTAGATCTATTTTCGTAAAGATTTACGCGTTGCTTATCCTATCTTAGATTTTGCTAATTAAGGGTAAAGGATACCTATCCTTTCTGGTAATGCTGTTTAACTGTCTATAGTTGATATATAGCCTTAGTTTGCTATTTTTCTTTAGTACGAATAGTACTGGATAACCCGCTAATGACTGCGATAGTCTGATNTATCCCTTTTGTAGATTTTCCTAGATAAACTCTTTTAATGCTCTACCTTCTTCTTTAGTAAGCTTATAGATTAAAAAGAACTTTAGATTTATTCCTGGTTCTAACTCTATTTTATAGTTCTATGCTATATATTTTAACAGCTGTTTACTTTCTAGTAACTATAGTTTTTTGCTATACTTGTAGTATCTCTTTGGTACATAACTTAGTCCTTTTTCTATTTCTTTGTAGGTTGCTCCTACTTAGTACTATACCAACTTAGCTTGTTATTATATCTTGCGGTGTTAAGTATCTCTTATATTGACCTAACCTATAATCTAATTAATCCTTAGATTGTATTCCTGTAACCAAGGTATGCCTAATACTGCCTCATCCCGTCCTAATAGTAGGATATTAAAAGATATCTTAATTTATCTCCCTTTAATAGTTATCTAAATAGGTCCTATTTTAAGATTAATAATCCCTCCTCTATAGGTTATTAGATCTCTTGAAATTATAACTAAGGGGTAAAGTTGCTCCTTTTGTCTATAAGGTAGTCCCATTCTCTTAACTACTGCTAGTAAGATATGGTTTCGCGTTGCTCCACTATCTATTAGCGCTTTAAACTGCTGATTTTACTACTTAATCCGTAAATTTAGGTATTATTCTTAAATTCCTTTAAGGGTTTAAGGCTTTACTACTAGCTCCCTCTAGTTCTATAGGCCTCTACTTTTCCTAACTATTAGCTGCTTAATCCTGGTGCACTTAGCTTATTCTTTAGCTAATGCCTAGTTCGCTTTTTATCCTTAATATGCCATAGACATGTGTTTTTTAGGTATTTTTACTACTATCGTCTATCTAAGTATTTTTCCGTAAGGAATCTTCCTGGTTAAAGTACTAAACTTCCTTCCTCTTGGACTTCTACTAGATGCTATCTATATATATATTTGGCATTCTTATACTATTACTCGTCTGTTATCTAGTATATCCTTATAGGGTATTTCCGATTTTTTTCCTTTGGATTTTTATATATTTTATATATATTATTTACGCACGCAATCTATAATAACGTATAGTGTGCTAGGTGCTTTAGGTTAACTCTTAGCTTATCTTTATTCCTAAGTTTAAACCTTTATTATGCTAATCTAAACGTTATAACTTTATTCATAGGTACTAAGATATGTTTTTTTACCTCTCTAGTCCTCTAAACGTTCCTCTAGATCCTTTGACGTTATAATTAAGGCTCCTTTAATATGCGTTATAGCCTTTTCGGTAATCGGGTGGTTCTAGATAACTTTTTCGTCCAACTATATGTAGAAATCTTCCCACTTATTGTTGTGTCTTTGCTTATACTACTTTTAGTATAGTTGCTGGAGTGTATACGGTCTGTCCGTAAAGAAGTATCTTCTTATTACTGCATTATAATAGCCCTTTATATATCATTCTTTAAACCTAGTTAGAATCCCTAGGTCCTCTTCATTTTCCAATTCAGTAAGCTACTTAGCTCTTAGTGTGCCTACTCTTAGCCTATTGGTGATTCTTTATACTAGTGCTCTGTTCTTTATATGTTCCAATATATTAGATTTTTTATCTAGTTTCTGTTCTTGCTATGCGATGATTCTTTGTTTAAATTCTTTTATGGTTTCTTTTAGTTTGCGCCTTGCGCTTTAATCCTTAAAGTCATCTTGCTTTTTAATTTTAGTATCGAACTTTTGATCTTTAGGCTGAATACTACGTTTTTTTGGTAAGTCTTCTGGGTCTATATGTCTGTTTCCTAGTTTAACTGCTGTTTGTATTATAGATTCTCTAATCTATAAAGAAGCCTCTTGCCTCTTATTTATGGGTGTCCTTATTTATACCCTAAAATCTTAGTCCCTTAGATTTTTTAATCCTAAGCTTGCTTCTAACTTAAGCTTGGCTCCCGCCTTAGTCTAACTAGGCGTCCGTAGTGTTCCTATCTCGTCTTAAGAATCTTGTGTTATGGGAAACTCTTATTTTAAGCTTATTTATATATTTCTGAACTAAGCTACTGCCCTACTCTATCGGTTTTCGTCCGTTATGGGTCCTTAGGTATGCCTTATCTTGTTTTAAGAATCTTAGTTATCTCTTATCTTGTCTTAAGAATCTTAAGCCTTTAGCTTTTTGCCTTTATTAAGTGCCGAAGTGGTTCGCTATCCTACTTCTTTTGCGTCTTATAAAGCGATAGACATCATATCTAGTAGGGTTTCGATCCCTACTAATGTTCCCTATTCTATAGTAGAATTATCCTCTACCTTTAGTATAATATCTCTAAGGTCTGCTCACTCCTAGTAAGCGGCCCTTATTGCCTTATTATCACGGAATATTTCGCTTATATTAAATTTATTATCCTTAATATCTAATCTACGAACTAGTTTATTGGTTCCTTTATATTCTATAGGTGCTAGCTCCTATAGCTAATAGCTTACGCCATACTTAGCGTCCTTATAAATTCGGTATACGTTATTGTAATAAAACGCAAAACTTTTAATTAAACATTCTTTTGTTCCTCGCAGCACATTATTGTCCCTCTATACGTATATATCGTCTACTAGTCTCGTGCCTTTTACTATATAGTAACTCTGCCCACTTCTATAGTCTCTAACATAATAACTTTATTTTCCACAATTTATGCAAGCTCCCTCTTTAAACCATTTTTCTTACTATAGAGTCCGCCTAAATATCTTCTGCTGTTAAGATCCCTAATTTAGCCTCTACTCCTTAGACCTTTAATTACTTAATCCTTATCCTTTAGGTTTTTATAGTTTGCCCCCTCTCTTATAGGCTTCTTTAATACCACTTAGGTCCATTAGCTTTACGCTATACTATAGTTTCTAACTTAGCTTTTATTGTTACGTGCTCTGCGCCTTATATAACTGTAGAACTCTATCCTAGCCTCTCTTAGCCTATTCCCTTTAGAAGATTCTGTTATTAATCTTAATTACTTAATCTATTAATTCCCTTAGGGTGTCCGTATCTTTTATTAGAATAATTACGTTCTAGACTTTAGCCTTAAGTCCTTATTTATACTATGCTATAAGCGCCCTATTATTCTACTCTACTTATATTGCTAGTGTCTAGAACTATATCGTATACTTAATTGCTAAAGTTTATTATATAAGGTTCTGGAGTTTTCTTTCTGCTATAGTTGTTTCTTCCGGGTCTCTAAATATCTGCGTAAGTTATTCTACAAATCCTTTTTAACTTAAGAACATAAATCGCACGTTTTGGTTAGTGGTTGTTATTCCATTTGCCTGTATTTCTATAAGGTAAGGTTTAAACTACTTAAATGCTTTTCCTAATAAGAATAGTCCTGTGTAGGCTATCTAATCTACAGGTATAGGTAACTTTGCTTCCTCCTATAAGACCTTAAAGTGTATCTATATAAGAAATCCTTTAAGCTTTAACCTCTCTCCTATAAATCTCTTAATTAATAGTAGCTTAATCTTTGCTGCTCCTATCCCATTAAGTCTTTCTTCTAATACTATATAGTTAGCTGTTAGCTAGTTAACTATTTCCTATAATTGTCTGACCGTTACAGGTTGCTATAAGTTAGTATCTGCCATACTAGTATCACCTCCTGTCCTTAAAGTAGTTGCTATTATTAATGGCGTCGTGGTGGCTGCTTTTGGTAGTATATTATTTAACTTCTTATATTAATACCGTAACTAGGTAGTAATTATATAACGGAACCTTATAGCAAAAACTACGGTAGGCTCGTTATTAGGCTAAGTGTATAGGAAATGCAAGTATAAAAGTTAATAACGTAATAATAACTGGTGGAGTAGTTGCCTAATAGATTAACTCTAATTGTATTCTGAGAATTACTATAAGGAAGGAACTATTTAGGTAGGGATTGAGGGTCCTTAAATATACAACCGTACTCCTATAAAATTCTTCTTATACGTGATGTACGTGTGCTCTATCTACTTTGTTATAGATTATATAGATTACACAGATTATATAGATTATATTATGTGACCTTGGTTACCATTCCTCGTCATATAGTTCTATCGGCTCTATCCTAGACCATGCCTATATTAACTAACTAGCTTCTTCCGTCTCTTTTCTAAGTAGTCGTAACATCGTACTTAAAGCGTCCGTAACAATCCTAGCAGCACCGTATTTAATCCTAGCGGCGTTAAATCTAAGCTTAATGATATTAAGTTTAAAATTAAAAGCACTAAATCCGAACCTAAAATCGCTAGACCTAGATGGAGGGATATTAAATCTAAGTCTAAAAACATTAAAGCTAGAATAAAACAATCTAACCTAAAGGCAGAATTCTACCGAAAAATCTATAATATACGAAAAGTTATATATCGAAAAGAAGCTAACGCTATCCGTTGGATTTTCTATATACTATTCTTTCGCAATCTTCTAATCTAGTTCACTAATAGGGAAAAAAACAATACAGGACTTCTACCCTATAGAAAGGGACTTAGTCTACTTATTAAAAAGGTTTGTATACAAGTTATAGGTAAACTAGCACTTCCTATAACGGCTAATAATATCACCATATAGGCAAAATTTAGGCAACTGTGTTATCTTATCGGTACTAAGGTAGGAGAGAGCGCTTAGTTCCTACTTGCGGATTATATCTCTAAAGACAAGTAGGTTATATTCCTAAGTTCGCATTATTTAGTGCTTATATACTACCTTAGATAGATAGAAAAGGTCCTAAAGACAGCCTCTAGCTTAGCCAGCATTTTTAAACCTATTAAGAAACTAATTCCTAAAGAAGTAAATAAACATAACGCGAATAAAGTGGCAAAGGGGATCCGCGACTTCCAGTTAGAACTATATTAATTTTACTTAGAGTTACTAGGGCCTACGAAACGGTATCTAAGTATAAATAACTTAGGATTAGCTTATTTAAAGCGGCGTTAGATACCTAAATAAACTATTAATTAAACCTTTCCTAAGTCTAGCTTATAACCCCCGGCCAAACTAGAAGCGCATTTAGTAAATTAAATAGCGTAAGAACAAGTAAACAGGACAAATTATCTAGACTCTATTAAGACGAACAGTTATAGCATTTCTAGTGAGATTTAGACAATATTGGTTTAAAACCCTACTAACTTACTAGGCAACGTACATTAATAGACACCATTTAAAAACTTCGATTTTGCTAATTTCCGGTTAGACTTCGCAGACTTCGGTTCAGATTTTGCTACCTTTATACTAGAATTAGCCAACTTTAATCTAGACTTAGATAACTTTAACCTACTTAATCCTAGTATAGAAGCATCCTAATTAGGCTAATAGAAGATAGAATACTACGTCCCCGCTAATAAAAGCCGGCTTACCGGATATGTAAAAGATAGCATACCTAGGTAATAGGACGATATATTTATGGGTGGCTTTATTAATAAATATATCTTTATTAGTAAATATATCTTTATTAACGGACATATCTTTATTAGTGGATATATCTTTATTAGTAGATATGTCTTTATTAGTAGATATATCTTTATTAGTAGATATATCTTTATCGGTGGATATATATACGGGTGGGCTTTAAATATTAAGAGGAATAATAAACTAATCTTTTAGTATTCCTATTCTAGCTTTATCTTTTAAATAAAAAACTACCTAGCTTTTTAGAAGCAGCTTAGCAGTTAGCATATATACAAAAACCTATACTGGCTCCGCTTACAGTTATATAGAGCCCAGTTATAGATAAAGTCTCAATTTCATTACCTAGCCCTTCTACAACGCATTTCTCCAAATTAGGCTCTAAAGCTTCAACCTAAACATTTCCTCTATTACTAAGATATAAGGACACTAATTTAATATAGTTAAGAGCGTCTAATAGGACCTCCTCCAAATGTTTGGGTATAGATAGCGTCTATATTAAGGAAACTGTTTTTATAAAAAGGGAGGGTATTATATAGGGCGTTGTATAATTAAGTAGCCAAAATAGCAAAGTCTGCCTAGAGATCTTAGCATTTAAATTAGTAAAGTTTAATAAAAATATAACTACCGCTTTATAAGCGTAAGTCACTATAATACAACAAAAAGGATTTAATAATGCCTTTCGGTAGAGGGGCTTAGTGGGGCTTAGTTAGGCATTCGCTGGCCAGCTTATTAGGCTTATTTTAGTTAGGCTAAATTTAATAGCTTTGCTTATATTCTATAGTAAGCCTTATTAATTAACTAAGCCCCTTATGGCTAGCGATAATCATAAGGCTAAAGTCGCGCGTGGCGTCCTATTACCATCTAATAGGCTATTAATATCGCCTTCTATACCATCTAGCCTCCTAGAACGGCTTTAAGCCATTCTTAACTTTACAGATTACCGGTAGCCCCGCATTTAATTACTTCTATAAAGTGAGGCGGTATTTGCCCTTTTTTTATAGCGTTTACCATCTTTATATATAAATAATACTCTATTGTCTGCGATCTTAGCATATATATATAGGTTGGTTAATCTCAAGCACACCGTGCCCTCTATTACGCACTAGATTATATTCTAAAACTAAGAATTACCTATTTAGGCCTTTAATAGCAAGAATTTACTTTTAATCTAGATTATAGAGTTACATTACTAATACCTTATTTGTTTTAATACTAGCTCTTAATAGTTTACCTACCTATAGGATTAAGCCATATATATATAAGTTTAATCTAAAAACTTCTAACTAAAGCGCCCTTATTATTATAGTGCCGACTAAAGGTATGGGCCGCATTTAGTATAGCCTAATCCTCATTTACCGTACAAATAGTCGTTCTAAGACCTCCCGCCCAACCCTTATCCATTATTACCTCCTTATACCAAAATATTATAGAGAGTAAACGTTAAAATCTTCTATATCCCTATATCTTATTCCAAACTATAGAGCGATTTAAGACGTTTAATTATATTTATCTCTTCCTTCTAACCGTTTCCTTCCTTTTCTACACCGTCCAGTCTTTAAGGTCGCAGTTATTATCAGTTATATAAAAGAAGCAGCCCGCTTATATATTATAGATAGTAGCAGGAGTTATAGCCAGCTATATAAGAGTTTAAATTTTACAACTACCGGTAGATTTTAATGGTACTGCCAGGTTATAAAAGGTATTCTCCACGCTATGTCCTAGCAAATTACTATATATATATATATATATAAACCTACTCCATATAGAATATAGCTCTATACTAACCGGACATTTAGACCTTCTTAGAAGTTCCAATACTTATATAAAGTAGCATTTAGATGCTTTTATATCTTAAAATAGTTCGGTTACCTCAGAAAAGGAATTATTATTTTAGTTTTTTCCTAACCTCCTATACCCTTAAAGCCACCCATTTAATCCTCCTCGCTATTAATTAATTAACGACTAATGTCTATAGAGTTTAGCGTCTTATAACACCAGTTCTACGGATATTTCTAGTAGCCGGGCTCTCTATCCCATATAAAATACCTCAGCTCGCTAAAGCTAAGCCGCTACTTGCAGAATAGCCTTAAGCTAGTAACACTAAAAGCTAGGGGGATTATATAGAGGATCTCTTAGTAATCGTACCTTACCTACGGCCAAAGGGCCCAGAAATATGGTTTTTAATTTGCATAGTGGGTATTATGCAAGTCTTAAATAGGCCACTAGTGATTTTACCATTAATATCAGTAGGTGTACTTCTGACTGCTCTTAAGCCTTTTAGTATATATATTTATGCCGTTTTTTAATAGTATTTACTAACCAGTTTCTAAAGGTCCCTTACCTATTTAAGAACTTTGGTTCTACACAGGGTCGCTACTTTACTTTCTTATAACACTGCCTATGCTACTAATAAAAGCGCAGGTTACAACGTCTTTAAAGCGCAACATTAAAGAGGGAGCCCTTAGACACATTATAAAACTATTAACGGACTTCCATAACGATAAAAGCTCTATAGAAGTTATGGAGGTTATAAACCTAGAAAAACGGTTTATTAATTTTGTGGATTACCTATTATTTAATATAATGCCTTCTATAATTAATATCATCACTATTATAGTCTATCTGTCGCACTTTATTAATGGATATATTAGACTTATCGCAATAGCCGTAGTCGTCTTGCAAATCTGGGCCGAACTCGCTAGGAATCCTAAGCTTTTTCGGATACGTTAAGATTATACTATAATGCGATATAGGGAAAGCCGGATTAAATACAAAGCAATAAAACATTAGAAGCTGGTAATTTTAGCCAACTGTTAAGATTACAAGAACCACTAACTTTCCTCTATGTTATTGGATTTTATTATACTAATGCGGCGAATGTCTTAACTGCACTTATTTGCTAATTTGGCGGCGTATATAACGAAAACAATTGGCCTAGTAATCACAGTATGGCTCTTAGCTCTTCGTATTATAAAGGGTCTCACACCTCTAGGCAGCTTGTTTATTTTAATTTAATCCTAGCTAAGTATATTTAAATTTATAAACTTTAACATAAGATTATATAATATTCTTATAAATTGCCTTAGTTTAGGAGAGCGCTTTTCTAAACTTCTTTAAGCTAGGCCATCTATTATTAATAAAGAAGGAGCAATAAGCTTTAAGATTACCACTAGGCGTATCAAATTCACCAATATCTTATTTTCCTACGCGGATAGTGACCGGCCGGCGGTAAATAAGATTAGTTTTACAGTTAAGGGCGGGAAAACTATTACACTTATTAGACAAAGCAAAAGCGGCAAGTCTATAGTCTTTAAGCTCTTATAACGGTTTATTAACCCTAATAAAGGAGACATTAAAATTAATGGCCAGAATACCTATAATGTCACGTTAAGTAGCCTACAAGATAATATTACAATTATCCCCTAAAGCCTTAACTTACCAAATAAGTTAATTAAGGAAATTATTGCGTATGGGCTTAATGCTAAGGCTAATGAGATTAAGGAAGCCTGTAAAGTCGCTTATATATATAACCGGATAATAGGTCTTAAAACCTAATATGACACCAATGTTAGGGAAGAAGGTGTTAAACTATCGGGTGGTAAGCGTTAACGTATTACTATCGCGAGGGCCATTTTTAAAAATCTAAAGATTCTGCTTCTTAATAAAGCCTTATCTATTATAGATAATCTAACAAAGGTGCTAATTTGTAAATCACTTAAAAGTTAAGCAGAATGCCGAACAACTTTAATTATTACTTATTGTCTTAACACAATTAAGCACGCCGATGATATTATTGTCTTAGAAAAAGGAGAGATAATAAAAAGGGGAAGCTATACCAAGTTACTTAGTCGACGTGGGCTGTACCATATAATATAAACTAGCGGTAAAAAGTAATAAACGGAGGTGGGGATAGGAGCTAAACGAAATAGAAAGCTAGTATGTATACCTTACAGATAGTAATAATTCCACATTAGTAGGTTGGTGGTATAAGCGCGCTAAACTTATAGTATATACCGAGACTTCTATTTTCTGCCTTGCCTACTATATAAATTCCAGGCTTTTAGCTTTTTATATCTAGCAAAGAATTTTTCGGCATAAAGAAGGTCTTAAAATAACTTAGCTATATTAAAGATATACTTGTTAGGTGGGGGAAAGATCCTATATATACAACCGAATTAAAGGAAAGCCTAACAAAACCTCTGCCCAACTTAAGTATTAAAGAAAACTTTAAAAAAAAAGCCTAATCTTAGTTCTAGATCCGCCAAGAAAGTAATAAACAACGTAAGTTTTAAATCCGTTAAAGACGAATTAGATAGTGGAGTAGAGGAATAGTTATAGGAATTTATAGAGGAATAGAAACGGGAATGCGTAGAGGAACGGGCATAGGAATGCGTATAGGTACCCTTTATAATGGTATTGCATGGTCTAATAGTAAGTATAGTGTAAATATAACTATCACGTAAAGAGGGAGAACTATTACTATTATTAATATCCAAATTGCGCAATATGCCGACCTATTTAGAATCTAAGAGGAACGAAATAGGATCCGCTTTGACCACTGATGTCACTATTAGGTACTAACCTTAAAGGCACCACCCTGTTAGGTACTGACCTTAAAGGTACTACCTTATGACTTACTACCCTGTTTCTTGCCATTGTATATCTTACTACCTAATTCTATTACCTATTTATTACCTATTACCGACTAAGTGGCAATATTAACCTAGTAGCAATTAAGTAACAGTTAAAAATCGTCGTTAGCCTTTTGCCACCTATCTAGTGTATATAGTGAGGCTCTAGAGCCTCTTATAATGAGACAGAGTTCTTATAAGTGACTTGTCCGTCTAATAAACTATAAGCATTTTTAGTGTTTCCTATTCCATTATAGTATGAGACGGCGAGCGTAATTATATTAAGGATTCTTAATTAATTCTGGAATTTCAATCCAAATACGTAAGGCGCTTTGTATTGTTTATATAAGAGGCTTTAGGGCTAAGCTAGGATATTGTACAAGGCGTTATATAAGGCGTTATTAGACTAGTAGCTGCGCCTAGGATCTTAGCTAAGATAGAATATAACTTCGGCCACACTCCTTACCATTAATCTTTGTGCCCCGCACTGCTTATTATTATTCTTTATACCTAAGCTATTTTAGCCGCATACAAGATAAATAAAACGTGCTATAATATAAGTCTACCCACTATATTCTTACGCCGCAATAATTAATAGATTAGCATAAATACGGAGATAGGTTAAATCTGTATTAAAGCAATCGCATTTATAATATATCTATAGAAATAGCGTTAGCACAACCAGCACTAGTATAACCAGCGCTAGCACAACCGGCGCTAGTATAATTAGCACTAGCACAATCAGTACCAGCATAATTAACACTAGCACAATTAACACCAGCTTAATTAGCACCTGTATAAACTTAGTCCTATATAAGAAATTTTACGCCAAATATAGTCTTTCCTAATAAAGAAGATAGTATTAGTGTAAAAGCGCGGATTAACCTATAAATGATTGTTATATATACGGCCATATTATATACGTATATTGTTCGAATACAGGGAATAGAGAATAGTATTGTATAAGTTCGGCCATTCCAATTGCTAAGCTTATCCTAATTGCGGAGCCAGTATAATTGCGGAGATGGTCCACACGTAGAGATAAAAGAAAAATGTCTAAATTGTAAACATAAAGCCTATATAACTTGCGAGGGGGGAATAAAACGGAATATAATATAGGATGTAATAAGTTGGACCTATATAAGCGTACCTACTTATAGTTTTATAGCACTGCTAATAGCGGGATAGTATAAATGTTAAAACGTATAAAGTCCTTCTATTAGGTCTTATAAGTATTAGCATAATTGGTATTCCCAGTACTATCTCCAGCGAGGTTAAAGGATACTTTTAGTTAATAATAGAAGGTTTTAGCTAGGTAGGTATTACGACAAATAATATAAGCTAGCTAATAGGTAGAGACACAGAATTAAATAAGTAATCTCTTTTATTTAAGGTGGCTCTAAGAGCCCTAATATATATAAGAAAACAACCCTAGTTCGACCTTCGGTGTCCGTAGTTATTTAGAGTCCAACGCCTTAGCAGTAAAGCTACCTCCGTAGCTAATAGAAGGAATCGCTCTAAGTACTAAGACATTTTTGTCGCTAAAGCCCCAAAAACGTGACCTAAGTAGGGATCCCTACGATAGAACTATTCTTAAGTCCGTAAATAGCATAGCGAAAGATTTACATTAATACTACTAACTGCGGCCACCTCTAATGCTTGGAATTCACCGCTAAAGTAAGCCATTATATGCTGTTTTCGCATCTCTATATATATTTATGGTAAGTTTATATCCCCTAGTAGCCGCACATCTTATAGCGGCCCCGTTTAGCGACCCTAAATTAGGCCTTAACCTTTACCGACCTTTACTACCTACGGCATAGTAGGAACCTAGTATATAAGTATAAAACGTGTTACAGCAAGTGGCGTCTTCTTATATTTAAGGTTTAATATCCCTTTCTATAGGCTTATTAGTATCTTTACTCCTCTATTTCTACCATTACTTACTTATCTAACTTATTGCTAAGACTTTTACCTTTAGCCACTAGGAACAACCCACACGGTAAAGCTTTTACTATAATACCGTAGCAGGTAAGAGAGTGCTAAAACTACGCTAAGCTGCAAAAGCAGGTTAATATTATGGCTTAAAATGTAAAAGTCTCCTAGAAAATGCAAAGCACTATATAATAAGAGAATAAGCAACTCTAGGCCTTACTAGTAATTAATAACGTCTCTAAGGACCAGATAAAGACCTTTTATTTATAATATCCATACCAGTCTAATAAAGAGACATTAATAGTTATTCCAGAGACAGAGATAAATTATAGGCACTTTCTTATAACGCATCTAGAGTCTTAATCATCTATATAGCAATACACCTTAACGACTTCCAACAATTGTTGCGGTAATACCACTTTAAGCTTTATAAAGGCCGAGCAGGTTACCCAAAATTAGACTCTATTAGGTACACAGTTCTAAAATATAGGAGAGTAATTTTAGTTAAACCAGCTCGCCCTACTAACGGCTACTAGGACTACTCATAACGGAGAAACTTTAATTTATATTAAACCTACTCTAGAAGGTCTTAAAGTTAAGCATTAATCACTGTGTTCTAATTGCCGGGTTACAAAGACAAAATGCGACAGGAACTCTCTATATAGTCGCTGTTGGATATATAGCAAAGAGTATAACTATAAGCAGCTATACGTTTAACGTAACACTATAGTACCTCTTAAGCAGCGATTAGAAATAAGGGCCCGTTAAGCACTAAGCGGTATCCAAATATCTATATATTCTTATTTTAGGCACTACTGCCTTTTTAGCTTAGAGGTCTATTTCTAGTAATTCTTACTTAGCGGAAAGATAAAGGGCAGGGGTTAGTAAAGGCGAGTTTAGCATTAATAAGGCGATAAAGCGCTAGCTGTAGAAAGCGATAGTATAGCTAAGCTAGAGATTTTTGTCAGCTTAGAACTTTACAATTAGGATGGCTTAATCAGGGTTCATTAATTATAATCTTTTCTATTTCTTTCTTTTTTAGTAATAGTAAAGGAGAAGCGCTTTATCCTTACTTTTCTAAGAAATAACACCTATTATATATATAAGCACGTATACAGACTTACAAGTCAGGCATACCACAGTGGCTATACAAACGGTTTTGCACAATATTTACCATTGGTTGCATCCAAGATATCCTAAATTACAATATTAAAAAATATCAATTTAATTTCATAGCTATAGGCTTAGGACTAGAATACCTAGAAGCGCTCTTCTTTAGAAAATAATATACGTTAAGGTAATCTAGTTACCTCATTTACCCTCCCCCGTTCTTCTCTAAGCTCTATATCCTTAACCATATCTTAAACCGCATCCTAAAGCCTATACTTTTATTAACGGCGCATAATTAGAAACAGGACCAGTGCTATTAAAATAATAGTAGTGATTATAGTAATCCCCGCGACAACTATACCGCTTATACCACTAGGATTTTTCTTGCCTATATTTACTATATCAGCTTATATCGCTAACTTTATTATAGGGTTACTTACTAAAATAAGAGCTTTTAAAGTCTTATAGAGTTTTTTTAAGGCGCAGTATAGCCTTTACGAGTTTTTATAAGAAAGATTAAGGTTACAGTTAGTATAATGTATATTACGATCCCTGGCAGCTAGCAATTATACCTTTTAACTACACGCCGTCCCTAACAGACCGTTAAAGTTAAAACTTAAAATTAGAAAATTATTTTAATATTTCCATTTAGTCTTTTTAATTTCCTATTTTATAATTTAAGTTTCATATTTTATATTTATAATTTTTTCCCATTTCTTACTTCCCATTTCTTACTTTCCGTTTCCTATTTCCCGTTTCCCGTTTCATATTTCTAAGATTAGTAATACCGGATGTCTTTAATAAAAAACTAGAACAAATCGCTACTAAAAACATCGTTTTATAGCATTTAAGAATATAAAATTATATTCTTCTACCTTTACACCAGAAATAAAACGCAAAAATATTCTATCTCTAAGTTTCTCCTTTAATCTATCTTCTCTATCTCTTACGCTAGTGTTTTACTTATACTTAAATAGAGCGGACATTAATTTTAGATAATTATAGCGTCCTAGAAGGATCTCCCGGTTTCCCTTAAGGAAATAGTAAACCATACTATACGCTAGAAGTATTAGCCTTGCTAATACTAATATTAAGTTCTCCGCATCTTGCCTTTCTTTATTAGCAATAAAGACGCCTATATAGCCTATCTCCTACCTCCCAATAGCTGTAATAGTAATGCTCTCCTACCTATAAACCCTATATATAAATAAACTCAAATAAATTACAACTAAACATTAGGGAGTCCTATATTATCTACACTAACAGAAGATACTATACTGCTAATATATTAAGAAAATAGCCACATTACCCTACTAAATCAAACCCCAGGAAAGGCCTCCTCTAGAGAAGTTTCTGTTTATAGAATAGCAGTTCCTTCTCCTTCTAACTTACTACTAGCAATTTATTAGGTATAAAATAGTAACAGAACTAAGGGGAATAGTTGTGGGCGCCTTCTTATATAAATACCTTTTAATAATAGCAGCTGCTATTAGATAAACAGCAGTCCCAAATCTCTTTGCCGTTAGAACCTACCGTAGCGACAACATAAGGACTTTAAGGGTAATAGTTTATAGTATAGCACCTAAGTTAAGCTACCCCAGGACCTTATTTATGGTAGTATCTATACACTATACTAGGTTTAGGATTGGCCTACGTCGCTAAATCCGCCAGTTTTACTAAACGGAAAGCAGGAGATATACACAACTTATATAGATATTCAGATAATATAATACGTCTTAGATACTAGTTCATTTACAATAGCTGCTAGAAGTATAAGGAGGAATTGAGATTGGATACGCTAACAGATTATCACCGTCTTATTTAAGCATTCATTATATATTTACTACGTTAACTTTAGAATCCAGTTATCTAGAAATTGTTTTAAATCTATATCCTAAGCCATAGGTTAAACGTTTATTTGCAAATTCTATTTAAAACACAAGCAGTACTTCTAGGAGTTAGGTTCTTCTAAATCTCCTTTAGAACACACGCTTTATTATTAATTAACGTCCATTAGGAGTAACAGCTAGTAATACTTAAGCTAATATTTAAAATAGTCAAGGCCGTTAATCTAATTTATTAAACGGTCAGATTAAGAATAAGAACTCTACTACATTAAACGTGGCTCTAGAGCCTCTATATATACACCAAGAAGTCATCATTAGCTTCGTATAATCTACAACATATTTAGTTAATTAGTTAGAGCTTCACATATTAGTCGTTTAATTAAGGACTAATACAACGTCTAAAGTTTCGCAGGTCAACACCCCCCAGCTATACAGAGCCTTCCAAGCTGTAAAAAAGGTACAAAAAGTCGCGATATTAATTTGGTGTTAAGTTAAATATACCCCTAAGAGCTCTTAATTAAACGTCCCTTAAATTTATTCCTTTCCTCAATATTAACTAGATTCAATTTGCGAACAAACACCTCATTCTTTTAATATAGTAGAGCCTTCATTAAATCGTCCGCAGCCATACTAGATATAGGCGTCTAATTGACCTTAATTCTTCCTGTCAATCGTGAGATTAAGAGATAAAAAATTAATAATTCTATTTATTAAACATGGCTCTAGGGCCTCTATATATATATAAGGAAGATATAAGGAATAGAAATAGGTAGTAAGTTATAAGGTAGTAAGCAGCAGGGTAGTAGGTTATAGGGTAGTAGGCAATAAAGATAGTAGTAAGACGGTGGTAAGCAAACCTAATTTAGGTTAACACTTCCTTTTTTAAGCTTTTTATTAGCTCTTCCTTAAGGGCCCTTAGCTTAAGCTTATAATATTTAAGGGTTAACTAATTACTATACTAACCGCAATAGGCGTACGTCTATTAATCGCTATAGTATAGTAAGTTATTCTTATTGTCCCAAAAGACTCTATATTTATTAAACTTTTAAAAATAAACTAGGCTTATATAAAAGTTCGGTATATACGCTATATTCTTAAACTGGATTCTTCTAGTTCCGTCTAGTATCTAAATTATAATCTTAGCAGTTCTAAAGTCCTTAATTAAATCTAGGCCCGTTCCAGCGTATATAAAGTTATTACTTAGCCAGAGCTCGTCAACAAATCTCAATCGATTATTAATAGCGTGTATAGTGGTTCCAGAATTAAGGATAACATTATTATAAAGTAGATAACTAGGGAGTGTTCTAGCATCTCCCTCTTTTGTTATAAAATCGTACTCTAATATAAGGTTAGTTTATAACTAGTAAAGATATAAGAAAGTCTAACCATCTGCTCCTATTAACTCTAATACTAGAGGATACTTTAGCAGAGCTAATCCGAGGCTTATAAGGGCTCTTAAAGTATTATCCTCTTTCTTCCACTCCTATTCCATAGTAATTCGCTTTATCGCTTATCCTAGTCTTTCTATAGCAAGTTTCGTGTATTTAACAACTTTATCGTTTTCATTAAGCTTTATCTTAATCATTTTAAGTTTACGCTAAGTTTGCAGCTAAAAGTCCTAAAACTATAACTTAGTTCTTAACTGCTTATCTTATAGAGATATAATAGTAACACGATCTCTAACAAGCTCTTCTTTAAGCGTATAAGTATAGAAACACATCTAACAGTAATACACGTTAAGTTTGATAATAGGTTCAAAAAGGCTTTAGGTATAATCTATATCGGCTACAACTTAAGTAAGGTAAACAGTATTAATAGGAGAATTTATAAAATCCTTACTTATCTAAAACGAATATAGCTAATCTATATAAGTTACTCTTAAGTATGGGGAGGTTCTAAGGCAAAGAAATTCTAGCTTTTAATTGATTTTAAATAGAATTGTGCCACAAGCAGCAGCTAATAGTGACCGATTTTTAATAATATTGCATTTATTTATAGGCTCGAATTAAAAAATATATCACTTAATCGGCATATACGACTATAGCTTCTACTAGGCTAGAACCCTTATAACGATGCAGCTTAATTACCCCTAGCGTTTTGAATGCTTAAATTATACCTCTTTAGCGCCAGAATCTAGGGTCTCTATATCCCTTCCCTGCTTTATAGTCTTAGGCGCTTAAAATATATAATAATATACAAGTAGCATGCAACCTCCTCATTTAGCCACAGCGTAGACTATAAGGCACGCTAAGATAGCCGCTAATATTACATTAAATAGCGTTCTCTTCCGATCCTACTTACCGGCCAAAGCGACCTTTAAACTCGCTAATAAGATATATTTTAACCGAACTATATAACCAGTTACAAATAATAGCATTATTAGTCTTTACTTAAAGCGCTAGTAGCGCCACTTATTCCTTACTAACCTTCCATTTTCGTTACTTAAGCTATAGCTTAAGTATTTTTAGTATGCTCTAGACCCGCTAGTATTTAACACTAAGTGATTTACTAAAGTTAAACCTTATACCCTCCGTTAGTAGGATTCAGCGGCATTACTATAGAGAGGTACTAGGAGGTTTACCCTAGACTATGTATTAGTCGGGGCTTTAAACTACTAGAAGACTTATTCAAATATCGTAATATAAGTTATCTTAATGGACTTATTTTTTAAATTAAGGGGTTGGGGCAAGGCGGGGAATAGATAATTTCCCTAGTATTATAAAAATAGAGGAGTAGTCCCTAAATAATTTAATTCCGCTCCTATAGGGGCAAAAAGCCCTTATAGTAGCTTTATAGTAGGTTATAAACGCCAAGCCTAGCCCCTAAGCCCAACTATCCCGCCCGAGAAAGTAGCGTCTATAGGCTTATAGCCCGCACGGGTTACGTAATCGCGTGATTATCAGTTAATGCGGGGTATACGCTAGTAGGGGAAAGAAGTCTATACGCTAAAACAAGCCGTATACAACAAATTCCCATATAGGCGAGTGGACTACGCGGGCTCTAAGTTAATGCGGGGCATACGCTAGCAGGGGAAAGAAGTCCATACGCTAAAATAAGCCATACGTAACAAATTCCTATACGGGTAAGTAAACCACACGGGCTCTAAGCCCACGAGGGGCGTAAACACATTAGTATAATTGCTAATATAGGAAATAAGCCCGCAAGGGAACAAGCCCACGTGCTAAAAAAAGCTATATACGATAAGAGCCCCTACAGGAAACTGCCTATTAATTCGCTTAACTAATAACTGAAAACCTAGATCCTAACCAGAAACTTAAAATGGAAAACTAACTTTAACTAAAGTCTAAAACCAGGTAAGGATTAGTAAAGCAGAAATTAGAAACCCAAAATCATATTTTAGGTAAATAAAACGCTATTACTTTTCGTTTTTTTTTTAAAAAAAACAACGTATAAAACTTGTCGCTTTCTACATTTATATAAACAGCACTACAGCTATAGGGTCTACTATATACGGTTTAAAATAGACACAACTAACTTACTACAGCATAAAGATAGTCTTAACAGCGAAGGCAAGTACTATAGGAAAGTAAGGTTAATATACTTACTAAATAAACTATAGTTATACGCTCTTTGCGTATAGAAATCCAGAAGCTTCGTGGCATAAAGTAATAGCATCACAATTATGTTATAAAAAGCTTAGATACGATTAAAAGACAGCTATATTTTGGCCGAGAACTAAAAAATAGAGGCAACGGAGAAAGTACTTCTATTAATAGTAACAGTTATACCTCTAATAGTCTTCTATATCTAACTAATTACATAATATTAAAACCCTTAATAAAGGGCAAGACGATTTTTAAGTCACTTACAAAAGGGATTAGTAGATATGTTTTTTAGGCCCTAATTTAAGAAGCTTCTTTGAAAGAAAAGGGTAGTAATTGAAAAACTATTCTAGTAAGTATAGGCATAAAGCAGGTCCTAAGAAAGTACCAATAGTAGATATATAAAAATAAAAATGACTTCAACACTATAAAGAAGAAGCTGTTTCCGTATAAAGAGCCCTATAAACCTAGTATGCCGGATAAGTTCCCATATAATAGATCCTACAGGCTTAAAGAACTGGAGAAATTCCCATAAGAGAAGCTCAACGAATTTGGCGACAAGTAGAAGTCCTATTATACTTCCTCCTAACCCTTTCCTACTACACTAGTAGAGGTATATAATCCCACTTAGCAAATTATAATAGATGGAATAAGCGCTAAAGAGTATATACTAGACATTATTCTTTAATTCTTTAATATATAAATCCATAAGCCTACTAACCTTAAACACTATTAGTACTTGCTTAGGATATAAGTGTTTAAGCTCGGAAAGAAACTCGTAGAGTTTAGGGTTATTATTATATATTAGTTGTCCTTTATTAATAATACGGTAAATAAAATCTTCTACCCGTGTTAAGGGATTTAAGAGATTATCGTAAATTATATAAAGCTCGGAAGAGGTCAAGCTAAAAAAGATAAAAGCGTGGGTTTTAGAACGCAGACAGACCACTAGGCATTCTATAGGCGTTCTACAGTTTCTTATTAAATTTCTACTTTATTTTTCTATATAGCATTACACTTATAAAGTCTTGCCTACTAAATTACGCCAAATCCCAAGTTCTCTATTATTACTTAATAATCCATTAGCGTCACTCTGGCTCGGTTTATTAATATTAGTAATATTAATTCGCCCTTCTACTGGGTTACTTTAGCGCAATCTATTAATAGGGTGGCCAGAAGTCTATAGCTTATTACTATCGTTTAAAACTACCGTCTCTTTATTACTATTTTTATCACTATCCTCTTTCTATTCTTAATTATAAGGTATAAAATATAAAACGCTAGGGTGGTATATACAGATTGTCTCCTAAGCTCTACCTATAGACCTACGAGAATTATTAGTAATCTAATTTAGGTTTATCTAAGGTATATATATAATAGGACTTATTTAACAAGTATAGAAAAGAACTATATTTTAGCGAGGCTTAGTATCTAGGGAAAAGGTAGCTTAATCTAAGGACATTTAGAGGTAAGGCAAATGCCACCTTTATAATATTTCCTCTACTGCTTAGCTAAGCTAAGACTAAGTTTAGAAAGGGAGATTAATATTGCCTAAACGAGGCGAAGTATATTAGTGGCCCCTTTACCCTTTAGCTAGCGCATAATATCCATTAGCTATAATTACTCCTTACTTAGTATACGCTCTATACCTAAAAGTGCAAGCTACTAAACTAAATCTAACAGTAGCTATTTAGGTTAGAGGAGGCATTACTAGGGGTAATAATTGGCTAAGCTATTACTAAATATAAATACCTAACTAAAACATATTATATTAGTGTGGAAGAACTAATACACCAGTCTCTAGCTTTATAAGCAGTACTTAGCTATTATTACTTATTAAATTATAAGTAGTCTTAGTACTCTAGCTCTCGTTAGCATTAACATAAAGAAGCTTATATAAACACCGCACACTTTAGTAGCTAGAGAAGTTTATATAAATTTATTAGCCAGAATCGTGTAAGTTACTCTAAGATTAATATTTTTACCTAAATCTATATAACGTGGGTAAAAGCAATGCCACTTTCTAAGCGCTATGCTATAGTTTCTAAGGCATACAGTATAAGTAAGGAGTTAGGAGATAAAGCTGCTGCGTATTTAGCCACCTCTGGCGTAACTAAGAAAAAGTTTAGGAATATAGTTCTCACTCTATCTAGAACCGGATAAGGGCTTCTATATACTAGTGTTTAGGGATAGCCCTAATAGTTAATTATCGTTTAAAGTTGATAATCCGGCTAAGCTAAGTTTTACACCTAGAATTAAATAGGGGATTTATTTAATATTATAAGAAGGGGCTTAGACACTAGATGCTAGTAGAGGTATTAGCCCCCTAAATACCCGGAAGCCACAGGCGGTAAAGAGATTATCCTATAACTATTAATATGACTTAGTATTGCGGCGAAGTAGCTTACATAGTTTAATATTTTTAGATTAGAACTGTGCTTCTAGCGTTAATCCTATAAGGGTATAAAGGGCGCTATCGCGCAGTTTTTTTTTGCTCTATAACACTTATAATTCTTAATTCTTTTATACTAGCCCTAAGCTCTTACCAGCTATGCTTTCTCCAGTTAAGGACCACTTATAGCCGTCTAATTCTAGACAGGTAGGAATACTATCTTCGCCTACCTAAACATCCGGAATAGAAATTTCGTATCCCTACAACACCCAAGAGTATAAGGATATGTATATTTTAGGAATAGACTATACGGAAAGCTATAGTAAGGCTAGCCCTATATATCAAGTTTAGATTATTAATCTTCTCACCTAATAATAGGCTCGTCTAACCCCGCGAATATAATCGCTAGTATTAAGGACGTTTCTCTAATACCTCCTAGTAAGATAGCCGGATAATTATAGATTTTTCAATTACACTAATAGCTAAGTAGGTGACAATAAGGCCTACTTTACGGATGTTTTTAATAACAGCTTAGATTATAAAAACGAAGACGGACAGCTTACTAGATTCCTAAGAAGACCAAACTAAATTTTAAAAGGCGTAACTAAAAACAGTGCACTCAAATACTAGGTGGAGTGGAAGCCTAGGCTAACGAGCATTAGAGCCACAGAGAGAAATAAGAATTTATGGTATTACTCGGTTTACATTATAGGTAGAGTGGCGGTTTTATGCTAAAAGCCTATTAAAGAGCCTATAACCAACCTAATGTCCTATAAACTTAGATCTTATTATAAAAACAATCTTAGTAAGTTTATTAAGCATATTATAAGGTTTTAAGAGCTTAGAGAGGCGCTTAAGAAGAAAGATAGAAAAACACTTATAGCTTTAGTAGATAAGAGTGGAATATAGAAGGGACTTAGATTAACCCCACAAAACGCTATTAATAAAAGTAGTAAAAAGGAGATTAACGGCAAATCTTCAAAAGCGAAAGAGAAGTAGAGATCACCCCCAAATATATAGAGTGTAGTAGGCTTAGGCCTAAATAATTTGGGAACAGAACTTTCTCCTATAGTACTTTAACAGTTTCTAAACAATCGCTAAGTATTTCTAGTTACTATTAAGCAATTTAATTATTTCCTATATATAACACGCTTCAGTCTTATCTAGCCTACCATTTCTTAAAAATATATCTCATTAATGCTAATTTACTTATAGCCGTCTCTTCTAGCTAGAATCCAATATTAAAAATGCATATATCTTACTAGCATAAGCGTACCGCCTTCCTTACTACGCTTTCAAAAGTAGAAGTCCCACAAACTATAGTAATATTAGTAGAGGAGAAACCCCGTAAATAGGCACACTTACTAGAGATTGCCATATTACCAGCCTCTACTAACTATTTATTTTTAACGTACTAGGGCAGATCTAACAATCTATCCATCCTAAATAAGCGATTGCGCGCCGGCGGCGATACTATCTAAAGGTTAGCCGTTAACCCTTGCGTTACATTCGGAATAAAAAAAGCAACAGTAAAAATCCCCCGGCTATCCATCTTAAGTAAAAGACGTAGGAACTAGCTAGCCTAGGCCTCTTAATCTATTAAGGAAGGTTAGAAGTAATATAAATAAGGCATTAAAGTTTCACCTAATATCTCTAAGAACTACACTAATAAAAGTCTACGTACACGAGCGCTACAATCTTTATAAGCTTTAAGGAGGTACTTAGCTAAAAGCAGATAAGCGGCGATTCTAACTCCACTTATAACAAAAAGAACTTTATTAAACTTATCTAAACTCTATATTTAACTATACGGGCCATTAATAATTGCAGATAACTGGCTTAGTATTATCATTAGTGCATTACTAAAACCTTTACACCTTTATACTAAGAGGGTAATAGTGGTACCGGCCTTATTAGAGTCTTGCGAATACCATACAATTAAGTATAAATAAGCTTAAAAAAATCCACCAGAGTAGCGAGCAATGCCTAGCAATATAAGATATATATATTCCCCAGGTATGACTTTCTACAGTTTTTTAAGAGTAATTAATACCTACGTGGCCTATATAGAGTCTAACTAATATAGAAAACTTTTTATAGTAACTTTATTAGCTAGACTAAAGCTATAGTTTTAAAAGCATAAACGGATAAGCTAGATTATATAATAAATAAGCTATAACGTAGAGCTGATTAAGAGATAAATTACTAGTAGAGTCTTCCTTAACCCGATATAAACCCATAGTATACCTACAAGCGCAATCGCGGAGACTAAGTATAATTTAAGGAATACTTTGTACGTATAGCGCCGGAAATATAATACGGATAGTTTACTAAGTAATGTAACAACTAAAATAAGCTAGTATTCTTTTAGTATAAGAGCAAGTATGGTATAAAGTGACGAACTAATATTTCCTAAGCGGAACTAAGAACTACCGAGAAGTTAGTAAAACTATATATAAGACCTTAAATTACGCAAACACGGCCTACCTAGCGGTAAAGTAGGCCGTATTAGCTTAGATTTAGATAAAGGACTTTATTACCAATTAGACTGGTCCTGCTACTAAGATATAGCGGGATTATGTTAATAACAAAAAGAGAGCCACAACGTTTCGCCAACTCGGCGCGGCCTAAAATTCCAAGAGTATAGATAATAATATTCGCTATAACATAAAGAAGAATAAGAATCGCTATAAGTACGCTTATATTAGAGCTTCCTTTTTAACGCTTAATAACTAACGTGTAATTAAGTCTTTTATAAAGAAAAGAGAAGATTAACTTACGGGTAGGTATATTAATTAGCTATAAAAGCTTCTATAAAGTAAATACTCCAAATACGGCTCCAAGGGAGATGAGGAAAATTATAATTATTTACATAGTATTCTATAATGCTGAATTTCCTAGGCAAGATATACGTTATATACTAGTACCTAGATATATACTTTACTTACGTAATTTAGCCTACGCAGATGGTTTCAAAATATATAAAGATGGATTTTAAAATCTAGAAACCGTTTTTAAGGAAGGCGGGGTTTGCGAATCGGCGATTTGCAATTTTATAATTAATCTTAAATCTAGTATCCAAGATTACTAATCCCTAATCCTTAAAATCCAATACTTAACTTACTTAGCATCCGGCTTCGCCTTCTTTTCTTAGCATGCATACCTTCTAACTAGCCGCTTATTAGTTTACCGCTAAAGCCCTAGCGTTAATTCCTTCTAACGCGTGTAAATAAGGGGGCTATATCTAGAGTACGCCACTTAGGTATATCTAACGGACGTTTATTATCTTACTCCCTTCTTATTAGCATTAGGGAAGAATAAGGCATAACCGAGCGGGAAAGTATTACTAGCGTGCGTAAGCCTTCAGACAGTTAAATTTATAGTATATATATTAAGAGCTTATATCTAACAGTTAGCATAAGCTAATAGGCAGTAAGAGTATAATTAAAATCCTAACTAAGTGCCGCAGCTAATTAGAGTAAAAGTTTAAAAGCTATAAAACTGGTATTTATTAAACACAGCTTCTATAGAGAAACAATTAACTATAGGATACTCTCCGTAGACCCTTTAACTAGTCCTTATACGCGCGAGCTATAATATATCCCCTAACTCCATAGCCAGATCCGCAAGACTGGAATATATAGTTTTAAAAAGCTTAGTATTAGTAGAAAAATCTGAATTCAGTAATATATAAATGTCTACTATTCTCCTTATAAGCTTATCCGCTAACTTTACATTAACTTATTAATATTTAACCACTACCGAGATTTAAGCTTTACGTATTTTTTCCTCTCTACCCTTAGCTGTTCCCGTTATAATATCTATAATATAAAATTTTTTTAAACGCCGTAAAGAAGGAATTAATAGGAAATGTTATAAGCTTATAAGAAGAGTCCCTAATACTAGACTCGCCCTTATTATTAAAAGAAATAGAGTTAAGCATATTTTTTATTCCTACCCCAATAAGAACTGGCCTAAATCCATAAAAAAGATAGTTAGTTTTCTTTAAGTTTTTGCTAGAATATATCTTACTAACTAAAGTATATAGTAACGCTATAATCTACGGAACTACTACCTAGCCAACTACTAAACTATTAATAAGTTTTAAGAAGCTGGAGGGCTCCTTACCGGAGATTTAATGGTAGCCTACCTAATAATAATAACGTTGTAAACCTAAACCTCCTTTAATCTAAGCTTTAACGGCAGTTATATTAGCTTTAATAAGCTTAATAAAGGTATGCAGACTTCTAGGTTCACCGAGAACATACTTAACTAACCCCTTAATAGCTTTCCCATTAGTTCTTATAATAGGGGCAATAATATTACGAGAGATAACTAGGATCCTAACTAGGAACTAAATAAAGACTTCTTAGAAGATAATAATGACGATAAGGACTTCCCCTATCTTACGCCTATTAGAGAAGAGGATAAGCAATTCTAAGATATATTTAATCAGCTACTATCTATCTACGCCCTTTAACCCGGTACCAGATAGTTAAGCTATAAAGTTAAAAAAAGGCCTTGCGCTGCTGCAGCTAGTTAAAACTAACCTTAGAATATAACCTAGGCTCAGATAGCTAGGGCAGCTTAAGGCATAGCCATATAATAAAGGGCAAGTCCGCCTAACTTAAACGGGTCTTTCTCTACTAGGTTATATCCTACCAACAGATTTATTAAAAACGCGCAGCGTAGTAGTTGCTCTCCTAGCCATTAAAATAGGGTTTACACTAAGTCCGTATCACCAATACGGTATATAAATGATGGATTAAACAGAACCCGGTCATTTAACTCGCTTTAGATAATACTACTACCTCCGACCTTTAAACCTAGCTCTTACACCCAGCAGTTTCGTTTTAAATAATAGATAGTCACATATAATTAAGTAGGGTCTTTAGTATATTTACATTATACTAATTTGTTAAAGTTAAACCGTTACAATTTAAGATTAGATGTCCGCGACTAGTAAAGGACCATTAGGTTCCGGGTAACTATTATAATGTTTTAGTATTAGAATTCCGCATCATCTTAGGGATAGCTAAGGACTGGGCAGCTCTTTTATTTTATTTTAGACGATCTAATTGTTATTACTAGGTTAGTAATCTACTTTTATACTCTACAGTCTTTTATTTTAATACTATTTTACATTTTTTTTCCTATTTACAATTCATTGCTGTCTTTAGTATTAAGTAACTGCAGCCGTCCTTTGTTCTAGTTTCTACCAATACTAATATTACTATTTAGGTCATTAAGCTCCATTAACAGTTCTAAAGTATTTCCTGAAGTATTATATATAAAATTGCCCTTAGGCAATGGCGGCAGTAACGGCAGTAGCGACCCTTATAGCTTTCTGGTTTTAATTATAGCCCTATCTTTTTAAGCCTTATTCTACCTTTTATTAATATTAATATTGGTCTAGCTTTCCTAAATAGCGCTTTCGTTACTAGCAGTAGTAGATACCGTAGGGAACGCCTTACCAACCTAGAAATCCAAGTCCTTTACCGAGTTCTTTAGGCCTAATTCCTACTCCATCTGTCCTAGTATAGGCTTAAGCTCTTAATTTAAGAACATTAGCTTCCATTATTTCCCACGTGCGATTAGGCGACGGTCCCACTCGTTAACAACCTCCTCCGCATCCTTATTTGTATTTCTTATAAGCGCCAAGCGATATTTCTTTACTATTTTAGTAACACTGTTTACAAACATCCCTATATCCGCCGATTCCCCGAAATAGCAACCACCATTCTTAAGGCAGAGATCCTTAAGATTTGTGGTCTAGGTCTTAGGCGTAACTAGCTAAAAAATACTAAAGCGGCTAGTATACATATCTCCTGCGCATTCTGTGCACTATTGCACAAATTTGGCTATATATTCCTTGTCCTTTAGAACGTCTATCCAACAGCACCTAAAACTATAAACGAGTTGAATTAAGAAAACTAAGATGTACTTGCCGCCCCTAAACTTTATCTACCTAATCTTTTTAATGTCTGCAAGCTAGGCAGTAGCGCTCTCTCTTTATAGTAAACCAGATTCACGCACAACAATATTATTATTAGTCTCTTTAGTAACGGTGCAATATTGCCAGGTTCTCTCCCAACCAGCTTATACTCCCAAAACACGGCCTACGGCTTTAAGAGTTTCCTAATACGTAGTAGCCCGAAGTTCTTCCATCTAGTATACAAGGTTATTAATTATTTAGGCCTATTAGGAGCCCACAAGTTCTCTACTCTTTAGCTAGGCTTAGGTTTTCTTAAGTTTAGATTTAAAATTAACGATTTTATATTGCAACATTTTTGCTTTATTAGCATTTGCCTCCGCCTTAAGGTTAGGATTCAGCAGTTAAACCATTTAGTTACAAAGTTGCTGTACTTTAGTCTGCAGCTAGGCTAACCTATTCGTTAATTAAGTAATCTATTTATCTTTAGCACGGTCCCATATAGTTATTAAATTAGCCTAAACTTCTCCATCTGGGGATTAAATAATAGTTTAGACACCAAAATCCTGCATTTATACTCTTCTTATTTAAAGCTTAGATATTAGTTCATCTTTCTCTCTTTTTTAGGCTATAAGTTGGGCTTATAGTCTGCCATTTTCTGCTTTAAAGCTTGCTCTAAGTTGATTTATTTTAGCCTCTAGCTGGGCTTACGTGTTCCTTAATTAAGTAATATATTTATCTTTAGCACGGTCCCATATAGTTAACAAATTAACTTAAACTTCTATATCTTGGGATTAAATAATAGTTTAAATACTTACTTTATTTTTTTAAAGCTTAGAGGTTAATTCGTCTTTTTCTATTTTCTAAGTTGCTAGCTAGACCTATAGCTTAGAATTTTCTGCTTTAAAGAATACGGTCTACTTAATATATCCCTCTAATAATTACCTTTACTTCGCTAATTCTATATTTAAAGCTTCTTTATATCTTATTATTAACTCTATCTTTTTCTCTAGTAGGAAAATGGTCTCTTACAGATTTGGCACACTAACATCTTTATTAGAGTAATAACTTATAAAATTATTAATATCGTTAGAATTTTCAAGTTCACTAATCCGAATTTACTAATTTTAGATTTTTATCTCCGCTTCCCCCAATTTAGCCTTTTCTCATTAGACATCTTATACTACGTCTTAATAAAGTCTTTTAAGATCTCTAACCTTGTTTTATAGCTGCCGATTCTTATCTCTCTCTATAGTTAAGTCCTGTTTATACTATCTTCTTATATCTCCCTTAGAATCTCTCTCTTTCTATAACTCTCCTTTTAGGCTTTTAATCTTAGCATGTAACTAACGCTTAATATCCTTAAGCTGTTCCACCTTTTAGGCTAATAAGTCTCTTTATAATACAGCTAGAGGAGCTCTAGGGATATAGTTAGCGTTAGTATACCCATAAAAAGAAGTCAACGTTTCTAGGAAATCGAACTTTAAATTATTAATAAGTATTCAGATTTTGATATCCAACGCCTTACCTATTAGGTGCTACTTTTAAGAAAGCTATAATATAAGTCACGCTTAACATAAAATAAAGTTATTTTAGTGCCTTAAATATAGTCTATAAAGAAGATTAATAGAATAAATAAGGAGGACTAATCCTTAACATGGTCATCCTTAAAAGGTTAGCCACAGCGATAATCACTAAGTAACTTTACCTCGGAGGTAAACTAAGGAAGCTGTCGTTCTCTATAGGAATGCTTTATTAACTTTAGCACTTGCGTAACCTAAAATATAGGTCTACTAATATTATCCCCATAACCAGGCTTTGCTTGCTTAAGAAAATGGATAGCGAGTTCCCTATTAGGATTCTGTTTCTGCAGTTTAAGGGCCTAATCTATGCGAAAACCTAGAATAATGGCAAGATTTCCTAGTTTATACCAAAGAGCTGGATTTAGCTCTTTAATAACGGGTTTTTGTTTGCCCTACTCCTTTTTAGGGGCCATAGACGTTATTTTAGGAAAATAACGCATGCAAAACGCCTATAGTGTAACATAACCCAACCATTTATCCCCCTTAAATGTTGTTAGGGATAGCGGTGTTATCTAGTCCTCTAGATATTTAACATTAAGATTTTCAAAACAAAAATAGACAGCTGAAAAGCTACGCTAGATGGTACGTTTTTAATTAGAGCCTAGGAGTTGTTTAAGGATAGTATAATAAGGTTTAAGATACTTTAAATTTTTAAAACAACTACGTAGAGTAGATATTAAGTAAGGAACTAATAAAATATTCTTAAAAAGCGCATCTCTCTTATAGAAGTCTGTAATAGTAGGAAATATTATTTTTAATTACATCTAACTTTTAATGGAAATCCGGTCTCTTTCGGAGATAGTAGATACGTAAAGCTCCAGTTTCTATAACATAAGGGCATCAATAGCAGAAAATGAGATATTTAAAGTTTTATGGGGTAAAATAGTTTTACGGCCTAGAATAGTTTCATGGCCTAGAATTTAATTCCAAATAATTAAAATATGCTTAAGAGAATTGAGGATCTCCTAAATATATATAAGTAAGAGCATATATACAGTTTAGAAACATATCTCGTTACACTTTAAACCTAGAAAATAATATAGAGTGCCTAGCTGAATTAGGTAAAAGAGTTCCGGTATATTATTAAGTGCGTAAAATGCATCTTAAAAGCGCTTATTCTTTAACAGCTACCATAAATCTTTCTCTTTTGTGGCTGTGAGCCGACTCCGCCATCGGTTCTCTAATTTATTATCGTTTCTTTAACAATAATATAAGATCTTATAAAATATTTCTCCGTCTAAAAAGGGCTGCTCGTTTCTAAAGGCCTCTATAATATTTATTAAAGCGTTTAAAGAGAGTTCTGGAAATTACGTTAGACACTTATAAGGGGTATAAATATTAAAACTTACGCTTAGAGTAAAGCTTAACAGTCCACCATTAATTATTTAGATCTAGAACTTGCTTAGTAGCACAGATGCGGTATAATTTATTAAGGCAATTAACAGGTTATAGGAAGGTAGGGAATCTTTATAGTGTCTTCCTTCTAATAAAGTATATTCTTATTAATACTAGAGACCCTAAGGGCATCTATAAGTGCGTTATTATCTACAATAGCCTTAATAAAATGTTCCTTAGTTAATCAATCGTAACTAGTTCTCTTAAAAATATTTTTTAGAACTATAACTTTTTTTTAAACGGCCCACGATAATATTTACGCGCTAAAGGATGCCCGAAATTAAGTACCCTAAGGTTAATCTTTATAACCCCTCTAAAACACTACGCTTTAATAGCTATAAAGTCTTTATCTAGCGTATCTATTACTATTACCTCTTCTTCTAAGTGCAGTACGAGCTGTAAAAAATCTTAAAAGTAGTTATAATGTAAGCCTAGTTTATAAAAGATTAAAAGAGGGCGAAATGTTATCCGCTACTCTAAAAACCGCGTATATCTAAAAGTATAAAAAATTCAGGGTTTAAGGATCCTGGAATTTGGTTTCTTAAATCTAGATTTCGATTTTTCCAATCCAGCATCGCTAAACTAGATCCCAAATTCGTTTTCTAGAAAATCGACTAAGCACTGCCTCCAATAGTGTGTTAATTCTCCTATATTTAAGGCGTAGTTTATTAAACTATACTAAGAAAGCAGTTACGGAGAGTAGCTTATATGCCAGAATATAAAACAACTAGTTAATAGTTTGTTAAGCCAAGCGCTTTTAAATCCCCTAACCCTTATTAATAGCCGTATAGATATTTGTGTTGGAACAATATAAGTATAAATCCGTCTCCGTCTCCGTCTCCGTTTCCCTTAAAACTCCTACTATATATTTTTTACGTTATCGTTATTATAATAGATCATCTTTAAAACCAAGGAAATAGTAAGAAAGTGTTTTAACTTATATCCTACAACCAAATTATATACTTATTAAGTAATAGATTAGACTTCTATAACAAAGTCTCCTAAATATACTTATAAAAATCCAGGCTTATTATAACTAGAAGATTCTAAATCTAATACTAACTCTAGCTCTAAAGAGGAAACCGACATTCTAGAAAATGCTACAGAGGTGCCTCTATACCTATGAAAAAAGAAAGTAAATAAGTCTAACGGGCAGTTCTAATGCATAGTTAAGGGGTACGCCTCCCGTTTTACAGCAATAACTTCCCTTCTAAGACATACCCGCTACCTAGTAACGGCAGAACCGCCATATACTCTCCACGCTACCTACTATAATCGGCTAGAAAATTGTTATTATGCAGCCTATAAAAAGCAATATAAAACTTTAAAAATAATTAGTTAATATCGTAAAAGCCAGCACCTAGATAAATACGAAAACCTAATAGGAGTAAAGATCCTACCGCAAAAGTTTTAGCCAGTAAAGCCCCAGCCTATAAATCTTTAGCTAGAAAATCTCTAACCGCTAAAGCCCTAGCCAGCAAGGCCTTAGCTAATAAATCCTTAGCCAGCAAAACCTTAACTAGAAAATCCCCAGCTAATAGAGCCCTAGTTAGTAAAGCATTAGCTAATAAAGCCTTAGTCAGAAAGCCCTTAGCTAGAGGAGCCTTAGCTAGAAAATACTTAGCTAGTAGAGCCTCAGCCAAGATATACGTATTTAAAATAACCCACTCTTTTATTTACTAATATTAATCTATTAATTAGTAATATATAAGCAATCTTCAACCTCTATTTAAGAGAAGCGTTTACTAAGCTCTTTAACTACCTTAGATAGTAGCGCTATTTCTACTAGCAGCCAAAATCATAAGGTTTTCTCACAAGACTAATACTTTCTTAGTACTAGGCTCAATTTCAATTACTCTCTACTTTAAGGTAACTGGGTCTCTAATAGTCTTAATATAAACCCACAAACCGCGAAACGCTAAAGACGTAATAAAAGCTATAAGCTAGCTCCTATCCCACTATACAGTACGCTATAGCTAATAGGTACTAGTACTTTATAACTCCTTGCCAATTTTAGATAGCTAAGCTCAGGAGTACCTAAATTTAAAAGCCTTAAGTAAACCTACTTCCTTAACGGATAAATAGCCTATCGCCCTTAGGGAACTTAATTAAGATGCCGAAGCACTCCTAAATATAGAGATTTAAATAATAGGTTTAGGTTACTCCTTAAATTATATAGGAGAGGCCCTACCGCAAAGATATATTTCAGAATCTCACCACTTATCGCCGCGGTAAAGCTTGTCTATTAACCCTCAATATAGAGCCGCCAGATTCCCTGTTATAGTACAGCAGCTCTTAGAATTTTACAGTGCAAAGTTTAATTACTCTAAGGCTCTAGAGTTAGTTTTTCCATAGCCTATTAAGGGAGGATACCCAACAATAGCTCTAGGTAAGGGTATAACAGTAGCATTTTTAATAAAATTTGCTTTTAATTTGCTATAGTACGCAGAATTAAATCTAACGGAAAAACCGCACTAAAGGATTCCTAAAAAGCATAAAACTTCTCTCTACGCGAACTATAGCCCAGCCTATTTTTCCTAGGCCTATAGCAATTAAATTATACGGGAATGCTACTACGGCTTCTTCCTTACTTTGTTTCCTTATAAAGACCACAAAAATACTATTATCTATAACCAAATTATTATTGCTAACCGTATCATTTATATCTATCTTAACCTTTACTTTATACTATATATTTCTTAGCAAATATATATCTCTATAAGTTATAATGGGAATTACCAAGTTAGAGGCTTTCTCCTTAAGCTTCTTATTAGATAGATCCTTAACACCTTCTTCTATAATCTCTACTATTTATATATAATAGTAGAATGTCTTCCGCTACCTTATTTTAAAATGCCATCTACAGGTTAAAGGACGCAGGTATAAATTTATAGCTAAAAGAGGGAGAGCTAACGAGCTAAAGTTAGAATATAGCCCTATATAAACTTCTTTACTTAAATATACTTAGTTTGCTCTTTACCTATTGTAACTGTTTTATAGGAACATAAAGCAAGTTAAATATTAGGATGGGTTGCGATAAAGAGTAAGTAGTTATATAAAGAAAAAAGAATATAAAAATATTGGCGCCCAACACACAAATTCCCGTTTTGGAAGGTAGGGCTATACAGTACCCCACTACTTAACGGAAATTGCGTTATTACCATTCTGGTTAAAAGCAAGCATTAATCACGTATAGCCGTAACGTTTAGCTACCCGCTTTAAAGGTAATTCAAACTAATTATATATAGTTTTCATTAAAATCAATTTAAATAAAGGCAATAGCCCCTAAGAATATAATGCTATAACTTCATATACCTAAGTCTTTACTCTTAGTCTTTGTTGTTCGGTTTCTAAATAACAAATTAACTTTTTTTACGTTGTCCAAGACAGTCCTTTTGGCCTAGACTAAGTATTTAATCAGCTAGTCTATCGGCTCGTTTAGCGTGTTCTTTATTAACTTCCTTTTCCGGAAGAGATTTATTAGCATAAAGATAGTAAATAAACACTACTTATGCTTCGCCTTGTTCCTTAATACTAGATAAAGTATATAATAGCCAAAAGTTACGCAAAAATCTAGCTTAAGATTAAAACATTTAATATTAACTAGATTAAAGTAATATATATATATTACCTAGTTCTATAATAAAGGTTACCCTTTCTTCTATTAGTTGCTCTTAAGAACCTTTACCAATATCCATTATAAAGGTTACTTTATTACCTAAAAAGGCCATACACTATACTGCAGTAATTTTAGGATTTCCCTTAAATCGTAGGTCTCGGCCGAGTTTAGAGGATATTCTATTAAACTTATAAGGCAAATAGTCTGTAATATAGAATGACTTTTAAGTGTAAAAGAGTATTAAACGGACAACCTATAAGTATATTAGCGTTTAATTAACTTTAAGAGAGTTAAAAGGCCATAGGCTATATCATTAATAATAATATCCTCCCTAATAATATTACTTAGGGATTTATTCTTAATAACCCCTTTTAGGTAAAGGGCGCCTTTAGACTATAAAGTGCATATAGCCTCGCTTAGATCGGTTAGTAAAAAGAGCGTCTATTTAAGTCCGAGCGCTTATATCTATATACTCTGTGTATCTATAGCTTAGTTGCTAACGCGCTTATACTAGTTTAAAAGTAAGGAGTTATCTTGGTGGGGCGTAGTTAAGTTACGTGCGATATTTAGGTCGTTGTACATATTGCAGAAAATTTTAAAATGCTCCCCCCCTAGCGTTACTATAGCCTAGGAGAAGTTGAGTAAAGAGGGAAATTTAGCTGCGGGAGGTATATTTGCGGTCCGCTTCTTATAGATTATAAATAGACTATATATACCCACTACATTCTAGTAGTTGCGAGAGAAAGAGAGAAAAGAGAGAGAGAGAGAAAGAGAGAGAAAAGAGAGAAGGATGGGAAGTAGGGCGAAAAAGAGAGATGATATCCGATTAAACCTATATTTAAAATACTTTTTAAGAAAAAAGTAAGGCTTCGGGTACGCTCGCTAAGCCTACCGCTAGGCTCCTAACTAGTTAAGCAGCAAGGCGTACTATACCACTAGTAATATTTTACTGCTATAAAATATCTTTAACTAAAATATACGCTAACAGCTAAAATAGGAAATGTATAAACTATTAAGAAATTAAAGCGCTATTCGCATTAACTTAAAAACATATTCGCGGTATAAATAATAGATAGAATATGCGATAACTGCGCTTAGGTTAACTAAAAATAGCGGAGTATAAATACCTAATTATTTTAAGCTACAAATTGCCTTTTCGCCTTAAAATTTAGCGCCGTAGGTATATATATATAACTTAAGTGGCAGTTTTAATGTAGATTTAGAAACAAGCTCGCAAGACGCAATTAATATAAGTATTAAGTTTAGAGTCGGATCGGATTAGATTAAAAGTATAGCTTTCTTTGTTACCTTATAAAGTCGATTTCGCCTATAAAGATAGAAATTAATGTAATTAAACTGGGGTTCTTAATAAGAAGGCATAAGTAATTATCCGCTATAACAGAGCAAGTCTAAATTCGCCTAGTAATCGCCATAGGCCATTATATAGAACACCTTGTTTCCATTACGTATTCCCGCCTCCCTTTATCTAAAAGGTAAGTTAAAATCACGTAGCAGCTATAGAATTATTTTTTATAATAGTAAACGTAATATCACACTAATTATAACTAATTACATGCCTAAAAGCTGCTCTACCAATACTATCTCGCTATAACTCCATAATTAGTCTTAAGTATAGCACCTTAGCTAAATAAAACTTGGTTCTAGAAATCTAGTAATATAATAGGTGCTCTTACCTAAACTAGTAAAAAGTCCTTACCTATAAGACTTTTCTTTAGGCGGCTTACTTTTAATAGTTAGGACACTCTATACGCAGCTTCTAATTAAGACTCCGTACTTATTTAATAGCTATCTTCTTCCATATATCCTACCCTCTAATTTTAGTGTATACGAAACTAAGTAGGCCAATAGTTATCTTACTACCGCTTCCTCTAGATGCAAAAAATTAATATCTCTAACTGGAAATAGTTCCAGACGTTCTTTTGGTGTATATTTAAATATAACTAAGTACATATTATAGCTTAAGTTAAGCAGCTCTAAAGATGGCAAACTTTTAAATAAAACGTTATTAACGATACAGATTTACTAATACACTTTCACTAACAAAAACCTGTAAAGCTTTGTTGTTAAGTTAGAGAATATTATTATAGGAAATATCTGGTGTATATTTAGTCTAGGTTAATATTTAAGATCTAGTTTAGAACGATATTAAGTCCACTATATATAATTTAATATTTAAAGTACCAAGGCGGGGAATATACGTGCAACAGGGTTTAAAGTCTAAAGATTAAGATTTAAGGTTAGGGGATCTGGCCTAGGACAATAGATAGAGAAAACGAGTAAATTTAGAGCTTATAAGAGATAAGGTGCCCAAATTGCCGCATAAGGTACCAAAATAAGGGATAGTGGATTTTCCTAGTCAGCTAGGTCACAGGAATAAGGAGGTAAAGCGTTAGGGAGAGTAGGAAAAGGGCTATAATACTAGACCATTTAGAAAGATTACTCTAATACGAGCGTAAGATAAAGGAGAGAAGTAAAGTATAGCAGCTAAGAAACAAACGCCTGGCATATATAATCTCTATATATATTCGGAGTAGCTAAGGAGCTAAAGTAAGACTATATAATCTCGGCGACTATAACTTCTTCCGTCCTAGGTTAAGGAGAAAGGTAATTCCCATATATAGACACGAACGAGCTATAAGGCTACTCTAAACTCAAAATTCGTAGCAAGTTTTATTTTTCCCATTATATACAGGTCGCTGGCCACTATTTACAGGTTATTGGCCACTTTTTACAGGTCGCTAGCCACTATATTCAGGCCGCTGGCCACTATTTATAAGTCATTAGCTACTATATATAGGTCGCTGGCTACTATATACAGCGACTCGCTAATAGGATAGACTAAAGCAACTTTTAAAAGCGAGGCTCCGATTTTAACTACTAGTAGCAATAGCTCTAATTTGTTAAGTCTATATCCAGCGCCTCCTATATATAGATCTTCCAGTAAGATCTGTGTTCCCCCTTAGGGCTAATTTCCACTTTTATATTATCTAATAGTTCTTAGGTTAATTGTAAACGATATACTAAATATAGCGATTTATATATCGCATTAATAAAGCATAGAGAGAGCTAATATATAGCTAGTTTCGCCCAGTAATGCTAAGTATATACGGTTACCTTCTTATTGCCCTAATTTCCTCCCTATATTTATCTCCTTGCGGCTCTTAAACTATGCTCTAATTTGCCCTATTTACTAGCCATTCACTCTTTAGCATAAATTGCTTTATTTTAATCTCTAGCTTATTTATGCCGGCTGTCGATTCCTTTATCTACTATATCTAGCTACTTATTATACTAGCTTCCAAATTAAACTAAGATTTTAGCTACAGTACCTTAGTTAAGGAATCTCGCCTAAATACCATATTATTCGTCAAGACAGATCTAGAAAAAGCTGTTCCTAAGCCAACCCTAGCTCATTAAACCACAAGCCCAGTAATTAAAAGTCCTCCTTTTATCCGTCAACTATCCTATCTAAAAGGCTACTAAAGGGCACCTTAACCCAACAACTTCTTCTAACTTTAGTGTAAACTTCTTTAAGTTAATAACGTAGATAAATATAATGTAGAATATACCAGTTACAGAATAATACACTTTTTCACCCTAGAGGAACGGCATTTGTTCTGTAATATTATAAAGGAAAATAAATCCAAATTGCTAGAGCATTTTCTCTACTTAGATAAGTTTTATCTGTCGCTATTTAATATTACTAAGACTATCAAACTTTAAGTAAGTTTAATCTTAAATACACTATAGCTACTTTAATTTAGCTATAGGAGAAAGCGAAAATAATTCTATCAAGCTAGCGCGAATATATTAAGGAAAAGGGTATAAAGAATGCTAGGCTATTATAGGCACCGGAAATCATAATGTGGTGATTTAACTAGGTAGGTTATAGCATTTATATTTATAGTAGCTACTTTTTATACTATTTAGTAGAGTGTTTAGTAATAGATTCCGGTATATAATTATAATAAAATCTTTACGCCCCTAAATTAGTTGGCTTACGCTATTATAGAGCATCTAGTTTATACAGCCAGACAATCCAAAATTAGTGCCCCTATGGTAGATAAGAATCCATACCACTAATATCTTCGCTTTAATTCAGCCGCTTAGTAGCCCGTTAGCCAGTAAATATATTTATAAAATAACTCTCGTCTCTGCCCTAATATTCTATAACCATCCCTCTTTCTTACTATTAACACTTAACCAACCTAAAGCCCAAAAAATGGATATTAGAAGTCTAATTTGCTTAGTTACACCACTGCAAGCGCCTAAGAGATTAACGCTACTAAAAGCTTTAATATTAATCTCCCTACCTTTAACACTACCAATTAACTTCGCAACACTAGATACTTAGCAGATATACGCGTTAACAGTTTATACTGCCGATGCTCTCTAATTAATTAATTACTCTACTAATACCCAATATAGTATAACACGGCCAGGTTTTATCCTAATAGCCGCAACCCTATTATAGGTTTACTACCTTTAAAATTAGAGTATTTACTATTACCAGACTTAGGGGTTTTAGAATTAGTTAGTCTTGTACTAATATATCCTTAGAGAACACATGTATAAATAGTTCGTACTGTTAATACTCCCTCTTTAATTACTTTACTAATACCTAATAAAGTAGAACATAGCTAGCTCCTATCCTAATAGCCGCAACTCTAACACAGACTTACTACCTTTAAGATTAAAGTCTTTACCTTTGCTAGCCTTAACTAATTTAGAATTAGTTAACCTCGCGCTAATATACCCTTAACAAACACACGCGTTAATAGTTCGTACTACTAGTACTTACCTAATTCTTACCCTACTAATGCCTAATATAGTATAATACGGCTAGACATTCTCCTAAGAGCGGCAAGCCTTCTACTAACAGAAATACAACGCTTATCTCCTCTCCTACTATTAGCAAGCCATCTACAAATACTTCTTTATAAAGTCGTCTAGGCGGAAAGAAGTATCGCGATAATACTTACTATACGCAACCGGATAAACAAAAAAAGGAAGAAACGTGGGAGAGGATTATAGAGTCTTATCTAGATACAATTATAACAAATTATAAGAATTATTATCTAAATAAGTGCAACCTTTTATTATCGCTAGGACTTAGCAATCCTAATATTATAATTAGTAGGGAATCTAGCATTACCAGTAATATATTAAGTGTTTCCTTAAACAAGTTAATACGCCCATACTCTTTCCGTTCGTTCTATTATTCTTTCCTTCGCGTATATTTAACTAAAAGTTCCTAAAATACTTTAGAATGTTAAAGTGGAAGGATGCCTTAAAAATAAACTTATTAAAATAGATGGTTAATAAAGGGTTTAGTTAGGATCAAATTGCATAAAAGCTAGGGTTAATAAAGAATAATTATCAACTAGAGTACCGTTATGCCACCTCTAGCGATTAAAGGCCTAGTATAATATAGTTAAATAATTAAGATACAGACCTATTAAATTTAAGAGCGAGCTTAGTTAGATTTAAATCGATTGCCGTAATACTTAAGTTATATACACCACTCCAATATATATTAAGATACGAATTATACGCACCCTACCTTGCTAGCTCTAAAGTATTTTACTTATTACTATTACAGTTTATACAGCAGCAATAATCGTAAAATTGATTAGCCCCTTCCCCCTAGTCTATGCCTTTTAGGCTGCTCTAATCTTCCCTTAAAAGGCATATACTAGACATATAAGGAAGATAAAATTCTTATCTCTATAAAAGGTAACCTATATAATAAGGTCGCTATTGTAAAAAAGTTCCCGGGCAAAATAGAAACTATATATTGCCTTTAATATAACTACCTTAAAAGAGTAGAGCACTACCTAAGCTAAATACTACTATTACTAACATCTAGCACTAAATCTAGCATCACTAGCGAGCAACCTAATTTCATTAGCAGCAATTATAGGAAAACTCCCACTCTGCTTAAATACCGCTAACTCTACATCCCATTCTTCTATATCCCTACTCCTACCATTATAAATCCCCTCGCGGATAACATTAAGCTATAACGCTAGGGCTATAGTTTTAAGTAGACAGATACCGAAAAGGCCCTTCTCTTAAAATTGGGCGGTGTCGATCCGGAATAGTTATATATTGCAATAATATTTCTAAAAAGGTCGGGACTTTTATATAAGAGAGAGTATTATAAATTAGCCCCCGCTAAATAGGCGTAGGGACTAAATTAGGATCCTTTATAGATAAAAAAATACTAAATTAAGGGAAGTAAACTTAGGATAGGAAGCTATAGGAGTGGCTTTAAGAGGATTCTTATAGGCATATAAGCAAAAGTTTAATAAGCTATAAATTAGCCGTTAAGAATTATGTATTTATTAATCTAAATAAAGTTTATACTATAGCAACCCTATAGGATATCTTAGCCTACTTAAGCAGAAAGTGGCTTTTTTTAAACCTATATACGCGCCTTATAACCCCAGGCGTTATATAATATCATAGCAGGTATAAATAAGTGGCGTTAGCTAGTTATCCGCCATATTTAGCAGCCTGCGCCTTATACACTACTTTGTCTAGCCATTTACTGGCCTTCCGCCGTATATAAATAGCTATCCTCCCACCTCTTAAGAGCGGGACACTTCTTACTTAGCCTCTTACCCGGCTTAATAGATACTAACGCTAATATATAGCGCAGAAAACTCTCTAATAACCATAATGCCTATATAATAGTAAGAAGCCACTAGTAAATCTAATTTGGAACAACTAAAGGCGATATATACTCCCGATTTAGGCCCTAGTTTAATTAATTATATACTAACCTCCAACACACCTATAGAGGGAGGCCAACCTTCCTTAGTTATACCACTTAAGATATAGTAAGAGAAGGAATCGAAGATAGAGGAAAAGGTAAGAAAGTAAGCATGACTTCTATAACGTATATTCTAATCCGTAAAGGCTAAGAGAAATATCCAAGATATTATTTTTATAGAAGAGCCTAATAAGAATATTATATATATTAAAGACCACTTAAGACGCCAAAAATTTATTAACTACCTAAAACTAGGGAGGAAAGCATAAAAAAGGCCACTAAACTGACCTTACCGTACCTCTACCTCTACCTCCCCCACTTTAAAGTTATATAATGAGTACGGCAGAGCAAATAATTAATCTAGTTTAAATTTCATTAGAGAAACAGGTAGCCGAAATTAAGGACGGGATAGTAAAGTAGGTAACTATACTAAAGAATACTACGCAGAACTAATATAATAAACTTAGAAAGGGGACGGAAAAGCAGATTGCTGCACTAAAGGACGCCGTAGGGAGAGAGTGTAAGGAGGTTAAGAAGGGAACAGTAAAGAAGCTTAAAATACTAAGGAATGCCTAGGACGTTTAGCTTAAAGCTCTTAAGGATATAATAAGATAGGCTAAAAACCTACTAAGACGGACTAGCAATGGTTTTTAAGGGATATAATTAGACTTGCTTTTTAGCAAATCCTAATATACTCTCCTAAAATTTAGATATTTATTAAACGTTAAGCTTTATAACTTTATACTGGTAATCTCTATCTCCCTAATAGCGTTTACGATATATTGCTCTCTTTAATGGATTAAATATCAACATTTAAGCGGTCTTTATTTATATCTCTTTACTATTAGGCCCTTCTATAGCTTAAGCGTGGTATTACGTATATACAATATTACGTAAACTTGTTAGATAGGCCCTCCCACTAAAGAAATCCTTTTCATTTTCCTATTTCTCGGTTCCCAATTCTAAATTTCCGTTTTTAGTTTCCTAAATCCTAAATCCTAACTTTAAAACAACTTTTTATATTTAACGTTTAGTAAAAATAAGTAATAATAGTCCAATAGAATAAATACCTCTTACGCTACCTCTTCTTCTATAAACAAATTTTAAATCCTTCTATAGTAAAGGGTAATCTACCTTATATTTGCCAGGTTAAATCACTGGCTTTATATCCTTAAAATATACTTTAATACTACTATATAGCCGGCTACTTAGACAATAAGCCTTCTACTACCAGATTTCTATTACTTATTTAGATCCTATTAGTATAAAGTTAATATATATATCTCTCTTCGTCTAGAAATGCTACTACTTTCGTTAATAACCAAATTACCACAGCGCTCTAAAAGTTTAGCGTTATTACGGGCTATAGAATATAGACAAGAAGCGGAGTTTTATATTTTACTAGAAGCAGGAGCTAATATCTAAGTAACGGATAATTTCAATTGGACGCCACTGTTATTGGCTACAAGTGACGGTTATAAGGCGGTAGTAAAACTACTTCTTATACGGGATAACATCAATCCAAACTCTAAGGATAAATTTGGGGCTATACCACTGTTATTAGCTGCAGAATATAGAAGTGAGGCAGTAGTAGAGCTACTACTTACGCAAAATAACGTTAATCCAGATCCTAAGAGCGCTCTTAGAGATATACCGCTATTATAGGCCGCGACAAACGGGCATAAGGGGGTAGTAAAGCTACTATTAGCGTAGGATGGTGTTAGCCTAAACCCTAAGGGCTTCTATAATTAAATACTACTATTAGCAGCTACAGAGCGCGGGCACGAGGTAATAGTAGAGCTACTGCTAACAAAGGACGGCATCAGCCTAAACTCTACTAATATTAAAGGTCGGACTCCACTCTTATAGGCTACAGAAAGTGGATAAGAGGGGATAGTAAAGCTACTACTTACGCGGAAAGGCGTTAACTCTAACTCTAAGGATAGCAATAATTGGACACCACTCTTATAGGCTGCTTAATGGGCATATAAGACTATAGTAGAGCTGTTGCTTAAGGACGGCGTTGACGCGAAATCTAAAGATAAGTATGGTAAAACGCCGTTATAATAGGCAGTAGAGGGCTGGCATAAGATAAGAGAAATGTATTTATTAAATACGCGGCTAGTAGGGTTTATAGACGAGATATACAAGCTAGTAGTTTAGCTACTACTTAGAAAGGATAATAATATAGGCTTTAACACTATATATACTTAACTTTCCTATAAATTAAAAGACTAGTCACTAAGAAAGATTAAAGGCTGCGGTTAACTTCCTTATGCTAAGCAAACTATTATTATAGACTCCGATGTTGTCCTCTCCCTATCTATCTTCGTGCCAGCTACCTCCTAATTTTGCATCGCTATTAAGTTATAGGGGCGTAGCCTTATCTAAAAGATATCTAGCGATCTCTTGGCAGTCCCTATAAATTGTGTAGTTAATTAGGCCGTGAAATTTTGGCCTTAATCTACGTAATAGGGGTTCCTTATTTATCTATATAATGGGATTACATCTATTTCTAGTTTTCGCCGCCTTATAAAGGCGCGTGGCTAGCTAAAATATACCTAGTTTTTTTAGCTAAGTGCCCATAATCAGAATAAGATCTGGAACTTAACGTTTAGCATCCTAAGACATAGCTGCAATCGCGTCCTTATCTTAATTGTTAATTTCTCTATTAAGAAGTACATCGGGCCAAAGCATACTAATATCTCTAGACCGTTTCCCTTCGCCTTATTAGTCTATATCTTTCCTAATATAATTAGGACAAGCCAATAGTTCCGATCCCTAAAAGTACTTTAGGTTAAAGGCTAAGCGCCATTTACACTTATAGCAGATTATCCTATCTAGTTAACCGTAAAGTTCTATTGTCTTTATCTATAGGCCCTTCTTAGTTAAAGGAGAGTCTAGAGATAACGACTGGAATTTATTATAAAGTCCGTTAATATTCTGCGTAAAGTGTTAAAGGATACGCTTATTGTTTTCGTTCGCAAGTTAGTAGAAGTTAATAGGTATAGCATAAAAAGCTAGCTCATTTATAATACAAAAGCCCCTATATATATTTTGAGTTAAATAATCGTTATTATAATTATTAATGTTAAATAGGCTATGTCTAGACTGGCGCCTAGAAAATATAAGGTTTTAAAGGGTATAAACGATATTCTTATACTTAAGTTAATAGGAGTTAGTAAGAACGGCACGAGAAGCTTTCTTATTTATAATACAAACATTACCGTGCATATTTTCGGTGGAATTACCGTTATTATAATTACTAATCTTAAACGGGTTACGTCTAGATTGGTGCCTATAAAGCGTATAAAAGTCAGAAACTATAAGCATTAAGAGTTAGAAAAGTAGCTCTTTACGGTTTCCAATACATAAGACTTACTTTTCGCAGCTACTAAAATGCTAGCACCGCTTAGAATAATAATCTTCTTCCTTACTATAAACACCTTTTTAAAATCCTTAAGTAAGATCTCTTTAAGGGATTTCGGTTTAAAATAAGGCTTGCTATCTTTAGTAAAATATGGTTGCCTTTTAGGGTGAATTTATTTAGGCATTTTAGTTTAATAAATTAACTATATAAAGAAAGAAGTGAGGACAAAAGATACATAGAGTAGGTAGTGGGGGTACTAGTAGTTATACTTCGTTTTACACTAATAGAGATACCAAAGAGGGGCAAGTTGGTGTAAGGTAAACACAAAGTGCATTCTAGGAACAGAGCTTCACTATACTCCTATTACACACCCTATAGTCCAATCAATACTATTATAATATATAACGGGCCATCTAAGTAAAACTATCTAGGGGTTCTATATAAACCGGCGAGGTAGAGTATAAATAGCCTTGCTATAATCGCCTTAGTTGCCTAAATAGCCGTAAGTAGTAAGCGCTAATTAAGGGTCACCTACTAAGCAGAGCCTTAGGTGGGCGTAGAAGTTTCGTTTAAGTAAGCAGATTAGTGTTTCGTGCTAGGGCCTTAGGCATACAAATAATTTTAATAGTAGAAATTAAGAATATCAAAAGTAAGAAGGCTAAATAGGCTTGCGGCGGCTTAAGCTGTCTATTACGGTACAGCATCCCCTTACCCATTTTAGTTATTTTACTTCGTTTTGAAATTAAGGGCCTATTAACCATAAATCTAGCATATAAGTTAAATATTTAAGACTTAGTATTACCAAGGGTCCTTAGACTAAGGCAGTATAGCACTTTAGTAACCCGTTAGCTCTATAAAAGCATCTACCTTTCTAAGATTAGAATTTATACAGTTACAGCGAATAAAAATAAGGTAGAGTAACGGTACTACCTTTTAGGGTATCGTCTCGGGGCTTATATAAAGGTTAGCTTTCTAAACATAAATAGGCATCCCCTAGGCCCTTTTGTTAAAGAAACTATCCTACACTAAGACGTTAAAAAGACAGCATACCTATTCTTAATGGCTCTTATTTACGGCTTTATTAATATTACTCTCTTAGGAAATCCTATTTTCGGCTTAACCCTAGTAAAAATCTCTAAGAATTCCATAGTTAATAGCTAGGTAAGAAGTACGGCATTTCTAAATAACCTAAAAGGACCAGTCCTAAGCCAGATAATAATAGCATTAGAGTAAAGCATAATCGTAGGCACCTAGTTTACGGCGGTTAATAGTATGACTGGAACCGAAGGGGACTTAATTAATAAATCTAGCTGGGTGCTTAACTTTAAAGGATAATATAATAGAATTAACGAGAACGCGCCTTTAATTAATAATAAAGCTATAGATGACGCCAAATTCCTTACTAAAGTTAAGGGTGCATTTTTAGATAAAGGTACATTCCAGCATCTCCTTTATAGAAAATCGGAATCTTAACCTACTAACTACTCTTTTTTTTTAGAGAGAAGTAGCATTTAAGAAGAATCCGAACTTTTAGGAGTAAGGTATAAAGATATATTATCTACTATAGCGTTAGATTAACCTGCGGACGATAACTATAAAATTACTACTTATAAACGCAAATCTGCTTCCCCTTATAAGTACAAACCTGCTTCGCCTTGTAAGTAAAGGTCAGCAATATAGCGTAAGTAAAAAGCAGTCCCGCCTTATAAGAATACTCCTATTATGCCTTAAAGATCTACTAAAAAAAGTAAGCGCATAGCGATAGACCTCTTTAGGCGAATACAGTACGGATATAAGCCTAATTTGGGTACCTTAACGGATAAAATAGACTTAAGATGGATTAAAATGCAGATAGAGTGGCTAGTATTAACAAAGGTAGTAAAAGGTAAAGAGAATTATACTTTATAAACAAAGATACGAAAGTTTAAAGAGATTCTAGAATTAAAGTTAGAGTAAGCATACTTAGCTAAGATAGAACCTCTAGAGGTATAAAAATATATATATCGAATCTAATAGGTATAGAGGCGTATACTCTTAGGTTATAAGGGAAGGAATAGGATTAAGAGTTATAGGGATATCCTTAATAATTTATATAGCTATTTAGATATATTCTACTTCTAAAGCCTATAACGGCAATAATAAGTAAGGTTATTCTATATAAAGAACTAAAATAGACTTATTATACTTTTAAGGCTATTAGAGTTGGGTTAGATGACGTTTATTTATAGTTAATGCAGTATCACATATAAGTAAACCTATGTTAATTAATATTAGCCTAAGTGCGTTATAATTAATCTAATAGATATATTTACTAAAACTAATTGTATAGATTCGCCCCCTAATTGCAACTTATTTTAATAAGATATTATTTATATCGCGAGACTAAACGCGCTAGGAGTACTTTGTGGAAACGGATAAAGGAAGCTAGTGCTATTCTAATAAGTAACACTTACTATAATACTTGCCTAATCTACCTAAAACGTATTATAATCGCCACTACCACTTATAATATCTACGAGAGAATATAATATAGCGCGTTAACTAACGTACTGCCTTGGCTGGATAAGTATAGCCCTTATAAGAGGGATAAGGGGTAATACCATTAAAGAGCAGCCGTGCTATTTGGCGAGCTTTAGGGAATCTTAAAGCTAGCGGTTTAGTCCCTAGAACAGTTATAAGGTCTTATAATTATAAAGAGAGGGAGAAAGGTAGGATCTGTAAAGTTTAAGGTTGCCTTATATAACGCATTTCGCGAATTGAATAATCTATATAGCCCTATTAGCATAGCTCTAGGAGTTTTTAGTATCGAAACGTACTAGAAATCTAGTTTGTTTCCTACATTTACCTATGTAATAGGATTTATTAGGCATAGGAGAGAATTTTTAAAGGGAAAGAGAATGCCTAAAGATAGGGTAGGAAGGAGAAGGAGTGTAATTCTAATTATATTTGCGCTATACTGTGCTCTTAGTTTAGAGGGCTTCTCTAGCTTAAATATATAGGTATATTCCTTATGTTTCTAAATTAGGATTTAGTTTTATAGATCCTAGAATACGAAACTTATATATATATAATGGCTTAGTTTCTAAAACCGTAAAACCGGAACCGGATTTTTAAATCCTAGTTTTAAATTGCTATTTAGGGTTTAATAAAACAACCCTTTTAGTGATATAGCGTAGTGTATATATAGTCGGCTGAGCGCATATAATACTATTAACCTTAGAGTTATTACCATTATATCTTATCCTTAACCACTTCATTAAAATTACTTAAAAAAAGATTGTGTTACGTTTACGGTACCAAATAAACGCATTATTAGGAAGATTATAAAATCTACCACTTAAGACGAAAATCTTTAAGTTATGGCCGCCGGGAAAGCACTATAGAAAAAAGCAAAAGAACTAGTTTATCTTTTCTCTTAGTATAAGGTAGACTCCTTACTAATAAAGAGAAGGAATGAGATCTAAGTGAGCTTCTTATTAACCGCTAAATAGCACTAAAAGAACTGGTCCTTTTAGTAGCGCCAATTAGGACAATATATAGCCCTAAATCCCGGTTAACACCTTTACCCGCCTCCCCTACTATTGCATCCTTTACTGCCTTTAATAACCGTTATATAAGAACTAAAACCTTTACTAGTTTCTCTAAGCCTACTATATAGGCCGCGAAAACTAATAAATCCGCCTTAATCTACTAAGGATAATTATAGGAGGCAGGTGCTATCCCTATACAATAAAGTATAGCCTCTTAACTCTCCTTTGCTAAAACCGCAACTAAGGCAAATCCCGTTTAGATCTAATAATAGAAACATTTCTAAGGAAGGAGAATCTTAGCCTATCTTTAGTTTGATATTTCTATTAAACCAAACTTAAAACTTTATAAGGAGAGCTTAGGGGAAATGGGTGGAATAGGCAAAATAGGTAGAATGGGTGGAATAGGTATAATAGAATAATTATATAAAATTTAAGCCTTTAACCAGATTTTAATATCTAAATGTAAGGTGTACTAACCGTTTATATAGTACTTAAAAGCGGTTCTCTTAAAATATCTCCATAAGGCTCTTAAAGTGATATAGTACTAGGCTCCCTATTTATACAAAAGATAGGAAATAGCTAGGTGCTATTTAATAAGCGGACTTAAAGGAGTAGGGTTGTAATAGGCCCGGAAGGTATTATAAGACATCTCCCAGTTTCCATTATAGTAAGGTCTTTTAACTTTAGGTATAATTAAAAAGGGGTATATCTAAAGGTTAAGATCTTAGAAATAAGAACTAGGATGCGAACCAGGATACGAACCGGAATTCTAGAAACGAGAAAAAGGAACCGGGATTCTAGAAACGGAAAAGTGGTTTTCTATAAGCGAGCGCATTGATCTTTCTAAATCTTACAGTATTTACTTTTAAGACTTTAAAAAATAGATAGTTTATTTAGTACTCTATACATCCGGATTATCCATAAACTATCTTTATATTTATTATTCTCTACCTAAAGTTACTGAATAACTATAAAAGTTTATAAATTATAAGACTAACGCTATAAGAACACCTTCTATATAGTAGCTTAATCTAAGTAATAGATCTCTAGCGCTATTAGAAATTTTAGGCGAGATTAAGAATAAGCTTTAAGAACTACTAGTTAACGTAACCTTACCTACACTTAAGAGAACTATAGGGTTAGTAACTATAGGAGATAATAAAACCTCGGAGCTCTTAGAAGGGAAAGGATAGGTATTAGTAGTAGGAAGTATAACTAGGGCTGCTTTAATAGTAGAGTTTTAAGCATTTTTTATAAACTGGTCTGCCTCGTCTCTAGGGTTTACGCTGAAAACCATGCTAGCATAGCAATGAGACTTGCGGAACGTTTATACATAGTAGAACTATTAAGGTTTCTTAGTATTTACCTCGAAATCTATAATAAACTTGCCGCTCACGTTTATAGAATTAAATTAATTAAATCCTATATTAAAGGAGCCGTTCTTCTAGCAAGGGTTTTTAAGTTGACTTTATATTAACGTATAATTAAGACTAAGGAAATTAAATTAAAGTACTGTTCCGACCAATATACTAACAGAGTTAAGATTAAAGGTAAGCTATCTAGCAGCTCCAACTAAAATCTATACTACTTAATGTAGTGTAGTTAGTGTATAGGTTAGGAATAGGCTATCTAACTAGTAAGCATATTAGAGTGATGTTAAATCATTCTATACCGTAGTGCGATAGAAGTAAATAGTGCCTGCGAAAGCAGTAGCGGCTAGAGAGGATGTAATGGCCTAAAGAAAGAATATAGTTTTAGGTAAGGACGTAAGATAATAGAAGGTGCGACTATTTAAGCTTATATAAAAGGTAAAAAGGGTAATAAAAAAAGGCATTCTAGATTTAGATTTCGTAGTAAATTCAATAAATACGAAAACGGATTTTATAGGCGAGAAAACGGATTTTATAAACGGGAAAACGGATTTTATAAATAAGAAATTAAAAACTAGAATTTATGCCTATATGCCCCCCAGGGAAGGCAAACATTTATTGGCTTAAGAGTAAAGGTACCTATTTACTAAAGTATGTTATTCCGCGATAATTATTTAAGAACCTCTACCCAGTAACCTAACTTATAATTTATTTTTTAAGCAACCTATTAAGCAGGCACTTAACTTACTAAGTTAACTTTTATTTCCTTAATTACACTTTAAAGTCTATTCCAATTTCCGTTTCCTTAGTTCTACTTTAAATTTTACTCTAACCTCCATTTCTAGTTCTGTATTTTACCTATAAGAACAGCACTTTTTATATTACCCCACGATAGTATCTTATAATTAGTTAAGATGGCCACTCTTATTAATAAATTAGTGGCTAAATATAAGAAATATCTAAAATTTGTTAACAACCTAAGTCTCCTTAAGCTAGAAGTAGAAGCAGGCTCTATAGCGTAGAAAGTAATAAAAACCAATAAAGCCAGGCTATAGGGTGCTAATCTAGAGTATTACCCCTAGGGCACTTAATATAACGAATATTTCGCTGCGGCTACAAGTTAGTTAGGTAATTAAATAAAATCGGAGAAGGCTAGACGGGAGGAATCTGGGGGGGAGTCAGAGGAGGAGTTAGAGGAGGAGGGAGAGGGAGGGGAGGAGGGGGAAGAGGGGAAGGAGGAGGGGGAGGAGAAGGGGGAGGGGGAGGGAGAGGAGGAGGAAGAGAAAGAGGAGGAGGAGAAAGAACAGGCTAAGCCTAAGAAAAAAGAAAAGGGTAAGACTAAGAAAAAAGAACAGGCTAAGCCTAAGGGGAAAGAATAGGCTAAGCCTAAGGGGAAAGAATAGGCTAAGCCTAAGGGGAAAGAACAGGCTAAGCCTAAGGGGAAAGAACAGGCTAAGCCTAAGGGGAAAGAATAGGCTAAGCTTAAGAGGAAAGAATAGGCTAAGCCTAAGGGGAAAGAACAGGGTTAAGCTAAGGGAAAAGAAGAGGGCAAGACTAAGGTTAAAGAGGAGCCCAGTAAGGGTGCTAAAGGGATAAATAGCATTCCCTATAAAAGCATAGAGAACGGTGGGAAGAATAAGCCTATCGACCTTATAGGTAAAGATAACTTAAAGGAGGACCCTAAGTATAGTCGATTATTATATTATAGGCCTAGTCCAAAGAAGGTAAAGGGTGTGCCTATAATAACTATTAGGTAGATTAGCGGAAGGGGCATTAAGTATATTAATAAATACGGACCAAAAAGTTATCCGAAGTATTAAATTAAGTCATCTACGGCGGATTCTTAGTATAAAGAGAATCTACTAGAGAACCAAAAAGTTAGTAACCATTTTAATTAATATAGAGACTAATAACTAAATAATGGCAAATATAAATACACGAGGCGTTATATTAACGATATTTTCGGAGTCGCTTAGTTTATAGAGGACGCAGTTAATATAGACACTAAGTTAAATCTGCTTAATCTAGATATAAAAGGAGATAAAAGGTACGGTCCTTACTATGTCTTAATTAATTAGGATATTAACAGCAAGTTAGAGAAAAAGTAGGAGACTAAAGCAACTTTATAGTTAAGATAGGGAGCGTATATTACTAACTAGGCGCTTTATAATTCTGCTACTATTATAAAAGCTAGATTCTTTAAGTTTATACTAGGTAAAGAGCTAAAAAGAAGCAGATCTCCTTCTATTAGGCTTACTGCGGGAATAGCCCGTACATTCCGCAATTAGTTACTTAGAGGATCACCCACTCTAATAGCCCGTTTATCACCTACTTACATAGGCCGGTTATCATCCGCTTATATAGGCCGGCGATTACCCGCTGTAGACTAGGCTGTTAACAAAGATTCTATATTTAAGAAATTTAAAGAAGATTACTTTATAATAATAGGAGTTAGCGATTTCCGTAAACTTAGTCTTTAGGAAAGAGGGGAATGCCTAGTAGTATAGAACATAAATAAGATAAGCTTAGGTTTTTAGGGTTTAGGTTAAGTAACCGAGTTAATTACGCTACGCAGTTATCTATGCTTTATTATTACTTTTATTTAGTTATTACTAATTCTTATTTTTGCGTTAAGTTTGTTAATTTTCGTGTAACCTATATATTATATTAGTTAAGTAATTAATAATCCTCATTTTATGGCTTTTATATAATCTAAGGTTATATTTATACCTTTATTAAAAACCTTCCTAGTATCCCAAAAATAAGGAATTAAAGAGGTCTAAATACCTTCCTTTGGTTATCTTTATATAAGTCTGTCTTTTAATAACCTAAAAGCCTATTATAATGCCTACCTAAAACCCTTATAGCTAAATTACTTACGGCTTTAGAATAAATAGGTAGTATAATAAGTATTTATTGATAAGCGCACCTTAAAATATAGCTATGCCCATTTTATACCTTAAGGAGTAATTTTATAGTATAGATGGTATCTATATAAAGCTAATAGCCTAAAGGCACGCTACTTAATCCTCTATATCTCTTTTTCAATTCAGCGCTTTAAAGACGAATTATACTTAAAATTTAAGAATGCCTAGAGACTAAGAATGCTTAGAAAATAAAAATGCTTAGGAAATAAAAATGCTTAGAAATAAGAACGCTTAGAAAATGAGAATGCTTGGAAATAAGAACGCTTGGAAATTGAGAATGCTAGACTATAGGCAAAGTATTTTACATTTTATAGCACGAGTAAAATTTTCTAAACTTTAAGGGAATATAAAGAAGACGCATAATCTAACGCTTCTATTTCCCTTACCCCAGAATTTTCTGTTACTAATACCATATCTCTACTATAATATTTACGGTTTGCCTTATTAGATTATTAAAACAACCTCTTTTAAAGGACGCGAATTTATTTATCCTTTAGGGCTAATGCGTTAAGAATGAAAGTTAATAAGCAGTTAAACTAGCTATTATTAGTTTATAAAGGTAGAAAGTATAAAGATATAGAGTACTTAAACTATAAGCCGCTAAATCTTGGCCCTTAGGTAATTATTGTCTATAAGTATATAAGCGTAATCTTAAGTATACTACTAGAGCGTAGCAGTAATATCGTTATACGCAGCATACTATGCAGCGTTATCTATAGATAGTTAAGTTAACTACTATACGAAGTTTACGCGTAGCTAAACCTTAGCATTAAGCGCGTCCCGTGTTTGGTTATGCGACTAGATTTTAGCTTAAAGGTTATACTGCTTAGAAGAAGGAAATATCCAAATAGTTACTAGATTTAATAAGTTGTGCTTTAATTAAGATGGCCATACCCATCGGCTTTTATAGTTATCTGGTATTAGGGGTTTAGAGGATTCTTTTAGAGTTAAGATATTTAAAGGTGCTTTATCTGTGATTTTAATTAGGGCAGCCTTTGGACTTAACTCTTAACGCTAATAGGGAGGCTTAGAAACGTGCTTATTAGACGACCGGCTTAGGCGAAGTGGTTAAAGATAGGGATACTTAGGTATACTTTTAGTGGGCATTAAAGGTACAGAGTCAAAAATTTATTAAAAGCCTAATAATAGCGGGGAAGCTTACTATAAATTGAGGACTCTATCTTAAAGGCGCTTTTTTATACCTATTTAAAAGATATTAAGCTTGGCCTTAAGCGTAAATGTTAAAAGTTAAAGTTTAGAAAATAGAACCGTATTCTAATCTTAATAACTAAGCTCTAATTCGCGAAAACCGAATTCGATTTCCTAATAACGGTTTCCCAGATTTTAGATTTGTACTAGCCAATTCCCATCTTATAAGGACATTTAAAATGCGCTTACCTCTTACTATAGCAGATACTTCCCCCTATAAGCAATTATGCTACTATATATAGATTCTAGTGGATATATGATTAAGAATGTGTTTACTAGGCATCCTTAACCATAGAGGATGCTAGATCTTAAGGAAAGTGCTCTAATAGCTCTAATAAAAGCCGCCCTTATGTAGAAAGCTAAAAGTTATACTAATATAATCCACTAATCCATTATATCTCTTAGCGTACCGATTCTAAAAGCCTTTTTAAATCGAATAAATACTGCCGCTTCCCCGGAAGTCTTAGTTGTAATATTAAATAATACTTCCGGTGTCAAACAGCTACAAGAGCTTATTACCCTAGGCACGCTTATATAGGGTAAAACTGAATAAGTAATATATTAGCGTAAGTATATCCCTAGCATAATTATATCTAAGAAGCTTAAAAAAGAGCATAGGCTAGTAGAGAAGGATATTCTTAGGTAAGTAGCGTATAATAACATTATTAAGATTAAGTAAGCATTCTTAGAAGGCAAATTTCTAAAAATTAGTGTTGAATACTATTAATTTATACTTAAAGAAATAATCCATATTCGTGTTGGACTGGAAGAAGCGCAGTTATAGTTTATTGCGCATTCAATATATTTTTTAAGCTCTTTAACTTATAGTTAAGTACTAAGAGTTAGGTTTTTAACGCATTTAACTACCTTAGGAAGCTGGGAATTTTATATTACCGGGTTAGCCTTATATTAATTCGTGTATCCGGCTAAGATATGCGAGTACTACTCTATAAGTTTTCTGCAAAGAGCTCTATTTATTATACTAACTTTAACACAGCGAACTTTAAAGAGGCTGTTAAATATGCTCCTAATGTTATCCCAAACACCGACTTAAAAGATTTGGGGTTTATATTACTAGCTTGTATAAAGAGGCGCCCCTAACCACAGCTTAGAGATATAAACTATATTTAAGAGCAAAGGGCTATTAATAAGGTATTCGGCTTACATAATTCTAAACATTAAAATAGCTGCAACTAATTGATAGATTTTTTGGATGATCTGTTTAATTCAAAAAAGATAGCGTTCGCGAAATTCTCTAAGCCAGTAAGGATATTTTATCATTTTCTTGCCTTGATTACTAATCCTTACAGCATTATTTTATTACATCCACTAAGGGAGATAGGCGGTGTTTAGAGCATTATCTTGAGCTAGTATTATTTAAGTTGTTTACGTTATAGAACGAAGGTGGCAATAGAATGGGAGGCTAAGTATAATTTTAGGAATAGTCTTTGCCTTTTTAAGTATCTATTTAAAAATCTATTATCCGTTTTCCAATTCTAATATCCGTTTAATAAGCTATATAAGATTAGAAAAGTAATAAATTAGTCCTTTTAGCCTAAAAAGTAAATTGTCTTAACTTAAAACAGAGCGCTTATTTATTTTAAGTGAAAATAGAGGTCCTCTAGTAGATTGCTCTTGGCAGATATATTATAAACTACCCTTGCCTACTACTTTAATATATAGTATATTATATATACTAACAAACCTCAATATCTTCTATTAATTTGTTAATTTAAGCCTCTAATTATCTTAAGAAGTATATTATCCAATGCCCTAGACCTACGCTATTATAACCCTAGCAAGACTCCGGACATTAATTATGCATTAAATAACCCTACTTTTTAGTCTCCTTCCTTAACAGAGCTAGCAAATTTCTATATATCCATTCCACTATTCTAAAACCACTTTAATCGGCCAAGCAGTAGTTAAGTTAAGGCTTTGGAAGCTACGGTATTATAGCTAAAAGGGTAATGCATTTCCTTAATTATTTAATAGTGTTAAGGCTAAAAAAAAATTAGGCAATTAAAGTAAGTTTAAGGTGAGGTGGAAACACTCTATAGGGACATAGAAAATCTAGCAGAGTGGGTTAATAGGGTCTTATAATAGGGAAAGTCAATAACTAAAGCACTTAAACCTTTAGTTAAGCAGAAGCCTACTATATAAAAGGGAAAGCTAGAAAGCGGTAGCTTTATAAAGGCCTAAATCCAAAAGACCGAGTTTAATAAGACAGACATATAAACCTAATAATATTCGGTATAATTTACCATTACCAGTATCTACTCTCTACTTATTACCCTATATCTTGCTATAGTTATAACTAAGTAACTATATAGTTCTTAGCAATCTTATAAGTAGAAAAGATTACTATTTAACTAGGTTGCAAAAACAATAAGGTATAAATTAGATAACTAAAAATTGTTGCTAAATATAGCTAAACACTGATTGAGGTTATAGTTGTTAAATATACTAGGCTATGCTGCTAACTATATAATTGCTATAGCCAAATATAAAGCCGGGCTAAGTATGTAGTAAGAACTAGTATAGAAGGGAAGTAAATCTCTAAGAGGTTAAGGTGTACAGGAAATAATTACATTAATTAGTAGGAAGAAGAGTTAGCTAATCTATAGAATTTTATATCTACTATATTATTAAGAACTATTAACCTACTAATTAATCTATATACTAGAGTTAGACTACCTCTAGGTTAATCTTTACCTATCCTTTAACATTGAATTAAAGGACTACTTACACCATTACACTAGTCTATAGATTTTAGACTATTACTTTCGCACTCTAAAAGCAGTTGGACTATTGTAGCGTCCCTATATACTTTAGCTATAGATAATAGCGTTCTACCTAAGGAGTCCTTTAAGTTAATATTAACACCCCTATACTTAACTAAAAGTTATACTACTATATTATGCTTATAATTAATAGCCTATAATAGTAGTATCCGACCAATACAGTCTTTTATATTAATATAAACATTTTTATATTCTAGAAGCAGTTAAACCATATTTTTATACCCCCTTTTTACAGCTAGTAATAGCGGTATCTAGCCGTTTTCCTACTTATAGTTCACATTAACGCTTTCTAAGAGTAGCTATACTACTGCTGTTTGCCTAAACCTTATAGCGTATAACAGCTTATATAAAAGGCCCTCTGGGTTAAAACTACTAAGTCTACTTTTAATTAACAGCCGTACTACTAATTTATATCCGTTCCTTACTGCCTATAATAAATCCGCACGCCCGTAGTATCGATATTAAGTTACCACTCTAATTTTGGCGGCTTTAAGAGATTTTTAAGCAGTTATATCTTGTCCTCATTTCGCAGCCTATATTAGTGCCATACTATCCTCCCGTTCGACATTATAGCGATAAAGGTAGGGATTTAGAATACTATAAAGGCGGTTATTTATCTAGGCGAAAGCGTTAATATATCCCTCCACTTATAGGTTCTTAGCTATTAATAATAATATTTTATATAGCAGATCAGGCAGCAACATTCTCTATAACTATTTATTAGCACAGTAAGTAGTTATACTTAAGCGGCGAGAATACTTACTGCTAAAGTGGAAATCTATATAGGAGCTTTAAAGTAGTAGTAATTATTAATAGGTAAAGAGCTCTAAAGATATAAAGCGCGAAGTGGGAATCCTATAAGCTCGCATAGATAATATAAAAATAGCGCGTATAAATCCCTTCTTTATACCTACTCCTTATATAGGGCACTAAAACGCTATATTCTTGCTTAAAAAGAGAATACCCGGAGCTACCACTTTCTAAAAAAATTAAACTCTAGAGTTGCGATTTGGTTTCCTAAGCACGGTTAAAATATTAAACCGCGCATTTTATTTTTCCAATCCGGCCCACGCTAAGCTAGATTCCAGATTCCGAAATCTAGATTTTAGATTTTATAATTAGGATGTTCGGATCTGGCGTTTATATATAATTTGCAACTAAACGCTAAGATTATAATATAATAGGCCCACTTTGGAAATATAAACAGCCGTTAGTCCCTGCTAAATAGTAGAGGTTAAGCCAGTACTAGTTATATCTCTTTCCGCCTAAGTATAAACGACCTACCCTAGATAAGGATCACCTACATAAGGAGTAAAAGTGTGTTAAGAGTTTATCATTATGCTTTTAGGTCTCTTTTGTTAAAGCCTAATATAACTCCTTCCTTTATTACGCTAATTAGCAGATAAACTAAATCTAAGCTCCTTAGGCAAATCCTCGGTGAGAAAAACGATCCATCTTTAATAAACTCCCACTATTAGGTCTACCTTTAAAGTAACTTAAAGATATAAAAAGATAACAGCCTGTTAATATATATTAACTCTAAGATCTATAATTATAGTTTATTAAATTCTGTACCTAGCCTATAGAACGGGTACAAAATAGTAAGATAGATTAAATGGTTGAAATTAGGCTATCGCTCGGCGAAAGAAATTATAAATTCTCTTTCTGCTTACGTCCTTGCTCCTTTTTAAACGTTATATATTACTTTGCTTCGGACCTAGGCGGGCTTTATAGTGTATTAAAGTATTTAGCATGCTAGGCTACTAAGCCTCTACTATATAGCCTCCTTTAATCTACTCTTCCTTATATACTTATAGTTCTTAACACTTTATCTACTATATTTAACCCGTTTATTACGGAAGCTAAGCTCTAGACTAATATAAGAATAGTTATAAAAAGTGTTAAGGAATACAAACAAGAAGACAATATTAAAAAAGACTTGGGTGCCCATTTCCATAGCATTTAAGTCCTTAGATTGAATTAGAAATGGAATCGCAGTGTTTGTTCCTCTATATTACGTAAATGCCTTCTTTTAGCCTCCATAGAGGCTGTGTAGGCCCGCCAATATAATAGATTTCTCTTTAATATACGCTATATTAAAGCGCTTTTTATAATTATAATAGACAAATTTTACTTAGATAAGTTATCTTTCTATTTTATTTAGTTATCTCGTCCTTAAGGATTTACTATATAAGAATTCCAAAAGTATCTATAAGAATTAATCCGTAAAATGCCAAGCTAGGCATAGCTATGGCATTTTATAGTACCTTTAACTGCTTCTGCTTTACTACTAGTAAGTTATACGCTAGGATCTTATTATAAGAGTTATATAATATACCAATCAACTATTTAGCTAATTGGCGTAGATTTCCTCCTATCGCTTATTTTTAATGCGCTTTTTATAAACGCTTACAAAAACGCGATTTATAATTACACTATCTATAAAGATATACAACAAAAATTCATTTTGGCTATTTAAGAGGAAATGGAAGCCTTATTTATAAAAGTAGTATCACAGCCCGCTATAGAGAGTGCCTCACTTATATATTATTAACGACTTAAGTCCTTTTAGCCACAATTCGCACTGTTTAAGAGCCATAAATCTTGCTTTTACTGTCTAATAAGGATGCCTAAAAAGGTCTTTAACTGCGGCCATATGGTCTATAATGTATGCATTAAGACCTTTAGTTAAAAACCGAAGTCGGAAAAGCACACGTTTATTATTTCTTCTTACTTACTTTATAGGGTACCCTAGAAAATATCTAGCTTCTAATTCATTCTACCTATAGCTAGCGCTTGTGTTCTTTATATAGATAGAGGCGGTATTTATAGCGTTATACCTCTTACTTTCCTTAATTACATTAAGCAACAAGTTCAGCATTTTGGTTGCCCACTCTAGGATTATTTCGACTATATCTATGGGACCTTAGTTAGTACATATTAGTTGCTAGTTAGATAATTTATCTCCTAATATACTTTTAAGGCGGCCTAATTAGTATTAAAATATACTTTATGCTATACGATCTCCAAGAGTCTCTCCGTTAATTTAAGGAGCTTATTAGAAAGACTTTTCCACAAGATTAAAAAGGACGCCTTTCCTTAATAAGAAGATTTCAAAGACTTATTAGCGCTCTTGTTAGAGACTATTAGTATAATTCATCTACTATTAAGAGCGCGTTCCAATAGAGTCTGAGTATTTCTCTTAAAATATTTAATCCACTAAAGAATAACATAAAGGTTGCGGTGATAATAACGACTGCGCGACTAACTATGCCTTATTTAATATTAAACTATAATAGAGGATAAAGACCTCGGGAGTGCGGTATATAGGTTAGAGATATTTATTTATCCGATTTTACTAATATTAACTTAAGGGTACTAACTTATTCGGGCTTAGCGACTAGAGTATAACGTATTAATTAGTAAAGCATAAGTCTCTAGAGCCTACCTTCCTAACTTAAGTTTCCTACTAACTGCGCCGGGAAAGTGCTTCCTGCATATCTGCGGCTCTATAGTATTTTAAGCCTAAAGTACTTAACAACCTAGGTACTTACCAAGATAGTAGCCTTAGGTATAATAATCCTTATTTTGTTGCTTTTTAGGAATGCTAATTTCTCTAGCTAAATAAGGGCTAACTGGATTTTATACTCTCTCTAGAGATTAGCACTTCTTCTACTTACGAATATAAGGTAGGAGTATAATCCCTAGTTATAGATTGATGTATTTTGCGCCTAGTCTAGGCATTTATAGCCAATTTAGATAAAGAAAGAAAATAGAAAAAGTTCTATAATAGCGTGCTGATGGAAGCGCGTAGCCAATACTATCGTCTTAATGCATTTTTTAACGGTCCGGAGCTAAACATTAATGATTTATCTTTACTTAAGGATTTTAAATAATTGGTATATAATTCTATTACGTCCAGTATATAAGTAACCCTAGTAAAGGATTCGATCTATACTTCTATTTTCTACCTTAAGCTTAATAACGTACCTTATTTCGTTAATGGTAACTTCCAGTATTAAGGGACTATATTTTACCGTTTAACTCTTAATTATTAAGGTAGAGAGAACCTTTATTATACCCTTATTGGGACCTCTTCCTTCTTCCTTATCTTTAGGCGGCTGGTGGCTTATATAGAGTCTATACTAAAGGGCGTCCCATTATTTAGACGGCGTATATACTTTACTATAGAAAGTATAGACGAGGAGGTGTATATATTAATTAGAGGGATTATAAGCAAGCTAAGGGTAATTAGTGGGCTTCCAAAGACACTTTAGCAGTTAGTAATAATTTAAGGTCTAGATGCCCCATTTAGCTATATTGATTATTAAGCACTAAAGAGGCCTCTTTTAAGCATTCTATTAAAACGCAAACGGTAGAAATAGCTAGAATAGTATTAAATGGACTAATGCTTATAATAACTAGATTTGCATTTACGGAAGTGATTTAACCGTAAAGTAAAAAATATATATATTATTATATTACTTAATATAGAATTCCGTTTAAACTTCTGGTAACCCTAACTATTCCTACCTCTTATTCCTTTAATAAATTTGCCTAAATACTTAAGTTTTAGGTTCCTAAAAATAAGTTTGTAGAAAATATAGCTAGGGCAATTATTATAGTTTAATTAAAGGATCTATTATGTCCCTTAAAACTAAAGGTTGATTTTTCCAAAGAATAAATTTGTATTGGCGTAAATTAAAATCTAGATTCTAAAGTCGTTTTTCTAGAAAACGAATTTGGAATCCAGTTTAGTATATACCAGATCGGAAAAATTAAAATCTAGACTCTATAGAACTACACCTTAAATATAGGAGAATTAATACACTATTAGAGGTAGTGCTTAGGATTCCGTATAAATGCTCTAGTGTTAACCTTCTTATATAACTATGGCCCTCTTAAACTTTCTTTATTTTCTGCCTCTAAGATTTTTTACTATATCTACCTCTGCTTACACCCCTCCTTATAAGGTTAATTAAGTTAAGTCAACCCTCTTACTAGGTTAATAGCCCGGTAACAATCGCTTCTACAGCTATAGTGGCCCTTTATCTAGTCAACCTTCCTTTAAAACTCCTCTTTATAGTTATAAATTATCTTAATCCAGCGAGTTTAAGCTTACTTAGTTAGTCGGCGAATTATCTATATACAGCTCTAATAAGCAAGCTTTATCTTATCGCTCTTACGTATACCTATAAGCTCTCTGGCTGTCTAACGACTAGACTTAGTAATATTACACTCTACTATAGAGAAAGAAAAAGGGGGTTAGTTTTGGAATGGGCTGCTATTTATAACCGCGCATTTACTTTTAAATCCTTACTAAAAAAAAAAAGGTCGATATCTACCTAAGAGATCCTTACGGAAATACATTATTACACCTCCTAGCGGGGTAAGGAAAAACCATTTTAATAAAGCTACTGCTTAAGGCGGAAGTAGATATCTCGGAGCGTAATATTTCCGGCTTTACGCTATTACATTTTACTACTAAACGGGGATTTATAGACGCTGTTCAACTTCTTATTGACAAGGGCATGGATATCTCCGCTAATTAGATCAGGGATCTAGGGAGGGACTTTTAGGATATAAGCCTGTTTAATTAAGGCGCTAATACACCACTGCATTATATGGCCAACAACGGATATATAGATATGCTTCGGCTACTTATTAAGGTAGGTGCTAATATTAACGCACTAAGCTAGCATAGGCGTATAGCGGCGAGTAGTATAAGTATTATCTTAGGTATAGCTGATGTTCTTAAATTCCTTATAGAGCTTAGGGCTCGTACTCCTCCTATAGTAAGGGTTTTAGCTTATATACGCTATTTAAGAAAGAATTAAATTAATTAAGTAGTATTACCGTAACTTAAAATAAATCTTCGGTCCGTAATATTTAAAGGCTATTTTTATACGTGGCGTAAATATATATTGGGCGGAGCTTAAAAGGCCATCTAAAACAGTTTCGCTAACATATAGTTTTCACATAAGTAATTAACTAAAAGGCAGCGTTAGCTAATAGTTAGGATATAGAAGAAAATCTCAGCATAGTCCTTAGCGTAATAGCCGTTTTACCAAAATAGGAGGGTAAATCCGTTGGTTAGGCAATATAAAGTCGTATTTATTTTAGTTCTTTTAAAAATAAGGCATATCTAACAAGAGTTACCCTACGCTCTTTCCGTGGAATTCACTATTAGAAGAAACCCTAACTATTTATTAGTAAAATATACTTAAAGAGACACGTAGGCAAGTCTATAAAGGCATCTCTTAATAGTTCTATTAAAGTATCCTATATAGACACAAAAACATCTAATAGTGCGATTCTGTAACTAAAAATACTTTAACTAAAGTATAAGAGTAATAAAATGCTTATAGACCGTTACTAATATTACTTAAAGCTAACTATTATTGTATTAGTAAAGTATAAAAGGTTTACGTATATTACCTACTTACCGTTAACGTCCCTAAAAGACTTAACCTTAACCCTTGTACTTAGGAAGATAGGAGCGCTTATCTTTATCCTTAAATATAAGGTCTAGGCAGTCCTCCTTATTTAGGGGCGTTAGAGGACTATTTTTTAGATTATCGTCGTAAGCAGGCAAATGTCCCCTATTTAACGGCCGATGGTCACAAGTATTATAGCCCCTATAAAGCCAGTAACGGAAGTTATAGGCTAGCTCTCGCGCTTAACCAAGAAGGTTACGTCTTGGACGGTCCTATAGAAGATAGATTATCTCTAGAGGAGTGTTTTGTCCTATATAATAGAAAGGTCCTAGAGAATATCCGCGGATATAGACGATAATATATATATTCTCTTAGTCTTTTAAGCTATAAAATAATAAATATATAAACAAGAAGAGTAATAGTAATAGCTTTAATAAGGAGTTTAAAGAGCATAGCAAATTGTTCGGTAAAAGAAATTACTTAAATATTGTCCTATCCTATTTTATATATTATTGCGGGTATCTAGCTTAATAGGGGCCTTTCTTTTACTCGCTCCCCTAGCTGGCGCTATTAAAGTTAAGGTTATATCTCCAAAATTAGTTTTCTATTTCCCAATTCACGATTTTATAATTTGTAAATCTAAATCCTATTTCCTAAATTACGGTTTTAGGATTTAGAATTCGCGAAACCAGAAAAGGGATCGGGAAAACAGTTTCTCTATTCTACTCGCTAAAAGGCCACCTAACTTTTAAATTAACATAAGAGCCCTTTATGGAGGTAGACCAGCTAGTATGGAGATACTAATATACAATAACGTCTCTGTAGGGGAGGGAATGTTATTTATACCTTATAAAGGCCAATTATAATTATAATTATAACTATACCATAGTTAAAATAAGACACATTATTACAATAAGGCGGTTAGGTTATCTACTTTCCCAGGTTTATTTAGCCTAGGCGACTTACCCTACCCTATTTTATATGCGTTTCACCAAATATTACTATTTATGCTCTAGCCGCTAGCTATAAGCCCCTGGCCGAATCTTAGCAAAACTTTACTTATATAGTGGAAGAGTATAAGATAATAAAATATTATTCTATCTACTCTGCTAGCACCTTTAAATCCTTCTATGCTTGCTAGAGAATCTCTTTTATCTAAAAATAAAGCCCCCTATCTTCCTTCTCCCACCTCCCGTCTATTAGGAAAACTACCTTTTATAGCTTATTAACCTATAGAACTAGTAGCTAGTAGTAAGGTGTAAATACCTTAGCTATACAATTAAGAAAATGCCCTTCCCTATTTACTAGCCCCAATTTTAACTTAGCCAACTTAGTAGTATTCTTATAGTTTCAACGCTTAAACTTAGTTAGACCGATATCTTTACCTAGCCTATTATAGTGTACGCATATCCAGAAAAGCACCTAGAAAAACGACTCCAGATTATGCCTAAAGGAGTATTTCTTGCCTAGAAGCACTCCTATAGCTATAAATGCTCTTATACTGGTCTTGCCCCGTACTCCCAAAGGTCCTTCTTACTTCTTTTTAATCGCGAGATTGAAGTTAATTAAGAATGCCGGCTAAGAAGGATTATTATCTTCCTCGTTCATTATAAGGTTGCCTATTAAAATATTATATTAGATAATGCCAGCCTACGTATATAAAGACTCGTATCCTTTAATACCACCCTTTAATATAGCAAGCATTACAGCCTAAGAGCTTGCCTTATAAAGAGGTTTCCTATAGTTACTAGTAATAACGCGTTAATATACGCAATTCTGCACGATAGAGCGCTTAGTTAGAGAGGTTAAATATAGGCGCTTACTAGGCGGTAATGGGGCGCTATAGCTAGAAGACCTCTTTCTGCTAAAACTGCGGCCTTTCCTTATACTAATTTACGCTACGGCCGATCTTAGAGGCATTATTAAGCCTTCTGGCTTATAGTTTGTCGCTCTTTTAATATCTAGCCCCTTATGGATATTAAAGATGTCATTATCTTATCCACCTATATAAATAGTCTTATGGTAATAGTACCTGGCCATATTAACCACTCCTTTCTCCATTGCCTTAAGCAGCAGTTTACCCTCTTCCTTGCGCTCTAGGTACTACCACAAGTCTTTAATAATAATGGGTATCTTAAGTATCCCTTTACGGTGTGCTTTCTAGCAAGTAGTCGCTTAACTAGCGATATAGCGTATACGCTTTATAAGTTCGTTAAGGATAAGACACTTAGTCTAACTGTTGCGCACGACCTTAATATATCGTTTGCCGTCTAATATTAGAATAGTAGGGTTAAACCTAAGCTGCTTCTTATTTATCTAGAGAAATCCTAATATTGCTAAGGTAAATTATAGTCCGTCTTTATTAATATTAAATAATAATAATATAATGCCTTCTACCTGGTTATACTCCTATAACCATATAATAGATCTATAGAGGGTAAAGCCTAAGATAAAGCGACGAGTGTCCTAAGCGGCGAAGACTTCTCTTATATATTTCCCTAAATCAAACTATGCCTATAAGGGTATATCGGTGTTTAGATTACTCTTTAGCTCTCCTAGTATAAGTATATACAACTAATAGCATTAAGAGCTTTCGCCGGCTATTAGATTATCCATAAAACTAATATTTAGCTTTCGCTTCGCCGCAGACCCTTATAAGGGCTGCTTAGTATATATAACAAGCTTTTGTTATATCTTTAGGGCGGACCTATACTCCTTTACAAAGCCCAAAAATAATCCAATTAGGTTATTAAACCACTTTAGGACATTATCTTACTCTACGCTTTTAGGCCAGTTACACTAGCCGCCCTTAGCGTATAGCGGATTATCCCCTTCCTTACATTTCTTAAAAACGGCGGCGCTTACCACCCTAAGGCCTTCTACTCCCCTAAAGAATACTTTATATAAGTTAGGAATCCCAACGTAAAGAGGGCCTAGCTCCTCCTTTAGAACATTATCCACATATTTCCTGTGTTTAGACGAGTTGGCGAAGCTACTTATATTATATTAATATAGGGTTTAAACGTAGAATGGCAGCAGTTAGGGGGGAGGTATAGACTTTATTGCGGTAGCGATAGCATTACTCTATATATCCTTATCTGATTCGCGATTAAGAACTATTTTTAAAAAAGAAGTAAACCGTTTAATATTAAAGTCGTTAGAATTAACCAAGGAGCTAAGTCAGAGAAGGTCGCTATAAAGAGTGCCACGGCTAGCGCTAGATAGCAGTAATTAAACAGTAGGAAGGTTTTATAATGCTAGGATAAGGTTAACTATAAGATTTTTAAGCCTATATGTGTTAGAGGGGACTTATTAAATAAATTAATAAATACCTTTATTGCCTATCTAATACAACAAGTCTAGAGAGCTAGGGATACCTAAATCCTAATAAGTTAAATTAAATAAATCGCGAAAGTTATTTAGTCCTTCCCCAATAGGCTTTATTTTAATTATCTCTAATTTAGAGAAATTTACCATTATAAGCGAACGCGCTAAAAGCTATATTAGGAGGGCCGCGTAGCAGGCAGGTAGGTAGGCAAGAAGGGGAGATTAAAGAGGCTAGCATATAAGGACGGTATAATAGCAGATAAGTATAGGGAGGCCAAGAATACGTTAAGCGCGTCTTGTAATAAGGAAATGACTAGGGAGAAAAGTATAAGGAAGGAAGCAAGGTAGAAGCGAATACAGAAGATTAAAAATTAGGTATGGAAAAGTTAAGCTAACCTAACGTGGCTCAGACTAAGGCTTCGTAGGGCTTAGTTAAATACTAAGCCATAATAACTAGTTTTAGTTTATTCCGTAATATATAAGGCTCTAATATAGTAGGGCTCCCAAGAGTGGGTTAACTAGGGTTAATTATATAAGCGCCTATATATAATTACGTAGCTGGTTCTAAAACAAGCTAAACCTAATATACTAAATATAGACAGTTAACCTCTTTTTACAGCGGTTAATCAACCCGTTCCCTAAAATTAGAATCTAGTTTCTTAAAACCAGATCCAGTTTTTGGGATCGCGCCCTTTTTATAATAGTTAATTAGCTGTCTCCTAGGGCTAGGGTCGGGGCTTAGCTTTAGGGTCGGGTTACGATTTAAGCTAAGGTAAAAATAGCCCTATACTTACCCCTCCTAAGACTATTAAGCCGCTTAGCTTAACACTATCCCTTATACCGTCGTTAGCTGTATATATATGGCCTATACGCGATTTTAAGAACATTAAAACCTTAACTACTAAAGTGTTGCGGCAGAATTACTAACCGCCCGTAAATAAGTAGGTTTACCTTTTTAGCCGTGTTTAGTGTATTTAGCCCAGCAAGCGTTCCTAACAGTTAATAGGCCCGTTTCCTAAAAATAGAATTGGGATACGGTCTTTAGAATTAAAATATAGTCTTTAGAATTAGACCCAGTTCTTAGAACAAGATTTAGTTCTTAGAGTTATAACTTAGAATATATCCTATATTTATTCTTAACATTCCCACCTTATTAATATAAAATTCAGAGTTAACCTACACCCTAATTATCCTATAAAAACACCAAAGAGCTACTAAGCCATTAATTATTTATTATAGTTATATATCTAAAGCAAAGATCACTATTAAGGTTAAAGCGAGCTATAAATAAGAACTTTTGAAAGCAAAAGGGGACCTTCTTAGAAAAGGCCAATAGATTAAAGCGATACTTTAACGTAGATTGCTATATTCTTATACGGCGCAATAGTCAATTTTATATTTATACATCTATAGATTAACCTATATGGCCTCCAAACCCATAAGACCTAGTAGGCCCTCTTCTTACTATTATTATACGGAATATACTAACTGTTTTAAAGGAAAGGTTCTATCCTATTCCAGTTAAGAAAACTCCAGCACATTTTAACTAGGTTAAAGAGGATGGGTCAACAAAGGTTAATTCTAAGATATCTATAAAGTGACGACCTTAAGGACTAAGCGAGTTATAGGGTAGCTGACTTATCACTATTAAGCATACAAAGGTAGAGGACTTATTAAGCTTGCTTACTATAAGCGAGTCTCTAACTTCAATCTAATATATAAGAACTTGTTTATTTACGTGCGGATAATAACGAGAGATTCTTAACATAAAAGCAACTATATAGAAACACAATACCAAGCTAAGGAAATCCTAATTAACGCCTTAATTCTTAATAAATGCTAAAAGAGATAAACGTAATTACGAAAATCTTTATAAGAAATTTCTTATTCCTTAAAGCAGAAAGTATAATTAAGGTCGAAGTGAGCCATAAATAAGAATTTTCGAAAGCATTTGGTGACCTTAGAAGTCTATCCCACCTTATGCACGGTCCTACCTCGTGCATAGTACTAAAATTATACAAAACACGTCTTTTTAAAATGCTTATATCTTAATAACCACAATAGCTATTTATATAAAACTTTAAATATAGTTTATTAAATAGTAAGAAAAGCTTTTTATAAAATTATTTTTATAAAATTAGACTTTATACAATACATTTTATTTTTTAACCTATATAAAAGTGATTTTCTTTTATATTTTACTATAAATTATATTATTTTTATATTTTTATTTTATAAAAAGCTTTTCTTATTATTTGATAAGCTATATTTACAATTTTATATAAATAGCTATTATGGTTATTAAGATATAAGTATTTTAAAAAGACGTATTTTAGTGCTATGCACGAGGTAGGACTATATATAAGGTGGGACAGACATCTAAGGCCTTATTTGGTGACTTTTTTTCTACTTATAAGATTCCACCGTTTCAACTACTAAAATTCAACCTGTTTAAATCTTTAACGCCAAATAGCTCCAATTATAAGCGCTATAAGTTAATACCTTGCAGGGGTGTAGAATAAACTAGTAGATGTCTATCATTTAGTAGAATTGTTAATCGCGATTACGTGCTTAATATACACGATTAAAGACTTCACAAATTGGGCAGAATAGTGCATAGATAGCCAGATTAACGTCGAAACGGCTAGGCAGGTGTTAAAAAGTACCTAGAGAAGTACTTTTTAATTTTCACCTATTTAACAACTATTTCGCGGCCAAGACTTAGAAATCGCGCACTCTATACTACTTTAGGCCGCAGAATCGCGGTAAACGCGATGAAGTTAAAACGGCCGTTTTAAGCCTCAATTTCAGCTGCTAAGCTATTTAAATAGGTTGATCTACTAAACGGAAAGCCTAAACCTGTTTAATTTTTGACCTATTCAATTTATTTAACCTATTCGTTCTATTTTGAATTTTTAGTAATTAAAACGGTGGAATCTTATAAGTAGAAAAAAGTTACTAAATAAGGCCTAAATAAAGCCGATAGATTATGGCGGCATTACTAGGCGGATATATATATTATAGCGCGGCGTAATGGTCGATATTATCTAGTTATCTATATATCTATAGATTAGCCTTTATAGCCTCCAGACCTAGAAACCCTTATTTTTTTCTATTATTCCGCAAACTAACTTCTATTTTAAAGACAAATTCTATCCTCTACTAGTAAAGAAGACGCTAGTAAAGAGCAACTAGACTTAAATATATAATAGGGGAACGTGGTTTTACTCGCTTTAGACGTTAAGCTTAGTTAGATTTGCTAACTTATTGCTAATTAAGCATTTAAATGCGGCAAACACTCGCTATTTTTTTTATTTTTTATTTTTTATTTTTTTTATATCCATTGTATTATACTACGTACAATACTACGCATGCAGCCTTAGGCTATAGCGCTATAGTTCTATATACATAAATCCTTTCTAGGCAGCTTAATATNTACTAGTAGCTATNTCCTAGTAGTTTATAAACCCCTAAATTAGGAGTTTATAGTTTCCTAGTAAAATACTAAGATACTACAACTACTAGGGAATGAGAAAATGGTAAGAAAAACTGTAAGAAATCCTAACCCCTGTCCCTGTCCTTTTGCAATTTATTTCTATCCTTTTGCTCTCTAATATCTTTTTAAGAGGCCTAGTAGGAGTTGCCTCCTTCTAGAATCCTATCTGTTTTTAATTCTTCCATAGAATCTTCTTCGCGTACTAGTTTAGCAGCCTTTAAGAGTCTCGCAGTCTTTACTATTAGCAAAGTGTTTTTCTTTACCAATTAATGCAAAGAAGGTGGGGTATGCTGGCAAGGCTTGCCTGTTGTTATACAGGTAGAACAGGAATGGGTCTTTAGATAAATATGCAGCCGCAACAGTATCTGCAGGCCCTAGTAGAGCACAACTATCTCCTATATGGCCAAATTTTTTGGCAGCTCGGTACACTGCGTAGTAGGAGAGACTTCGAGGTATTTTACTACCTTAGTAGCTGTACCTGCAATTGATATCTCTTTTTGCTTAAGGATTTCTTGTCTTTTTCTTCGCTCTCTATAGTAAAAACTATAGAGCCAAATCCTGGTCTGTAGATCGTGTCTTTTTACACTAGATAAGATCCATCTAGGTTAGTTCCTTGTATCCTTATAGGATTAAAGGTCTCAATTTCTTCTTTTAGAAGCTTAAGCCCCTTCTCCTAGGAAGGTAGGGTAGGAACCCCATGGCTATAATTTGAACCCATAGTTCCAGTTTTTGTTCTCTTTAAAAGTTAAAGCAGTTTATACCAGATTCCTTATATTTAACTAGGAAATCCGCATTATACTCTTCCGTAGTCGTAAGGAGAATATTTTGTTTTCCTTTAGTTTCTAGCTATAGACGCTAGTACTAGCTTTTCTACTTGCAGTTTTGATGCAAATAGTTGGTTGACTTTGTTTCCGTATAAAGGAAGGTATCTAAAGGTTGGTCCTTTTCGTCTGTAATTAGGACTAGCTTTCTTTCTTATAGCTGCTTTTTCCTACTTCTAGTAGAAGTAAAACTCCTACTAGAAGGGGTAGAAGGTGGTGGTGGTAATGATAATAAGGAGAGGGTGGGGAGGACGAAGAAGTAAGGCTTTCTTTAGCCTCTCTACGTAAGTTTCTTTCGTAGGAGCTACCTCCTTACGGAAAGCTCTTACTTCTTCTACTAGTCCTTGTAGGACATCTTTTGCCTTTTCTTTTCCTTGTATAAAGGGGGTTTCTCCTGCTAGGATACTCCGTGTATAGTCTTCTAGCTATTTAACTTATTCTTTTTCTTCTTTTTCTTCTTCTTACCCTTTATAGGCCTGAGTTAGGCTTTCTAGAGCTTTTTGTAGGTGTTGTTTTAGAGAAAGGGGAGGGAAAGGTATGCTAGGCATACTATCCGTAGTAGTCATCGATTTTGTTATCTTTTTTGCAGGTTTTTGGTTTTGGTTTTGGTTTTCATTTTCAAGAGAAGACTGAGGATGTCCTCTTTTTTCTCCTGCCCTAAATAGGCTAGAAGAAGAAGAAGAGGGGAAAGAAAAGGTGAATATATCAGACTGATGATCACTTATTTCTAAAGGAGGTTTTTTTTTTGGCCTACCAGGCTTTTGCTTCGGCATTTTATAGGGGGGTTTCCTACTATCCTTATACCCTTTCTCCTTACTAATCCTACTAGAAGATTTCTGGGGAGATTAGGCTAAGAGGTAGTAGAGAAACTAGCCCCTATTTTGTAGTTTTGGTATTAGTGGTAGTGGTAGTAGTTTTGGTGTTCTTGTCCGTGCCTCGCTTATAAGCTAGGGCCACCCTTAGAGAAATTTTTCTGTTGGGAAAAGGGGGTAAAACGACCAATAAATCCACCTCTAGCTCGCTAGGCAGTAGGAATTAGGTCTTGAAAGTTAGAAAATCGATTGTTTTTGATGGTAAGATGGGTATGCGTAAGTTTTGGAGTGTGGCGCTACCTTTTGGTAAGGTTGCATGTGTGGTGAAGGTTTGGATGAACGTCTTACAACACTCGCTATAAAGGGTAGGGCTAGTTCTAGCTTAAATCTAATATATAAATTTCCTTTAATAAGCAAACAATATAATAACTAAAGAGCGTACTATTTAAGCTAATAAATTTCCTCCTTAATTCTATAGACTTCTCCATCCTTAGACTAAGCGTGCCCTTTTTCTCTTAGATGCCGTGATCTTGTTTTTAGCCTTTATAACCTATTTACCTCCATAATCTGAAGTTTTATTACTACCTCTCTTAAGAGTATAGATTTCGTTTTAAAACCGCCTAATAGTATTTTCTATTTCTTCCTAGTTACTTCTTAAGCTGTCGATCCGATTGTTAACCTTCCCTAGATAACCCACAATGTAGTAGTCGCTTTTTTTAAGGCTGCTAACTTTCCCTTTAAGTTAGCTGAGCCTATAGCTAAGTTAATTAACTAAGCTACTTAGTCTCTCTATTGCCCCTAATAGAGTAAGCTAGGGTCGATAAGCTTTATTAGAAGGAGTTACCAAGCGGGCTATATTAAGACGACTTCTTTATCTCGTTAGTGCGGGGTAAATATTTCCTTACAGTTCCTTCTATATCGGCCTCGTCGTTCTCTAAATCACTCTTACGTTCTAGTACTAACTAGATATCCTACTTATGTTAGTAAGCTAGCGAATAGATAAAACTATAGGGAAGCAACTATCGCATACCTGCCCTACTATATTAACGGCCTTATTAGAGCCCTTAGGATTAGAAATAAGCGGTATATCCTAGCTCTATTAGCGGTATCCCGTAAAGGATTTAATGTTTAGAGCGCACCTTAATCTAATATAATATGGTATCCTCTATCGTGGCTTCTAAGTCGCTTATTATTAAAGAGATAAGGTAGCTAATAGTTTAAGTGTCTTTACGAGAAAGTAAGGAGGGATTTCCTTAAAGGATACTGTACTTAATATAGGTCTAGTTAAAGGATATAGAGGCCTTTTATATCCTGCTCCTCTTTACCACTTAGCTAATAGGAGAGCTAATAGTAGGCTCTGCTTTAACTATACCTTAAAAGTTAAGCCGATTTACTAACTTAGGGATACTAGTACAGTATTACGAATGCACTATAATACAGCCACAACAAGAGCATAATCCTTCCCCGTTTATACCCTACTTGCTATACCTCTATAGGAGGGTTATATTAAACAACAAGGGCTAGTATTAACTCCTTTCTTCCAATTATTCTGAGACGGCGATATAGAGGTAGCTGGTTAAGCGTTGCTTCGTACAGCAATACCTATTTAGTTACGTGGCTTTACTTAAGCCCTATTATACGCCTCGACGTAACTTTCTGTCGCCTTAATAAATTAATAGCTAACGAGCCTAGCCTAAGGTCAAGATAAGGTAAACAGGTAACTTAGCTTTTAGATAGCCCCAATAGTGTAGGGTTTAGAGGCGTTTATATAAAGTTATAAACTAGAACTAAAAGCCAATAATAACCTTCTAATAACGCCTTACCTAGCAGGAGTAGCATTATATAGTTTACTTTTAACGCCCACCCTTTACGGAGCAAGACACTGCTTAAGCAGTAGACTTATCTTAGCCAGTTAATCTCGTATATTTACTCCCCATCTGTAGTAAAGGAGCTATTAGTGCGTTATAAGATAGTTTAATTAATATTCTAGCTAAGCCCTTTATAAGCGCTCCGCCTTATACAGGCGGTATAACAACTCCTATTAATCTGCCTTGCGTTAAGGAAGGACTTATATTTAAGATAGTAGGTAGCCGGTACTTAAAGGCATATAGACTTATACCCTTATTTATACGTTCTACTGCGTCCTCATTTCTATAAGTAGTTGGTTTACTTTTTACTTATTATTCGTCTATTAGAATACTTTATCTTCTCCTTTTTTCACTAGCCATTCTGTCTAGTTATTAACGTTAATCCTCCTCTCCTTTATAATAACTATTTTGGAATTTGCTTTGGATCCTCGCTTATAAAATTAACTGAAAAAAAAAAGCTAAACGCACTATTATAGATTTGAGGCGTCGGTGTTGGCCTGAGTACTATTGGACTTCTTAGTCTTTGCTATGTGTAGGTACCCTCTAAACTATAAAATCGCCCTTCTCTATCCTGCTCTTTCTAGGAATAATTAAAAGCTGTGCTTATAATGGCATATTTAGATCTAGCAACACTCTTAAAAGCTTATTAAGCAGCCTAGATAGGGTTTAATAATAAACGACCTAACGAAGAGGCTAGTATAGGCCTACGAAGATCCTTATATCCTAGGCTAATAACTAAGGAGAAAAGGCTGAAAGCAGCTTTAAAGCGTAAGATACCTACTAAGGATTAGGTTCGTGCTGTCTTATTTAGCTTATAGATAAATATACTTCTTCTTACTATTCCCGTTGGCTTTATAGTTAATTATCTTTACGCTAACGGTATTACCATATTTATTATTAACTTTATTGCCATTATTCCGCTTACTATAATGCTTAGCTACGCTACTAAAGAGATTACGCTCCGCGCCGGTGATATATTAGGTGGTCTTTTAAATATAACTTTTAGGTACATTTCTCCGCTTCTTATTTGTCCTAATATTATCTAATATTTAGCGCAGAAATGCTGTTAAATTAATTGTCTCTATTTTAGCCCTAACTAAAGGCTAGATTACTATTGTCAAAACTTCCTTAATCGGCAGTATACTTTTAAACTTACTCCTTATCCTTAGCATATGCTTCTTCTTTAGAGGTATTAACCGGATAGAACAATATTTTAATATAACAGTAGTAGATACTGCGGCCAGTTTTCTAGCTTTGTACGTTGGTAGTCTAATTATTTTAACCGCCTTCCACTCTACGCTATTAAGTAAGTTTAATAACAGCTTTAGACCTATAATAGATACTAACCTATGTAGCTATAAGCCCTAATAGCTCTATACTTAATTGGGAGCTTTCCCGCGGAATAGCTGTTATCCTCCTAATTATATACGTTTACTACCTTATATTTTAATTAAAGTTATATACCGAAATGTATAATACTCTAAGCTAAAGGGCTCCTAAGTGTAAATCCTCCTAAGTTAAGTAGGGTATGTCTCTCTGTGGTATCGTATAGATTAGCGCTAGAGCGGCGGCTATATTTAGAGGCGGAGTAAACTAAGAACAGCTTATGCAGGATTTAAATGTAGAAGAGGAAGATAATGAGATTAAGGAGCCTAAATTGACGATCTGGGGTGCAATTATAACCCTTAGATTCTTTACCGCGTTAGTCGCCTTCTGTCCTAAGTTTATAGTTAATAGTATTAGTAATGTTACGGCAAGCGGCACTATCTCTACCACTTTTGTCGGTCTTATCCTACTCCTAATTATTAGGAACGCTGCTAAGTATATAATAGCGGTCACAGTAGCTTATAAGGATGAGATAAGTCTAGTAATTAATGTTGCTATTAGATCTAGTATACAAATTACTCTTCTAGTTCTTCCCTTCGTTGTTATACTCGGTTAGATTATCAACTAGGATTATATAACGCTTTATTTTAATATCTTTCTAATAGCTGTTTTGTTTGTTGCCATGCTCTTAGTAAACTATCTTATCTAAAATAGTAAATCTAGTAAGTTTTTCTTTTTATATAGGTAATCCACTCTAACTAACACTAAAATAGACTGGCTTAAAGGCGTTCTTATTATGGCAATCTATACTATTATTGTAGTTGCTAGCTGGTTTTATCTAAAATAAGTTTTAGATCCTCTCTATCCTACTTAGTTTAAGCCTCTAATTACTATCTTACTCCTCTGTTAGTGTTAACCAGTTTCCATTACCTAGAGCTAAATAGGATTTTTATAAATTGTGTGTATAGCTTTCTAGCAAACCCTAGGCTGATCTTCTTATATCTATTAAGCCGTCTAGGTTACCTAGAATGTTACTTTCTTTTGTTTTCTCTTAAAAAAAACCCCTTTTATATTTATATTACTTTTCTTTTTTATATATATATAGATTGTGTCTTATTATACTGTTCTCTACTACTTAAATCCTCTTACATACTTATTATACCTATAATAGTGCGAGAATGATTACTACTATTAACGAATTAATACGTCTAATATATCTCTAGCATAATAGATATATAGGATAGGTAACTATATATAGTTATAATAGCGCTAATACCAGCGAACTAAATATATCTTAGTATATAGATATTTGCTACATAAGCGCATAGTATTTAAGCCATAATAGAATATTGTTATCTCTTTAGCTACTTCCGTTAAAGTCTTATATAATAGCTCTTTTGCTACTATAGTGCCTATATAATAGTATAAAGAATGTAAATAATAGCTATATCTTTAAAGAAAGGATGAAATTTAGTTCCTGTTAGACTCTTAGGCGTTACTTTAAGCTTTAGCGCTAATTAGTATAGGTCGCGAACAGGGCGGATTTAAAGAGGCTCTATAAGGTCTTAAAACGTCTCTATTAAGTTTTACTACCGCTTCTATACCTAAATATAGCCGCTATACGTTGCGGGTTTAACCGCTCACTGCGATTTAAGGTAAGTTTATTCTCCTTAAATCTTGCTTATATAGGCTACTTATTACGCGAACTCCGATTAATATAATAACTAGTGTCCAGTTAAAGGAAAAGCTCTTTACTAGCCTTAATAGCTTACTAGCAAGCTTTTAAAGGATAGATTAGGAAATAGTCCCGTGTATACTAAGAGCATAGTTTTTATAGACTTTGCATTTAATCTGTTTACCTTACTTAACGTTAGAGAAATGCTTCCGCTAAAAGTATTTTGTAGTGTTAGTTTAGATTAATTTTAGTGCTATATAACATATTAACTGCCTAGTATCTTAGGGCTAAACCGTCCTAACTAAGCTTAGTCTCCACGCCGAAGGACTTATACGGTAGGACTATCTTAATATAGACGGTAAGGTAGGCGCCAGTACGTGCCTTTTTATTTTTCTCTCCTGTTTCTCTACCTCTACCTTACCTATTAATAGGCGAGGATTAATTCTTAGAAGAATATTAAAGTCCGCGGAAGACGCTAGAGTTTAAGTACTAGATATTGTTATATTTATTACCGTATCTGTTATTATATCTATTATTACTTCCGCTAAGCTGCCGCCGGCGCCGGCGCCGGTGTCGCCCTTATTCCTCTTTCGCTTCTTCCTACTAAATATTTTCTAAGTTCCGTTGTCTAAGGGCGAGCTGGGCGAATGGCACGGACTAAATGGAAAATCGGGCGCGTGAACCTTACTATATACTAATACTATGTGACTAGGCTATGCGGAGAGTCCGTTAATCTAAATGTCCTCCTTTTTCTAGCGGCGGCATTTAGGATATAGGAAGGGCTGCTTAAATATGCTTTCTTTCTGGATATAGGTTAGTCTAAAATGCCTTATAAGACCTTGCCTAGAAAGAAAGAAGCTAAAATAGATAAGATACTTAAACGGGTCCTTAGCTAGGGTTAAATAGGAGGGGAAATAAGGCGTATAAATCTTATTATAAACCATTTTAACATAGTTACTCTATATAGACTCGCCCCCGCTAATCTAAGAATTTTCTATCCCCAGGCGGCGGCATTTAGGGCACTAAAAGGGCTGCTTAAATATCCCGTTCTTAATATAAATCTTTTTATAATACTTTATAAGTTCGCTACGGCGGCAATAGACGCTATAGCTAAGAAGGCACCTAGGCTATTCCTTACAACCCCTCGTTCCCTTTGTTTTAGTTAAGGATAAAAACGCACCTTACTTACCCTCTGCGTTACCCGCTTTATCCTTTTTATTTTTTTTATCCTTTTTATCCTCTTCGCGTATTGCCTAACCTATATTATCTGCCTTACGCTCTAAAGTTTCTGTATCTAAAGACAGGTCCGTTTTTAGCCGGCGAGTTAAGTATCTAATAAGTAGGTTTATAAACCGTTCCGAATACTATTTAAAGGGCTAGTGTTTATTAATATCCTAAGTGTAACTTTGTAGAAACTAAGCAACCGCAGCCACCGCGTCGCGAGAGCGCCTCCTTAGAGCGCCTTTGCCTAAAGCGCCCTTACTAGGAGTGGATCTGGTGGTTTATACGGCGGGTATGCCTATAGTTAGTAAACCTAGGGCTCTTAATCCATTAACGCGACTAAAGTATTCCGCCCTCTTCTTCTGCACTTTTAGAGATAATAAAATCTTAATAATATAGCGGAGCTACCTATTAAGCGCTATCGCTACCTTATAATCTTTTGCTCGCTTCGCCACTTCTAGGCTTCCACGAAGATTATATACGTCCTTACGCTATTTAAACTCCTATAAGTCCTCCTCGCTTAGGCTAATAGGAGCATTTATATCCCTCTATAGGGATATATTACGGAGGCGCTAAAAGAGGGCATTATTCCGTCCGGCTATAGATCCAAAGGCTAACCCTATAAGATCCTCGCGGACGCATTTAGTCTAATAGCTACCTTAGAATACTTAGGTCGTATTAAATAAAATATAGTTATATAGTATATTAGAGAGAATACCTAGCGGTTTAAAGAAGTTAGTAGCCATCCCTACTATTTATGGAGTTAAAAAGGAAAGTAGTAGGGAAATGCGCTGCTTAATATATGCATGTGCATATACATATATTTACCTTAAATTCTCTTACTATTAAGTCTAGCTCCTGCGCTAACCTATAGCGCGTAAATGTATAAGTCCTCCCGGAAACCGGCTATAAGGCATGTTTAGTGCTATAAATAGTTAAAACTTAAGTAAGCGAGTGGAAAAATAGGCTGGTTTAGTATCTCTTTCTTCTACTTTAGCGGGAGGAAGTCCACTCCTTTAAGGGCGGGTTAATGGAGTAGCGCGTTAACGGACTTAAAGCTAGGCTTAAAGGCGTTATCTATAATCACGCGCGTGGCGATAAGGCTGGTGAGATATATATTTAGATATAGGACGAGGGTAATAGAAAAGGATATCCTATTAGAATAAAGGAGGTAAATAAGGGAAAGTAACTAGGGTAGGGCGAGGAGTTCCTAAAGACATAGAGTAAGGATAGGGTTAGGCTTACGCGTTGGCTCTAGAGCTGTAGCTAGCCTACTTTTTCTTATTCTTTTTAACTACAATTATAACAACGAGCCTTGTCCTCGTTTGGTTATTTAGGTCCTATATAACTGCTAGACTAACTTACTAGTATAAAAGGCACATTATAGAGGCTAGTTTAAAGCCGCTAATACCCGCCGTTAGGAGGATGGCGTAAAACGCGAGCTAGGTGTTAGGCTCGCAATTAATATCCCTAGCACGCTCCTATAGCGTATTAAGGATAACAATAATATCTTTGGCTATCGCCTTAACCTTTTTAAAGGTTTAATTAACTGTAAGACCAAGCTTATCTATAAGGCCATTATAGATTTACTAAGAGGGGGGGGGTTAGAATAGATATTTTAACCTTTTTATATACCTATGTAGAGGATCTATAGAGGGGAATAAGAGGAAAGGGAAGGGGAAGGGGGATAGGGAGGAGGGGCGTAGGGTTCGTTAGTGTAACTAACCTTAGATATTTTAAATATTGGCCCTTATATACGTTGCTTAGTGTAGTTAATAAACTTTAGTCTCTAAAGAGCCTTATTCTTAGAATCTTGCTGCCTTTTCTTTAGTAGGACTATAGAGTTGGCTTAAGTAATAAGCCCCCTCTAGAAATGCGTAATAGAAGAAGCCGTATTTACCATCCGCTTATATTTATACTCTTACGGTCTAAGGACTAAATATCTTCGCTTTAAGTTCTTAATATACGCCTAGAGGAATACTTAGCAATAATCCTTAGCCGTTTTAGACGCAAGGCACAGGTTAAGTTAGATACTATTTAGGTCTACTTATAGGATATCCCTAATAAATCTGTATAGAGAGGCGCGTGGGTTAGTAAGAAGAAGGTAGCTAAAAACGAAAGGAGAGGCGGAGGAGGGAAGGGTAGTAGAAGACGTTGGACGGATGGGCAAGGGTATACTTATTTATAATCTCTAGACCACTATAGTATAATCGCGACGGTGGCCCGTTATATCTATAATCACTAGGCGGTTATCTAGCGGCTAAAAGGCGTATAATTTTAAGGCTAATAAGGCCCTCTACCTCCGCGACTCTAGGTTATTAGGAAAGCAGCGCTTAGCTTTAAAGGGCCCTATATCTACCTCCTTTAGCGGACGCGGATTAATAAGGGATATAGGGACGAATATAGGGACGGATATAGGGACGGATGTAGAGACCGTTATAGAATAGCCGTTACTGTATTATATAGTGCCTATCGCTGCCAAAGGGAAGCTATCTTTAGGGCATAAAAGAATGGAAGTAGCGAGGGATAGACGCGGACGGAGGGATTAAAAGGATAGTAGGTGGGCCGATTAGTTAGAAATCGCGATAGCGAATAAGTAAAAGGAGTAGTTAGAATTTAAGGTTGGGGATAGAGAAGGAGATAAGACTGCTAAAGACTGTAGTAGAACGGCGGGCGAAGGATATATATATTTCTATCTATCTTAGGGGGGGCCTAAAATAGGACCCCCAGCGGTTAAACTGGGCGTTAAGGGCAGTGTAGTATAGGAAAGACAGGCCTGTATTTTTGCAGCGGGCTAAGAATATAGAGGAGGTAGAAGGAAGAAGGCGGTACGGCACGAGCGTATAATTAGGAGCGCTTGCGCGGAGGTTAAGGGGGGAGGAGGAAAAGAAGGGAGGAGCAAGCAAGAAAGAGAGGCGGCGAGGTTAAAAAACTAGATAGCGTTTTTAATGGAGGCGCGGAACTTTAAAAAGAACGAGAGGTGGGGTTAAAAAAAGAAAATAAATTACTAAATAAAACGGTTAGTTTTCCGCAAGGGCTATAGAAAAACGTGGATTCTAAGGGGTAGCTTGGCAAAATGTTTATAGCTTTATAAATGGATTTATATAAAGCTCTACACGAAGCTCTATATAAAGCTCTATATAAAGCTCTATATAAAACTTTATATAAGGTTCTATACTAGGGTTTATATAAGGCTCTATATGAGGCTCTATATAAAGCTCTATATAAGACTCTATATACAGCTTTATACAAGGCTCTATATAAAGCTTTACACGAAGCTCTATATAAAGCTTTATATAAGGCTCTACGCGAGGCTCTATATAAGGCTCTATATAAAGCTCTGCGTATAGAGGCTCTGTATAAAGCTTTGTATAAAGCTCTGCATAAAGCTCTGCACAAAGCTCTGTATAAAGCTCTATATAAAGCTCTATATAAAGCTCTATATAAAGCTCTATATAAAGCTTTATATAAGGCTCTACACGAAGCTCTATATAAAGCTCTACGTATAAAGGCTCTGTATAAGGCTTTGCGCGAAGCTCTACGTATAAAGGCTCTACGCGAAGTTCTATATCGGGTCCCCGCTATATTCCCAATAGCCTCTATACATACCTCTACTAAGTATACCCCCTATATACACCTAGGTAGCTACCTTATTTTTTACCCTTTCTTATATCCTCCCTACCTAGGAAGACACCAGAACGATAGCTAGTAGATAACCGTTACTAGAGCTAGACGACCATCGCCGGAGCTAGACGACTGTTGTCAGTGCTAGACGACCGTTGCCGGAGCTAGATAACCGTCGCCAGATAACCGTCGCCAGAGCTAGACGACCGTTAGAGCCAGACGACCGTCGTCAGAGCTAGACGACCGTCGCCGTCGCTAGATAACCGTTAGAGCTAGGCGACTGTCGTTATCGCCAGACGACCGTCGCCAGAGCTACACGACCGCTGCTAAAGCCACACAATAACCGTTTAAACGACTAGCCAGCGAATACAATAAACGATTTAATCAATCGATCGAATTAAGGTAACATAGACAGGTAGGCACAGATAGGTAGGTATAGATGGGTAGGTATAGACAGACAGATAACTAAACAGATAAACAGATAGATAGATAGATAGATAGATAGATAGGTAGGCAGGCAGGTAGGTAGGCAGGCAGGCAGGTAAGCAGGTAAGTAGGTAGGCAGGTAGGCAGGCAGGCAGGTAGGTAGGTAGGCAGGTAGGTAGGTAGATAGGCAAATAGGCAGGTAGGTAGATAATTTAGAGCCTCTATAAGAGGCTTCCCCCTTAATACCTAAAGTAGATAGCTCTATATTTTATATAGTTATAATATAAATATATTTAAAAGTATATTATAGAAATCTATAGGAATATATAATAATTTGGTTATTATATAAGGGCAGTGCTATTTAGACACCCCCTAATTGCTAGGTGGACACCCCCCTAAATTAGGTTTAGCGCCTGCCTTAATAGGTTAGAATATTACGTGCGTTTGACTTATTTGCATCTATATTGCGAAAATTAAAGTGCGCGCCCGTCTAAATTAACACCGTATTTACCTTAACTTTGTATCTAAAAGCCTGCAATTATAGAGCGTTACTATAGTTAGCTAATTAGCTCTATAACTAGCTCTACAATTACTAATCGCGTTAATAGATTTACTTATAGAGAGCCTTTAGTATTTAAGCGAAATATTGGCTAGAGTTCTACCGGGCGTATATATCAGAGGTGGCAGCACCTAAATTAATATTATATTATATAAGGGCAGTGCTATTTAGACACCCCCTAATTACTAGGTGGATACCCCCCAATTACTAAGTAGACACCCCCCCCCAAATTTAGTTTAGCGCCTGCCTTAATAGGTTAGAATATTATATACGTTTAACTTATTTGCGCCTATATTACAAAAATCAAAGTATACGCTATAACTATAACACCACAATTTAAGTTTTAATTTTAGTTATAGTATAAGTAGTAAAGTCTAAATCTGGAACGCGCTAAGGGAGCAATTAATTAAACTACGTAGTGCTTTATAAAGTATTACGTAAACTAATTTAGGTACTGCTACCTTTAACGTATACGCCCGGTAGGACTCTAGCTAGTATTTTACTTAAATACTAAGCGCTCTTTATAAGTAAATCTATTAACGCGATTAGTAATTATAGAGCTAGTTATAGAGCCAATTAGCTAACTATGGTAACGCTCTATAATTGTAGGCTTTTAGATGCAAAGTTAAGGTAAATACGGTATTGATTTGGACGGGCGCGCACTTTAATTTTCGTGATGTAGATGCAAATAAGTTAAACGTACGTAATATTCTAACTTATTAAGGTAGGCGCTAAACCTAATTTAGGGGGGTGTCCACCTAGCAATTAGGGGGTGTCCAAATAGCACTGCCCTTAATTTATATAGTTATAATTTATACAGTTTGTACAGTTTATACAGTTTATATAGTTCGTACAGTTTGTATAGTTTGTACAGTTCGTACAGTTTGTATAATTTGTATAGTTTACGCGCTATTTATTTACAGGGTAGCAAAAAGCTAGAATTAGTTTGGTAGTTAAGCGTTTTGCTGCAATTTACTAGCAGATGCTGTAATTTTGTTGCAAAACGCGCGGTTTGCGCGAATCGCTAACGACCATATACAACTGCCCGAATCGCACAGTTTGCAGCAAATTGCCGCAATTTGCAACAACGTGCCTAAAAAGAAAATTCCTGATGTAAGTACTCTAATAGGATTATTTGAGGTTATAAAGATGGGTTAAGAATAGGAGTTAACGTTACCTTGCCGCGTTAACGCCGTCTTAGTACTTCCACCTCTTCCCTAAGTAAGTATAGTTTTCTTTACTCTAGGAGTTATAGCTTCTCGTTCTCTAGCCGTTATATTTCTTCCTATATATCCCCTTCGCCTATAGCTTCCGGTTCTGTCTAGGACGATATAGGTTTACCTATATCATCCTAGGGCCGATCCCCAGACTTAGTAGTACGCATTACGCTAGTACGCCCGCGTCTCGCCATTAGGTCGATAGGCTGTAATATAGTTAATAAATATAGGTCGTCTTCTTAACAGAGGGTTGCCGCTATATAGTCGTGGCCTTTGCAGACCGCTATATTATTAGGCTACTACTTCTAAAAAGGGATGAGAATTTAGTACTATTAGGACGCTAAGGTCCTTAGGGTATATAGTAACGTAATAATAGTAATGGGATATAAAGAGTATCTGGTTCTTAATGAGTAGAACTATAGAACTAAATTCTGCTGTTCTCTAATACAGGGCGACTACGTTTTGTAGGCGCCTCGCCTACGCCTCGCCTACGCTAAGCTGGTTACGGCTAGTGCGTCTCTATAGCCTAATAGTTTTAGACCTATTACAGAACGTATAAATATAAAGTACTGCCTTTTAGACTGACTAATGGACTAGCCCTTTTACTTTAACACCGTATATAGGTAGGCCTTTAACGAGCTTAAGAAACGACTAGTCTTTACTCCCTTACTCGCCTACTTTGACCCAGAACGGCCCTTAATGCTAAAAACCGATGCCTTAGATAGTGTTATAGCTAGCATTTACTCCTAAAAGTAGATAGATAGAGAATAGCACCCTATTGCTTACTATTTAAAGACTATAATAGATGCTGAGCTAAACTACCCAATTTATAATAAAGAAATGCTAGCTATTATCTTTAGCTTTTAGCACTAGCGAGCCTAACTAAAAGGCACCCCTAAGTCTATCTAGGTAGTTTCCAATTATAAGGCCTTAGAATATTTTATAATAATAAAGGCCCTTATAGCTTAATAGGCGCGCTAGGCGGATACCCTATCTTAGTTTAACTTCCTAATTATATATAGGCTAGGCGCTACTAACTGTATAGACGCTCTTATAAGGTATAAATAGGATATAAATAACTAGACAGCCGTAAAGATCTTATTATAGACCTAAGCGCTACTATAACTAGAGCACCTTAACTCCTAAATATAGGTAGAACTAAATACAGACTCTTTAGATGCTAAGATATGCCCTATTAACTTTATGGAACTAAACCTTATTAATAAACTACTGTAGGTAAACTATACGGCCCCTTCTTTATAGGAGTACCGCGAAAAGGCAAAGAACGTTTCTAGCCTATGGTCCCTTAAAAGTGGACTACTTAAGCACCGTAAACGGCTAGTGGTAGTAGAGGAATAGAACTTATGGACTTAGCTTATTGCCAAAGCATATGCCTAGGTCTTTACGGCCTACCTTAAAAAAAATAAGACCCGTAGGATTATTAGTAACCGCTACTACTGGCCTAAAATAATTATAGATATTAACCGCTATATACGGAACTGCAATAACTACTATAGGCCTATAATTTTATAAGATAAGACCCTAGGACTATTAAAACCCCTCCTAATACCTAACCGCCCCTAGCAATATATCTCTATAGATTTTTATAAACTACCTCTAGACCGTAACGGATATAATATAGTTATAATCCTAGTTAATCGCTTTAGTAAGCGCCTATTCTTAATTCCCTGTTATAAGAATATTAATGCTAAAGAGGTAGCCTAACTGTATATCTACTACGTCTACTAAATTTATAGACTATTAAATACTATTATATCTAACCGCGGGCCATAGTTTATATTAGCCTTTTGGAATAAGTTTACCTAAATCCTAGGTATTAAGCTAAAGCTTTCTATAGTATATTACCCTAAATAAACGGTTAAACGGAGATTATAAATTAATACTTGGACTAGAGACTTTAGCCTTTTATTAACTACTTTTAGGATAACTAAGCTAAACTATTACCCTTAATAGACTACGCCCAAGCGACCCTACCTTACAACTCTACTGGATTTGCCCCTATTTAACTAGAAATGGGTTACTTACCCTATATAAACTTTGACTAGGAAAGACTAAAAGGGCCCTAAACTATACGCGAAAAACTATCTTATAAGGAAGCCTAGCAGTACGCTAAGCGCTTAGAAGAAGCTTAAAAAGTAGCCTATATAAACCTAAAAAAGGCCTAAAAATTAATATAATAGTAGGCGAATAAGTATAGGCGTAAGCCTAACTTTACTATAGGCGATATAGTCTAGGTTATAATAAAGAACTAAAAGACAGAACGGCCTAGCTATAAGCTAGACTATAAAATAGTAGGACTATATAAGATTTTTAATAAAGTAGGTAACTTGTATAAGATTAAGCTCCTAGACTTAATTAAAGTTTACCCTATCTTCTTACCGGATAAGCTATAGAAAGCTATAAATAACCTACTACCTAGATAAAAGAATAAACCTCCCCTACTAATTTAAGTTAATAGCGATAATAAATAGGAAATTAAAGAAATACTAGCCTATAAACTTGTAAAGGGAACGTTAAAGTATTATATTAGTTAGAAAGGATATAACCTAAACCCCACTTAGTACCCTATATAGAACTTTATAGGTAATCCTTATAAGCTTTAAAAGTTTTATAATTGTTACCCTAATAAACCTAGACCACTAAAGTACCTAAATAAGTAGATAAATAGAATACTAGTATAACGAAGATAATAAGCTACTAAAAGAATATAAGGACAAGAATGCCCTAGAAATTTCTTAGTTATATAAGATATTAAGATATCTAGGAACTTTAACCGGCGGTTAAAGTTATCTAATTAGTTAGATTCTCTTATTAAGACTTTTAGCGACAAAGCCTAAGGGCAGGCTTTTTTAGAGGGGGGGGTAATGTTATAGCACTAGCAGAACTTAGTAGAACTTGGTAGAACTTCGCACCGGCAAGTTGCCACAGATTGCCGCATATTGCGACTACGTGACGTAAAGATCTTATAAAATACCGAACGGCGCTGCTCTTCTTCTCCTTTCCTTTCCCTAGCTTTAGATTCTCGTTTATAGACAATCTAATCGTATAGGCTTGCGCGTCCCCTTTGCCATATCTATACCTCGATTAATTAAGTCGCTAATACCTTCTAGTATCTTTATATAGTAATTTTAAGCTTTTACTTAGCGCGGGATAGTATAGTGCTTAGGGTCTATTTATAGGGCTTAGTAAAAAATTTAGATTTTTGGTGGATACTGGTGGAATTCTCATATTAGTGGAATTTAGTGGATTCCTTAAGCGTGGGGTGGATATTGGTAGAAATCTTAGGCTAGTAAATCTTAGTAGATTTCCTAGATTTTAGTTTAGGGTTAGGGCAGTATATTATAGAGCATTCTTACTTATAACGCGGGGTAGTAAATAAAAGCTTAAGGTTATTTTAATTAATAACTACCTTATATAGCTTTATTTAAGGTTATTTAAGGATTACTAAATAACCTAAGGTAGTAATAAAAAGCTTAATTAGTTTTTTATAGTTTAGGTATTAGAGTCTTAGGGCTACTATATAGGTAATACAGCCTAAGATAGTATATTTACTATTAAATCTAAATATATTAATATGCTAGTTAAGGTGGATTAAGGTAAAACTATTATCTTATATAAAGATCTTGTTAATAAATCCTATGCCGCTAGGTCCTATATTAATTAGTACTTAAGTATTAGCCTATTAACTATTCTATTAAAGATAATAGTTAATAGTTATGCTATAATTCTAAGAGTTAGAGTTTATAATATCTAAAGTATTTAATAAGGTCCTAAGGAAGAGCCGTCTTAGAGAGCGATTTAGCTCTAGGACCTTCCTTTTAAAGGCAATTAAGGCGGAGTTCTTATAGCATATTAGTTATAGCCTTATCCTTATAAGTAGTATTTACTAAAAGACGAGTTAAAGCTGAATAACGATTGGGGTTAGTAGATAGGGCTTAGTTAAGGTAATTAGTTACTTATACTAGTTATTCGTTTATATATTTAAGATAATAAGATACCACCTATACCAGTTATTTATATATATATTTAGGGTAGCGGGATAGAGCAGTAACTTAAGATATAAGTGTCGCTTCTACACTTAAAATAAAGGCTATATTTAATACGTCGTTTATATTTAATAGACCCTTTTAGGGCGTAAGAGAGGGTTCTAGCATTAATATCTATGGCGTTTAGGTCCTTGCGGGTCCTAGGCGGCTAAGGGGCAGAGTATTAAGATATATATTTTAGGGTAAGGCGTAGTATATCGTTATATAAGCTATTGATAATATTAGTATAGGCGGTAAGGGTATTTAGTAGCTCAACTCCTATAAGGGAAGCCTTTAGTTTAAAGTTTAGCAACTCCACTAGGCGATTAATTAAGGCGGGTTCGTTCCATCTAGTCTCTTTAGCATAGTAGTAGAATTTAGTAAAGTATAATAGAAAGCTCTTAAAGCCTTATATCATCTTATTTAATTTTCTTTATACTATAGTAATTTAGTTAGGGTCGCTATAAAATGCTTCTAGTATAGTAACTAGTTCTTTTATAGTGCTCGGCTAAAATAAGTATATAGTTTCTACGGCGTCTTTTATTAGGTAGTTTATAGCGTAATATAACTAGCTATTAGAAGTAGAGTAGCGATTAATATTACTATTTAGCTTATTCTTAAATTAGTTAAGGAAAAAGTATAGTTTATTCCTTTTACCTAAATAGGCGAGAGGATTAGGGAGGTGTTTAATTAACTTTTTTTAAGGGTACTAGTTAGCAAATTTAGGGTTAAGGAGCTAGTTTTAGACACGTTCTTTCTACCTAGTATTTATAGATTAATACTAGTAGGGGTAAGTGGGGGCGATAGTATAGCAGATAGTAGGTTTCAGCAGATCTCTTTAATTTCTTTCTTAAGAGATTTAATTAACTTATAATATCGGGCTTTTTAATAGGAAAGGGTGTCCGCAAAAGCCTGTTATAGAGTCTCTATTTATTTAGTAAATATAGCGTATAGGTCTTTTATAGATATATGGGCTTCTAGGTTATTTTATATACTAGTCAGGTAATATAGGGTATAGGTTTAATATAATATAGTATTACAGAGTAAGTATAAGCGATAATAATATATAGTAAAGTAGATATCATTAAGCTATATATTTAAACTTTGTAATAAGATTAAGACGTTATATAAGGAAAGAAGGTAGAAATTAGGAAGAAAGAGTATATATTATGGACTTAGTTGCTTAATTAATGCGTATACGGAGTAGAATAGGACTTAGGTAGTGGCCCTGGCAGAACTTAGCAGGATTTAGTGGAACTTAGTAGAATATAGCAGAATATGGCAGAATATAGTAGATTGCCGTTAGATTGCCGTCTTATTGTTAGTCTTTAGTTGCTAAGTCGGTGAAAACAGGTGGATGTGTGTAAGGTATTATGGGGGTGTCCTATAACACTTATAAAAACTAATTACACGGCTAGAGGAAAGCAATTAAGATATTAATTAAAGATTTATATAGGTTAAATTATACTTATATAATACTATAGTATTAAAGGATAACGTTATAAACGTTTTTAATAATTATATAATAGCTATAAGTGCTATTATAAAGTATCCCTTCTATTTACTAGGCAGTAGAGCTATACCAACTATATAGTATAGGACTACTAGATTTAAAAGTATATATATTAAATCTTAAGAGATAAGTATCTTTAACTTACTAATTAATACCTTAACTATATTTAATAGCCTAAGGGTAAATATAGGAGTAATATATTAGTGACGTAGGGGATTCTAAAAAAGGATTATAAACTATATCTTAATAGTTTAAGACACCGGTAAGCTAAGGCCTTATACGTTAAATCCTATACTAAAAGGTTTTACAGAGCTATATTAAAAACACTAAATTACCTATAATAGTTATGATTAATTATAAACTAGTATAAAGGCTTTAGAAGTAGAGTTATATAAAAATCCTTAGGTTAGCCTAGGTAATTACTAGTATACTTCCAGTAGGCTTCTAATAGGTCTTTCAGTAATTCTCGCGTCTTTTCTCTAGTTATGTTTTTCCTTATTAAGGGTTTTTAGGAGTTTAAAGTAAGGGTTAGATAGATAGACAATATATAGCGGTATACCGATATTTATCTAAACCCCTTTTAGGACAAGCCCTTATAATCTCCCTTTACTATAAGGTAATAATAATTAGGGGCCGACTGTAAGAAGGGGGGGGTAATGTAAGGGATATTATTGCGGTTACCTTAGGTTGCCCTTAAGACAACCCCTGGATACCTCTTAAATAGTCGCCAGTTATATACTAGAGGCACGTACCCGTAGTATATAGTCTCTATAATCCTAGAGGCCTTACCTCCTTAAGGATTTATCTCCTCTACAATCTATCTATTCCAATAATCGTGTCTTATAGCCCCCTGTTTATAAAGTCCCCTTATATATAATTAGTAAGGCTCCTTAAGCCAATTGCTTCTAATAGGCTTTAAAAACTATATACTTAAGGCCCAAAGGCCCTAAGGCACCTTTTTAGCTACTAGATATAGTACTAAGCGTTAGTTAGTTAATCTATTTAGGGCTCGGCTGCTATAAAAGTTTATTGTGCCAAGAATACACTATACATAATTGGGAAACCACGTAAAAAGAACCATAATAGTTTGGGTGAACGGGCTACGAGCGGGCGTCTTGCAGGCGCACTCAATGGGAAAAAGGCTCGGAGTGGCCAAAAGGTCTAACATTAGATATTTGCTACGCTGGCGGCGGGGCTGAAATATTCTCAGTTCAAGTAGAATTCCTATGGCAATACTTAGGTTCAGCTAGTTACACCATAAATACCTTTGTATACCTAGATAATAATTATCTTCCTACACTTGCTGTCCTCGAAGAGCTCTCCTTGCATGATGCCATGAACATAAGCGTCACCAACAAGTTCCCATCGGCCAGAGTTTTCAAATTGCCTCAAGGCTAGAGGCACACTAGAGCCTTTGCAAATAGACAACAGATCTCCGACTTTTGCTGTGCCACTAGCTAATCCAATGTAACCCTGGGCAGTTCTGATCATTTTCCGATTGAGAATAAAACGCCCTTGTAATTCGTATTCAAGGAACGGTTTATTAGAGGTTAAATGCCAGATAAGAAGGAAAAAACAGTAGGCGAAGCCTATAGGGTGTAAGAAGCTCGGGATATCCTGCACGCGAAATCCTGAATTGCGAGTAGCACGTTTCCAAAATTCTGCCGCAGAAGCAACTTTGGTCGATTTAAAAAGCTCGCCTGCACAAACAGTCTGCCAAAAGATGTCGTCCAGGGCCTGGTCAGGGGGTAATATCGTACTCGAATGCGTTCTTATCATTTCCTGCCAGGTGATGATGACCATGCGTGCCTTCAGGAACGTCCGAAGCGTTTGGGTCCAGCTTTTGCCAATACTAATCAAAGTAGTGATAGCATTCGGCAATTCAACACCTTCAAACACTTGTCCAACTTCTGTGATGGTATCGAAGACATAGCCTTCAACAATCAACTCGTGAAGCGACGAGGAATAATCAGGCACATAACGCGAACTGCCTGCTGCAGCGAACTTGGGCCGCGTTTTGGGCCCGAACCTTGCCTCTGTGGCAGCGAGCGACCTAGGCCCTATGCCAAATGTCGACGCCATGCTAGAGCTAGCGCAAATGCTCCAATCTGGCACCCAGGACGGGAGGCCCGGTAGTTTCAGCGCTGTAAGCAGGGGTGGGCGACTTAGGAGATCCAGTGTTTCGGTGTCTCGCAATGCCTTCACGGCTACTCTCCGGTATATGGACACTGTGTCCTCTCTATAGCTGATTCGCACTCCTCTGCGTGTGGGCGAAGTTGTGACTAATCCACAAAACGAGAATACTTTGTCTCGCGGGTCTGCGGCCGAGCAACGTTGCTGACGGAGAAGCAGTCCAAGGAGTTCAATGTTGCTGGACTTGTATCGACGGCGCTCACTCTCAATAGCCGCAATGTGTTGTAAGGAGAAAATAAAAGCAAGTGGAAATTTGACAGCACACATATTTTGCAGGGCCCGAATCAGTTCTCCCCAGTCATACTCCACGAAGTTCCATAGTATTGTTGGCTTGTTGGAAACAACGACTTCCTGGACTACCCACGCTCGCTGGAACCACGGCCTACGGAGCATGCGAATCAAACTGAGGTAAATTTCGTTGGAGAATGGCGGCAACGTGCGGCTCACCCCTGTCCTAGTGTCGCGAATAGTTATGGACGGAATATTGTGTGCACGGTTGAGCCAACGGCAGCCAACCAGCCCGATCTTGACAGAGAGTGACGCAAAGACAGAGATTCCTTTCTCATGTCTGTCGTTTAATTCGCCAAGCCAAATCAAAGTCCTACTTGCCTGCGCATATACGGTTCGCATGAGCCGTACTTGGTTGTCTTTCTCCGCCGTATCGGATTGGTTGATGCACACTGCGTCCGCCCATAATGTGCGTTTTCTATCCGAGAGGCGAAGACCGCGAAGAGCTTCCTCAAGATTCCTAGGGACATTCAACCTCTCGTTATTGCAAGTGATGGCACGCTGACCGCGAGGGTCACCCCAGCAGTAAGAGAGTGCCTCATACGATGGGCTGTCGAGTAAGGAGACCGGCTTGAGCTGGCATTGGACGGGATCTATAGAGCGACCGGGAAATAGTTCAAGTAAGCGGATTGTCGGCTGTGCAGACGTTTTTCGTCCTAACTTCAAAGGTGGATAACGAAAAGTGGAGGTGAGATCGTTGGAAACACGGGACACCGACTGATATGTCAGGGTTCTTGAGACGTAAAAGGGCAAGGGACAAAGTCGGGCGAACGGGAAGGATGAACTGCTGTACTGCAGATTAAAAATACTTATTTCGCACCGAGGCAGCATTATCCATTATCCAGTGTGCCAGGAGAGATAGTTGTTGGTATGAGATTATCTCAGGTGCGTGCGTACAGGTCGGCCAGACCACGCTAAAAGGTCGGCCCGATAGGCGAAACCTCCGCCCGCCACACCAAACCCCACCCTTCCCCTCCCAACCTGACCCTACCATCCACCCTATCTTTTCTTATATATCTATCTTAAATCTATTATAAAAATATTTTTTATATAATAATTATTACCTTAAAGAGCTATATAAGCTATTTATAGTTTATTTTATAGTAATTTTAATAGTTTAAGCTATTTATAAAGCCTATTTAAACTAAAACAAAATCCTATAAAGGTAAATAATAAGTTTTTTCTAATATATTTAAAACATGTTTCTAATACGTTTAGAATATATTTATAACTAGTTGTAAACCTATTTTAGCTATATATAATTAAAATATATTAAGAATTATTATTAAATATAATTTTAGTAATTTAACCTACTTTATTATAACTAAAAACTATATATCTATATATATAATAATAATAATAATAATTCATTGCTTAACGTCCAATTTGGATCCCTATTAGGCCCACGCGGACTACTCCTTATTTACATATAGGGAGAAAACTCTATTTAAGAAAAATAAGAAAACCCCGTAATCTATCTCCCCGCCTTTTAGAACTCGCCTACTTAACGCCTATAAGTTGCCTATAGTACTCTACTACCTTACTATTTAACCTCCTTAGGAACCACTACTGCCGTAACAAGCCTACGGACGCGCTAGTATCATAAACTATTACTCTACTACTGTAGAGTTACTAAGGGGCACCTACTGCTCGCCCCCTTACCTTCTATTACCATTTCCCTTACAACCCGGAACTAATTTAACACATTTTAATTAATAAGCTACTAGGTAACCGCCTTAAGGCCTTTTTATATTAAGAGCAGTGTATTATAGTTCTCTATACCAGTTACTAAGAGCATTATTTCTTAATTAGTGCGTAGGGGGCATAGCAGTATTACGTATTTTAGTGTCTGTCTTAGCTAGCCATATTCACATCTCGGGCTACCTACTAGGATACCCACCCAGTAAAGCCAATCTTTTAGTCCTATTATTCCTATTCTTAAGAGTATTACTATTATATTTTCTACCTTTATTAGGCCTTTTTAAAGCCCTTAGATATTTACCCCCTATAGCGTTAACTATGCTATAGCTTAGGTTCATTTTACCTAAGTCAGCCTCTATACCTTTAACTCCCATTTACTTCTCTAGTGTTAGTCCAACCAGTATTATATTATAGTAGATAGTTTCCTAGCATTCTTACGTATTTTACTTTAGCTCCTTTCTCTATCTTACTATTATTTTTACTAACCTTTTATACATCTCCCTTCCTCCTCTATATAGGCCTAGGCCCTAAAGCGGCACCATTTTTCTTCTATTTTCTTTACCTATTTCTCTAATATCTCTTCCCTACTTTAGGGTTATTAGTTTGTTCTCCTACGGGGCACCCTAGGGTCCCTCTATAGTTTACTTAGGCGTGTCTTAATGTACTTTATAATATTAGAGTTACGTTTATTTTATATCCTTTATATTACAGCGGCTTTAATATATAACTATAGGGGGGGAATATTAGATTTCTTCTTAAGTAGTACTGTAGCCGTTTGCTTATACCCGCCTATAATACTCTAGAGGCAGGCTGTCTAGACCTTTTAAAGTAGTTTAAGAAGTAATTTAGGGGGGCCCTTCTTAGTTTCTCCAATGGCCTAAATACTGGATCTATATATTATAGTTAGCCGGACAACTGCTATATATAATAGGCGTAACCTCTAAAAGCATAGACCCTATATAGAGTTAACAATCCTAGATAAAGCAATAAACTATACTTAGCCTTTATAGGCCGCTTATGCCGTATATACGCTCCAATAGAGCTTACTGTCTACCTATACTCCTAATACCCTTAGGCCCTAAACTAGTTAACCCCTAAAGCCTTAGATATAAATTATATGCTAGAGATCTACAGATTAGTTACGTTTTCTTATAAAATAGATTAGCTAGTATTTCTCTAGTAAGAATTAGACTCTATAACGTTTTGCCTATTCTATATAAGTATTATAGGCTTTCTCTAGTGTTCTGCAATTCTCTGCGGCTATTGGCCCGTATATAATTAGGTTTGTATTATTAATAAAGCCTATCCCCTAGGTTACCCCTTCCTTAAAGAAGTCAAGTAGGTTACTTATAAAGAAAAGGAAGAGTATAGGCGAGAGGGGTAATCTTTATGGTATTCCTGTTGCAACTACAATAGGGGGGCTCTGGTATCCGCTAAAGACTAGTAATGTTTCTTTCTAGCCTATAAACCCTTAGACAAATTATATAATCTATTCTAGGAAGCCCTTTACCCTAAGGATATATAGGAGACGCTCGTGGGGTATATTATTATAGGCACCACTAATGTCTAGGCTAAGCATTAATACTANNAAGTCCTTTNNNATCGCCNATACAGATTTAATAGTAGTAGCGAGTAGCGTAAGTGCTAATAGTGTTAAGCGGTTCTTTCTTGCCCCTATTTAGCTTTATAGTAGTAGGGCNTNTTNNTCTNCNNTNTCTNCTATNNGTTCCGCTATTACCCTTTCTAAGATCTTACTAAGGGTGTTTTCTAAGGCAATAGGGCGGTAGCTTCCTGGGATTAAGTAATCTGCTTTACCTTCTTTTCGTAGGACAACCGTTGTTATAGATCTTCCGAGTCGCGGGTAGTAGCCTATAGCAAAGCATGCTCTAGCTACATCTACAAGCTAAGGTGCTATAAGTGGCCCATAGGTTTTTAGGGCCTTATTTAGAATCCCATCTAGTCCTAGTGCTATATTATTTAAAAGGCGGCTAATGGTTCTAGCCATTTCCTCTGTTGTCATGTCGCTGTCGACCCGCAGGCAAGTCACCGGTGTTTCGCCCGTAATATCACTGAGGTCTACTGGAGCCGGTTGGGGGAAGAACCTTTCTATAAGGATCTTTGCCTTCTTATTGTTGTCGTTTGTGGCCAGAATACATATGCATTGTAGTGCTACGAGAGTTACTATACACAGCAAGTTTGCCTAAACTGCTTGCCCAGTTCCTTGCCACGGTTACGCAGCAGCTAGTGGACAAGGCCAGCTCCTACCCGCGTGCACCTGATTTGCTCCATAAGCCTATCCTTATAGCCTGCCCCTGCCTAAATAGACCGACACGCGCATCCGTCCTTTTGGGCTATACAGACAGTGTCGTTAATAAGGTGTTGATCCTTCCTCTAAGACAGGTCCACTAGGGGTCAGAGCCCAGTAAAGGGGTGAGATCCCTGGAGTCGTCTGTCGCTGCTATTGTATACCACGCCCTATAGCCGTTGCCAGCTGCTTCGCGTTACCTGTGACGCTCTCACGTCGACAGGCCGACCGTGTCTTGCAGGCGTGGGCCCATAATAACTCGACGCCGCGCAGCTACCGTCCCTTAGTCGCCTACTAACCAAACTTGTTGTCCTCCCATCTTAACCAACACCTGCATTTAAGTCCGTTCCAGCCTATCCCATTAGTCCGTTCCAGCCTGCCACCTATAGGCCCCTAGCTCTTGCAAGAAGGGAGGATTAACGTCGCCCTAGAATAGGAGGATTAACGTCGCCTCAGAACAGGAGGATTAACGTCGCTAAATGTGGTTGATGGTGTTGAGATTTTTCCTATGCCCTCGCTGCTCTGCAGTCTTAGAGCGGAACAAGTACAGAGGTGCCCTATCGTCCCTATAGATTCCGATCGCTTCCACTAGCAAATGCAAGCGCTGGCTTATGGCCCTAGGTCGGTGCCTAGGTAAAGAGATATTGGGTAGTTTTTAAGACCATTCCTCTGTTCTTGATAAATTGCCTTATATTGTTGTTAACGAGCGCCAAGACCCGCGAAAACTCTGCTGCTCTGACGGCGTCAAGGACGACGCATTCGAAAGCGCCCTCTAGCCACGACGTAACGCCGCTGCATCAGTAGCAGACGAGATCCTCACTCTCAGCTCGACCGTACGGTCAAGATAAGACGGAAAGGAACCCCCATAGGACAGTATAGGTCGGATCTCGATTTTAAATAAGGCTTAAATATAAATATATTTCATATTTTATATACTTATTATTATATACTAGCTTTTATTACTTTTAATAATAATAATATATATTAAAACTATTTTACTTTTATTAAAAGCTATTTACTCTCTTTATATTAGATCTTATATTTTATAAAAACTATTATAAATTCTAAGGGTATTTATAATATTTTTACCCTTTATATTTAAAAGAATTAATATTATTAGCTTAAAAATATATATTTATACTTATTAAATTAATATAATAAATATAACTTTTATTTAGTACCTAAAGAGCTTAAATAATTCTTAATTATAAATATAATAAAAGGAACTTTAAATTATATATATTTAAAAATAGATTAGAATATATTTAAAACTAAATTAGAACTAGATTAGAACTAGATTAGAACTAGATTAGAACTAAATTAGAATATATTTTAAATTAGATTAAAATATATTAGGAACTTAATTTACTTTTATAGCTATATTTAACTCTAATATACTATTTTATAGCTTAAAATTTTTAATTTTAATTATTACTAAAAGGAAGTATTTTAAATTAGAATATATAGTAAATATATTCTAAATATATTCTAAATATGTTCTAAATATATTCTAAATATATAGTAAATATATTCTAAATATATAGTAAATATATTCTAAATATATAGTAAATATATTCTAAATATATTCTAAATATATTCTAAATATGTTCTAAATATGTTCTAAATATGTTCTAAATATATTCTAAACATATTCTAAACATATTCTAGCTAGTTATTTATAATAATTAATTTTAATTAAGAGGTAAGTTATATAGTAGGATAAGCGATTTAGGCTTAGTTAACTATATAACTTTATATTTTAAGTTAAGGCTACCCTATATAGGGATTATATATTAGCGCTTATAGTAGGCCAACCTTTTAGTATAGTCTAGCTGACTTAAACTATACTATTTACTTACTTTATATTAGATCTTATATCTTTTAAAAAAAAATTAAAAAATTTAAGGATTTTTAAAAAAAATTATTTTTTGCCCTTTATATTTAAAGAACTAATATTATTAGCTTAGGAATATATATTTAGCTAGTTTATATTATATTTAAATATTATAAACTTATTTATATATACTTTTTAAATAAATATAATAAATATAACTTTTATTTAGTACCTAAAGAGTTTAAATAATTCTTAGTTATAAATATAATAAAAGAACTTTAGATTATATATATTTAAAACTAAATTAAAAAGTACCTAAAATTAGATTAAAATATATTAGAAACTTAATTAAATTTTATAGCTATATTTAACTCTAAGATACTATTTTATAGGCTTAAAAAAATTATTTAAATTAGAATATATATTAAATATATTCTAAATATATTCTAAATACGTTCTAAATACGTTCTAAATATGTTATAACTAGTTACTTATAATAATTAATTTTAATTAGGAGGTAAGTTGTGTGGTAGAATAAGCGATTTGGGCTCACCATACGACTTAGTATTTTGAGCTGGGGCTGCCCCGTACAGGGATTGTGCATTAGCGCTTATGGTAGGCCGACCTTTTAGCGTGGTCTAGCCGACTTGTAACCACTCTCAGGTGCCTCAGCCGCTTCTCCGAGGAATTTGTGGCGTTGCATAGTCCCACTCTCTTGCCACTGCCCCACTCTGCCCAATTAGCGGCGCGCACTAACTCCTGCGAACTCCTGAGCCAATAGAACGTCGCGCTACCTCCTAGCCCCCCTGTAGCCCCAAAATTCCTCTGCGAAGCGTCTGAGAGATTATAGGCGCGCGTTTGCTGTAAACCGGGCGCGATTCTTAACGTATGCCAACTTTAAGCAACTCTAGCAGCGTAAATATACCAGTTATAGTCTTAGTACGCGATGCATTTAAATTAAAATCTCTTCTTTTATTTAATTATAATAATTATAATTAGCTAACTACTGTATTAGGGGGCGATATACAGCCTTAAAGTTTAAAGATATGTTTTTGAAACTGGTTTTTTTTGCCAGCTGCATCGAAACAACGGCCGTACTCTACCACTACTACTCTATTTCCTTCTAAATTTACAGAGGTGCCTCTTCTATCCTATAATAACCAGCTCACCTAGTTAAACTAGTAGGTATAGATTTGCTTTGCAAATCCTATCCCTCCGTCGTGCTGCGGGGGCTGCTTCGTAGCAGGGTAAGCTTTGGGCAGAGCCTCGTGTAGGGCTTTAGTAGAGCTCCGTGCAGAGCTTCGTGCGGAGCTTCGTGCAGAGCCTTGTGCAGAGCCTTGTGCAGGCGTGCAGACGTGTAGATTGTAGACGTGTAGACGTGTAGATCGCAGACGTGTAGACGTATAGATTGCAGACGTGCAGACGTGCAGACGTGCAGACGTGCAGACATTCGTACGGGCGTTCGTGTGATTAATTAACTGTATGGACGTTCATAAAGCCGTTCGTACGGGCGTTTGGTTGATTGATCGTATAGACGTTTATAGAGCCGTTTGTGTAGACGATTATAGAGCCTTCCTCGTAGTATATTAGTGCTGCATATTAGGAGAGCTTTGGAGCTCCGTACTAAGCTTCGAGTAGCTTTGAGCAGAGCCTCGCGTAGAGCTTTTAAGCAGAGCTTTTGAGCAGAGCTCCGTGCAGAGCCTTGAGTAGAGCCTCGAGCAGAGCGTCGTGCAGAGCTTCGAGCAGAGCTTCGATAGAGCTTTGAGTAGAGCCTCGTGCAGAGCCTTGTGCAGAGCTTCGAGCAGAGCTTCGAGCCGAGCAGAGCTTCGAGCCGAGCAGAGCAGAGCTTTGTATAGGCGTTCGTGCAGGCGTTCGTGCAGGCGTTCGTGCAGGCGTTCGTGCAGGCGTTCGTAGACGTTTGTAGGGACGTTTGTAGGGGTATTAGGGGGACGGCCGGGCTCTATCGCGGATGCAATATATAGAGTAAGAGATGAGCTTTTGAATAGAGGTATTGGCGAGCTAAGCAGCGCTATATTAGGGGGCGATATACAACGTTAAAGGCGATAGAACTGTTTTCTACTAGCGAGGCTGTACAGCCTTTACAAAAGGCGCCCATAATCTCTCAGACCCTCGGTGAGGAATCCACCTCGGCGCTCTGTAATTGGCTGCTAAAGCTAGCGCAAGCACTAACGCCTGCGGCGTACATGAGCTGCGGCGCCAGTCGCTAATTGGCTTAGGTGTGGCGGTGCCGGCCGCTAATTGGCTCAGGAGTTTGCAGGTGGATTTTCTCTCCAGGGTCTGAGTCAACTGAGATAAGTATGAGAGGCCCGGCTGATCGTCGGTCAGCCGAAAAATCACGTGTTCAGCCAGCCACCTGGGTCAGATTCGAGGATCTCCACAGCGCCACCAGCGCCAAGCTGAGGAGATTCGCGTATCCAGGGCCACCCGCTGATCGAGCCGCTAATCGACCCCGACCGTAGGGTAATTAGGGGCATTAGGGCCCCAAGTGTATATAAAAAAGTCCTCCCTACCTAATCCTTAATCGCGGCAGTATGTCTACTATTATACCTACTATATAAGATGGCGCTGACTAACCGCGTAGAGATTAATATCGCTAATAATGCCGAATTATGCGCTAACGCGCAGTATGTCCTTGCCCTTATGCGTGCCGTAAGGCCTAAGAATATGTCTTTAACGTACGATCTAAAGCAGAAGGAGTTTAAGGTAATACCCCCCCTCTTCTAAAAGTATTACGGCCTATAATTAACGCGTTATTTAGCCCTAGGCCTTCTATAAATAGAAGCAGTACTATAATAGTAATACCGTTATCCCTTGACCCGTTAGGGCGAGCAGAGGGGAAGGCCCGTGCGCGAACACCAGAATCAGAACAACGCGTAGAATTCAACCATCAAATACACCACCACCATGCCTTCTAATCACGCTAGACTTAATGCAGATCTTGTTCGGAAGACTCAATGTAAGATTCCCCCAAATAAAACGGCGAAAACCCCCCCCCCCCGAAGCCTTAGCCACTCTCCGAATTGTGTATTCCTAAGCACGGCTACCGAATCCCACTGATTTGATTGGTGGGCTCTTATCGATAACCTGCGTGCCCAAGTTAACGGGTTAAGGGATAGAGGATAAGCTACTTCTTTTCTTTATTAAGGAGGTTGCAAGCTAGCCCTTAAAAGGGAAGAGCCGTAAAGCCGATATTAACGTACCCTAAAAGGAGACGTAGCTCTTATCCCTTCGTCTGGCAGAAGTCACTTTTCGTATTAGGCGCTTTTGGCGCTTTTACTTAGGTTAGCATACTGCAGGCACCCTAGCTAGCGCGATTTTATTAGCAAGCCCCACCAAAACACCTAATATATATTATTTTTGAGGAAGTTAAGTAAAAAGTTATAATATATAACGTCACGGTTGTACGTTTCTACCTTTCCTCCATTAACTAGCTACTAATTATATAGGAAAATCCTCTATTAGAGTCCTCCCCTAAAGTGTTACTGCCTATATACTTTATACGCGTTCTTAACGTTAATAAAGATAAGCTAGTAGAGGAACAGCTTAAGGTTATAAGGAAAGACGTGTTATATATATTAAATAAGATGGGTTAGGTATTATAGGTAGTTAAACGGTTTAACTAGCGATTGTTTAGTATAGAGGCCCGACTAGAGGCGGTAGAGGAGGGCTTAAAGGAGGCTAAAAAAGACGCTGCGGTAAAGGCTTAATTAGCTTTAGAGTCTTAATATTAGAGGCTTAAGGAAGTAGAGAATTAAAAATAGTTACCTAATTATTGCCTGCTAAGTGAAAGTTGTTAAAGTACTAAAGGTATAGAGGAAGCCTATAAACCTCGCATTTATATACTATTTGCCTTATCTTCGCTATAAGCTTCTTTACCTCCTTCTATCTATATATTTAGCATCTTAGTGAGCCCTTATAGCTATGCTTCTTTATAAAGCCTTTAATACAGTAATAAGTTCGCGTTTTACACCGTTAAATCGCAGGTAGTGGGGTTTTGGCAGTAACGTAGGTAGTCTTTTAATTTATTCTAATATTTCTATAACTAGGCCTAATACCAGGTTGATATTACCTATATTTTAGTAAGGAGTTTAAATAAAGAAGGCGCTTAGTATCTCGCTTATTTATGCCTATCTACTATCTACCTATAATAATGAGGTTCTATACTAATTGTATATAGAAGCAGCGGTAAGTTTAAAGGAAGGGCTTACTTAATATCTAGAAGATCTTCTTGCTAATAATATAGGCGTTAATTATAGCTATATTAAGCGCCTAGAAGAATAAGGGTATCTAGATGTATATAGTGGTGATTTAGGTAGCATAGTAGCTTTAAAGTTAATTGTGGATATTAACGCCGCCTATTTAGTTATTGTAGTCAATAGAAAGCCTAGGAAGCGTTAACTTCTTAATTAGATTATTACCCTAAATATTAGCTACTAGCTTCTTAAGGAAGAATTTATATACTTACGGTTAATGCTAATTAACTTTATTAATATCCTTATTGCTATATAAGTAAACTATTATTAAAAACCGTACTAAATTCTTATTCTGCTATACAATTAAAAGCACTGAATTAACTACGTTAATAACTACTCCTATAATAAAGTTAAACGGTAGCCTTTCCTTCCTTTTATTAGCCCTTTTATACACCTTTAGATAGTCCTTTAAGTTTAATTAAACTATGCTAGCTATAGCAATTCTAAGTTATTAAAGCACCTAGAGCAACAGAATATTTATAAAGTAGTTGTCTAAAAATAGGTAAAATCGACGAGCCTAAAGAGGAAGTTATTAGGTAAGGTAGAGGACGCATTTAGAGGTATTTAAGAGAATAATATCTTAATAATCTGTTTAAGGAGGAAGCCTAAAAAAGTAGCTAGGTAAGGTAAATATAAAGCTATAGTAATATCTATATTAATAAAGGCTTATTATCTTAAAGCCCTTAAATACTAGCTTACTAGGCAATTTAATTATAGCTATAAATTATCTAGTAAACCTTACTATTATCTTATTAAAGCTAACTATAGATTTAGGTATAACGTACTTTCTAACGCCTCGCTTAAAGGAGTTATTAATAGCTTAATTTTCTTAAAGACTTAACGTTTAACGCCCTCTGGTGGAGGTAATAAGATATAAAAAAAGCGCTTAAGTTACTCCTATCTTTTTTAGCCTATAAATAAGCTAATTAAGTATCTAGGATATTTAGGATCTATAGCCTAAAGATCTTAAACCTAAGTGCCTTTAAAGACGCCTATATAGATAATAAGCCCTACCTAAATTATTAATTTACTAGTAGAGGTCTCCTTCTATATCCGTAATTATTTACCCGCATATTATCCTAATTAGTAATATCCGCTAGTATTCTAAGAGGCTGTATATAGGTTTATATTAATCGCGAGCTTCTTAAATATACTAATACTAAAGAATAGTAAAAATACTTAAATTAGCAGGTCCTATTTAGATTTACACCCACTAGACGCTATACTAATTTAATTTGCTAGTATATAGTAAGTAGAGCGCTTACTATCCTCATTTTAATCAGGAAGGTTATTAAATTTAATATCCGCGTTAATACCGCTAATAGGCTCACTAGCACGCTGTGACGGCGCTGGAGCGCGTCACCTAGTCAGGGGTTCGCTTAAGACTTGGCGTGTGTATATAGACGTGGCCTCACCACCTTCTCTTGCTCCTTAGCTTAATATCTTCGTAATACAGCATTCGTTCGCTTGATCTTGCAAGCATTCGTTCAAGTCTCTGTCGAGACATTTGTTCGATGGTTCGAGCCGTCACACACGCTAAGCGGCGAATATTAACTTATCTAGAAGGTTAATAACCTTAAGATCTAGTTTAGGAATAGCGGCTATAGGCTCCTATAAAGTAGGAACAGTAGGAAGGCCTATTCTTATAACTTCTTCAGCTAACAGCTCTAGTAGTTTAGTCTTATCTACCTTATCTACCTTATCCTTAGCAGTCTCGCCACGGGGCTTAAAAACGGCTCGTAATTTATCCTTAATATTTTCTATTTAGCTGCTTAGCTAAGCCTCCATAATATCCTTACTTAGCACCGCCGCCTACTATATAGCTGCTAAAGCCTCTAAAGGCTATATAACTACTACTAATAAGTTATTATGTGTATACTGCATCGCTTAGAAGGATTATAAATAGGACTCCTAGGCATAAGGTGCCTTTAGAGGCTTTAGAGGCCTTAAAGGCTTTAAAGCTAAAGACGTATAACGTTTCTAAGTGGCATAAGGACAATATTTTACTAACAATTTAAGGGCTAAATAGACGGCAAATAATATTGGAGCTTTTCAATTAACTACACCAAATATCATATAAGCTTCCTAGCCACGTCGCTACTATTTACCGCAATATTCAAGCGTTAAAGACGTCAATGAAGCGCCAGCACCCCTGCTGCTAAGCAACCGCATTAACCAGAGGCTTCAACACTAAGCTCTAGACGGTATAGAGCCTCTAGATTGGCTTATAAGGCGTGCATATACGAAAAGTGCAAGAAAACTTGCCACACAAAGGGATAGTGGTTAGTTTATAGCTATATTACCGCTTTAACGGACCTTTATTAGATATAGAAAGCAATAAAAATAAATAGCCCATTAGCATTTTGTTGGGGTGCCAAGATCCTGGAGGCCTCCTGACAGGATTTTGATTTTCCTGGAGGTCCTAATCGTCCTGACAGGCTCCTGGCAGGCTCCTGGCAGGCTCCTGGCAGGATTTTGATTTTCCTAATCGTCCTGATAGGCTCCTGCCAGGATCTTTAATTTTCCTGATCGTCCTGTTAGGTCCTAATAGGAAACTAGTATTTCCTAATCGTCCTGACAGGCTCCTGACAGGAAACTAGTAACGTAGCTGACCAGGAAGCGAGCCACCCCACGTAGCGAGCTATATAAGAATATTCCTACCATTTTTAATTTCATAGCAAATTACACCAAAATCAAAAAGCCTTAGCATATTACACGATGCCAAATCAATCCTTACCCTCTCGCGAAGCCGAGACTACTATATAAAATATTATAACGTATTCCACCATCGAGCCGGCAGAACCATCGAGCCGGCAAGTCCATTTCCCCATTAAAAATTATAAAAATCACAATATAATCTCTTAACAACCACTTAATAATAAATTCTAATAATTTAGATTTAGACTTTTATATACACTCTACAGCTTCTATTAAAGTTGCATAGTAAATAGTTTAGTAGTTTTTAAGGTATTAAAATTTGGGGGCCAAAATATAGCCAAATTACTATATCTTAAAAACTACTAAACTATTTACTATATAACTTTAATAGAAGCTATAGAGTGTATATAAAAGTCTAAATCTAAATTATTAGAATTTATTATTAAGTGGTTGTTAAGATATTATATTGTGATTTTTATAATTTTTGGTGGGGAAATGGACTTGCCGGCTCGATAGTTCTGCCGGCTCGATGGTGGAATACGTTACAAGATCTTTCTTCTGGTGTTGAGCTGTCGATTTGCAAGGCCTCTAGCGCCCATGGAGCACCCAGATCTACCGTTGGATATCGTCTTGCTGGCCGTCTTTTACAACACGAAGCTCATCTAGGTTTATTACATCCTTTACAAGAACAGCAAATTATCAAATGGATCCATGAATGTTAATCCTAGGGCCTTCCGTTAAAGGTTAATATGCTCTTAGAAATGGCTTATTCCCTTTTAGGAAATGGCTAAACCGTAGGCAAGTATTAGGGGTAGAGATTTGTTTAACGCCACGGTCTTAGTACTATATTAAGTTGTTAGCTCGACTGTTAAAGAGCTTAGAATGATAATCTAGTAATTATATATAATTGGTTTACGTTCTTTTATACCATTTATAAGCGATATTAAGTTAAGCATTTAAAATTTATTAGCAACTTTAACGAGAAGGGGGTAATACTAGGCCTTACAGCGGTAGCCCGGGTAATCGTGTCGGGTAAGACGTATAGGGAGAGGTTAAAAAATCAAACAGTTATACAGCCAGGCTCTTATAAGTCAGTATCTATTATTAAAACAATTTACGCTAACGGCTCTCTACTACCCGCCTTCTTAATTTAGAAGGCGCAAACCCACCTAAAAGGATAGTATTAAATTACTAAGCAAAATAAGGGCCTTCGCGGATATACGTACGCTACCTCCCCTAGTGGGTGGATAGACAGCTCTTTAGGCCTATATTATATTAAACATTATAATAAATATACGAGATACCTTATGGAAGATTCCGACGGTAAAATATAGCAATATCGCCTGCTTTTAATAGATAATTATTTAAGCCACCTTACCTAGTAATTTGTTAAGTATGCGCTTATATATAAGATTATCCTAGTTACTTTACCACCTTATTTAACTTATAAGCTCTAACTACTAGATGTGGGTTATTTTGGGCCACTCTCTCACTACTATAGAAAGTAAGTAGATAACTTCTGTCAATATGGCTACTTAGGCGTTAATAAGGAATATTTTTTAAAGCTCTACCCAAAGGCGCGCATATAGGCATTTACCCCCGATACAATTAGCAACGCCTAAAAAGCTATAGGCCTTCTACCTTATAATCCTACTACTGTCTTAAAGACTCTTACCTATACGGAGCCTTCTAAAAGCCAGGATAAAGAGGAATTAAATACACCTACTACTTTACGCACTCTAAAGACGCCAAGAACTATAAGGGAAATTAAATCTCTATACAATTAAATTAATGAATTAACGACCACACGACTTAACGGCCTGCTTAAGACTCCGACTCGGCAATATCTTAAAAAGCTTTTTAAAGCTTTAATAGGCTTTGCGACTAACTCCTATATCTAAAGGGAAGAAAATAAGAAATATTAAAGCTTTTGCATTAATAAGAAGTTAAGCAGGCGACTGCTTAGTAAGGGCAGAGTCCTTAGTTAGGAGGACGTCGATTAATTAAAATCTGAAGATCTATAGAAGCAGGAGGCCTCCGCGCAAAAGTTAACTTAAAGGGAGTATAAGGAAGGAACGACTCTACCAGAGCTTAACGTTGCTACGTTAAGCAGAGCCGTCTAAACCCTAGTAAGTATAATTAAGATTAGGCTCACCTTTCTTATATATTTAGGTGTAATCCGCAGCCTGCAAATAAGTGGATCAATGGGTCGTTGATCTGGAAGGGGACGTCGCAGGAATATGGTAGTCCGCCCGTGCGATTAGTCGGCGCGCGGGTCTCTATCACCACCAAAACGTAGATAAATTATTTAAGCAATATTACAATCGAAATAGTGGTATAAAAGCTTCAATTTGGCCTATTTGGAATATATATAAGCTCGTTGTTTGATTTATTATAAATGATCAAATATCACCTGTATGTGGCTCGCTACGTGGGGTGGCTCGCTTCCTGGTCAGCTACGTTATTTTCCTGATCGTCCTGTCAGGTTCCTGGCAGGATACCCTAAGCGACACCCTCCCCCCCCCCCCCAAAGCGACACCTATGCACATACCCCTCAAGCAACACCCCCCCAATGCGACACCCCCCCTAATGCGACATCTTAGGTGCGCGCGGCGCGACATAGTGCTATTAGGCGCGAACACACAGTGCTATCGGGTCCCCGCTATATTCCCGATAGCCTACACGTGCCCTGCCAAGTTACCCCCTTTGTAGCCACCTTATTTTTTACCCTTCCTTACATCCTCCCTACCTTAGGAAACACTAGAACGGCAGCCAGTAGACGACCGTCACCGTCACCAGACGACCGTTGCCAGAACCTGACGACCGTTATCAGAACTAGACGACGACCGTTACCAGAACTAGACGACGACCTTTCGAACAACCAGCCAGCGAATACCACGAACGATTCGATCGATCAAATTTGATATTGGCCCATCACCGAATCGAATCAAGGCCTCCTAGGGAGGCCCCCTAGACGACCACCGTTCGAATGTACAGCTAGCGAACGGCCATAGAGAACGATCTGGATCAATTAGAGCCTTCAATCGGGCCGACCCCTCCCCCGAATTGAATTAGATACTGACATAGGCAGGCAGGCAGGTAGGCAGGTAGGTAGGCAGGCAGGTAGGAGAGGACCGTCGCCAGAACCGGACGATCGATTCAATCGATCGAATCGAATCGAACCAGAGCCTCGATATCAGCCTGTTACTGAATGAGGCACCCCAGACGACCACCGTTCAAACGTACAGCCAGCGAACGCCCATAGAAAACGATTCGAATCAATACAATTAATCGCAATCGAATCAAGCAGATCCTTCGATCGGGCCGACCTCTCCCCCGAATTACGGATACAGACAGGTAGGCATAGACAGGTAGGCACGACAGGCAGGCACAGGCAGGCACAGGCAGGCTCGGACAGGTAGGACAGGCAGGCAGGCAGGCAGGCAGGCACTAGGCCTAGTTAGGAAATCAGCACACGGCCGGCGGATCATCGGGAACATCGCCAATCGACGATTTGGAGCCTCCGCGAGAGGCTCCTCAGTCGATCGCCCGACGCCCGAGCGATCGTAGAGCTCCTATGACAGACACAGGCGGTAGGCAGATTGGATTATTTAGATCGTATATAATTAAAATAATTTTGTATTTTTTGACTAGCTGTAAATACTAGAGTGTTAATATACCCTATTTTTAAATCTAGAATTTTTATTGTTGTCCTGATGGTCCTAATGGTCCTGATGGTCCTGATGGTCCTGATGGTCCTGGAGGTCCTGGAGGTCCTGGAGGTCCTGGTGGTCCTGGTGGTCCGGGCGACCTCCTGACAGGTTCCTGACAGGATGCCGAGTGTGAGTGTCTCCTGGAGCTCCTGACAGCCCTGACAGGAGCTGTCAGGAGCTGTCAGTACTGTCAGGAGGCACAAACATTTTGCTGATGCCACCTGTTTCCGTGGGAGGATAGCATTAGGGAGTACCTAAAGACGCTATAGCGGAGGGACGTATAGCGTAAGAAAGAGTAGTTTGCTAATACGGGCAGAGACACCCTTCTTAATAGCTATACTAAGGACGAGTTCTAGAGCGTCTGCTGTAAGCTCTAGGCTAGGGGCGCCGCCTTATCCCTAGAGTGCTACTTCCGCACGCTTATTAATATCCTATTAGGCTACTATATGCTTACCTACGGCGGCGATAAACGCTCTACCAAGATCTTAGATCTATTTACCTTTAAGTTTAAGGGTAAAGGCCCTACGCGCTATATACCCTTAATATTTACTATATATATAGGTAAGCAGAACTAGTACGGCTGCCTTAAAACTATTAGGGCCCTACGGAATAGAAAGCCGCTTATTTATATACTTAGCGGGCTAGCTTTTTATCTTCTATACTGCTAGGATCTTAATACGGAGCTATTCCCAGACTTTAATAGGCGCTTAGTATAGTATAATATACGCCTAATTAAGAGCAGTAGGGATTGCGAGGCGGCCCTCTTATATAACTTACAGCGAGATTAGGTCGTAAAGGCCTTTTAGTATATTAGTGTCTTTTTAGAGAAAAAGACGTATATTAGGCGAAGCGCTAGCGCTAAGACGGTGGAGTTAAAGGGGGTTAGTAAGGACTAGATTTGGTGCACTAGGAGGTAAAACTAAAAGTAAATAGTAGGCTATTACTTAAACTCTCTCCCGTAAGAGTTTATAAGGTTAATAGTAGAATACCCCTTATAGATAGGCTACTTTAAAATCCGCTATACGGGTATTACGCTGCCTAATATACTACTATTAATAATATAGCCTAAATTAGATAAGTAGAAGGTATTATAGCACTGGCAGAACTTAGCAGAACTTAGTAGAACTACGTACCGGCAAGTTGCCACAGATTGCTGCATATTGCGATTACGTGACGCGAAGATCTTATAAAACATTAAACGGCGCTGCTCTTCTTCTCCTTTCCTTTCCCTAGCTTTAGATTCTCATTTATAGACAATTCAATTGTATAGGCTTACGCGACCCTTTTGCTGTACTTATATCTTAATTAACTAAGTCGCTAATATTATCTAAAGCTCTCTCTACTCTTTCTTCCTAAGAAGGAACTTAAATATATCTATAAGAACATAGAATAGGACCCTAAAGGTATTACTAGGACCACAAGGATAGGACCTAAAAGAAAAGAATAGAACCTTAAGGAAAGGACTTATAAAATACGCATAGACCAAAACCCCTAAAGAAATTACCTAGAATTACCTAATACCCCTACCACTATACCACGAACCACAGTAGCAGGTAAAGCAGCTGTAGGACCCTTAAATACTTTAGACGAAGAAATAATTAACGTTTTAACCCCCTAGGCGGAGCTTGTGGCTGCTAATGCCAAAATTAAATAACTGCGAGAGCTGCTTAAAGCTAGAGATACCCCTATATCTAATAATAAGTCATTATTAGATAACTAAAGACTTGCTATAGTCCTTTAGGCCCTATTCTAGTGCCTTAGTAGATCTACTAAGACCTATATAGCACTAAAGCAGTCGGTAAAGGTTATGGATCCCCCGCTACTTATAGACGGAACCGACCCTATATTTAATAATTAGAAGCTTTAATTATAGGATAAGCTTAAAGTTAATGTAGACTACTTCCCTAACGCCCGAGCTAGAATAGCCTATATTTTCGGCCGTACTAGTGGAGATACCTAGACGCATTTACGCCCATAATATACTAAAGACTTAGCAGACCCCTTTATCTCTAAAGAAGAAATAATTAAATACTTATCTTCTATTTATAAAGACCCTTTTAAAGTATAGAACGCCTACCTTAGCTATAAAAGCTTAAATATAAAAACAACGGAGACCTTTTTAGCTTTCTAAACCCGCTTTTTATACCTAGCCGGATAGGCCTAGATCCCCCAGGAAGACCTACTACTAAACCTTTTTAATAAGCTTACCCTAGACCTATAGCGGGCCGTATTACTAGCTTATACTACAGTATAGACGTTAAAGGAACTTATAGACTATTGCCTAGCTATTAACTAAGGCCTCTATTAAATTAAGGCACGCGCTAATTGGCTAAAAATTAAATTAAACGAGCAACTTAATTGTAAATCTATGGAAATCAAGTGGTATAAATACATGAAAGTAGACCCCTAACTCCGAAGCCTATGAGTCATTTCAAACATATCCGAGACATACGAGGTCAGTGCTGACGCTAGTGAAACAGGGCAATATGCAAGGTCCGGTAGTCGGTTACACCACCTATTATAACTATCTTGCGAATCTACCTCCGCGTTAACGGACGAAGGTAGTATAACATCCCCTTCCTTATTATAGACCTTGGAAGCCATAATATAATCTTAAGGAGAAAATAGCTAGCCTATTTAGGCTTATATCTTAACGTACGGAATAGACAGCTTATCTAGCCCAAAACTATGCCCTTAACGCCTTCCTTTATAAAAGAGATTAGTATTATAATAGAAAATCTTATACGGCTGTAGATAAACACCGTTTACTAGGCTGATGCGACGCGTAGGGACTAGGCTTTTAAGAAGGAAGTATAGCTTAATCCGTAACGGATTTATATACTACACCGCCCTTAGACTGCCTATATTATACTACCCGTACTAAAGACTTAGGAAGTTAGTAGTGGCCTAGCTAAGTCCCTAATAGAGAACTTAGGCCTACGCAGCCATAAAAAAAGGCTAGGGATATTAGACGATATACTAAACTAATAGACTAGAAGAACAACTTATGGAAAATGGAATATAAGCTAAGGAAGACTATAAACCCTATACCGTAAAATACGGCCCAACGAATATCCGTAAAGAAACCTATAGACCTCCCGCCAGTTAATATCTGCTATATTAGCGCTATAGGATTCTACCAAAACCTAGTTCAGCCTAATACCGTTGCCTTTATAACTAGCTTATACGAAATTAATTAAATAATTAAAGAGAAAGAAGCCCTAGCTTAAGAGAAAGGTAAGCTTATAAATGAGGAGCTAGTAGAATAGAAACTGCCCCGTTAATACTAGAAATTTAAAGATACCTTCTCTAAAGCAGCGTCTAATATACTCCCGCCTTACCGACCGTACAACTATAAAATTAAAATTAAGCCGGATAAGGTAGTTACCCTTAGCTATAGCCCCCTCTGATAGCAATTTACTGCCAAATTATAGGCTATAAAGTAGTATCTTATTAATAACCTAGATAAGGGCTTTATCAAGCCTAGTTAAGCCCCTTTTAACTTACCTATTCTCTTTACTAAAAAGCTAAATAGAGGACTTTGTTTCTGTATCGACTACTATAAGCTTAATAATTTAACCCTTAAAGACCGCTACCCACTGCCTTTACTTAATAAGACTTTAGCCCGAATAAGTAGAGCTAAGATCTTTATAAAGCTTAATATCCGCTAGGCTTTTTACCAAATTAGGATAGACCCTAAATTAGAAGATCTTACTATATTTTAGACCCGTTACAGAACGTATAAATATAAAGTACTACCTTTTAGACTAACTAACGGACCGGCCATATACTAACGATACATAAATAATATACTATTTAACTACCTTAATAACGTCTATATAGTATACCTGGATAATATTATAATCTACTCTAAAAATAAACTAAAATATAAAGAGTATGTCTATAAAGTCTTATAACGGCTTTAGGAAGCTAGCCTCTAAGCCAATATTAAGAAGTTAAAATTTAGTGTTAAGCGTATAAAATACTTAGGGTTTATTATTAGTATAAACGGGATTAAGGCAGACCTAGAAAAGACGGCTGTAATTAACTAATAGGTACCCCTAAGGACCGTAAAGGGGGTGTAGTTATTCTTAGGGTTCTATAACTTCTACTAACGCTTTATTAAGAACTATAGTAGGATTACCTAGCTACTAAGCCTACTTACTTACAAGTACCAGCCCTTTTACTTTAACACTATATATAGGCAGGCCTTTAACGAGCTTAAGAAACGACTAGTCTCTGCTCCTTTACTTGCCCACTTTAACCTAGAACGGCCCTTAATGCTAGAAACTGATACCTTAGATAGTGTTATAGCTGGCGTTTACTCCTAAAAGTAGATAGACGAAGAATAGCACCCTATTACTTATTATTTAAAGACGATAGTAGATGCTAAGCTAAACTACCTAATTTACGATAAAGAAATGCTAGCTATTATCTTTAGCTTTTAGCACTAGCGAGCCCAACTAGAAGGCACCCCTAAGTCTATTTAGGTAGTTTCTAATTATAAGGCCTTAGAATATTTTATAACAATAAAGGCCCTTACGGCCTAATAGGCGTGCTAGGCGGACACCCTATCTTAGTTTAACTTCCTAATTATATATAGGCCCGACGCTACTAACTATGCGGACGCTCTTATAAGGCGTAAATAGGATATAAATGACCAGATAGCTATAAAGATCTTATTATAGACCTAAGCGCTACTACGACTAGAGTACCTTAACTCTTAGATATAGGCAGAACTAAATATAGACTCTTTAGATGCCGAGATATACCCTATTAACTCTATAGAACTAGACCTTATTAATAAACTGCTATAGGCAAACCGTACGGCCCCTTCTCTATAGAAGTACCGTAAAAAGGTAAGAAATGTTTCTAGCCCATAGTCCCTTAAAAGTGGACTACTTAAGCACCGCGAATAGCTAGTGGTAATAGAGGAATAGAACTTACAGACTTAGCTTATTACCAAAGTATATGCCTAGGTCTCTATAGCCTACCTTAAAAAAAAATAAGACCTGCAGAATTATTAGCAACCGCTACTACTAGCCCGGAATAATTATAGATATTGACCGCTATATACGGAACTACAATAACTGCCATAGGTCTATAATTCTATAAGATAAAACCCTAGGACTATTAAAACCCCTCTTAATACTTAACCGCCCCTAGTAATATATCTCTATAAACTTTTATAAACTACCTCTAGACTATAATAGATATGATATGGTTATAATCCTAGTTAACCGCTTTAGCAAACGCCCGTTTTTAATTCCCTGTTATAAGAATATTGATGCTAAAGAGGCGGCCTAATTATATATCTACTACGTCTACTAAATTTACGGACTATTAGATACTATTATATCTAACCACAAGCCGTAGTTTATATTAGCCTTTTAGAATAAGTTTACCTAAATCCTAGGCATTAAGCTAAAGCTTTTTATAGCATATTACCCCTAGATAGACGGTTAAACGGAGATTATAAATTAATACTTAGACTAGAGGCTCTGGCCTTTTATTAACTACTTTTAGGATAACTAGGCTAAACTGCTACCCTTAATAGACTACGTATTACGGACGCTTTAAGTACAATGTTACGACTACTAGGAGAGGAGTCGGAGGAAGCTGGTTAGTTAATTTAAGCACGGTCCAGGATGAAGCCGATAGAGCTATATAACAAGGAATGGTAACCAAGGTTATGTGGGGTAATCTGTATAATCTATAGGATCTATATAATCCGTAACAGAGTAGACAGAGCACACATACATTACGTATAAGAAGGATTTTATAGGAGTATAGTCGTGTATTTAAGGACCCTTAGTCCCTACCTAGATAGTTCCTTCCTTATAGTAATTCTTAGAATATAATTAGAGTTAATCTATTAGGCAACCACTCCACTAGTTATTATTACGTTGTTAACTTTAATTTGCATTACCTATACACCTAGCCTATTAACGAGCCCATCGTAGTTCTTACTACTAGGTTCCGTTATACAATTACTACCTAGTTACAGTATTAAATATAGAAAGTTAAATAATATGCCACCAAAAGCAGCCACCACGACGCTATTAACAGCGGCAACTACTTTAAGGTTAGAAGGCGACACCAGTATAGCGGACACTAACTTACAGCAACCTGTAACGGTCAGACAGTTACAAGAAATAGTCAACCAGTTAATAGAAAATAATATAATGTTGGAAAATAGGATTAACGGGATAGGCGTAGCAAAGGTTAAGTTACTATTAATTAAAAGGTACTTAGGAGAGAGATTAAAGCTTAAAGGATTCCTTATATAAATGCACTTTAAGGTTACGTAAGAGGGAGCTAAGCTAGTAATACCTATAGATTAAATAGCATACGTAGGATTGTTCCTAACAGGAAGAGCACTTAAATAGTTTAAGCCTTACCTTACGGAAATCTAGGTAAACGGAATAACAACTACAAACTAAGAGGTATAGTTTATATTCTTAAGCTAGAATAAATTCGTAGAACAACTTATACAAATATTCGGAGACCTAAAGGTAGTAACTATAGCGGAAAGAAAACTCTAAGACATTACGTAACAAACCTTAGTAATTAAGTACATAACATAGTTCCAGACGTTAGTAATATAAGTTAAGTAGAATAATAGGGCGCTTATAGCACAGTATAAATAGGGACTTAAGGCTAAAGTTTAGGACGTAATTATTCTAATGGAAGATATAGATACCCTAAGGGAACTAATAGATTAAGTAATAAAGATTGATAATTGGATCTACTAAAGGGAACAAGCTAAGAGAGGTTAGGATAGAGTTTTATAGTTATATAAGACGTAGAGTACGCAACAACTAAAGCTAAGTTAGAAACTATAGTATAGCGTAGAGCTAATAAACCTAAGCGGCACTAAAGAAGCCTATAAGAAATGGAGTAAAAAACTATAGAAACCTAGAGGTTAAGGATCTAGTAATTATAGGACTAAGGAGCAAAGGCTAAACTAGGGATCTTAGTAGCAGAAGACGTTTAGGCGGACTCTATAGTAAAGTCAATAGTTTAGAGACGGAGCTTATATAAATTGCGGAAAACAAGGTTACTTTGTAAGGGATTATAAAGATAGTTAGAGTTACTATATAATAAAGGGAACTAGACCAACGGTAGAAGATATACGCGTATAGAAAAACGATAGTATACTATAAGGAATAAAGGAATGTTTAATTAGAAGTTTTGCGTTCTATTATAATAACATATACTAATTTATAAAGACGCTAAGTATGGCGTAAGCTATTGGCTATAGGAGCTAAAATCTATAGAATGTAAAGGGACTAATGAACTAGTTTATAGATCGGATATTAAGGACGATAAATTTAATACAGGCAAAACATTCCATAATAATAAGGCGATAGAGGCGGCTTACTAAGAGCACGTAGACCTCGGAGATGTTATACCAAAGGTAGAGGATAATTCCACTATAGAATAGGGAACATTAGTAGGGATCAAAACCCCACTAGATACAATGTCTATCGCTTTATAAAACGTAAGAGAAGTAGGATAGTAAACCACTTCGGCACTTAATAAAGGCAAAAGGCTAAAGGCTTAAGATTCTTATAACGAGATAAGAGATGACTAAAATTCTTAAGATAAAATAAGGTATACTTAAGGACCTATAATGGACAAAAACCGATAGAGTAGGGTAGTAGCTTAGTTTAAAAATATACGAATAAGCTTGGGATAGAGTTTCCCACAGGCACAAGATTCTTAAGATGAGATAAGTGAGATTTAAAACTCTTAAGACGAGATAAGAACACTACGGACGCCTAGTTGGACTAAGGCAAGAGCTAAACTTAAGTTAGAAGTAAGCTTAGGATTAAAGAACCTAAGGGACTAAGAATTTAGAGCGCGAATTAGGACACCTATAAGTAAGAGGTAAGAGGCTTCTTTATAAATTAGAGAATCTGTAATATAAATAGCAGTTAGGCTAGGAGATAAATATATAAACCTAGAGGACTTACTAAGGGAATATAGTGTTCGGCCTAAAGATTAAAGAATTAATACCAAGATTAAGAAGTAAGGAGACTTTAAGGATCTACTCGTAAGACGCGATATAAAGGAAACTATAGAGGAATTTAGAGTAAGAATTACCTTATAGCAAGAACAGAAACTAGATAAGAGATCTAGTATATTGGGATATATAAGGGACAGAGCGCTAGTATAAAGGATCACTAATAGGCCTAGAGTAGGCATACTAAGAGCTAAGTAGCTTACCAAACTGGAGTAAGAAGAGGATCTAGAGATTCCTACTAGGTTTAAGGAACGACATACTAAAGGCTATTACAACGTAGTAATAAAGAGATATTTCCTTATGGACGAGCCGTATATACTTAAGCAGCTGTACTAGAAGTGGTATAGGCAACGATATAATGACGAGTAGGAAAATTTCTATATATAGCTAGACGAAAAAGTTGTCTAAGACCACCCGATTACAGAAAAGGCTATAACTTATATTAAGGGAGCCTTAATTATAACGTTAAAAGATCTAGAGGAGTAATTAGAGGACTAGAGAAGCGAAAGACGAATCTTAGTACCTATAAACGAAGTCATAACGCTTAGATTAATACGAGAGCGGTTTAAACTTAAGAATAAAGACGAACTAAGAGTTGACCTAAGACACTAAGCATATTATATACTATCGTAGATAGCATGCGTAGATAATGCGTATAATATGCATAGAGCACTAAAAGATAAAAATCGGAAGTATCTAATAAGGATATATTAGATGACGGATAAGGTAAAGTACCGAAACGCTAAGTATATATATAATTGGCACCCCGTGGAAGTTTAAAAATAAGGGGACTTAATACTTTAACTAGGAAGATTCCTTACGGAAGAATGCCTAGATAGACGGCAATGGTGGGAATGTCTAAAGAACACCTATCTATAGTATATTAAAGATAAAAAGCGAACTAAGTATTGGCCTAAGTAGGACTAAGTACAAACAGGATCTAATAGCTAATAGTTAGGAAAAGCAGAGGCCTATAGGACTAGAGGGAACCAGTAGTAGAGCCTTAGACCCTTAAAGGAATTTAAGGATAATACCTAAATTTACGAGTTAAATGGCAAGATTAACAATTTAAGGCACTAATAGATAGTGGAGTAATAAGGAACCACATCTCGCTAGCAGTAGTTAGAAGAATAGGGTTACTACACAGACAGAAGGAATATCCTTACCTATTAGTAACAATTTTAGGAGATCCGATAGCCTATAGAGGAGGTATTATTAATCTTAAAACAGGACCTATTTAGCTAACTATTAAGGGGAGATAAATTAAGATGTCTTTCGATATATTACTATTAGGAAATAATAAGGCAGTACTAGAAATGCCTTAGTTATAGGAATATAATCTAAAAATTGATTGGGTTACAGGTTAGGTCAATATTAGAGATACTTAACGCCGTAAGATACGATAATAAGCCAAGTTAGTATAGTACTAAGTAGAAGCGACCTATAAAGAAATAGAAAAAGGGCTAAGCTATATACCAAAGAGATACCATAAGTATAGTAAGAAACTATAGTCACTAGAAAGTGAAAAGCTGTTAGAGTATATAGTATAGGACTATAAAATAGAATTAGAACTAAGAATAAGTCTAAGGTTCTTTCTAATCTATAAGCTTACTGAAGAAGAAGGTAAAGCACTAAAAGAGTTTATCTAAGAGAACTTATAAAAGGGATATATTAGACTATTATAGTTATTAGCGGGTTATCTAGTACTATTTATGCTAAAAAAGAATAGTAAACTAAGGCTGTATATTAACTATAGATAGTTAAATAGCATTACTAGAAAGAATAGGTATCCTTTACCCTTAATTAGCGAAATCTAAAACAGGATAGATAATGCGCAAATCTTTACAAAAATAGATCTAAGATGGGCGTACCATTAGATTAGAATTAAGGAAGGCGATAAATAGAAGGCAGCCTTTAGGTCAAAGGAAGGACTATATAAACCATTAGTTATACAATTTGGGCTTATAAACGCACTAGTAACGTTCTAGAAGCGTATTAACAACGTATTAGGAGAATACTTAGATAAATTTATTATAGTATACCTCGACGACATTATTATCTACTTAATAACTAAGGAAGAATACGGAGAATACGTTAAATAGGTCTTAAAGAGACTATAAGAAGAATAGATGCTAATAGCAATTAAGAAATGCAAGTTCTTTATAAGGAAGACCAATTTCGTTGGATTTATTATTAAACTAGGCTAACTTAGTATAAATCTAAAGAAGATTAAGGCTATAGTAAATTGGTAAGAACTAGAGAACGTTACGTAGTTAAGATTGTTTTTAGGGTTTTGCAATTACTATAAAAGGTTTATAGCGCAATAGTTAAAGGGTATTAAGCCATTTACGTGGTTAACGAAGAAAGAAGAACTATAGGTATAGGGAGAGGAACAAAAGGAACTTTTTAAGAAAGTTAAAGAGTTGTTTACCTAGGAGCTAGTTCTTAAGATCTATTAACTAGGACTAAAAACGGTTATAGAAACGGATGCATTAGACTATATACTAGGGGCGTACTTTATATAGAAATATTAAGATAGATAGCACCTAGTGGCATATTACAGTTAAAAGATAACACTATTAAAGTTAAACTATAACATCTATAACAAGGAGTTATTAGGTATAGTTACAGCATTAAAGAAATAAAGAGCATTCTTATAAGGCATAGAAAAACTATTTATAGTTAAAATAGATTATAAGAACCTAATAGAATTCCTAATGATAAAGGAACTTAACTAAAGATAGGTTAGATAGGCAGAGATACTTGCAGAATACTATTTTAAGATTTAATATACTAAGGGCATAAATAACATATAAGCAGATACTTTAAGCCGTAAAGCTAAACTGCAAAATAATAAGAAGCCATTAGGGGCTTTACTACGAAAGGATATAGACGGATTAATTAGGTATAATTATTTAAAAATTATAGCAACTTAAGAAGAACTAGATAGAGTTTACAAGTTACTAAAAAGCTTTTAGGTATAAAGAATTCTAGAAGCATAACTAAAAGATCTATAGATGGATATATACAAAAACTAAGAAATAAAGTACATCCTAAGAAGCATAGCAGAACAATTTATAAAAGAATTCTATAAGGGATTAACTTAAGGACATAATAGAGCCACAGGCTTAGTATTAAGACTCTAAAAGGAGTATATTATTAATAGAATCTAAAAACTAGCGCAAAAAGTTATAAGAGAATATCTAGATTGCTAAAGAAATAAATTAATAAGGTATAAGCTATACGGAGGGCTATAACCTATTAAGACACTAGAGAAACTATAAGAGGTTATATTATAGGACTTTATTATTAAGTTACTAAAGTTAAGAGATCCTATTACCGGACAAGATTATAACGCGATCTTAGTAATAGTAGATAAGCTTATAAAGTGGGGATACTTTATAGTATATATAGAAGAAATCTTAGCGGAAGATATTACTAGAATCTATATTAAAGAAGTGTTTATAAGATATAGAGCACTAAGTAAGATTATATCGGATAGAGATCTAAGATTCGTAGTAGCATTCTAGGAAGTATTCTTAGCGGAGTAAGGAGTTTAAGCAGTAACTTCTACCGCATATTATCTACAGATAGACGGTTAAACGGAAAGACTAAATTAGACACTAAAGCAGTATCTAAAATACTATATTAATCACGTATAGAACAATTAGGTATCGCTATTACTAGTTATACAGTTTATATACAATATAACACCTTAAGAAGGAATAGGCATATTACTATTTAAGGCAAATTATAGATATAAGCCAAGAACATTATTATTACTATAATAAATAAAGAAAACGAGTAGTACAGCTAAAGAAAGAATAAAGACGTTAATAAATCTTTATGCAGACCTTATAGAATTAGTAAAGAAAGTATAAGAGAGAATAAAAAGGTACTATAATACTAAGAGATCTAAGGGACTAGATCTTAAGGAGGGAGATAAAGTATAGCTACTACATAAAAACTTTAAGAGTCGATAACTAAGTAAGAAGTTAGACTATATTAGACTAGGACCTTTTAAAATTAAATAAAGAATTTCACTAGTTACATTTAAGTTAAACCTACTAGCTAAAATAAAGATCTACCCTATACAGTATATCGTAATACTAGAGCTAGTATACAGGAATATTAAGCCACTGGCCTATAAAGCAGACATATATAAAGGATAGAAAGAAAACAAATAGTAAGTTTTAAAGATTATTAATTATAAGGACACTAACAATAAAATATAGTACGAGGTTAAGTAGATAGGCTACACTAAGACTACCTAGGAGCTATTAGAGAATTTAAAGAATGCTATAGGAAAGGTATAGGAGTATCGGAAGAAATTAGGTTAAGTAGCATTAATAAAGAAGGATCGCTAAAGAATAAGTCACCTAAGGGGGATCTAAGAAAAGTAGTTGCTAAGTTACTTAGATCTGTTTCCTTCTCTATTAAAGGAGAATCTGTTCTTTTATTACTAAGTTCCTATAAACCCTATTTTATAAGTTTCTACTCCTTAAAATAGACCTTCTTACGCACCTTCTTAAGACGGATTAACTAAGTAGACGCCGTAAGACAAGACTTAAGGGCCCGTTGCTAAGTATTAGCAGCCTCCCGTTTAGCGTCCTAAGAACGGCGCAATTTAGCAAAAGTAATAGATAGTTTATTATCTAGCCGCGTAGTAATAGATTAAATATAAGACCCTAAGACAAATTAACTAAGAAACTAGACGACTATTAAGAGTAATAGGTTATAAATATTTAGCATTAGAGACGGAGCGAACGTCATAGGACGAACGAATATTCGCTTTAGTGCACTTTAAGTAAAAGGACGGTTGTTATAAAGATAGACTTGCTAACATAATATAGACCAGTCCCTCTTTTAAACAACGAGAATATAGAGATAGTATAATCTCGCTAAGAGACAATATTACAGTAATAGTGCAAATACGACGAGCAGTTAAGAAAGAAGAAATTGCTTTAGGTATAATAAGCAATAATATTAACCAAATTAATTAGACGGACATTATACCTTTAGTAAATAACTTAAAGATATTAGGAATCTTTAAGGACGAAGATAAAGAGGAGGGAGATAGTATTACGGACGCTTTAAGTACAATATTATAACTACTAGGAGAGGAGTTAAAGGAAGCTAGTTAATTAATTTAAGCACAGTCTAGGATAGAGCCGATAGAGCTATATAACAAGGAATAGTAACTAAAGTCACGTGGGGTAATCTATATAATTTGTAGGATCTATATAATCCGTAATAGAGTAGATAAAGTATATATACATTACGTATAAGAAGGATTTTATAGGAGTACAGTTATATATTTAAGGACCCTTAGTCCCTACCTAAATAGTTCCTTCCTTATAGTGATTCTTAGAATATAATTAGAGTTAATCTATTAGGCAACAACTCTACCAGTTATTATTACATTATTAACTTTAATTTGCATCACCTATATACCTAGCCCATTAACGAGCCCATTGTAGTTCTTGCTACTAGGTTCCGTTACACTACGCCTAAGCTATCCTACCCTATAACTCTACCGGATTTACCCCTATTTAACTAGAAATAGGGTACCTACCCCGTATAAGCTTTAACTAGAAAAGACTAAAAGAGCCCCAAACTATACGCGAAAAACTATCTTATAAAAAAGCCTAGTAGTACGCTAAGCGCTTAAAAAAAGCCTAGAAAGTAGCCTATACAAACCTAAAAAAGGCTTAAAAATTAATAAAATAGTAGGCAAATAAGTATAGGCGCGAGCCTAACTTTACTATAGGCGATATGGTCTAGATTATAATAAAGAACTAGAAGATAAAATAGCCTAGCCATAAGCTAGACTATAAGATAGTAGGACCGTATAAGATTCTTAATAAAGTAGGCAACTTATATAAGGTTAAGCTCCCAGACTTAATTAAAGTTTATCCTATTTTCTTACTAGATAAGCTATGGAAAGCTATAAATAACCTACTACCTAGATAAAAGAATAAGCCTCCCCTGCCAATTTAAGTTAACGATAATAATAAATAGGAAATTAAAGAAATACTAGCCTATAAACTTGTAAAGGGAACGTTAAAGTATTATATTAGTTGGAAAGGATATAACCTAAACCTTACTTAATACCCTATATAGAACTTTATAGGTAGCCCCTATAAGCTTTAGGAGTTTTATAGCCGTTACCCTAATAAACCTAGACCGCTAAAGTACCTAGATAAGTAGATAAAATACTAGTATAATAAAGACGATAAGCTACTAGAAGAATATAAGAATAAAAACGCCCTAGAAATTTCTTAGTTATATAAGGTATTAAAATATCCAGGAACTTTAACCGGCGGTTAAAGTTATCTAATTAGTTAGATTCTCTTACTAAGACTTTTAGCGGCAAAGCCTAAGGGCAGGCTTTTTTAGAGGGGGGGGTAATATTATAGCACTGGTAGAACTTAGCAGAACTTGGCAGAACTACGCACCGGCAAGTTGCCATAGATTGCCGCATATTGCGATCACGTGACGCGAAGATCTTATAAAACATCGAACGGCGCTGCTCTTTTTCTCCTTTCCTTTCCCTAGCTTTAGATTCTCGTTTATAGACAATCCAATCGTATAGGCTTGCGCGACCCTTTTGCCGTGCTTATGTCTTGATTGACTGAGTCGCTAATAGAAGGGCCGCTTTAGCCTATAGCTATACTAGATTAATAACCTTACTGCTATAGGGGTTATAAACCTTCTCTTTTACCTTTATAAGGTTATTCTATAAGACTTAGTAACCCTTTATAAGATATTCCTAAGCTATCTAATATAGAGCTACCCTGTTTTTTAGTATAAGGCGTATAAAGCCTTTGCGTAGAATTTAGAGCCCTACCTATAGGAAGAGGAGGGGAGCCTAAATTAGCTGTTAATTCTTTACTAAGCTATACTACTTCTTACTAATTAACTAAAGGCTTTACGCGCTAAATATAAGCAGATAGCCAGCAAGGTTAAGGGCTTATTAGACTATTTAGATAAGTCCTAGCGGGCCTAACGTCTAAAGGCCTTATATTTTAACTAGAAGCCCCTTTAGCTATAGCTATAGCTACGGCTATAGTATAGAGAATCTAGAGCAAGATTTTAAGTCGTTCTTAATTGGTGCATAGATACCGTGGGAAGCAGATGACGTTGCTAAAGCACACTTCAGGCACGCAGGTGTTGCGGTCAAAGAGTTTTGAATTTGGCCTTTGGATGCCACCACCCGCTACGAAGCTATGTATCGAGTTGATAGTATCCCTTCCAACGGTACAATTCGTCCTACAGTTATCGATAAGAGTCTCGCCAATATAACCACAATTGTGCGTACACACGGACCCTAGTGGTAGGACGCTACCGCTGGAAGGGATAATATCAATCTTTCCAAACGAACCTCACAAGACCCTCAACGTAGGTGGCTTGCACAAGTCAAACTAATGGCCAATTACCACGCATTGGTCCTGTGTACGCTGTGTGTCCACGTGGCATACTTAGTTCAAAAGGATCATAAGCAGCGTGCAGAGCTTGCCCTTACCGCAACTCTATTTCAACGTCGGAGGCAGCGGAAATTTAAAAGGTTTTGATTTAGCCTCTAAGATAGATTACAAGTTAGAAAAAGCATTGAAACAGGCTAAGCATAGCTAGCGTGAATCTTGGCCAAGATTAACTTTTAAGCCCCTGCTTATACACTAGTTGTGTAAGGTTAGGTGCAAGCTACGCCCTGGACAACTGGTGGGGCGGAGTCGTTTCTGCGCGGTTGAGGGTTGAAGCCGATTTCGTTAAAGCTCGGATCCCTAGAACTCGGTTACCCCCTGAACACCGCTACATCGTTAAAATTAAATTACTGATTTGTTACCCTATTTCCCCACAACGAATGGATTAATATGGACCTAAAGGAGTAGAACTTATAAAGCTATTATAGATTTCGAATCTGGTATTTATAAGTCTACGCGAAAAGCTACGCTTATATATAGTATCCCTTTATTAACTTTAAATAATTAATTAAGGGCGTCACTAATCATACACACTATAGCTCTTAGAAGCTCGTGCCACTTCGTGCACACTGCTGGCTCGTGCATACTGAAATCCGAAAATTATGATAATTTCAAGAAAGCTATTCGGAAGTGAGGCCTCGAATATATTGGAGCTAGGTGTTCGGAGGCCGCCAGGAGACCGAGGGTACGATTCCCGACGGTGCGATTCCCGACGGTCGCACTTTGCTCTGGTAGTTGCAGTCAACGCGCATCTACAGGGGTTAGATGCGAGGGGGCGTCGGATGAGTCCGGCGCGGTTGCGACCCGGCAAGGCCTACGTTACTGGGAGACGCTAATATATGTGGGCTTCTTCTTGGTAGGCGGACCCCTTGCGGCAGGGCGCTCGAGGACGAGCGCGCGGAAGGGAGGGCAATTGTAAGAGTACATATATTAGATCCCGTCACAGTCGCGATATATTCGCGAGTACAGTCTGTCTTTTTGGCCATTTGGCGACGTGGGGCGGGACACGTTACAGTTACTCTGTATATAGATAGGTCCCATTCAGGTACTTAGTGAAAATAGATGTTCAAGAATAGTCATAAATCTAAAATCGTACACCATCAAGAACTTGCTAACTATTAAGTGGGGCTAGAGGCGCGATGGTCTAGAAATAGTTACTTTAGACTCTCTAAAGTTGTGGCATATGCTATACAGAATTTGGACCTCTCTACCTCGCATTATATAGGCCAAGTCAACTTGGTTTTCGTCACTCTATATGTTGAGATGTCGTTTTGGAGTCTTTTTAGCATCCTGGAAAGACCAGAGCTGAGCGTGATATACCTAGTAGACATCCTAGCCTCACGGAGCGTATATTCCATACCGACGGACTTTAACGCACTTGCCTTATACAGGTACAAGATGATATACTTTTGCTGAGCTTAATTTAGAGGCGGTGTGAATACCCGCTTTCATGTTTATATCTCTAGATACCCTACTCTCTAGTTTGTATGCTAGTGATTGAAGACGGGTCGAATTCATTTAAACGATTCTTCTCAATCTCGTACCCGTGCTCTTGCAAATAGACTTCCACATCGTGGTTTACATTATCCACGTTCTCATACTCCTGCATCCAGCACTTCCTCACAACATTTCCCATCAATTCGTGCGACAGAGCCGGAAACTCCCGCCGTGCTATCTGTGCCACGACTGTATTAAGTGGCCGCTCCGGTCCCACCGGCGTGCGATTCGTCATGAGCTGAAACACTAAGTTCGCCCAGTCGAACAAGTCGCTTTTAACACTTACCCGGCGCTGCATCTCACTAAGCCGAAACAGGTCCCCCGAATGCGTGGATCCAAGATGCAGCACGTCGTAGCTGTCGCGGAACTGCGCGGAGACGAAGCCCACGAGCGCGACAGACAGGTCAGAATTCAGCCAGCAAGCCGAGGGGTTCAAGTCGCCGAAGATAATGCCGTGAGAATGGACGAATCTTAGCCCGGAGAGAAGCTGGAGCGCCCATTGAAGCACTAGCGGACGATAAGGGCCTGAAATGGTGGCGGGTGCTGATTCGGAATCGCTGGGATACATTTCCTTCTGGTGTTGGAGGAGAAAATCGGTCAGCGGTGGTCCTGACGGACGTGCAAGAACCGGCAAGCCTGTCCACGCATCTCGTTGAAGGTATCTGGCACAAAGCTTTCAGTAATGTACGTGGAATGATTGAAGTGTAGCTAAAGTGAAGGGATAACGAACGGGACAAGATGCGGGTGCGACTCGCCAATCTGCTCGTAAGCAATACATGTCTTAAAGCATTCTGAGGACTCAGCTTGCTGGCGCCAGTATTCGTCTGAGGAGTCATCGCCGTTGTAGTCTTTCGGGACGAGGATGAGAGCAGATTCCGAATCCAGAGCTTGCGCGGTCAGTCCGGTGTAAAGCTCGGCGAAACAGCAGGGCTCGTCGAAAGGGATGGGCGTGGGCCGGGGGTGCGCTGGAGGAGTGGGAGCGCGAAAGTAAGGATGCGCAGGGCCTCTTCGAGTTGTGCGTGCCATAATAGTGAGATATGGTGAATAGGGACCTTTCGCACAAGAATTTGACACAATATTGACGCTATTTTGGCGTGCATAGCCACAATCTATTCCTAATTGAGGAGCCAGCTCCGAGTAGCGTCAACCTCAATATTGACGAGTTCAATATGGGGTTTAACGGCCGATTGTAGTTAGATCTTAATAAGTAAGACTCTTAATTTGACATCGTTGACTTTAAAGCCTTCGAAGCTTTTCAAGTTCCCATACCCCAACGATCACCACCTACTCGCATACGCGCCTTGCCCTTATCCAAAGCCTCATACGATCGCGCGCACGAATTCCTTACCCTTAAATTACATCTATGAAGCCATTTAAGCCCAAATTACAATCGCGCCGCACCAAAATCCTATCATACCCCTAGGAGGAGCGAAATCGGAGGTTAACGATAAGAAAGAAAAGGAGGTGGTGAGCGTCGCGATGCATCCGCCTTGGCATAATATTCAGAGGCTCCTTCCGCCGTGAAGATATTTGTTGGCTCTACAACTAATAGCTCTGGTAATATAATAGAGGCTTCGCGGAAGTCGGAAGGCTTCGTATTAGGTAATTAAAAAAAGGTAGAGCTAAAGGATAGGTTATTATAACCGCATTAAGTAGTAACTTAGAAGGAGGTAATTGCGAATATATAAGTCGAATATACCTTATATTTTATTTCTTATTAAGATGCCTTCTTCTTAGATTCCTTATAAGCCTTTTGTATACCCTAATTAGCAACTTCCTATTTAGTTATTTACTTTAATTGATATAATCCTTGTATATAACCCAGATTCTAAAGCTCCTTGGTTACCTATAGAAGTCGCGACTTCTCCACCGATTGACGAGCCAACGCCTGTGCCTGTGCCTGTACGCGTGCCTGCGCCTACCCCCGTAGGCTTCTTTATTAATCTTACTGAGAAAGACTCCTTAATTGGCAGCCTATATAGTGAATATCAGTTGCCTGCGCCAGAGACTTTAAGAGAGAGCTTATTTAGTAACGGCGCCGTTAAGTATATTAATTTGAGCACTAAGGAGGAAGAGATTACGATTTCCTTAGGCGATCGCTTTATACCAAAGTCTTCCTTACTAGCTTCTCCCTCTACTAAACGGGTATATATTGACCTTATAATTAAAGACTTGGAACCTACCACTCATTTTTAACACCTCTTCTTTAAGGTCGGTAGACAGGTGTTTAATTAGGTCTTGCGACAGATAAATTACGATATTCTCTTCCGTATTAATAGGATCTTGCAAGTTAACTTCCTTACTTAGTTCCCTTCCTTCCTCTTTATTTTTTGTAGAAGTAGTAGTAAACTAGAGAGTACGCCTCCTTAAAGTTATTTAAGCTTAGAAAACAACTCTAAGTCGGTATATACTAAGTCGGAAGGTTTTAACTATAAGGTAGGGGAGGACGATTATAAGAAGGATCCTAACTTTATATTTACCGGATCTATTAATCTTTCCTTTAAGCCACTAGTTACCCAATCCTCCCCTAGATTACCCCTATAACTTACTCCTTTTATAAACACCGTTCTTAATATATCTATAAGCTATATAACCTTTACTAAAACTCCTACTTTATCTATAATTAAGCGACACCTCTTAGTAGAGTTCTCCTTACTACCTCCTAAGAGAGCAAATTACTCAATATTGTAAACGACACTATGGTAGATCCTGCAGTTATTAATATAGAAGTATATACCCGCTAAAATCGACAATCTATAGTACTTTTGTGGTCGCAATTAAGAACTTTAATAATAGCGCCTCCTTCTCTCCCTCTAGGTGTAGGAGGTTAAAATACTTAAAGCTCTTAAGGAAGCTTTACCCTAGAGGTAGAAGCCCGAGCTCCTATTATACTAAGGGGTAGGCCTTTAAGCGATTAAGAAAAGCTTATCCTTGCCTAAATCTGCGTTACTTTAGCTAATTAATATAGCAAAGGCCAAATAAAGTTCTTTACCACAGTAGTTGGCTAATTAAGTACTTAAATAGGTTATAGCTACTCCTCCTAATCTGCCACCTCCAATATAAAGACTATAGAGGCTGCTTAACGCGCCTAGCTTTACGAAGTAGAATTAGGAACCGAAATATAAAATAACAATTAGGCGATCGCGATAGATTAATGGATTTAAATCGTTAATAACTATAAGGAGAGAGTCGCTTAATATTAAGCCGCTATAAATACCCTAAAGAAGAAGTATACTCTATCTATCACCTAATAAGATCTACTCCGCTAGAGCTTTAGTAGAAAGCGAGCAGTAGATATAGGCCTTACTAAGAGTCTTCCTAAGTTATAAGAGTGGCCAGCAGACTCTCTTTATGCAATTAGTAAGCCTGCGCCTATACGTTAAAAGCCCCAGTACCAGAGGCGCGGTAGATTTAAAAATGCTAAAGCTATTATAAGTATTGAAGCTAGTAAGGCATTCTCAACCTATATAGCCACTCTTATTGGGCCAAGTAATAGCGATAGTAGTAGAGGTAGAGGAAGCTTAGAGCCTTTATAAAAAAGGCTTAGAATAATAGAGGAACGTTAGGATTAACTACTTAGAATAGTAAAGAAGCTACTTAATTAAGTATAGAAAGCTACTGTCTTTCCTATACACCCGACTCTAGCGCTAATATAAGATCTACCTCTATAAAGTATTAAACGGAGTTCTTCTACTACCTCTTTTATTACCACGACTTTAGGGCTTTAAGATTATTAGTATTAAACTTTATAAGTTAAATTTAGGCCATATATAACTATAGCGTTGGTGATTTTTTAAGAAGTATTATAGTAGAGGAGGCATTTTATAATATTGCGACTAGAGGGGGACTTATTTTTTAATTCTTTCTACTTTTTATAGTAAAAGCTTTAATTTAGGTAGTAATTCTATATAAAAGATAGTCGCTTATATATTTGAATTAAATTAAGAGATAAAAGCTTCCTTTACGCACGTATTGCAGGTAATTACGGTCGCATATAACTATAGAGTCGATTTTTACTTATCGTAATATTGCGATTAAAGTTAAATATTAACCAAAAGCAATCTAATATTTATACTACCTTTTAAATATATATATAAGGCGTATATTAAGCAGCTCCGACAGTTAGAGCAAAAAAAAATACACGTAATGGAATAAATATATAAGATTATAGAAAAATCTAGATCTCCTTAGGCAGCTCTAAATACTCCTTAATTGTTAATAAAGCAATTTAATACTAACTATTTACTACTATACGTTTCCTTATATACATATAGCAATTAGTAAGTAAAATTGCAACTTTAAATATAGCTGCGACAGGTTAGATGCCTTACTTAAGGCCTACTCTATAAGCGTTCGACGACTAGAGATTATAGTTTAGCCTAAATAGGTGCTTTACCGACATTCGTATATAAGAGAGCTCCTTATTTATATATTGCTTATCGCCTATAATTAAGGATTAACTTAGGTAAGGCCCAAAGATATAAGTAAGTGATTTATAGGCTTGATCTCCATACAAATAGTAAGGGTGGCGATCCTTAAAAATCTAGAATATATACACGTTAGTTTTAACAAAATACGTAGTATTGCGTATATAGGTATTTCATTAATTTTATACTAAAAATTAACGACTTACCTACCTACGCGATACCGCGTATTATATATAAGCTTTTTATATAATTTTTAGCCAGAGCTTACCTTATTAAGTCTTCCTTTTACGCCGGAGTTAATTACTATAAAGAAATCGTTAACCTTACCCTTATATGGCCCATGTAAGGCGATATATAGACCATCTGCGGCTATAATAGCTTAATACTTAAAGCCGTATTAATACTTATAGCCAGAGTAAAAGGCTTGCTAATTTTAATTAGGCCTATAAAAGCCTCTAAAAGTCCCATCTAGAAAGCCCTAAATTACCTCCTCCCCCGTAGTATAAGGTGTAAGCGCTTAAGTATATTTTTAAATACAGTTGTATATAAGTATTAGGTGCCATTATAGAAGCTTTTAAAAGCGCTCTATAAGGAAGGTAACTACGTTATTAAATATAAGGGAGAGCCAAGTAGAAGATCGCCCAAAAAACAGCTCCATATTGGTAAGTCGCGTAGGAAAGGTAAGGCGGTAGAGTACAACACAGAGGGCGGTAACAGGATAGGTGTAAGGGTACTTTTGGTCTCTTACTCGGCTACATCCCGGGAGCTCTTAGGGGCTGCTAAGGCTAGCCTTCGGCTAGGCCTTAGCCACCCCTTATAAGCTCCTCAGGCTTGCAGCCTCCTTCCTCCCCTATCGGTTCGTCTCAGTACGAGGCTATTGCCTACCCTCATTACCATATCGTCCTCTTCCATCGACTCCCTATGTAACTCATGCTCGGCTTGCCTGCTCCCTACCGTACACCCTAGCAATACTGCCTTACATTCAAACCAATCCTATACCCTTGCGGGTAGTAGCCTGCAGCAAGCCGAGGGCTTCGCCCTCGAGCAAAATCACGATCCTCCATTTTTACCTAGGACGATCGCGTTCACTGCGACACAGCAGGTATACCAGCAAGACGTCTGGCAGATCGCATCCACATAACGGTGTTGGAATACGGATCAGGTCCTCTACCTTTACCTAGGACGATCGCGTATGCTACAGAGCAGCTACACCAGCAGAGTCTAGCAGATCGCATCCGCCTTACGGTTAGTAGATACAGATCAGGAGACAAGGAAGACGGTAGCTATCTGGCCAAAGGTCAGGGCTATCCAAATCGTACGCGATCATCTCCAAACGCGATTGGTATACCCGCATACGATCGACAGTGCAGCGGTGCAGCTCTGCCCCGACGGCGACCCGAAGGTGATTCGATTGCTATCCGAAGGCTTTCTAGCAGGAGTCAAGGGGGATCATGCGCGATTAAGCTTGCAATACTCTATAGGCCAACCACGGTTCACTTACGCAGGGCAGTGCCACCAACAGAGCTTGGAAGGTTGAACGTCCTTAAAGAGATACAGCTACCCTAGAGGCTATCCGATTACTATTCAATGGCTATCCAAAGAACTGACGGCTAGTTTTCAAAGCTACAGCTACTACTATGCGCGTCCAGATCAAATGCAACCTCAAGAGCTACGGCTCGCCTTAGGGCTACGGCCCAACCCGGAGACTCTCCGGCTGGCAGCCTGAGGGCTGCCGAGACCTAATCGCAGGCGATTGTCTCTCAGAGCTACGGCTCACCTCGAGCTTCGGCTCAAAGATCCTATACAATCGCTCAAGGGCTACGGCCCGACCCGGAGACTCTCCGGCTATCAGCCAAAGGGCTGCCGAGACTTAATCATACGCGATTGTCTCTTCTAAAGTTACAAGCTCAGCTTATAAGATCCTATTGCGGTTAAATGCCATCCTTAAGCTATAGCTACAGCTTCAAGAGCTACGGCTCAAAGATCCTACGCGATCATCTCTGCAAAGCTTTAGTTGCTCTAAGAGCTCCAGCTTACTTCAAAAGCTCACAAGACCCGACATCTCTCCGAACCCTTCCGGGACGAGCCCTTTATAATCTCCCGCTACCACAAGGTAATGGAGGGGGTTGACTGCAAAAAGGGGGGGGGGGGGGAATATANGGGATATTCTTGCGATCAAGCCGGCTCCAAGTGGAGACTATCTGGCTGTCAGCCATAGAGCTGTCGAGACTTAATCGCAGGCGATTGTCTCCAAGACTGATCATATACGATTAAGTCTTACCCTACCAGCAGACGCTCTTTTCCTACCTAAAATAGGCCCTTTTTCCCACTGGGTTTTAGCCATAGGTTAAGGTTTTTATTAAGGCTGCTTGGCTAGTCCTTTTCCCCTATTTCTTTATTCCCCTATACAAGCAAGGCTTCTACACTGCTTACCTTTCTATACATAGAATTAATCTATTGGGATACGGGCTGGGGGCCAGCCCTAACTAAGGGGGGGGCAATGTAAGGGTACTTTTGGTCTCTTACTCGGCTACATCCCAGGAGCTCTTAGGGGCTGCTAAGGCTAGCCTTCGGCTAGGCCTTAGCCACCCCTTATAAGCTCCTCGGGCTTACAGCCTCCTTCCTCCCCTATCGGTTCGTCTCAATACGAGGCTATTGCCTACCCTCATTACCATATCGTCCTCTTCCATCGACTCCCTATGTAACTCATGCTCAGCTTGCCTGCTCCCTACCATACACCCTAGCAATACTGCCTTACAATGAGGGTGACGGCGCTTACAGTAGGCATAAAGGTAGAGGCCCAAAAGATCTGCAAGAAGCTTAATTTTAATCTTTAAGAACCTATATATAAGGTAAGTAGGCGACAAGTAGCAGGTAGGCAATGTGGTGTTAATATTTACCTAAATTTTAACACAACGCGATCATCTATTTTATCCAGATTGAATTAAAAGGCTTTATAAGGCAGGCTTCTTATATAAGGGCGCCGTAAAATATTAGAATATTGTCGCATACGTCGCCCCCGTTAAAGCGTATGATATTAGCCATATAGAAGGACTATTTAGTGGTTCATTGTAAGCGCATATGTTGATATGGAAGTAAATTTTAATGATTTTGATATTGGCGATAGATTCAAAAATCAACTGTTTGCATCGTTTAATTGCTTACTAAGCCCCCTTTTAGCGTATGTGGCTCGTCAATCTCTAGCGTCAATTTGGTGCAAAAGGTCCCTAATAAGGTGTAAAGTACTGATGCCGGAATGCCGCCAAGTGGGGCTATATAGAAAAAGATAAACCCTGGGGGAAGACTCCTCTTTAGGGTTAAAAGGGATCGATATATTGTATATTAATCTAGGCCGGCTAATTAGTAGTAAGAGCCATACTATCCCTTATACTTTATTCCGTAATAGATATTAAGTTTTAACTACTACTTTAGCTAACTTAGGAGTAAATGCCTTTACTATCACGGCACTGGCAGAAAATGGCAAAACTTGGTTGCAGAACTTTATAGTCCTCCGTACTAGCAAGTTGCCATAAATTGCCGCATATTGCGGTCACGTAACGCGAAGATCTTATAAAACATCAAGCGGCGCTACTCTTCTTCTCCTTTCCTTTCTCTAGCTTTAGATCCTCGTTTATAGATAATCCAATTATATCCCTTAACCCGTCAACTTAGGCACGCAGGTTATCAATAAGAGTCCACCAATTAGATCGGTAGGATTCGGTAGCCGTGCTTAGGAATACACAATTCGGGGAGTAGCCAAGGCTTCTGGGGGGTTTTTTTCGCCGTCTTATTTAGGGGAATCTTATACTAAGTCTTCTGAACAAGATCTACATTAATTCTAGCGTGATTAGAAGGCATGGTGGTGGTATATTTGATGGTTTAATTCTACGCGTTGTTCTGATTTAGACCTGCGGAGGATAGGCCGGATAGGCCTCTTGGATAATAGACCTATCAGCTGATAGTATCCGGAGACTATCCGGATAGTCTCCGGATAGTCTTAGCAAAACCCCCTAATATACTTACACTTATAATGCACCCCCCAATATTATATAAATAATTTTTCTATTAGTATAGATTTATAGAGCTTATAAAGCGCTTTAAAATGGTACTACTTTTATCTAAATATCCTAAGGACAAGTCTGCGGAATAAGGCTCCGCACAAAGCTCCGCACGAAGCTCTGCGGAGGCTCCGCTCAAAGCTCTACGGAGGCTCCGCTCGAAGCTCTACGGAGGCTCCGCTTAAAGCTCTGCGGAGGCTCCGCATAAAGCTCTGCACGAAGCTCTACACAAAGCTCTGCACAAAGCTTTTATATAGAGCCTCCGCAGTAGAGCCGTCGTACGCAGAGCCGTCGTGCAGAGCCTCTATATATAGAGCTTCGTGCAGAGCTTTAAGCCTTTTAAAGTACCTATAGATGCTAAATGAAGGTTATACTTACCGTATTAACTTAAGAGGTATAGATGCACAAAAAGCTATACAGGTAAGTTAATAAAAATCTAAATTATACTCTAACTATATTTATAACTAGTTTATAACGCGTTTAGATCTAATATGGAACTAGATAAGTGTATACTCCTAAGCCTATAACGTCCGCTCTCTTAAATGTAAGAGGTAAAAAACATAAAATGCGTTATTTAGGAGTAAAATAATGCGAATATCTTCAGAATTTGTTACGATTTTTAAGATATACTATAGTTTCTAAAGAGACGTGGGGTCTAATATAGAGAGAGCGGGTAGCCCTAGATAGAAGCGACCCGGATATTTGTAAACGTAATATAAATAGGTACAGAACTAGTTCCAAATTTATTTAGTACTTAAGTTAATGTATATAAGCTTGTTTTTAGCAGCCTAAAGACAATTTTAAGCTAGAAATGCATATAGCTCTTAAATAGAGGCTTGTATACTAATGATTAACTAATAAAGATACTCTGTATGTAATTACTTTACTTAAATATATTTAGAACCCAACTAAATTACATTTAGAACTAATTACATTAGGATATTACTAATGTTTGGCACTTATTTCTTACCTATATATAGGTTACTATAAAAATATATTTAGAGTACTTCCGAAAAGTATTACTAGCGAATAAGAAATATAATACTGCGTATTTAATATCTCTTATTTAACTAGGTAATATAGATGATAAAGTAACGGAGTAATGCGGAGTTATTAAATCAAATCTCTATAGGAGGGTAGACTGCGGTAAGAAAAATATAACCTACTTAGAACGCGTTCTAACTACGTTTATAATGTATCTGTAACGTATTCCTAAGAATTAACTACCCTTAGGGACCAGGGAAACTTATCTATTAGGACTGCGAGGTTACTTTATATATTTTTATTCCAGACGAATTAGAAGAAACTTCTTATATTTATTTTACCTTATATGGAGTATATAGTTATATACCACCCCCCCTAAATAAGCCGCCTCTAAAGATACTAAATGAGGTAATTAAGTTAGTTTGTTAAATGCGTAATCTAGATCTTACTCTTAGTAAATACGTTTTAAACTAATTGCAAATAAATACCTAATGTCTTTATAGGAAAGTTCCTTTGAAGTCCTGCCCTTAAACAGTTTTGCATGGAGTATAGGAAGGCCTCTTTAGTATAGATTTATGTAAGCTTTGCTACTATAGATTATATTACTAGATTAATTTAAAAAGAGAAGCTTACTTTATACCCAAAAGGAAAAGGACTAGTAGGGGTAGTATATAAGTTTGATTAAAAGCATCAAAATCCTAAAATAGTATATAAATATATTACGAATGCGTTTTAATAGGCTTGCTAATACGTTATAGGCTTATATTTAATAGATCTATAATAATTAAAATGGAGTTATAATAATCTGCTTTTTATAAGAGCAAGCTAAGATCTTCTTAGCCTAAACTATATTTGAAGTTGATATATCTTTTAAATATATTGTTAAAAGAAATATAAACGAGATTATATTCGCTGTTTAGCTTAAAGAGTAACGTATTCCACCATCGAGCCGGCAGAACCATCGAGCCGGCAAGTCCATTTCCCNANNAAAAATTATAAAAATCANAATATAATNTCTTAACAACCACTTAATAATAAATTCTAATAATTTAGATTTAGACTTTTATATACACTCTACAGCTTCTATTAAAGTTGCATAGTAAATAGTTTAGTAGTTTTTAAGGTATTAAAATTTGGGGGCCAAAATATAGCTAAATTACTATATCTTAAAAACTACTAAACTATTTACTATGCAACTTTAATAGAAGCTNTAGAGTGTATATAAAAGTCTAAATCTAAATTATTAGAATTTATTATTAAGTGGTTGTTAAGATATTATATTGTGATTTTTATAATTTTTGGTTGGGAAATGGACTTGCCGGCTCGATGGTTCTGCCGGCTCGATGGTGGAATACGTTATAGTAAAAGTATTATTATATAATATAAACCCGTTTAGAACGCGATACTAATATATTCTAATAGTTTTTACGTTTATATATATTATTACTAATATAGAAATAAGGCGTACTTACCAGTTATGCTTTAAGTAAGTCTTTTAATTACTTTCTAAATATCTTTAGAAGCAGATTTATTAGAAACACATTTATGGTAATAAGGGAGGCTTTAAAGCTATTATATCTAATATAAATGGTAAGTAAATAGCTAATAGGATACCTAGAACGTAATTAGAACGCCTTCCTAACGTATTATAAAAGGGTTTGGGTGGTATTTACAGCATATTAATCCTTAGAGGCGTAATTGGATATAGCATCTTAGGAAAACACTAGTTTTCTACTAAGTATACTTCCTATAAAGNATNTTAAGAGCNNNGGGTAACTATAAAACGGCCTACTCTGTATATAAANGGATAAAAGCTCTTCTTATATATAGGAGCCAGTTAGAATATAAAGAACTCTATAATTTACTAATTAGTAAGCTATTCTGAACCCATTTATAATGTGTTTAAAAGGTGTTAATAGCATAGTATACGAATCTTAATTAGTTGCTAACTAGGTAAGATATAAGAGACACCTAGTTATTGCCTTAGGGTTAAATATGCACTGCTCTCTAGTTAATTACGAGCTATTTAATAGATTAAGATACTATATAAATGTAGTAGAATAAATAGCAAATAAATTATATACATTTGGTATACATTAGTTTCTTCTTCCTATTGTTATAAGGTATTAATACGTTCCTAACCCGTTTATAATATACTTATATTATATTTAGCGCACAAAAACTAGATTAACGGGACGTTAATTAGTATTTTGCTTAGAGCTAGTTTGGAATATAATATATGCAAAGAAATATATTAATATTGGCCTAGTATGCAAACTATATAGGTAAAAAGAGTATATATTTATTGCGAACCTCTTCTAAACCGGTTCCTAACACGTTTAGAATAAAAACGTTAATAACTTTAAGAGGAATTAGAGTAGGCCGCTGCTAATAATAGCGGGGATAATATTTTATTTTGTGCATTATTATTAGGTATAGTAAGGTTACGATTTAGTTCTGCTTGATGTTTAAGGGGGCTAAGATCTAGATCTGCATTATATTTTAGGTTATCCTCTATAGCATTTAAGGAATTATAAGGTATATTTATATTCTAATGTATACGTAACCGGTTACTAATACGTTCTAGGCGTATTAGCACCAGTCTCCCGCAACTACTAAAGCATTAGGCCCCAAGTAATAACTAGGATATTTAGAAAAGACGCTAGAGGCTTAAACTTCGTAAAATAGAGATTAAATTAGAGGTAAAAAAGCTAGAGAATATGGAAAAAAGAATTTAACTAGAGGCAATAAAGGCTTATATATAAAAATGAGTATACTAAATATAAAATACATTCTAAATATATTCCTATTGTGTTCTTATTAAAATATACGTATATTTAGGCCTTTTTTATACTTGTTTAATTATATAATGTCTAATACTATATATAATACTATATATATAGTGTTACGGAACCCTATCACAGGGGCCTCTATAGGAGAGCCCCGTGCTCTCGCGTATACCTCGCGTATAGCTTATATTAGCTACGCGTAGGTATATCACCTCCTTACGCCCTCAACCCTTACGATCGATCGCGCAACGTCTTGTAGACTCCTCGAATACATACGCTTTATAGCCACTGCCCCCGTCCCATAACATTATGTTACGCCTTTTTTACTACTAACGCTCAGCCTACGACCAATTCTACGTCTCTATAATACTGTAGGCGCTACCAAAAGCAGCGTGTCTATAAATTACCTTACTTTATACTTCTAAGGAACCCATAATAGTAAGACGATATCCCTTACTAGCTACTATATTAAACCTAAAGAATAATCTAATACCTATACCTAACCTACAACGCCAATCAATCCTAGGAGAATTTAATTTATTAGCCTTAGCCTTAACCCCTAAGGAGATGGACACCGATAATGTCTTATCTTTTATTAACTATATAACTACGGACAAGCAAATAGAAGGGCTACTACCTATTAAAATTAAAATACGAGACGCCGAGACGTTTATAAAAATGGTAGCATAAGACCCTAATAAATACTACCGCCTTCTATAGAACTATTACCTAAAGCTTATACGAGCTAAGATGCGTACTATCTAAGATTACAATATTATCTAAGACCTACAAGCTCGTAAGGCGCTCGCCAATAACACATATTAAGAAACTAAAGATAACCTCCGCGTGTCTAAACGCGACATCTAACAGTTAAAGAAGGCTAAGATTATACTAATTGCTATAGTTACTAAAAGAGAAGGCATAATTAAATACCTATAATCTTAGCTTAATAAGCACATTCGTAACAACGCTAGACACCTCTTTACTACATATAACGCCACCCAAGTTTTTACGCCCCTGGCAACTTTACCTACTTAACGCTTAATAAAGGGCTAGCGCTAAGCAGCTTCACCTAATAAGAACCCCTACTAAAGCAGTAATAATAAAAGCTATAATAATCGGACCTAAACTGCCACCGTAAGGTCTAATATACGCTACTTTAATCCCCTAATCTTTTAGGGAGACTGCAAGGAATACAGCCACTAGAAGATATAAATCCGCGAGAAACTAACTTAGAGCGCCTACCTTTTTCCTATAGAAGACACTAAGATTGGCTATATTATCGGGCGAATAAAGGGTACACTGTTTAATAGACTCTTCGCCCAATAGGAGACTAGTAGCCCCTAGAAGTAGCAGTCCTATTAAGAAGTCCTTAATAATCTTAACCTAATATACCGCGACTATAACCTATTAGCTACCAACCGAGCTAAACTACGTGCCCTAAAGATAAGCCCTACTAAATTATTCGACGAATTTTATATTAAATTTTAGGAATATACCGGAGCCCTCGCCCGAGACAATACTAAAGACTAAAAGGACCTCCTTAAAAAAGTTACTTATCGCCTTAATTACGCAGCCGCCAGCCATAAATATAACAATGTTTATAATATAGTAGCAGCTCTATAAAAGATTAAACGACAACTAAATTAGATTACTACTACTAACCCTTACCTAAAGATCTCTCTATAGAAGCCCCCTGGGCCTACTAAACCTATATATACTAAGCCACTAACGCCTACTACCTTAAGTACTACCGGAACTAATATCGATTTCTCTATACTAACCTTCCTATAGAAACTCCTAGATAGAGAGCATAAGCTACTCTGGAAACTAGGACGCTACTATAGATGCCGTTAAGAAGGCTATTATCGCGATAACCCAAACTACCTAATAGCTAGGTTTAGTAGCCGCCGCCTAATACCTAACCTAATACCCTAAATATTAAATATGTTGCTACGTGCCACTACCGTATAAGATAAAGACGTAGTAATAGCAGTAGAGTTAGATACGGAAATAGAAAACGCTAAGTCCTAGCCCTAAGTTGTGGGTTAAGACGCCCTAATAACGGAGGGATCTATATATCGGCTTGCTTAATAGATAACTCTATAAAGATAAATAGATAAAAATAGATAGTTTTACCTATAATAGGAACTACTACTAAAAAATAATATAAAAGCCGTTCTATAATTAATTACGGAGCTACTAATAAATTTATAAATACCTAATTTATACATACTTATAACCTACCTACCTTACCCCTTACTAAAGCCCGCGCCCTATAACTTGCTAATGGTAATTACACCGTATAAAAGATTACCTATATAGCATAACTCCACCTAGATATAAATAGGTACTAGAAAGAACCCTAGGCCTATATAATACCACTTACCAACTACCCTATTATCCTTAGAATAAACTAGCTTAAATAATATAACCCCGCCATTAACTAGAAGAAAAGAGAAGTAACCTTTAACTCTAAATACTATAGAGAGACTTGCCTAGGGCATAGCCTAGCTACCTTTATTTACTCCCTAAGATATTAACCCAAGGAACCCCTTATTACCCTACCTATAACCAACTACCACTACGTAAGTACCCTAGCCTTCTACCGCATAGTATGTAAGAAAGGCTAAACCGTTACTACAGCTTCCTAATTATAACTATATAAGCTTAATAAAGAACAGGACTACGTCCTCTACAGTAATAGGATAGATATAGTCGACCTTTTAGAAGATGACGCCCCTATGGAATTCTACGGACTTTTACCTTTAGACTTTAAGAAGTTTATAAAGCTTAAAAAAGGACTCACTAATAAAGAACTCCGCAAGCTCCTCCCTAAGAGGTATTATAACTTTACCAATATATGCTTACAAAAGAGCGCAGATATACTCCCCCTACATTAACCTAATAATTATGCCATTAACATTAAATAAGGAAAAATGCTACCTTATAAGAAACCCTACCTAATATTAAAAGATGAGCTTCTAGTTATAAAAAAGTATATTAACAAGCACCTTGACAAAGGATTTATTCGTCCTAGCATATTACTAACAGCTGCCCCTATCCTTCTTACTAAGAAGCTAGGAGAAGGTATTTAATTCTATATTAACTATAGAGGACTTAACGCTATTACAATTAAAAACTAATACCTAGTACCGCTTATACGTAAGACCCTTAAGCGGCTTAGTTAAGCCAAAATCTATACTAAGCTTAATATTATCGCCGCCTTTAACTATCTCTAAATACGAAAAGGTAATAAATAAAAAACCGCATTCGTATTGCGCTTTAGCCAATTTAAATATACCGTTATACCCTTTAGCGTATATAACGGCCCAGGTACCTTCTAAAGCTATATTAATAACGCCTTATAAGACTACCTTAACGACTTCTGCTCTACGTACTTAGACGATATACTTATTTATAGCGATAACCCCTCTAAGTATACCGAATACGTTTAAAAGGTCCTATAGCGCCTTAGGGATATAGGACTTTATATTAATTTAAAGAAATGCAAATTCTTAGTTATAGAAGTAAAATACCTTAGACTAATTATTANTANTAAGGGTATCCGTATANACCCTAANAAGGTANNNATAATTACTNAATAGNAAGCCCCTAACTGCATTAAGGACGTATAAGCCTTCCTTAGTTTCGCTAACTTCTATTAGAAATTTATATACAACTTCTTAGGCGTAGTAGCACTATTTATAGCAATAATGTAAATAAAGGGCCTTTCTATAAAAGGAAGAAAAACGTACCTACGCTTTACCTATATAAGAGTATATATATTAGGTCCCGCCGCGCTTGCGACAAGTTCGCAAGCACTCTCAGTCTTTTTGGCCGTATGGCGACGTGGAGGCGGGCCACGTTACAATTGTGCTTGCGAACTTACTGGGGCCAGGTGTCGTGGGTTCGATCCCCATCGGTCACTTCGCTCTGGTACAGTCTAACACGCATCCGTGCGATGAGGCGGGTCGGCTGAGTCCGATCGCTTACGTTACTGGGGACTAACTAATATGGTGATACTCTTGGCGTTTGATCCCTGTGGAGGCCCGAACGGGCGCACAGAGGAATCCCTGCGAGCGCTCGGGGACGAGCGCGCAGAGGAGAGGGCAATTGTAAGAGTATATATATTAGGTCCCGCCGCGCTTGCGACAAGTTCGCAAGCACTCTCAGTCTTTTTGGCCGTATGGCGACGTGGAGGCGGGCCACGTTACAACCTAGATACCTAAATATAAGAAGGCGTTCTAAGACCTTAAAAATGCCTTTACTAAAGCACCTATCCTAGCTTACTTTACACTAGGATAATAACTCTACCTTAAAACCGACTCCTTAGACCATATTAACGCAGATATCCTTTCCCAGATAGGCGATAACAGTCTCCTTTACCTAGTTACATTTTACTCGTCTAAGCTTATACTATAAGAGTATAACTATAAGATCTATAATAAAGAACTCCTTACAATTATATAAGCGTTTAAAGAATTCTAACTAGAACTCTTCTTAGCAGAGCCTGACCAGCCAACTAAAGTCCTTACAGACTATCGCAATCTTAAGTACTTTATAACTATAAAGCAGCTAAACTAACGCCAAGCACGTTAGAACGAGTTCCTCTCTAGTTTTAACTTTAAAATTATATATAGACTAGGAGTATAAGGTACTAAACCTAATAGCCTAATACGCCGCTTGCAAGACCTTCCTTAGTCTAAAAATAACCCCTATAATTAGTTCTAACAACAGATAATCCTAAAAGCATAAAATTTAGCCTTAGGTATACTACCTACAATAGAGCTAACTATACCCCAGCTTTATACCATAAAACTAGAGTTACCTCCCAAAATTAATAAGCTTATTACTACGGTATATAACGCCTCTATTGACCTATTACTGTATTAACTTATTGCCGTAAAGACCGCTAGCACCTATATACTACCTACTAACCTCTAAAGCTTAGGCCAGATTAATATAGTAGCCTTAAAAGTAAAAGAAAACAGGCTCTATTATAGAGGCCACCTATTTATCCCTAACTTAGAAAATCTATAACGGCAACTAATCTAAATGGCCCACAACCTCCAATTAAGCGGCCACCTAGGTAGAGGAGGAACCTATAAGCTTCTTAGCCGATATTACTTCTAGCTAAAAATAATAGACTTAGTTAAACGCTTTATAGGCGCCTATTATAGTTATAAGCGCGCCAAGGCCTTTAATACAAAGTACTAAGGACTACTATACCCTCTACTAGTACCTATATAACAATAGGCAGATATCGCTATAGATTTTGTTATTAACCTACTACCCTATAAACGACACGGCCGTACCTATAAGAACATCCTTATAATAATATGCCAACTTATAAAAGAGCACCACTACGTCCTAACCAAAGGTGTAGCCGTTAGCGACGTTACTAACGCCTTTCTTCGCGAAGTCTACCGACTATATAGGCTACCTAACTTAATTACGTCCAACTAAGGCATATAATTTAACTCTAATATATAGAGACGAATTTACTAACGCCTTAGCATCTCTGTTAAGATATCTATATCCTTTTATTATAAAACTGCTAAGTAACCGGAAAACGCTAATACTAGTATAAAAGCGTACCTATAATAAGTAGTCGCCTATAGTTAAAATAACTGGGTAGATTACCTCCTACTAGGTAAATTTATAGCGAATAACTATATCTTAACCACTATAGGACTTACCCCGTTCTTCGCGAACAAGGGTTATTACCCCCAATCCGGTATAAAGCCACCAGAACCTATTAATAAGAAACTGCCATATAGAAAACGCCTTAAGATACTACTTACTGACCAGTATACAGACTATATAAAAAATCTACTTAACTACTATAAGGGAGAAATGGCCTGGGCTTAAGTAAAGCAGGCCTACTTTGCTAACTGTTATAAAACGCCACCACCAGAGATACGTGTTGGCGACTAGGTATAGCTAGATATATATAATATCTCTATACAGAGGCCTATAAAGTCACTTAATTATAAGAACCTCAGCCCCTATTTAATTAAACGAGTTATTAATAGGGGAGCCGTATATAAGCTAGAACTCCTACCTACCCTAGCTACCCGCGGGATATAGCCTATATTTCACCCATGGCTACTATACCTCTATTAGCCCAACCCCTTACTAGGGCAGACACAGCCTAAACCCCTATTAGTACTAATCTAAGATAAGAATAAAGACGAGAACTATAAGGAGTGGACCGTTAAACAAATTATTAACTCTAAATACTTTAGCAAGGGCAGAGGACAACGGCTCTACTATAGAGCTATATACACAGGATTTAATATAGATTAGCTAGAATGGCAACTATAGAAAGACTTTAAAAATGCAAAGGATCTAATTAGCAACTTTTACTACGCGAACCTATAGAAACTGGGCCTAAGCAGAGACTTTATACCTAATCCTCTATAGGAGCCCTTATAAAGTTAAACCGTTATATATTACTACGTAAGGGTAAATTACCGTCAGATTACTATTAGATTGCGATAAAGTGCAGTCATATAACCAGAATATCGTTAAGATGTCCAGGAACTTTAACCAGCAGTTAAAGTTATCTAATTAGTTAGATTTTTAGATACCAAGCCCTATTACATGACGTTATTTTAAGCCTTTAGCGATACCCCCCTTTTCTTCTTTTCTATACCTTAAGTGTCTCTTCTATATATATATAGTAACTACAGCGTCGCTAGAGCTCCGCCTCTATAAGAGGGGGGGTAGTATTATAAAACCCTACCGCAGGGGCCTCTATAGGAGAGCCCCGTACTCTTATATATACCTCGCGTATAGCTTATATCAGCTACGCGTAGGTATATTACCTCCTTACGCCCTCGACCCTTACGATTGATCGCGCAACGTCTTATAGACTCCTTAAATACATACGCTTTATAGCCACTGCCCCCGTCCCGTAATATATAGCCTCTAGACTATAGCGCTATAGTTATATATATATATATATATCTATTTTAAGCAACTTAATATATATTAGTAATTATATATTAATAATTTATAAATCTTTTAATTAGGAATTTATAGTTATATAATAAAATACTAAGATACTAATAACTATTAAATAGTAAAAAAAATAGAAAAAAAGACTATAAGAAATGTTAATACCTCTTTATTCTATTTAATAAAAATCTATTATTTTACTTTTTACTATTTACTATTTATATATTTAAGCCTTATTTATATGTATAAATAGAGTTACCTATAGAAAGTTATCAGTTAATACTTAATTTAAAATATATTAAATAAAATAATAAGTTTTATATTAACTAATTTTATAATTAATTTTATAATTAATTTTATATATTATTTAAATAACTATTTTTAAATTTTTTTATAATTATTATATTAGCTTAAAATTTATATACTTTAAAAAGTTAGTAATATTTATTTAAAATTATATAATACAATATAATTTAAAAGGGTTTTTTAATTATATAATTATATTATTTTTAAAAATAAAGATTTTTATTTTATTAGAATTTAAGTAATAATTAATAATAGTAGTTTATTGCTTAACGTCCGATTTAGATCCCTATTAGGCCCACATGGACTACTCCTTATTTATATATAGGGAGAAAACTTAACTTAAGAAAGACTTAACTTGAGAAAACCCCATAATCCATCTCTTTACCTTTTAGGACTCGCCTATAAGGCGCCTGTAAGGCGCCTGCGAGTCACCTATAGTGCTCCTACTACCTTACTTTTTAATCTCCTTAGGAACCACTGCTGCCGTAATAAGCCTACGGACGCGCTAGTATTGTATACTTTACTCTACTACTATAGAGTTATTAGGGGGCGCCCATTACTCGCCCCCCCGCCCTTTATTATTATTTCCTTTATAACCCAGAACTAGTTTAGTATATTTTAGCTAATAAGCTACTAGGTAACCGCCTTAAGGCCTTTTTATATTAAGAGCAGTGTCTTATAGTTCTCTGTGCCAGCTACTAAGAGTATTACTTCTTAGTTAGTACATAAGGAGCATAATAGTATTACGTGTTTTAGTGTCTATTTTAGCTAGCTATATTTACATCTTAGGCTACCTACTAAAATACCTACCTACTAGAGCTAGTCTTTTAGTCCTATTATTCCTATTCTTAAAAGTATTACTATTATATTTTCTACCTTCGTTAGGCCTTCTCAGAGCCCTAGAGTATTTACCCCCTATAGCGTTAACTATACTACGGCTTAGGTTCCTCTTGCCTTAATTAACCTCTGTACCTTCGACTTCTATATACCTCTTTAGCGTTAGTTTAGCCAGTATTATATTATGGTAGATAGTTTCCTAGCATTCTTTTATACTCTACTTTAGCTCCTTTCTTTCTCTTACTATTGTCCTTGCTGGCCTCTTACACGTCTCCCTTCCTCCTCTATATGGGCCTAGGCCCTAAAGCAGCACCATTTTTCTTTTGCTTTCTTCACCTGTTTCTCTAGTATATCTTCCCTACTTTAGGATTATTGGTTTATTTAAGTAATAATTAATTTATAATTAAATTATTAGAATTATAAAATATATAAAGGGAGTTATTAAAAAGAGCTAAAGTTAGTAAAATTTAATAGATATTATAATTTAACTAATGACTTTTATTTTTACTACCTAACGTATTATAAACATATTCTAAAGTGGTATAAAACCCTATTAAAATTTAAGTCTAAATTCTATCTATAAGATTCTATTTATAACGTGTTATAAATACGTTATAACTAGATTTTAGGTTATCTATAGAAACATAGCTACTATAATATCCTCCTCCGTAATTCTAGTAAGTTTAGCAGCCTTTTTCTTTATAGCCTTTAAGCCTTTTAAACCTGACTTCTTTAAACCCTTTTTAGAAGTCTTAGTAGGAGCTAGAGTAGGAGTCTTAGTATTATCTAACCTATTATTAAGGAAGTAGCTCTAATTAAGATAATCCTTAAATAAGTAAGCTGTAAGAAATTTAAAATAAATTTTTAACTGGTTTAAAACGGGTTCTAAATTAACTTATAATTAGAAGTTATGTCTAAATACTTAGTATATAGAACCTTAGCACCTAAATCTTTAAGTAGAGTGACCATTCTAGGAAAGTTATACTAGGAAATAAATTAGAATATATTATAAATACGTTAGAAATATCTTATATCGCCTTTTTAAGGCCCACTCTTAAATCTAATAGGTATAACTTTCTTTTAAATAGGAGCCGTTAATTGTGGGGTAATAGTCCTAGAAGGGCGGCTAGGGGGAGCCAGGGTAGGGGTATAGGGGGGTTAGGCAGAAGTAGAGCGGCCTAGACTAGTAGGATTATATTTAAAAGCGGTTCCTAATATGTTCTAATTATATATAGCCATAATTATAGAATAGAAGGCTGTAATGGGTTAGTAACTAGTTATAAATATATTAAGAACACGTTTAGAATATATACCTATTACTTTTTCTTACTTTTTAATAGAAGGAGCCCCTCTTTTTCTAATATTCTTAGTTCTAATACTATACTTCTTTATATAGTTTCTAAGGGCGCTATAATCTCTAACCTTTTTCTAAACGCGTTATAAATATATTAGCAATGCATTATAAACCTAATATACTTATCTACTTACCCCATACAGTACCGGATTCTCTAGATTAGGCGAGACATTATACTAACAAAAAACCTCCCCTATAGTTAAATCCACCTTATTATTATGCTAGTATTGTATTAGGAACGTGTTCTAAATACATCTAGAACTACTTACCACAACGAAAGCATTAACTCCCTTAGGGAGTCTCTCTATTTCTAGGTAGGCTTTATAGGTAGCCTAAACTGTTAAAATATGTTTAGAATGGGTTACAGATAGCTTATACAGCTCTTTAGAGTGCTAGATATTGTGTTTTAAATAGATTTTAAATGTATTTAATAGATTTGTAATAGAAGGTGAGGTAAAAGGTAAGGTCAAAGTAAGAGAGAGAAGGTTAGATTTGGTGTGGTGGGTGGAGGTTTCGCTTATCAGGCCGACCTTTTAGCGTAGTCTAGCCGACCTATACGCGCCGGGTTAAGGGATAGGCTTGCGCGTCCCTCTTACTATACTTATACCTTAATTAACTAAGTTACTAATATTATCTAAAGCTTATCCACCCTTTCTTCCTAAGAAGGAACTTAAATATATTTAAAGATAAAAACTAAAACAAGAACTAAGACCTAAAAACTAAAACTAAAAAAGAATATAAAAAGAATATAAACCCTAAAAATAGGATAAGTATAGACTAAAACCCCTAAAGAATTTACCTAGAATTATTTAATACCCCTACTACTATACTAAGAAAGATAGCATCTAGTAAAGCAGCTATAGGACCTTTAAATACCTTAAATAATAAAATAGTTAATGTTTTAACCCCCTAGGCAGAGCTAGTAGTAGCTAATATTAAGATTAAATAACTATAAGAGCTGCTTAAAGCTAAAAATACCCCTACCTCCGTATTTAGTAGCGAATTATTAAATACTTAGAGACTTACTATAGTCCTTAAGGCCTTATTCTAGCGCCTTAGTAGACTTTCTAAGCCCTATATAGCACTATTACGGTCCGTAAAGGTTATAAACCCCCTATTACTTATAGATAGAATTGTTCGTACTAATTTAATAGCACGAGTAAGTTAGATCCAGGGGCACGAAATACGTATAGTATTGTATGCTCGTTTAGATAATAGTGACTGTCAATTATATAAAGCAGACTACGTAGTCTATATACTAATGCGCCCCCCCCCTAATTAGTTAGTGCTTTAGAAGTGCACCAGACGCGTAAGCGGGTAGTTAGTACACTAAACGCGTAAACGTGTACTTGGCGTACCGAACGTATAAGCATACGGTTAGTACGATAGGTGCTATAATTATATACTAGCGGTACTTGGAGAATAAAACCACTTATATATAGCCTCCGTAATTATCTTAATAGAACTATAAAACACATAAGAAAATATATAGGAAATCCCTTCTAAGGTGCCTTCTGGGTTACCTTCTAAATGGTACTCTAAGCTGGCCGTAAGTCCTGCTTACGGTCCGTAAAATGAACTGTACGGCCTTTTAACGGGCCGTAAATGCACCGTACGGCCTTCCGATAGGCCGTAACTAAACTATAAATACTCCGTTAGTCTCGCTCTACCCATTTTATAACCTTTAGGTTGAGCTTATTTGTATTAATTAGGGTTTTAAGAGCTTAATACGGCTTTGCCTTAGTTATAGCGTCTGCTAGGTTATCTCCGCTGCTAATCCATTTAACCTTTGTAATCTCACGTCGTTTATAAGCCTAACGTAAGCACATTAGGTCGACTATAAGCCTCTTCTCTTGTATTATACCTAGTTTAACTAGGCAGTTATAAAGGGACTTTAAATTAGTGTATAAAACCAGGGGTAACTACTCTAGTTATAGAATCTTCTAGACCGTTAATTTAATTGCGGCTGCTATATTAAATCCATAAGCTAGTGCATATAGTTTAGAAGCTAGTACACTATAGGTTACTCGTTTGCACTTAATTAAAGACTAATATAGTATATTTACGTTCTAATTGCGGTCTGTAAGTACAATTACAAAGCCGATTTGTAATAATAGGTCTTTATTATTAGTAAAAGATACGTCCGTAAATACTAGTAGGCTAAGGGAATTTAGGTCTAGTGGTACAAAAGTAAGTCCCCTTACTGCATTGTTAATTTGCCACTAGATGCGCTTATTAAGCTGCTTAATATTTTCTTCTTACGAGTCTACTGCCTAGGCCGTAAAGGATAGATTATAGGCAGATTTAGGTTAACAGACTATGGCAATATAGGCGCCTCTTGCACGCTATGTAGCATATTAGTCCTTTATATTTACGGTTTTACGGGTCTCTCCGCGGGAACTAGTAAGGTCCGTAGGTTTTACTATAATAGGCTTTAGGTTTTAAGCTTAGCGTTCCTAAGTCAGCTTAATTAGGTTGCCCTTTTATATAATTAGGCCTCTATTAAACTTAATTAAACTCTACTTAGTTAACTACTCTTACGGCTTTGCTAAGAACTTGGCCTTTTATAGTTTAGTTTCTTTAGTATCCGTAAAGGTCTGGTCTGCTAGGAATAGGGTATTATCTATTTAAAGTTTAACAATACTAAGGCCGTTTAATAGGCTGTATAGGAGGCAGGGGTTATAGGTCGACTGTTCCATTTTAAGCTTACTAACGTGATGCTAGTGGTATGTCTTAAACTAATAGTTTCTAGCTTCCGGTACTCCGTATAGAGGTTTTATAACCCGTAAAATTATTCCTAGTTATAGGTTAAGCTTACGGGGTAGTCGTATAAAGATATCCCTACTTAGGTAGATGTTGGACTGTATATAGGCTTATAAAATGTCCCGTAAGTAAAGGGCTATAGGTTTAATTTGCTGTAATCTAGGCATAAGTGTAAGTATAATCTATTAACTAACCCGTTAAATTGTAGGTAATTATATAAGGACTAAGTCCTTTCCCTAGTCGTTATAAGCTTATATAATAAGCCTTAACTTTTTAAAGGCTTTATTAGTACTAGGGTGCTTAATTTTGTTAATAAAGCGTAAGTTAAATATACGGACGCCTTGCGGAACGTCTCTCTCCGTTATAATTGTAAAGACGCCCTTTTTAAGTAGTCCGTTGATTTCTTTGCGTTATAAGTCCGTAAAAGGAGTTTCCTATACTAGAACTAATATATCTGTAGGTGGAGATTGCCTTACGGATATACCTACGAAGGTTAAATAATTCTCTATTACGGGGTTCTTATGGGGGCGTCCTCGGCCACGCTTTACAACAGGTTTAGTAGGTTTAGTAGGTTTCTAGGGAACCTCTAGGGTAGGCAAGGGTGCTTCCAGTTTATTTAATTCAGCGGGTATTTCTAGTTTACCTAATTCGGCAGGTGCTTCTAGTTCGTCTAGCTTAACGTTATAGGTGTTTTTAGACCAAAAATAGGGTTTTACAGACGTGCTTCTAAACCTAGTTAGTCCGCTAGAGAGTTATATACAGCACGTTTCGTCTTCTACAGCTAGTAAATAATAAGGTCCTGTTTAATTACCGCTCTTACGCTATATAAGGACTTTAGAATTAAGCGGGAGGTTATATACTAAGGTTGTGTTAGGTCCGTTACGGTAATATAGGGCGCTATTAACAGCTTATTTAGCCCGTAATTTAACTATTTCGGCTATTACCTTCCGTATTACAGCTGCTCGTTCCGTAATAGACGGGGCAGAAGGGCCTAGGTTGCTTATCCTTAGGTAAACTCCGTAAACTAAAAGGGTAGGTACTAGTCCGTTAGGGCCGGCGGTGTCGTTAATGGCTTTTACGGCTATCTATAAAGCCAGTTCCTTTTAAATATCCTTACACTCGTCCATAATAATCTAGTAAGCTCTCCGTAAAGCTAGGTAAGCTCGCTTAATAAGCCTAACGGACTAATACGCCTTAACTAAAACGGCTTTTATAGAGATAGCTATGGCCGTAGTATACTATTGGAATTCCTTACTAATAAAGTTCCTACTAGCGTTATAGGTAATATACTCAGGAGGTCTAAGGTATATATTAATCCAGTAAGTCTATAAAATATCCCAAGTATATTTTATAGATATCCCAAGTATATTTTATAGATATATTTTGTAACTAACGGGCAGCTTAATAGCGGGTTGCCTTATTAATTATATATAATACTAGACTGCCGTTAATATATATAATATCCACGTACACTAAGTGGTTGAAGTTAAGGTCCTTATAAAGGGTGAACTTAAATCGGCCTAGGGAACGTCCGTATTTCTAGTAAAAGGAGCAGTATTTAGTTAGGTGGTCGATTACCTTCCTATTAACGTCGTTATGTCTAAAGCGTTTAAGGACTCTATATAGCTTTTCGGCTAACAAGTGGCCGAAACGGCGGTATAGGCGGTAGATTTCCGTACTAGTAAGGTAGCACGGGTTATAGTCGAAAGATTCCTAAATATAGGTCCGTAAAGTCTCTCCCTATATAAGGAACGGGTGTCCAAATCGTCGTGTAATTGGTAGGGTAATATGCTTACTTCCTAGGGCAGTTATAGGGCCGATTAAGGTGTCCGTAACATTATTATAGTAAACCTATAACCTATCTATATCCATAAGGTAAAGTAAAAAAGGGGTGTCTACTTTTACTATATAGAAGTTAACTAAGCCAATTAGGGTCTTAACTGTAACTAATCCAATTAATACAGTTAAGCTAATGCTGAATTAGACGTTTACGGCCCTAGTTTACATAGTATTAATATCCGTATTATTATTTGCGGTAGTCCTATATATAAGGTATTGTCCGTAACCTATAGTAGACTTCTTAAATACACCTATGTCGATTATAACACCGTAAAATTCCTTAGGGGTATAGCTTTTTGTAGTAATATATACAAATAGGTCCTACTTATAATCTATAACGTCTGTAACGGGGGTGCTTGTAGAATAGTTTTTAGGCGTAACTAAGTGTATAAAGGAACGGTCAGCTAATACGGTTGTAATATTAAAGGCTTAACTGTCCGTAAAAGGTCCAAAAGTAGTTAAGAACATCTCTAAGGTCTCCTATTCCTAAGTATTTGAGTTAAAATTAATTATAAGGGCTTCCATTAACTCGTTAAGAGACTCTTCTACTTCCTTTCCTTTGTAGTCTAAGATAAACTAGTTAATCCGTCTATTAAATCTCTTCTTAGACTTATTGCGTTCTTCCTAGGTATACCTTATAGACTAACATCCTTCCTTACCACATATAAAGCACCTCTAATTAGTTTGTCTACGGGGGTATACTTTTATATAGGGGTTGCTGTAGGGGTTATAGGTAGGACCTGGTCGATACGGGTGCTGCTAGCGGTAGCGGCGGTCCGTAAAGTAGGCATCTAAGTTAGTTTACGGATTTTATAGGTCTGTAATAAAGGCTTAAGTACTACCTAGCGGGTTTAAGGCTTTGTACATTATAATAGAGGACCGTAAATCGTTAATAAGGCTAGCTACGGTGTCTGCGGGCTTATAATAGGCGTATTTATAAGGTTTCATTTCCTAGCAAGCCGTAATAAGTTTATTATGCAGGAAGTTATCTATTTAAAGCTTAATATTAAGACCGTACTATAGGTGGCGGAGGTCTTTAATAAGGATTTGCAGGCACTCTATAGTCAATTTTTTAGTATTCTTGTCTATTACGGTCCATAACTTGGTCGCATTCCATTAGGTAAGGATATCACGCTTATATTCCGGTCCTTCAAAGTAGTTACGTATGGCTTTGTATAGCTTATTAAAGGGAACACCAAGGGGGTTACTCTTAAGGTTAGTATAGTAGTAGTTAAGTACTAGGCCGCGCAGCATAGTAGAGTAGGCTTAGCTAAACTCCTATTTAGGAATATCGGCCTTCTAATAAAGGTCCGTAAAGATAGTCAGTTTAAAATTAAAATTATCATTTTCACCGCTGTACTTAGATTCGTCAGTGTAAAGCTTAGCTAGGTTGGCTAGCTTCTTACCGTAGGTCTTTACTTAGGTAGATTGTAGATCTGTGGCTTGCGGATATATAGCTTGCAGATATATAGCTTATAGGTCTATAACTTAAACAATAGGGGTAATTTAGTCCGTATTTTGGTTTGCGGGGGTATTATAGTCCGTAATTTAGGTTACGGGGGTATTGTGGTCCATAACTTAAGTACTAGGTATACTTTAGCCCGTAAAATTAATTCCGAAACTGCTTAGGTTTATAGAACGAATTTAGTTAAGTGGGTTAGGTATAAGGTTAGCAATCCCGTTAAGTTTAGAAGAAGCAAAGAGTTCTTTAGTAGCTTTAACTTAGTCTAGAATTTCCTCTTTAGTCTATTCCGTTTAGTTCTCTTCGCATAATATATTATACAAAGACTGTACAATAGTAACTTATTTATCCTTCTTAACCTATACACCTTAGTGACGTAAGAGGGTCCGTAGGTTGCGGATAGCTATAAGGTTGCAAGCCTTAAAGATAACTTCCGTAAAGTCCGCGAAGTCTTCCTTATATTATTCCTATAGATCGTTATTTAGGAGTTTAAAGTATCCGTATTTAAGGATTTTAAATTAGATATAGTTATTAACACCGTCCGCAGACATAAGGTCAACTCCTTAACTCTACTTCTTTTAACCTTCGCTGATTTGCTTGCTAATATCTGCCATACTATATAGTATAGTATAGTGCGTAGCGGGTAATAGCAGCTTATAGTGGGTAGGGGTCTTATAGGGTCTATAAAGGCGGTTAGCGGGTCCGTGGTAGTTTATAGAAGGGTAAGGGTGTCCGTAAGGGGTCTTAATAGGTCCGTAGTAGTTCGTAGAGGGGTAGGAGGTCTCCGTAACGGTCCATAAAGGTAATTAATAGGTCCGTAGTAGTTCGTAGAAGGGTAAGAAGTTTGAGGTTTAAGGGTAGGGGGGTTCTGTATAGGTCTGTATTCGCGTCTATTATACTTCTGGTAAACTATATTAAGACTTAAATAAGTATACAGAGTTAGTAATAGGTCCGTAATCCCTAACTTCCAACCTTCTAGCAGGTCGTACTAGGATTGAACGGGTAGTCGCTATTATATATATCGCTCAGGGGGAGGTATCAAGTAATTACTAATCTATGCGCGCTCACTAATCAGTATTTATACTAATTTAATAGCACGAGTAAGTTAGATCCAGGGGCACGAAATACATATAGTATTGTATACTCGTTTAGATAATAGTAACTGTCAATTATATAAAGCAGACTACGTAGTCTATATACTAATGCGCCCCCCCCCTAATTAGTTAGTGCTTTAGAAGTGCACCAGATATATAAGCGGGTGGTTAGTACACCAAACGCGTAAACGCGTACTTAGCGTACCGAACGCGTAAGCACGCGGTTAGTACGACAGGTGCTATAATTATATAAGAATAAACCCTATATTTAATAACTAAAAGCTCTAACTATAAAATAAGCTTAAAGTTAATACTAACTATTTTCCTACCCCTTAGGCCTAAATAGCCTATATCTTTAGCCGTACTAGCAAGGACGCTTAGATATAACTATACCCTTAATATGCTAAGGACTTAGTAAACCCTTTTACCTCTAAAGAAGAAATAATTAACTACTTATCTTTTATTTATAAGGACCCCTTTAAGGTATAGAATATCTACCTTAATTATAAAGGCCTAAATATAAAAACAACGGAGACCTTTTTAGCCTTTTAGACTCGCTTTTTATACTTAGTAGGCTAAGCCTAAATTCCCTAAAAAGATTTAATACTAAACTTATTTAATAAGCTTACCCTAGACCTATAGTAGGCTATACTACTAGTTTTTACTACTATATAGACGCTAAAGGAACTTTTAGATTAGTGCTTAGCTATTAGCTAAGGCCTTTATTAAATTAAGGTATACGCTAAATAGTATAAAGCTAAAAACCCTCTAAATTAAACTATAAGTAATATAAGAACGGCCCGTAGTACCCTAGCATAATTAGTAACTTCTATAGCACTAGTTATATAGCCTATTACTAATTTAGTAGCTAGCTATATAGCTAGTCCTACTATAGATCTAGTAAATGCTTGGCCTATATATAGTAGCCCTTATATATAGGCCGTTAGTAATTAAGGCGCCTATTTCTTTTATAGCTAAAAGGGCTATATTATAAAAGACTACTTAATAAATACTAAAAGGGATAAAGTTTTATTAATCTAAGAGAATAGCGCGGAGTTAAAAAAAGAGAAACTTTAGAGTAGACTTCTTTCTAGGGTTAAAAGGGATTAATATATTCTATATTAGTCTAGGTTAGCTAATTAGCGGAAAAAGCTATACTATCTCTTATTGTTAGGAATACAGGTAAGTTGCCGTCACGTGTCGCAGCGGCACTAGCGTGGCGAGGAGCCCTAAGCTCCTTGCCCTTTTTTAAGCAAGAGGAATATAGAACAATAATTATTATACTACCTACAACTTGTAGATATGTAATATTACCTTATATTACTAACACTAATTAGTAGTTAACTTTATAGTTATACTATAAAATAGCTAGGTATTCCACTAAGAAGAGACGAGCTACTATACTTGTGCTACTCGTGCTAGAAGAAGCTGTTTTTTAAGGTTAAAACTAGTTCTAAACTTTAAATAAAACTCTTCTACAAATTTAAGGATCTAAAAGGCTAGAACTGGTCCTGAGCCTTTTTTAGATTATAGATTTTTGCGTTTATTACGCAGAATAACACGCTTTATAAGTCTTTGTGATTTAAGGCTAGAACTAGTCCTAAGCCCTATAATTATAGATTCTTGTCACAAATACGTACTAAACAATAATCCCTATACTAATAATACTTCCCTTCCTTCAAAAATATAGCTACTCTAAATAACTGGAAAGACTCCTCACTACTAGGGGTAGCTAAGTATACAAAACTTATTAATAAAGATTGGGACAAATTTACCTTTAATATAACAACTTGTACTATAAAACAAGTTAATAGCTTTCTCCTATACCATATTCTATTCTACTAAGTAGATATTATGCCAATTTATAGCTATGGGAATATTTTAGGGAGGATTTTATAGGATAGACTGCCGATACCTAGGCACTTGGTAATATTAATATTGTTTAGGATTTTTAAGACTTTCTCTATAGGAATGGGGTATATATTACTAAAAACGGTAACCTAATTACTAGTAATATTTAGGCCGTTATTATTAGTATAGAAGAACTAGCATAGACGGAAGCTAATATTATACGTTAACTACGGAAACTTAAAACTAACCCATATTCTTTAAAAGGCAACTTAAACTTAAAATAAAACCCCTAAAACGCTAATCTCTTACCTAAAGGTGCTCTCCTACCTAGTAGTACTCTTCCTCTACCTTTGCTGCCTTTAACTCCTTTACTCTAGCTAACCGGTAAGCCTTTACTATAAGAAGTTATAAATCTAATAAAGTTATATTTAGACGAAGAGAAGAAGTTTAAAGGAGAATTATATAATATACTCGGAATAAAACTATAGGTCTTTTATAACTGCTATAGTAAGGTTAAAATCTAACGCTACTAGTTTTATTATACTTTCTTGGTTATATTAAAGGGATAGATGGTGATATTTTATTATAACTATATTATAGGTAGAAACTATAGCTTTAATGTAATACTTTAGCTTACTAGAGCCCACTTTAAGACTAATAAGAATTGCTAACTTTATATATCTAAATAGCGGGAGACTACGTTTTAAAGAGTTATTACTTCTAACTTAATAAAGACTTATTTAGAGTGCCTTTAACTACTCCTTAATAAACTCTAGAAAATTTAATGTGGCCTTATTAAAACTTACTAAAATAAGAATAGTCTAAGGGACTAGGTTATCTTAGCCTGCTATAGCATTTCTAAGTGTAATTTAGCGCTATATAAACCTATAAAAATATCTAAAGAAGTATATACCAAGCTACGCTCCGCTATAGGTACTGCGATATAAATATAAGAATCTTAACAGTTCTATACTAAAAACCCTACCTAACTAAATATTCCTAATTAATATAATTATAACTAGACTAACTAAATATATAGTGGCCGTAGTAGGGAATATAGTAAAGGGTATAATTAATGTTGACTATAAGGCAATTATGGAGGTCCTTATGGAGGTTTATTTTAAAGTAATTACTAAAAGAAGTGTTACGTTTATAAGAAACCGAATTGCTAGTTAACTAAGCATTCTTTTAATAAATAAAAGGAGGTATATAATAAGTTTCGCTACAGTATAAGAAACGTTAGAAATTATAAGGTTATTATAGCCTACTTTTAAAGCTTCCTAGTTTAATATAAAGGCGTAGAAAATCTTAAGGGTAAGGTTAATAAGGCTAAACAGCTCCTTATAGATATAAAAATTAAGGACTACTTACCTAACTAATACTTTACTAAGTATAGTAAGGTAGATAGTATATAAACTATCGCTATTCTTAATAACTAATCTACGCTCCATTCTACCATAAAGTCAAATATCTTTAATAAGCTAAAGAAGAGCTCCGAGTTCTCCTTTAACGATAAATACTTAGCGAATGTCTTCTATAGTATTATACTAGATATTAGAGCCATAGGAGTATCTATAGTAGGAGAACCTTAAGTTTAAGCTCTTTAGTAGCTTAATAGCTCTATTTAGATTAACTAATTAATAGCAGGCTAATATACAATTTGTTTTAGTAAAGGTACTATAATTTCTTTTAGCATAATTAGGGTCTAAACCCTCTTAGGATATATTACTTTCCACATTATTCCTAAAAATACTTTATTTCTATTTTATACTAGGGATATAGATAAATTAGGCGTTAAGCTTAATAACCTTAAGAATATGCTTATATAGGGAGATAATTAGGTACCTATTATACGCAAGTAGGGTTACCCTTAGTTGCTTCTTTAATAACTAAAAAAGAGCGTTGCTTAAAGCTATTTAACCGAGTTAGAGTTACGCCAACTATACCGCCGTTTTAGTTACCTATTAGTTTATTAATTGCTTAGGGTTCTTTAATAAGTAGGTTATAAAGTTAAGATTAAGGCGATTAAGCATTTTATAAAGTACTACTATTACTACTAAATAAACTAGAAGTCCCCTAGCCGATTTAAGTTTACTCTTAAAAATAACTATAACTTTAACTTCTGTATTATTGTTAANGTTATATATCTTAGCNGNAAGCTAGTACTCTAAGTTATTAACTTCTTAACCTCTTTCTAAGCCGCACGTTTCTTAAAGGATATATTAGCTAGGAATATATAGGATACCCTTTAATTAGGCTAGATTAATATCTACCTAGGACCCCCTAATTAAATCGTCTATAACGTAAAAAAGAACTTCTTATTTATAGAGTTTTAATAATAGATAAAGGTAATGGTAATTAAGGTTAAGGAAGTCCCTATTAAGGCATATAATAGTATTAGAAAAGTAGAGTAATATTATACGCTATTACGCCGCGTATATAAGATTATCTCTTTAGAACTAGAGGACGCTAGCGAAGAACTTACCTTATAAATAGCTGTTAAAGCTATTAACGATTCCGCTAGCCTAGATAGACTTATACCTATATTACTAGTTATTAGCGCCTACCCTTAAATAACTAATAATTCTCTACTATCTCCCTCTATTATATAATAAGCTAAGGCTATCTATAAGGCAATAAAGGAGGTATAACGTCTTTACGCTATATGCTAGGTTAATAACGTATTAGGAATAAGAAATAGCCTAAATACCTTAACTATGCTTAATCTACTACTCTAGTCTAAAGTACCGTATAGCGTAAAAAGGGAGGGTAGTTAGGCCTATATTAACTTATTATAATTAATAGTTAAACTTATATTATTTAGATGCCTTACAGACCTACTTAATTCCATTTAACTGTTATTAAGCCTTACTATAAAGATAATAGGTCCAAGCCTTTGCAGGATACCCTAGAGGAGAACTATAATTAATATACTTTAGAAAGCGACTATAATTCTAATATAATTGTAATAGAGGTTCCGTAATTATAACGCGGCAAAGGTTGCCTAAAGGGATTACGAAATTACTAATATCTTATTAATTTTAAAGAGCAATTTATTGCCGCCATTAAGAATAAAGTTAAGTTATTAATAGCCTTTATAATAGCTAAGGAGAAGGCTAACTTTAAGCTCGCAAAATAGCTTTAAAAGGAAGGTTATATTATAACTCCTAAAGCTCCTATTTACGCATCCGATAAGTAGAAGATTAATAGTCTTATTATAAGAGGAGTCTTTAAATTTAAGAAGTATGACCCTACTAAGTTTAATAAAGTTTGCATCTTTAAGTTAAGAATGGTTAACGAGATTAAAGGTAAAGCTATTAACGCCCTATTTAAAAAATTAAGGCTTATTATTTAAGGTTATAACAATAATAGTAAGGAGGTAATTTTTATATAATCTTTTATAATTTAACAAGCTAGTTAGCAAGTTATTATTATACTAGCTCCCTCCTTAATAAAGAATAAAATAGCGATTTATTTATAAGATATTACTTAAGCCTATATCCAATTAGAGACAAACCTTTAGCGCTTAATATTAGCAGACCTTTTAGAGTAAATTTACCACTAATATCCTAAAGATATAATTATAATTGTGCTTAAGCTATTATATAGAATTATAAACGTAGGAACTTATTAGTAGACTACCTATAGCAAGCACTATAAAGAGAAGCTTTTAATAACTACTTCTATATTTAATCCTTGCTTTCTTATTATAACTACAGGAACTCTATTTAGAATTATTAGTATATAAACTAATAATATAATTATCTTAGGAGATAACTAATTTTTAGCTATTAAAGAAGATAAGCTAGTAAAGGCAAATCTTATAGCAAAGCTAAAGNAAANNCTTAATTTAATAACACNATTACTCTTTAATANATNTATNCTTNCCNTAAATAAGNATTNNATTACTTTACGCCAGAAGGGTTAAGGCAAGAAGATTAACGTTATTAACGTTAATTCTTTAAAGTAAAGATATATAGAGTAATGCGCTTACGAAGTATATATTACTTCTATCTATTAACCTAAGGCTTTATTTAATCTCTTTATTACCGCCTAATACTAGGAACTAACTAAGGACGACGTTTTTGCCCTAAATAAATATCTTTTCTAGCAAATAAACCATCTTAATTAGGGACTACTCTATATATTTATTAATCTTCCCACTGCTAAGCTCTTCGTATTTATTAATAGATTATTTATAAATAATAAAGATGTATAATTATAGCACCTGTCGTACTAACCGCGTGCTTACGCGTTCGGTACGCCGAGTACGCGTTTACGCGTTTGGTGTACTAACCACCCGCTTACGCGTCTAGTGCACTTCTAAAGCACTAACTAATTAGGGGGGAGGCGCATTAGTATATAGACTACGTAGTCTGCTTTATACAATCGACAGTTACTATTATCCAAAAGAGTATACAATATTATACGTATTTCGTGCCCCTAGATCTAACTTACTCGTGCTATTAAATTAGTACAAACACTAATCAATAAGCGCGCACAGATTAGCAATTACTTAATACCTCCTACCGAGCGATATACAACAGCGACCACCCGTTTAGACTCCTAGTACGACCTGCTAGAAGGTCGGAAGTTAGGGATTACGGACTTATCTCTAATTCTGTATACTTATTTAAGTCTTAGTATAGTTTACCGGAAGTTTATAAACGCGAATACAGACCTTTATAGAACCCCTTATCCTTAACCCCCTCGAACCTTAAACCTCTTCGGACCTTATAGAAACCCCCTACCCTTCTATAAACCGTTATAGACCCGTTAATCGCCTTTACGGACTACTATAAGACCTCTTAAACTATTACGGACCCGCTAATTGATTTTACGGACCGTTATAAGACCTCCTCCACCTGCTACAAGCTACTACTACCCACTATAGCTTATACAGATATACTACGCTATATAATATGGCAGATATAACTAAGCAAATTAGTAAAGGTTAAAAGAAGTAGAGTTAGGGAGTCGACCTTACGTCTACAGACGGCGTTAATAACTATATTAATTTCAAAATCCTTAAATATGGATACTATAAGCTTCTAAACGACGACCTATAAAAGTAATATAAGGAAGACTTTACGGACTTTACGGAAGCTATTCTTAAGGCTTATAACCCTATTACTATCCGTAACCTATAAACCCTTTTACGTTACTAAGGTATATAGGTTAAAAAGGATAAATAAGTTATTATTGTATGGTCCTTATACAATATAATATAGGAGGAGGACTAAACGGAATAGACTAAAGAGGAAATCCTAGACTAGGTTAAAGCCACTAATAAACTCTTTACTTCTCCTAAACTTAACGGCATTACTAGCCTTATACCTAACCTACTTAACTAAATTCGTCCTATAAACCTAAGCAATTTTAGAATTAATCTTACGGGCTAAAGTATACCTAGTACTTAAGTTACGGACCGTAATACCCCTGTAACCCAAACTACGGACTATAATACCCCCGTAAACTAAAATACGGACTAAAACCCTTTTATTATTTAAGTTATAGATCCGTAAACCACCTAAGTAAAGACCTATAGTAAGGAACTAGCTAACCTAGCTAAGCTCTATACTAACGAATCTAAGTATAGCGGTGAAAATAACAACTTTAACTTTAAACTAACTATCTTTACAGACCTCTGTTAGAAGGCTAATATTCCTAAATAGGAGTTTAGCTAAGCCTACTCTACTATACTGTGCGGCCTAGTACTTAACCACCACTACACTAACCTTAAGAGTAACCCCCTTAGTGTTCCCTTTAATAAGCTATATAAAGCCATATATAACTACTTTAAAGGACTATAATATAAGCGTAATATCCTTACCTAATAAAATACGACTAAGTTACGGACCGTAATAGACAAAAACACTAAAAAATCGACTATAGAGTGCCTGCAAATCCTTATTAAAGACCTCCGCCACCTATAGTACGGTCTTAATATTAGGCTTTAAACGGACGACTTCCTATATAATAAACTTATTACGGCCTATTAGGAAATGGAACCCTATAAATACGCCTATTATAAGCCCGCAGACACTATAGCTGGCCTTATTAACAATTTATGGTCCTCTATTACAACGTATAAAGCCTTAAACCCACTAGGTAGTACTTAAGCCTTTATTACGGACCTATAAAATCCGTAAACTAATTTAGATGCCTACTTTACGGACCGCCACTACCGCTAGTAGTACCCGCATCCACCAGGTCCTACCCATAACCCCTATAATAACTCCTATATAAAAATATACCCCCACAGACGAATTAGCTAGAAGTGCTTCGTGTGCGGTAAGGAAGGATATTAGTCTATAAAATATACCTAGAAAGAATATAACAAGTCTAGAAAGAGACTTAATAGCCATATTAACTAGTTCATTTTAGAGTATAAAAGAGAAAAAGTAGAGGAGTCTCTTAACGAGTTAATAGAAGCCCTTATAATTAACTTTAACTTAAATATTTAGGAATAGAAGACCTTAGAGATATTTCTAACTACTTTTAGACCTTTTACAGACAGCTAAGCCTTTAATACTATAACCGTATTAGCCAACCGCTCCTTTATACACTTAATTACACCCGAAAACTAGCCTATAAGTATACTTATTAGACCCATTACGGACGTTACGGACCGCGAATAGGACCTATTTGCATACGTTACTACGGAACGCTATACCCCCAAAGAATTCTACGGCGTTATAATTAATATAGGTACCTCTAAGAAGTCTACTATAGGTTATGGATAATACCTTATATATAAGACTACCGTAAATAATAATACGGATATTAATACTATGTAAACTAGGGCCGTAAACGTCTAATTCGGCATCGGCTTAACCATATTAATTAGATTAGTTGCAGTTAAGACCCTAATTAGCCTAGTTAATTTCCACGTAGTAAAAGCGGACACCCCTTTTCTACTCTGTCTTGCGGATATAGATAGGCTATAGGTCTACTATAACAATATTACAGATACTGTAATTAGCCCCGCAACTACCCTAAAAAGCAAGTATATTACCCTACTAATTATACAACGATTCGGACACCCGTTTTTTATATAGGGAGAGACTTTACGGACCTACATTTAGGAATCTTTTAACTATAACCCGTGCTACCTTACCAGTACTAAGATCCACCGCCTATACCGCTGCTTTGGCTACCTATTAGCCAAAAAGCTATATAGAGTCCTTAAACACTCTAGATATAACAACGTTAATAAAAAGGCAATCGACCACCTAACTAAATACTACTCCTTTTGCTAGAAATACGGACATTCCCTAGGCCGATTTAAGTTTACCCTTTATAAGGACCTTAACTTTAACCACTTAGTATACGTGGACATTATATACATTAACAGTAGTCTAGTATTATATATAATTAACGAGGCAACCCACTATTAAGCCGCCCGTTAGTTATAAAATATATCTATAAAATATACTTAGGATATTTTACGGACCTACTAGATTAATATATACCTTAGACCTCCTAAGTATATTACCTATAACGCTAGTAAGAACTTTATTAGTAAGGAATTCTAATAGTATGCCATGGCTATAGCTATTTAACAAAAGCCGTTCTAGTTAAGGTGCACTAGTCTGTTAGGCTTATTAAGCGAGCTTACCTAGCTCTACGGAGAGCTTACTAGATTATTATAAACGAGTATAAGAATATTTAAAAAGAACTGGCTTTACAGATGGCCGTAAAAGCCGTTAATAACACCACTAGCCCTAACGGACTAGTACCTACCCTTTTAGTTTATAAAGCCTACCTAAGGATAAGTAAACTAAACCCTTCTACCCCGTCCGTTATAGATCGAGCAGCTATAATACGGAAGGCAATAACCGAAATAGTTAAATTACGGGCTAAATAAACTATTAATAATGCTCTATACTACCGTAACGGACCTAATACAACCTTAGTATATAACCTCCCGCTTAATTCTAAAGTCCTTATATAGCGTAAGAGCGGCAATTAGACCGGACCTTATTATTTACTAGCTGTAAAAGACAAAACGTACTATATATAACTCCCTAGTGGACTAACTAACTTTAGAAGCACGTCCGTAAAACCCTAATTTTAATCCAAAAATACCTATACCGTTGAACTAGATAAATTAGAAGCACTCGCTAAACCAAATAAACTAGAAGCACCTCTGCCTACTATAGAAGTTCCTTAAAAACCCACTAAACCTACTAAACCTACCGTAAAGCGTGGTTGAGGACGCCCCTAAAAGAACCCTATAATGGAGAATTACCTAACCTCCGCAAGCACATCCGTAAGGCAACCTCTGCCTATAGATATATTAGTTCTAGTACAGGAAACCCCTTTTACGGACTTATAACGTAAAGAGATTAACAGACTACTTAAAAAGGGCGTCTTTGCGGTTATAACGGAGAAAGACGTTCCGTAAGGCGTCCGTATATTTAACTTACGCTTTATTAATAAAATTAAGCACCCTAATACTAATAAAGCCTTTAAGAAATTAAGGCTTATTATATAAGCTTATAACAACTAGGGAAAGGGTTTAGTCCTTATATAATTACCTATAATTTAACGAGTTAGTTAACGGATTATACTTACACTTACGCCTGGACTATAGTAAACTAAACCCGTAGCCCTCTACTTACGGAATATCTTATAAGCCTACGTGCAGTCTAATACCTATCTAAGTAGGAACATCTTTATACGACTACCCTTTAAGCTTAACCTATAACTAGGAACAATTTTATAAGTTATAAAACCCCTTTACGAAGTACTAGAAGCTAGAAACTACTGGTTTAAGATATACCACTAGTATTACGTCTGTAACCTCAATACGGAATAGTTAACCTACGACCCCTGCCTTCTATACACACTATTAAACGGCTTTAGTATTATTAGACTCTAAACAAATAATATCCTCTTCTTAGCGGACTAGACTTTTACGGACGCCGAAGAGACTAAATTATAAAAGGCTAAGTTCCTAGTAAAGCCGCAAGAGTAGTTAACTAAGTAGACCCTAATTAAGTTTAACGGAGGCTTAATTATATAAAAGGGCAACTTAATCTAGCTAACTTAGGAACGCTAAGCTTAAAACCTAAGGCTTGTTATAGCAAAGCCTACAGACTTTACCAGTTCCTACGGAGAGACCCGTAAGACCGTAAATATAAAGGATTAATACGTTGCACAGCGTATAAGAGGCGCCTATATTGCTATAGTCTATTAACCCAAATCTGCCTATAATTTATCCTTTGCGGCCTAAGTAACAGATCTATAAAAGGAAAATACTAAGCTGCTAAATAAGCGTATTTAGTAGTAAATTAATAATGTAATAAGAGGACTTACTTTCGTACCACTAGACCTAAATTCCCTTAGCATACTAGTATTTACGGACGCCTTCTTTACTAATAATAAAGACCTATTATTACAAATTGGCTTTATAATTGTACTTACGGACTATAATTAAGACGTAAATATACTGCACTAGTTTTTAATTAAATATAAATGAGTAACCCGCAGTATACTAGCTTCTAAACTATATATACTAGCCTATAGCTTTAACATAGGAGCCGTAATTAAGTTAACAATCTAGAAGATCCTATAATTAGAGCAGTTACCCCTAGTTTTATGCACCGATTTAAAGTCCCTCTACGACTGCCTAGTCAAACTAGGTACAATATAAGAGAAGAGGCTTATAGTCAACCTAATGTGCTTACGTTAGGCCTATAAACAACGTAAGATTATAAAGGTTAAATAGATTAGCAGCGGAGATAACCTAGCGGACGCTATAACTAAGGCGAAGCCGTACCAAGCTCTTAAAACCCTAATTAATACAAATAAGCTTAACCTAAGGGTTATAGAATGGGTGGAACGAGACTAATAGAGTATTTATGGTTTAGTTATGGCCCGCCAGAAGGCCGTATGGTTCATTTACAGCCCGTTAAAGGGCTGTATAGTTTATTTTACGGACCATAAGCAGGACTTACGGCCAGCTTAAAGCACCGTTTGGGAGGCAGCCCAGAAGGCACCTTAGGAGGGATTTCTTATATATTTTCTTATATGTTTTATAGTTCTATTAAGACAAGTACGGAGGCTATATATAAGTAGTTTCATTTTCTAAGTAACGTACTTCATAAGCGAGTCGCCCACACAAGCGAGTCGCCCACCTAATTTCTCACCAAAATCTACAAAATCCACAACGAGATATCTTAGCAACCACTTAGTATTATATACTGAAAATTTAATAGGGTATATTTCTAGCCTAATTAAATAACTTTTAAGAATTTCGTTAAATAAAAATAGATAATTATAAAGATATTAAGTTTTGGTACTTAAATCTAGACCGAACTTATATATCTCTATAACTATTTATTTTTATTTAATAAAATTCATTAAGGCTATTTAATTAGACTAGAAATATATTATATTAAATTTTCAGCATATAATATTAAGTGGTTGCTAAGATATCTCGTTGCGAATTTCGTGGATTTTGGTGGTAGGCGACTCGCTTGTGTGGGCGACTCGCTTGTGAAGTACGTTACCGCTAGTATATAATTATAGCACCTGTCATACCAACCGCGTGCTTATACGTTCGGTACGCCGAGTACGCGTTTACGCGTTCGGTGTACTAACTACCCACTTACGCGTCTAGTGCACTTCTAAAGCACTAACTAATTAGGGGGGAGGCGTATTAGTATATAGACTACGTAGTCTGCTTTATATAATTAACAGTTACTATTATCTAAAAGAGTATACAATACTATACGTATTTCGTGCCCCTGGATCTAACTCACTTGTGCTATTAAATTGGTACGAACAAAAGATTTTAGCTCTTAACTAGAATATAAGATTATTATTACAAACAAATTTACTAGAGAGAATAACTTTATAATTTATAGCAATCTTATTTACTAGAGCTTAACTAAAAGTAAGCGCGTTACTTAAAGCGCTCTAGCGTTAGAGATATATAAAATGGTTAGCGGAGTTAATATAGCAATTATAATTGGAACTACCCTGAAGATAATTATAGATTAACTTAAATTTCCTACTATCCCTATAATTATATACACCGACTTATATTCCCTTTATAAGTATTTAGTTAAGCTTAGTACTATAAAGGAGGGGTGGCTTATAATCGATATTATGGCACTTTAGCAATCCTATAAGCGTTAAAAACTCTTTAAGATTTAATAAATTAATAGCTAAAATAACCTAGTAGATGTAATAATAAAGGCAAACCCAAATAAGGTACTAGAGACGTTTGTTAATACAAATACTTTATATATATAAGTTAAAGGTTAAGTTAAAAGGGAGTAGGAGTATAATATTCTATAGGCCCTAACTTAAACTAGCTAATTAGGATTTTCTATCCCTAAGATAGAAAATTGCTATTAGCTTACTTACTACTAGCGCCTTAGCGGCCCTTTTAACAAGATATCTACCTGTAACTCCTAAGTAAGAAAGTACTACGTACTAAGAGGTAAATTTTAGGATAGTGAGACTTATATTATAATAGCAATAGTAAGTAAGGAGGATTAATATTTATTACGCTAGTCGAGCGGTATATATATATAGATAGCAACTATAAACAAAGAGTTGCTAGTATTAGGAATATAGGTAAGTTGCTATTACGCGAGGCAAGTTGCCGTTACGTAAGGTAAGTTTCCGTTACGTGTCGTCGCGGCACTAATGTGGCGAGGAGCCCTAAGCTTTTTGCCCTTCCTTAAGCAAGAGGAATATAGAATAACAATTATTATACTACCTACAACTTGTAGATACGTGATATCACCTTATATTACTAATACTTATACTTTATTCCGTAATAAATATAAGTTTTAACCTTTACCTTAGCTAACTTTAGAGTAAATATCTTTACTTTAATAGATACCTAATACTCTATAAAGCGAGCTACCTTTTTAAATATACCCTTTAAAGAACTGCCTAAACTAATTTCTATTTATAGGTATAATAGACAGATAGGGCTACCTATTATAACTATTTTATAGATTTACCTTTATATTAACAGATAAAGGTAGTATAATATCCCCTTCTTTATTATGGACCTAGAAAGCTATAATATAATCTTAAAGGGAAAATAGCTAGCCTATTTAGGCTTATGGCTTAATATATAAAGTAAACGGCTTATTTAGCCTAAAACCTTACCCCTAACCTCTTCCTTTATAAAAGAAATTAGTATTATAATAGAAAACCTTATACGGCCCTAGATTAATACTATTTACTAGGTTAATACTATATATAAGAACTAAACCTTTAAGGAAGGTATATAGCTTAATCTATAACGGATTTATATACTATGCCGTCCCTAAACCACCTATATTTATACTACCCGCATTAAAAACCTAAAAAGTTAGTAATAACCTAAAAAAAGCCCCCTATAGAAAGCTTAGGCCCTATATAGCTATAAAAAATAGTAAGGGATATTAGACGTTGTACTAAACTAATAAATTAGAGAGATAACTTATAGAAGATGGAATAGGAGTTAAGAAAGATTATAAACCCTAAATTATAAAATATGGTCTAGTAAACGGCTATAGGGAAACCTACGGACCTTCTACTAATTAATATCTACTATATTAGCGCCGTGGGATTTTACTAGAACTTAGTCTAGCCTAATACTATTACTTTTATAACTAGCTTATATAAAATTAACTAAATACTTAAGGAAAAGGAAAGTAAATTTAATGGATAAGAAGGCGAGCTTATAGATAAGGAGCTAGCAGAATAAAAACTACCTTATTAATACTAGAAGTTTAGGGATATATTCTTTAAAGTAGCGTCTAATAGGCTCCCGCCTTACCGACTATATAATTATAAAATTAAGATTAAGCTAAATAAGGAAAATACCCTTAGCTTTAGTCCCCTTTACTAGTAGTTTACTACTAAATTATAGGCTATAAAGCGGTACCTTATTAATAACCTAAATAAGGGTTTTATTAAGCCTAGCTAAGCCCCTTTTAACTTACTTATTTTCTTTACTAAAAAGCTAAATAGAGGACTCTATTTCTATATTAATTACTATAAGCTAAATAATATAACCTATAAGGACCGCTATCTACTACCGCTACTTAATAAGATACTAGCCTAAATAAGTAGAGCTAAGGTCTTTATAAAGCTTAATATCCGCTAGGCCTTCTACTAAATTAAAATAGACCCTAGCTTAGAGGATCTTATTATATTTTAGACCTATTATAAAATATATAAATATAAAGTATTACCTTTTAGGCTAACTAACGGACTGGCTATATACTAGCGGTATAAAAACGATATACTTTTTAACTACCTTAATAACTTCTATATAGCCTACCTAGATAATATTATAATCTATTTTAAGAATAAGCTAAAATATAAAAAGTATATCTATAAAGTCCTCTAATAGCTCTATAAGGCTAGCCTCTAGGCTAATATTAAAAAGTTAAAGTTTAGTATTAAACGTATAAAGTACCTAGGGTTTATTATTAGTATGGATAGGATAAAGACTAACCTAGGAAAAACGGCTGTAATTAACTAGTAGGAGTTTCTTTAGACTGTTAGAGGAGTATAATCGTTTTTAGGTTTCTATAGCTTTTATTAACGCCTTATTAAAGCCTATAGGAAAATCGCTTAGCCTCTTAGCTGCCTTACTAAAAAAGACTAACCCTCCTACTTTAACGTCATATATAAGTAGGCCTTTAATAAGCTTTGAAAACAGCTAGCCTCCACTCCTTTACTAGCTTACTTTTACCTAGAATGGCCCTTAATACTAGAAACTAATGCCTTAGATAGTATAATAGCTAAAAATAAAGAACGGAACCCTATTATCTACTACCTAAAGACTATAATAGATACTAAGCTAAATTACCCTAGCTATTATCTCTAGTTTTAAATACTAGCGTATATAGCTAGAAGGGCCCCCCAAGCTTATTTAAGTAGTTTTAGATTATAAGGCTTAAATGTTTTATAATAATAAAGGCCCTTACAGCCCAGTAGACGCGCTAGGCAGATATTCTATTCTAATTTAACTCTCTAATTATATATAGGCTAGGCGTTATAACTGTATAGGTATTCTTATAAGACGTAAATAGGACCTAGATAACTAGATAGCTGTAAAAGCTATATTATAGACTTAGACATTACTATAGTAAAAGTAATTTAACTCTTAAATATAGGTAAAACTAAGTATAAGTTTCTTAGGCGCTAAGATATATTTTATTAACTCAGAGCTCGACCTTATTAATAAACTATATAGGTAAACCGTATAGCTCTCTCTCTCTCTACAAGAATACTGTAAAAGGGGAAAGGATAATACTGGTCCATATACCCTTAAAACGGGCCACTTAAGTACTAGGCATAGGTAATAGTAGCTAAGGAATAGAACTTATAGATGTAGCTTATCGCCGAAGTATATACCTAGATATCTATAGCTTACCCTAGAAAGAATAAGACTAATAAAATTATAAGTAGCTATTAACACTAGCCTAAGACAGTTATAAATATTAACCGCTACGTACAGAACTACAATAACTATTATAGATCTATAATTCTACGAGATAAAACCCTAAGACTGTTAAAACCACTCCTAATACTTGGGCGCCCCTAGTAGCATATCTCTATAGGTTTCTGCGAGCTACCTATAGATTGCAACAGATACGATATAGTTATAATCTTAGTTAACCGCTTTACTAAGTGCCCGTTTTTAATCCCCTACTATAAGAATATTAATACTAAAGAAGTAGCCTAACTATATATCTACTATATCTACTAAATTTACGGACTACTAAATACTATTATATCTAATTATAGATTGTAATTTATATCAGCCTTTTAGAACAAGCCTGCCTAAATCCTAGGTATTAAACTAAAGCTTTCTATAGTATACTACCTCTAAATAGACGGTTAAATAGAGATTATAAATTAATACTTAGACTAAAGACTTCGGCTCTTTATTAACTACTTCTAGAATAACTAGGCCGAACTGCTACTATAGTAGTATATACAGTTCTTTAGTATATTTCAATTAGGTATCTTAGTACCCCTTTTATATATTTAGAGAGCCTTTGGCTCTACCCCTTACTATAGTACCTTATAGAGCGAGCGTATATATATTTTTGTTCTTTTCCTTTATAGAGGGCAAAGCCCTCTAATGCTACCTCTAATAGACTACGCCTAAGCGACCCTACCTTATAACTCTACGAGATTTATACCTATTTAGCTAGAAGTAGAGTATTACTATATATAAGCTTCTACTAAAATAGACTAAAAGAGCTATAGACCGTATATAAAAGGCTATCTAATAAGGAGGTCTAGTAATATACTAAACGCTTAGAAGAAGCTTAGAAAGTAGCCTATATAAATCTAGAAAATGTCTAGAAATTAATAGAATAATAAGTAAATAAGTATAGGCGTAAACCTAGCTTTACTGTAGGCGATATAGTCTATATTATAATAAAGGACTAGAAGATAGAATGACCTAGCTATAAGCTAAACTACTAAATAGTAAGACTATATAAGATTCTTAATAAAGTAGGCAGCTTGTATAAGATTAAACTCTTAGACTTAATTAAGGTATAGCATACCCCCTTGCTAGTTAAGCTACGAAAGGCCGCTATAGACCCTTTACCTAGTTAGATTAACCTACCCCGCTACTAATCTAAGTTAACAGTAAAGATAAGTAGGAAGTTAAAGAAATACTAGCTTATAAACTTATAAGAGGAATGCTAAAGTACTATATAAGTTAGAAAGGATATAATCTGGACTATATTTAGAACTTTATAAGTAGTCCCTATAAGCTCCAAGAGTTTTATAGTTATTACCCTAATAAACCTAGACCTTTAAGTGACTAGGGGACCGTATAAAAACCCTACTTTAGGCGGCGTTACTATTCTTCTCCTTTCCCCTCTCTAACGTTAAATCCTTGCTAATAGACTAATAATTATATAGGCATATATATATCTTACTACTATATTTATACCTTAATTAACTAAGTCAGTAAAACTATCTAACTTATTATTTAAAAGCTTTTAGTATAAAAATATAGAAGGGTCGACTTATTAATAGAACGCGACACTACTAAAGAGTAATATATCTATTAGTTAACCAGTTAACTACTTTAATAGGTAATTAATTATATTGGGCTCTATAAAATCGGGCTCTATACTTCTACGCGGTAGAGCCTGGGAACCTAGTAGCTACTATTGGCGTTCTATTAGGATCGTGCTAATAGACTACTAGAGTAAACGCAGAGACGTACGTACGGCTGCGTAGTGCCGGCGCTGCGGCGTGGTGCGAAGAATTTTCTTGCTGGGAGGGTGAGCCCTAGCGGAGGCCTACGAACACGACTGCCACGTCTTTACGTACACGACTACCACGTCTTTACGTACACATCTAGTATGCTCGAATCACGGCATCCACCTACGGCAGCGATCCCCTTCTTCTTATGCCGTATGACGATATACCGTACGGCACCTATATATAGCTAAACCGTATATACCCCGCAGGCAGGGGGCCTATAATAAGCCTTTTATCTAAACCGCCCTCTATAGCTACTAGTACATATTGAGCTGCCTAAAAAGGATTTATATATATAAAACTATAGGGCTATAGCCTAGAGACTATATGCGCAGTATTGTACGTAGTATAATATAATAGATATATTTATATAAAAAACCGCCCTTTACTCCCTCCATACCTTAATCTACCTAATATATTTTAATACGTTGGCAAAGCGGGTACTCGGCTATAGGGGCTTAGTATACCCTTATAGCTAGTACTAGGTTAAGCGCGCCATTAGATATAGGAAGATAGGAGGTAAGAAACTTAGAGAGGGTTGTTAGGGTAGGGCTGGATTATTAGCTATAAGTAGGAGGACTATAGGCGACGCGGATATGCGTATAGGATAGTAAAAGGCTAGGAGTAGGTAGGCAATAATATTTAATAGCAATTTATAATAATATAGAAGTATAGTATAAAGGGCAGATAGGGCAAGATAAGCAATTAGGACTCTCCTATATAGGAGTCTTAGAATGTAACCTAATAGTATTTTTCCTCTCGTTAATATATTATAGGTACTATCTAGAGGGATATACGCTATATTACCACTTACGTCTCCCCTAAAGGCTTTTTATATCTAACTTATTAGTATTTATATATATAGACTAAGTTTAGGACCGTATTAGATATTAATTATATTTTAAGAGCCTCTTTATTTATCTATATACTTATTTATATATTTTAGTTAATATAAGGTTCTAAAATTAAAGCTTAAAATTTCTTAACGCGTCTTTTTAAATATATTTTAAATATTTTAAAGTAAGTAGTATTACTAATAGCAATATAGCGACTTGCGCTATAACCTTTTAACTTCTCTTAAGACCTAATTATATACTACTCAAATAAAATATATATTAACTTTAACTATCTTATGGCTTTGGAGACTTATATTAGATAGTATCTAATTCTAAAATATAAAGTATTAGACGGAAATGCTTACCCGTGCTATATAGGAGAGAGGGTCCCCATATTTAGCGAGTTAAAGCGCTTTGCTAACCAGCTTATAGAATAGGAGATACTATAAAGCGTCGTAGTTATAGTATATATTCTTATCCTAAAAGGCCCAAGTACTTAGTCTCTAACGTTATCCTTAAAGTTAAGGTTATCGTTGCCTAGTAACGCTTAAGGGTTAACTATAAGGCTTAGTAACTTATATTTTTATTTATTAGCTAGCTATATAAAATATAAGCTAGGGGCTAAATCTTTATATTATTGGCAATATCTATAAGGTATTAATTAATGCATTTATAACCATTATAAGGACTTGGCCTAGCCAATACCTTGATAACTTGACGCTTAATACCACTTTTAAGTAAGTATATTCCTAATATTTTTATAAAGAAATTAATGGTAGTGGGAGGGGGAGGGGGGAGGGCGCACAACTTCTATAAATAATAGAAGTAATTAAATATAACTATTATTAGAATATTTTAGAATTTTATAACTCTTTATAACTACTTTTGCCCTAGCGTTAATTGTTTATAAGCTTTTTAAATAGAGTAGTCTATATAGGAGTAGTCAAGTTGGTTTTTTCTAATACTTAAAAGAAGTTAACGTACTCTATAGAGGTAAAGTAGTTAAATCTATTAAAATATAACCGCCTAAGTAGTATATTAAGTTCTTAAGTAAGTTTTATTACGGAAATATCTTTTATTAATATATAACTAGATAATTAAAGAGCTATATAAACCTCTACTTATTTTAAAATAAAATAAAATAATAAGATCCGCTAACTAATATAGAAACTACCTAATCTATTATTAATACCCTCTATAACTTATACCTTAAGGAATTACTTAATATTAAAGTTATACTAGAGAGAGGGGCTGTATTATTTCCTAATTCGGCTTTAATAATTAGTAAGAGGTATAGTTAAATATATAGGAGAGAGTATCTCTTGTATAAAATTTCTTAAATTAAAGTTAAAGCGTTATAAGTTCCGCACTGAAGACCCTTAGACGGTAGGGTAGACTTAAGGCCAGTAGATAGCGAATTAGTTAAAGGAAAGTGGCATTTTCTTCGACAGAGACTAGTATTAATAAGAGCGCCTCAAGTTCTGCCCTAACTGCGCTAGGGGCCCGGCTATGCTCGGGCCGGGTCTGAGGCCTGATACACAACGAGGAGGACGTGTCCAGTAGGCTTTCGTGGCCGCCATAGAATTGACCGTGTTTGCAAAAGCAGTTTAGCGTCAGTGTGCCGAGGCCGCTGGTACTGGCTCTCTGGCGCAGCTGACTCGCGGGATCGATCCCCAAGCGAAGTGGGCGGGGTTCGATAGTTATAAAGATGGCAACTATTTATGCCATCCTCTCTTTTCTTGATTGTATGTTTTGTTTCCTCCAAGGACCTTTGATTATGGATCTTCTCCTGCAATTGAAAGAGGTAGCTTTAGCCACATTAACTGTACCGATTTCAAGGTTGATTAGTTATGGCTGCATTGCAATATTAATATTCGTGCGTCCATGTCGACTGATTTTATTATAGACTTCACAGTCGTTTTGACATTGCATAGTTTGTTGTCCAGTCTGGATATCGTGTTACGCTTCATCCTCTCGCGAAGTATCCAGGGCCATTATCCTACAAACTCTCTAACTGGCCCCTCATTTTCCAATGCATGGGCGGGAATAGACACATCCACCACCTTCTGGACCACAAGAAATACGGTAACCCCTCTTTCACCACCCCTAGCCCTTTCCCACTCCCTATTCTCTCTCTGCCTATCTGACATCATCCTCAGGTCAAATCGTCCGCATAGGTCCCAACACTCTCTCCTTCAATACCTCAACGGCCCTCAACACCATTTACGGCCCCCAGAAAACCAACGTTTGCAAATCTGAATGGTACCGCACCCTCGATGCTGGCTCTGGAGCCTTCAGTATTGCCACAGAAATCGACAAGCAGAGACATATTGTTCGCAGAAGATTTATTGCGCAGTGCTTTTCCACTAATACGCTGAAGGAGGCCGAGGAATTTATTTTGGCGCATGTGAAGAAGTTTTGTGAGGTAATTGCGCCGAGAGAGGGTGAGTGGAGTGAAAAGAAGAATGTGAGCGCGTGGTGTACTTGGATGGCGTTCGACGTTATGGGGGATCTAGCGTTTGGGAAGAAATTTGATTGTTTGGAGAAAGAGGATAATCGATATATCTCGAGGGCTATTATGTCTGCAAATAAGTACATGTACTGGGTGAGTCGTGTCTACTAATCGCGACCGTCTGGGATTGCTCTCGTTGATAGAATTTTAGTTCGCCTTCCTACCCGGTGCCAGGTATCTGGCTCCTATCATGAACAGCAAATTTATGGAAATAATCGGTGGGCCGTCGGTACAGGATAATGTCCGACTTGTCAATTACGGCCTCGAGCAGTTGGAAGCAAAAGTTGTGGCTGAAAAAGCTGCAAAAGCCGAAGGCAAGCCGTTACGGAAGGATATGATGCACTATCTCCTCAACGCACAGGACCCTAAGACAGGTGTGGCATTGTCAAAGGCAGAGCTCCTCGCTGACAGCGTCCTCTTCATCGCCGCCGGCGCCGATACAACTGCCACCGCGCTCGCAGCATCCTTCTTCTACCTCCTTCACAATCCCAGCACGCTCCAGAAAGCTGCCGCCGAAGTTCGCTCGACTTTCCAATCCGCTGACGAAATCCGCACCGGAGAGAAGCTGGACTCCTGCAAATACCTAGACGGCGTTATGGAAGAGACATTGCGTCGCGCACCTCCAAAACCCAGCCATGTCCCTCGCGAAGTTCTTCCTGGAGGGTTAGTTATCGATGGTCACCACATACCCGCCGGCATTGTTGTCGGCGTGCCCGCCTACTCTATCCATCATAACCCAGACTACTACCCTGATCCTTGGTCCTTCTGTCCCGAGCGCTGGCTCGTCGATGAAAGAGCCGGTATAACTCAGGCGAGTGTTAACATAGCGCGCCGGGCCTTCTGTCCGTTTGGTCTAGGTATCAGAGGCTGTATCGGTAAACCTTTGGCGTACTTGGAGTATAAGATAGCGTTGGCTCATCTTCTGTGGAAGTTTGACTTTAGGCAGGCGGAGGGGGACACGCTTGGGGAGGGAAGCCGGGATTTGGAAGTGGGCAGGAGGAGGGTGGATGAGTGGCAGATGGTGGATTGTATAGGGGTTATGAGGGAAGGGCCAATGGTAGAGTTCAAGGTTGCGAGATATTGAAGGTGTGCTGATTGGGATATGGAGGCGAGAAATTGGTCTAGCATCCGGGAAAGCCAGTTTTATTTTTAGGAAAAGCCGCTTCGCGGCATATTCAGATTCTGTTAGCACTCTGGCAGTGACCTCTGAATAGACTTAGTCTCCTTAGGCGAAATAAGGTGAGGTTCTGCACGATCTGTACTATTGCTTCCATATGCATGTCCATCATACACGAACCCTTCTTTTATTGCTACTTCTTATCGCCTCTAGTGAATGTATCCTGTTCCACGCCGCTTCTAACCTTCTGCCTAATCCTTGTTAGGATCCGTCGGGACCTGGAACCTTTTATGGCCACTAATGAACCAATCCGCTAGCGCAATAATAATAACCGCGCCCATAATCGGCCCCGCATAGTTAAAGTTCTTCGCCGTAACCGGCAGCATCGACGGGAACGGCAGCCAAATAATGACAAAGATGCAGTAGCAAACCGCAAAAATATTGACGGGAATTCCAAATTTGCCCAGGTTCCACGGGCCGTATGTAGGATGCCGCCCTTCGAGCTTCCGAAGGAGGAAGAGGAGGATTGGAACGAGGTAGGAGATGTAGAGCGAGATAGCGCCGAGCGAGATGATGGCGAAGAAGGCGGCGGTGCTGCCGACGGTAATGAGGCCGATTATGGCACAGATGATCCCAACAAGGCCGAGGGAGCGGATAGGGATGCGCAGCGTTGGGTGGACCTGCTCGATATCAGTTATAATGACTCTTCAGACAGGGGCGGTGGTCGTACAACGCTGAAGAAAGAGGAAAATGGAAGGCCTTTATCCCTAGCAAATGCCCACACCAGACGAGTCACGGATGCAAAGATGCTGAACTGACACACCGCAGCTGGTACGATTATAAAGCAGGTTAATACCGTAGCGCCAGTGATTGATCCGGTTGCTTGAAGATAGATTTCGATCACTGGGTATCCGGTGGGGGTCATGAGTGCTGCCATGGGGTCGCCCATGAAGAAAAGCAGGACGAGAACGAAGGCAAAGGCGAGGAGTGCGTTGATGAGCACGCCAAGGACCATGCTCTGTGGGACCTTCCTTGGTGCGTCTTTCATCTCGCTGCTTAAGTGGAGCACTCCGTCGAAGCCTAGGCGCAATTAGCCATGTCGGCACAGCAATAGATTATCCTTAATCTTACCAGTTAGAAGAGATGTACTCGTTAGCAAACCCAAACACCACTGAACAGTCTTGTTCGACCAGCCGCTCTGTCCAAAGAACGACTCTGTAAACACAAATGACGCAGAGCTCTTCGGTCCCATAACTGCAAGAGTCACAACTGTTGCTACAAAGAACGCCAAGTGGATGAATCCGCCAAACATCTCGACAGTAACCAGAAGCCTCCTACCATATACGTTTAGGATTACATTGAGAGCGAGATATGCCCACATCAGCAACGTAATGTGCCATAGCTTGGGAACGTACGTGGGGTTGTTCAACCCGATCAGTCCTTGTGTCATTGCACCGCAGACGTAGGCTGTTGAGGCAGAGATGGAGATCCAGGCGAAGGTCTAGGAGGATATTAGTGGACTGAGCTTTGGGGTTATCGGACAGGGCCAGGATGAGCTCACCGTCAACCATCCTGCCAACTTTTAGCTCCGTTCTCGTGCGGTACGTTTCGAGGAGCACAAACTCACCTTGAAGCAAGCTCCAAAAAGCGGGAGTCATGATACGCGGAGCATAGAGCCCAGTCCAGCGATATTGCGCCCCTACCACAGGAGTTCTCGAAGCGATCAGCGAAACGGAGGCCTTTGGCCTTCACGCAAGTACTCACATCGATGCCATCTCACCAAGACTGAGAGCAATTGCGGTGGACCCGATCGCTGCGAACAACAGTCCCCATACGAGGGCAGTCGGGCCTCCATTGAGCAAGCCGGCGCCGATGGTGATGCCAATGCCTTCCCAGGTGGAGAGGAGCGTCAGGCCAAAGGCCACAGCAGGCTTCACGGTAATGAACGTCTAGAGGGCAGTCAGAAGCTGTCTGCTTCATTTGTTCAGACACCGGACACTCACATCCAACTGCTGCCGCCTCGAAATTGCATACGATTCACTCATCGAAGGAGACACTGGGTCGCCGCGCTCCGCGTCTTTATGGACGGCTAACTCAATTACCTCGCGGTCAGCCATGGTGAAACGTGCAACACGGTTGATAATTCAACGAACAAACTTGTGCGGTCCCAAACGATCAGGAGCACGAGTCTGAAGAGGGTTGTGGGACGGGTCTAAGTCTTTGGTGACCTCCAGCCCCCAACAACCATCCCTCCACCAAGTTACTCACACGGGTTGGAGGTTCGCATGCAGCATCTCGCGGTGCACCATCTGGCGAGAAAGTGCGTCTGGACACCATCCCGGTTCCCCCGCGACACTAATGGCGTCCCTCTAGCGTGCATATTTGCAAAATTGGGGTGGGGACAAAGACACATCTGGAACGTGCCTAATCCCTGCTCCTCGTTCGCGAGCCGTGAGCCGCTCAGCAAATCGTAGGACCAGGAGAAAAAACCCATGACTTCGCGTAGTGTGATCGGGACGCATTAGCGAACTTGGCGAAATTGAATGAACAAGCTTTGGCTCGAGCTAGCAGGGAGGGTGCTGGCCCACACGTGTTACTCCCTTGTTCTGATGCTGCGCTGCACCGCCATCCACTCCACCGGGAAGCCAGCATTTTGTGCCGTCTTTCCATTTTCGAAGGACGACAGCGTTTAAACACGGCGACCTTAAGCTCATGCACTCTCAGCAACGTTTGTCTAGCTAATATTTGTCCGCCATGAGTAATTATAGTGCACCGTATGCAAAGGATCATCATGTCGTAGCCGTAAGCTATGCTCTCGTTATCATTACACTAGGACTTTGCCACAGCTCGAGTCTATATTCCATGCTTCAGCGGAAGCAGAAACCGGGGATAGATGGCTACACGTTTCTCTTTGCGACTGTAGGCAATCCTCGCAGTTCGGTGTCAAAGTTCGAGACTCTGAAAAACTGACTCGGTGGTAGTGCATAACCCTAGCTTAATCGATTATGATAGATCGAGGGTCTAATCTGGCTTAGGGCGGCATATTGGAGACCTATCAAACGGATGCGATAGAAGCGTTCAAGGCAAGCAAGCTCTGTCAAGCCGATTAACTAGAAGCATGGCTTACTAACTGATATCCGTAGTTCGACTACATAGCTCAACTGCTAGCCATCGCCGCACAAGGCCTAGCAAAAGTCACATCCGCTCGCGTAGTTGCTCGATTGGATTCGAGTCCATCCACACAACGTAAATGTCAGATACTCGTTGTTCTAAACATAGCCTGGATGCTATTCGGCCTCTTTACGACCACGTTCCAATGCAATCATAAATTATTATAATTTTCGCTTGTTAGTATTTATCGCTTTTATTTCAATAATTTCTTAATATACCCTACTATTACGGAGTAAGTAAAAGCGGCGATAATATATAGCGAAGTAGATATTATTAAGCTATGTACGTGTCACGACCTTGCGCTACCCATATGGCAGGTATGGGCTGGAGAGCTTATAAGGCATTCCAACCGGCAGTCCGTCCAGTCGCGGGACACTGCTGCTATCTTTTTGATAGTTTGCATGGTCGAGTGGGTTGGGCTTGGGCATGATAGTACGTAAACTATATAATAAAGTCAAGATGTTATTGTGAGGGGACTTTGTAGACAGGGGGCTATAAGGCACGGTTGTAGGAACAGATAGATTGTGGAGGAGACGAATTCTTGAGGAGGTAAGGCCTCTGGGATCGTGGAGACTATATACTACGGGCACGTGCCCGCAATAATATCCCTTATATTGCCCACCTCTTCTTACAGTCGGCCCCTGATCGCCATTACCTTACGGTAGAGGGAGATTATAAGAGCTCGTCCCGGAAGGGGTTCGGAGAGATATTAGCATATTACTATATATTATCTATCTAACCCCTACTCTAAACTCCTAAAAACTTTAATAAAAATATATAACTAGAGAAAAGGTATAAGGATTACTAGGAGACCTATAAAAAGTCTATTAAAAGTATACTAGTAACTACCTAGGTTAACCTAAGGATTTTTATATAACTTTATATAACGAGGCCTTATAGTAGGAACTATAGTAGACTTATTAATAGGCTAGGTATATAGGTAAATAAGAAGTTAATAACGTAATAATAACTAGTGGAGTGGTTGCCTAATAGATTAACTCTAATTATATTCTAAGATTTACTATAAAGAAGAGAACTATCTAGGTAGGGACTGTAGTCCTTTAAATATACAATACTACGCCTAAGAAATGTACTAAGTATATTAGTATGTTAGTAGGTTAGTATATCGCGTTCCTATATTCCTACGTTTTTACGTTTTAAACTTATAATATAACTAACTACGTAACTTAGCTACCCCTTATTCTATAGTTTAACTAATTTTAGCACCTCTTATACTTCTACCACTAGTCCGTTTATATATCTTTTTAGTAGTTCTACTACTACCAATATAAGGTCCGTAACACTATCTCCCTCCTTTTTATCTTTATTCTTAAAGATCTTTCCTATCTCTAAGTTGTCTATTAGAGGTATAGCATCCCTATCTTTAATTTAATAACCTTTATTGTTTCTAATACCTTCTATTAAATCCTCTGCGTCTAATCATTGTAATTAGCTAGTGACGTTTATTCTATTACTTAGTAAAGTTATACTATCTTATTTTTATTATACGGAGAAGAAGTTAGTATATATTATAATCGCGGCTCTATTTAGTCGCTAACTTTCTTTATATACTAAGTATACGCGAGCGAATATGCGATTATCTTGTAATATTTAATCTATTTTTAACGCTAAGTATACGTGTTTTATTAATTTTTAAAGTCTTTAACTTCCTTATCTAATCTGCCTTAGAGTCTCGCGTATTAGTAGCAGCTAAAAAACTAGAGAGTAAGCTAGATAAAGTCCTTACTAAAGTTTAACATCGTTTTAATAAGGCGTCTTAGGCTCTAAAAACTTAACTAAATACTTATACTCGTTTAAGCCGTCTAATAAAGGTTTATAAAAAGGTACGCTTAAAGGAGTTACGTTTTATTAAATAAGGTCTTTTTAAGCTTAAGGCTAAGGAGGCCAAAAAGGATTTTAATTAAGAAGAGGCGGAAACAACTAATACGCTAATAGTAGATCCCTTAAATAATCCGGCTTGTCTATTACCCTTAACTAATCCCTTTATCTTTAGCTCCTTCTTAATATTACCTAACCCTTTCTCTTCTAATACTCCTGTTCGTACTAACTTAATAGCACGAGTGAGTCGTATCCACGGGCACGAAATACATGTAGTATCGTATGCTTGTTTGGATGGTGACTGTCGGTTGTATAAAGCAGACTACGTGGTCTATATACTGATGCACCTCCCCCCTAATTAGTCAGTGCTTCATAAGTGCACCAGACGCGTAAGCGAGTGGTTGGTGCACTAAACGCGTAAACGCGTACCTAGTGTACCGAACGCGTAAGCACGCGTTTAGTACAACAGGTGCTGTAATTATACACTGGCAGTACTTAAAAAATGAAACCACCTATATACAGCCTCCGTAATTGCTTTAATAAAACTATAGAACACAAAGGAAAATACATAGGAAATCCCTCCTGAGGTGCCTTCTGGGTTGCCTTCCAAATGGTGCTCCAAGCTGGCCGTAAGTCCTACTTACGGTCCGTAAAATGAACTATACGGCCTTTTAACGGGCTATAAATGCACTATACGGCCTTCTGACGGGCCGTAGCTGAACCGTAAATGCTCCGTTAGTCTCGCTTTACCCATTCTATAACCTTTAAGTTAAGCTTGTTTATATTAATTAGGGTTTTAAGAGCTTAACACGGCTTTGCCTTAGTCATAGCGTCTACTAGGTTGTCTCCGCTGCTAATCCATTTAACCTCCATAATCTCACGTCGTTCATAGGCCTAACATAAGCACATTAGGTCAACCATGAGCCTCTTCTCTTGTGTCGTACCTAGTTTAACTAGGCAGTTATAAAGGGACTTTAAATTGGTGCATAAAACCAGGGGTAACTGCTCCAGTTATAAAATCTTCTGGACCGTTAATTTAATTGCGGCTGCTATATTAAATCTATAAGCTAGTGTATATAGTTTAGAAGCTAGTACACTACGGGTTACTCATTTACACTTAATTAAAGACCAGTATAGTATATTTGCGTCCTAATTGCGGTCCGTAAGTACAATTACAAAGCCAATTTGTAATAATAGGTCTTTATTATTAGCAAAAGATGCGTCCGTAAATACCAGTAGGCTAAGGGAATTCAGGTCTAGTGGTATAAAAGTAAGTCCCCTTGCTGCATTATTAATTTGCCACTAGATGCGCTTATTAAGCTACTTAATATTTTCTTCTTACGGGTCTACTGCCTGGGCCACAAAGGACAGATCGTAGGCAGATTTAGGTTGACAGACTATGGCAATATAGGCGCCTCTTGCACGCTATACAGCGTATTAGTCCTTTATATTTACGGTCTTATGGGTTTCTCTACAGGAACTGGTAAGGTCCGTAGGCTTTACTATAACAAGCTTTAGGTTTTAAGCTTAGCGTTCCTGGGTCAGCTAGATTAAGTTACCCTTTTGTATAATTAAGCCTCCGTTAAACTTAATTAGAGTCTACTTAGTTAACTACTCTCGCGGCTTTGCCAGGAACTTAGCTTCTTACAGTTTAGTCTCTTTAGTGTCCATAAATGTCCGGTCTACTAAGAAGAGGGTATCGTCTATTTAAAGTCTAATAATACTAAGGCCGTTCAATGGGCTGTATAGGAGGCAGGGGTTGTAGGTTAACTGCTCCATTTTAAGTTTACTAACGTGGTGCTAGTGGTATATCTTAAACCAGTGGTTTCTAGCTTCTGGTACTCCATAAAGTGGTTTTATAACCCATAAAATTGTTCCTAGTTATAAATTAAGCTCGAGCGGTAGCCGTATAAAGATATCCCTACTTAGGTAGGTACTAGACTACATATAGGCTTATAAGATGTCCCGTAAGTAGAGAGCTACGGGTTTAGTTTTCTGTAGACCCGGTATAAGCGCAAGTATAATCCGTTAACTAACCCATTAAATTATAGGCGATTGCGTAAGGACAAGGTCCTTTCCCTAGTCGTTATAAGCTTATATAACAAGCCTTAACTTTTTAAAGGCTTTATTAGTACTAGGGTGCTTAATTTCGTTAATAAAGCGCAAGTTAAATATACGGACGCCTTACGGAACGTCTCTCTCCATTATAACCGCAAAGACGCCCTTCTTAAGTAGTCCATTAATCTCTTTACGTTATAAGTCCGTAAAAGGGGTTTCCTATACTAAAACTGATATATCCACAGGCGGAGATTGCTTTGTGGATGTGCCTGCGGAGGTTAGGTAATTCTCCATTACGGGGTTCTTGCGGGGGCGTCCTCGGCCACACTTTACAGCAGGTTCCGCAGGTTCATTGGGTTTCTGGGGGACCTCTAGGGTAGGTAAGGGTGCTTCTAGTTTATCCAATTCGGCGGGTGCTTCTAGTTCGTCTAGCTTGATGTTATAAATGTTTTCAGACCAAAAATAGGGTTTTACGGACGTGCTTCTAAAGCTTATCGGTCCGTTAGGGAGCTATACACAGTAGGTCTCGTCTTCTACGGCTAGTAGACAGTAAGGTCTAGTCTAATTGCCGCTTTTACGCCACATAAGGACTTTAGAGTTAAGCGGGAGGTTGTGTACTAGGGTTATATTAGGTCCGTTGCGGTAGTATAGGGCGTTATTAACAGTTTATTTAGCCCGTAATTTAACTATTTCGGCCATTGCCTTCCGTATTACAGCTGCTTGTTCCGTAATAGACGGGGCAGGAGGGCCTAGGCTGCTTATCCTTAGGTAGGCTCCGTAAACTAAGAGGGTGGGTACTAGTCCGTTAGGGCCAGTGGTGTTGTTAACGGCTTTTACAGCCATCTATAGAGCCAGTTCCTTTTAAATATCCTTACATTTATCCGTAATAATTTAGTAGGCTCTCCGTAAAGCTAGGTAAGCTCGCTTAATAAGCTTAACGGACTAATACGCCTTAACTAGAACAGCTTTTATTAATATAGCTATAGCCGTAGTATACTGCTGGAATTCCTTGCTAATAAAGTTCCTACTGGCGTTGTGGGTAATATACTTAGGGGGTCTAACGTACGTGTTAATCCAGTAGGTCCGTAGAATATCCTAAGTATGCTTTGCGGATATATTTTATAACTAATAGGCGGCTTAATAACGGGTTGCCTTATCAATTATATATAGTACTGGGCTGCCGTTAATATATATAATATCTACGTACACTAAGTGGTTAAAGTTAAGATCCTTACAAAGGGTGAACTTAAATCGGCCTGGGGAACGTCCGTATTTCTGGCAAAAGGAGCAGTATTTAGTCAGGTAATTAACTGCCTTCCTATTAACGTTGTCGTGTCCAGAGCGTTTAAGGACTCTATATAGCTTTTCGGCTAACAGGTGGCCGAAACGGCAGTATAGATGGTGGATCTCCGTACTGGTAAGGTAGTACGGGTTATAGTCGAAAGATTCCTAAATGTAGGTCTGTAAAGTCTCTCCCTATATAAGGAACGGGTGTCCAAATCGTCGTGTAATTGGTAGGGTAATATACTTGCTTCCTAGGGTGGTTATAGGGCCAATTAGGGTGTCCGTGACGTTGTTATAGTATACCTATAACCTATCTATGTCCGCAAGGCAAAGTAGGAAAGGGGTGTCCGCTTTTACTATATGGAAGTTAACTAGGCTAATTGGAGTCTTAACTATAACTGATCTAATTAATACGGTTAAGCCGATGCCGAATTAGACGTTTATAGCCCTATTTTACGTAGTATTAATATCTGTATTGTTATTTACGGTGGTCCTATATATAAGGTATTATCTATAACCTACAGTAGACTTCTTAGAGGCACTTATATCGATTATAACGCCGTAGAATTCTTTAGGGGTATAGCGTTCCGTGGTAATATATATAAATAGGTCCTACTTATAATCTATAACGTCCGTAACAGGGGTACTTGCGGAATGGTTTTTAGGCGCAACTAAGTATATAAAGGAACGGTCGGCTAATACGGTCGTAATATTAAAGGCTTGGCTATCCGTAAAAGGTCTAAAAGTGGTTAGGAATGTCTCTGAGGTCTCTTATTCCTAAGCGTCTAAGTTAAAGTTAATTATAAGGGCTTCTATTAACTTATTAGGGGGCTCTTCTACTTCCTTTCCTTTATATTCTAAAATAAACTAGTTAATATAGCTATTAAATCTCTTCCTAGACTTATTATATTCTTCCTGGGTATACCTTATAGACCAATATCCTTCCTTACCGCACATAAAGTACTTCTAGTTAGTTTATTTATAGGGGTATGTTTTTATACGGGGGTTGCTACGGGGGTTATGGGTGGGACTTAGTCGGTACAGGTACTGCTAGCGGTAGCGGCGGTCCGTAAAGTAGACGTCTAAGTCTGTTTACGGATATTAAATATCCACAACAAAGGCTTAAGTGCTGCCTAGTGGGTTTAAGACTTTATACGTTATAATAGAGGAGCGTAGGTCATTAATAAGGCTAGCTAAGGTATCTATAGGCTTATAGTAGGCGTACTTGCAGGGCTTTACTTTCTAGTAGGCTGTAATAAGTTTATTATATAGGAAGTTATCTGTTCAAAGCTTAGCGTTAAGGCCATACTATAGGTGCCGGAGGTCTTTAATAAGAATTTGCAGGCACTCTATAGTCGATTTTTTAGTATTCTTATCAATTACGGTCCGTAGCTTGGTCGCATTCTATTGGGTAAGGATATCACGCCTATATTCCGGTCCTTTAAAGTAATTATAGGTAGCTTCGTATAGCTTATTAAAGGGGACACCAAGGGGGTTACTCTTAAGGTTAGTGTAGTAGTGGTTAAGTGCTAGGCCGCGCAGCATAGTGGAATAGGCTTGGTTAAATTCCTATTTGGGAATATCAGCCTTCCGACAGAGGTCCGTAAAGATAGTAAGTTTAAAGTTAAAGTTATCGTTTTCACCGCTGTACTTAGATTCGTCGGTATAGAGCTTAGCCAGGTTAGCTAGCTCCTTGCTATAGGTCTTTACTTAGGTAGGTTGCGGATCTATAACTTACGGATTTATAGCTTGTGGATATATAGCTTGCGGATCTGTAACTTAAACAACAGGGGTAATTTAGTCCGTATTTTGGTTTATAGGGGTATTACGGTCCGTAATTTGGGTTACGGGGGTATTATGGTCCGTAACTTGAGTATTAGGTGTACTTTAGCCAGTAAAATTAATTCTAATACTACTTGGGTTTATGGAACGAATTCGGTTAAATAGGTTAGCTATAAGGCCAGAGATTCTGTTAAGTTTAAAGGAGGTAAAGAGGTCGCTGGTTTTAATATAATCTAAGATCTGCTCCTTAGTCCATTCCGTTTGGTCCTTCTCACGTAGTATGTCGTATAGAGACCGTGCAACAGTAACTCGTTTGTCCCTTTCAACCTATACGCCTTAGTGACGTAAAAGGGTTCGTAGGTTACGGATGGCAGTAGGGTTGTAAGCCTTAAAAATAGCTTCCGTAAAGTCCGCAAAGTCTTCCTTATATTGCTCCCACAGGTCGTCATTTATAAGCTCAAAGTGTCTATATTTAAGGATTTTAAAGCTAATATAGTCGTTAACATCGTTTATAGACGTAACGTCGACGCCTTATCTCCACTTCTTTTAACCTTCGCTAACTTACTTGCTAATGTTTGCCATACTATATAGTACGTGGCGGGTGGTAGAGGTCTTATAGGGTCCGTAAAGGCGGTTAGCGGGTCCATAGTGGTTTGTAGAAGGGTAAGAGGTCTCCGTAACGGTCCGTAAAGGTAATTAACAGGTCCGTAACGGTTCGCAGAAGGGTAGGGGGTCTCCGTAAGGGGTCTAAAAAGACGTCGGAGGTGTTAAAAGAGGGTATAGTAGGAATAGGGGTTTAAGGTTCAAAGAGGTTGAGAATAGGGGTTCCATATAGGTCTGTATTCGCGTTTATAACTTCTAGTAAACCGTACTAAGACTTAAATAAGTATATAGAGTTGGAGATAAGTCTATAATCCCCGACTTCCGACCTTCTAGCAGGTCGTACTAGGAGTCTAAACGGGTGGTCGCTATCGTATATATCGCTCGGGGGGAGGTGTTAAGTGATTGCTGATCTATGCGCGCTCACTAATCAGTATTCGTACTAACTTAATAGTATGAATAAGTCGTATCCACGGGCACGAAATACATATAGTATCGTATACTTGTTTAGATGGTAACTATCGGTTATATAAAGCAGACTACGTGGTCTATATACTAATGCACCTCCCCCCTAATTAGTCAGTGCTTCATAAGTGCACCAGACGCGTAAGCGAGTAGTTAGTGCACTAAACGCGTAAACGCGTACCTGGTGTACCGAACGCGTAAGCACGCGTTTGGTATAACAGGTGCTGTAATTATACAACTCCTATACCTTTTCTATAGCGTTTTTTTTTTAGTTTTTTTTTAGTTTCTAGGTAGTCTTATTATAGCCTATCTACTTAACCTTATACTATATTTTATTATTAATATCCTTATAACTAATAATCCTTAAAACTTACTCTTTGTTTTCTTCTTATCCTTTATATATATCTACTTTATAAATTAGTAGCTTAATATTTCTATATACTAGCTTTAGTATTATAATATACTATATAGGGTAGATCTTTATCTTAGCTAGTAGGTTTAACTTAAACGTAACTAATAAAATCCTTTATATAATTTTAAAAGGTCCTAGTCTAATATAGTCTAATTTCTTACTTAGTTGCTAACTCTTAAAATTTTTATATAGTAGCTATACTTTATCCCCCTCCTTAGGATATAGTCCTTTAGATCTCTTAGCGTTATAGTACCTTTTTCTTCTTTTTTATACTATCTTTACTCCTTCTATAAGGTCTATATAAAGATTTATTAATATCTTTATTCTTTCTTTAGCTATACTACTCGTTTTCTTTACTTATTATAGTAATAATAATATTCTTAGCTTATATCCGTAATTTGCCTTAAATATTAATATGTCTAAATAATAAACTAATGCGAAAAAGGAGCTCTTGCTACACCCGGCCCAAAAAGACTAAAACCAACCAAAAAGAACCCTGAAAAACACCTAGAGAATCCCCTTAAGATGTATACATCGCAGGGGAGGCACACGTCGACCGACGGTGGCTCGCACTCACGCGTAACCGCCAGATCCACGCCTAACAACGGCCCTCCACAATAAAGACGGGCGAATACCACACTATAAAGTGGAAATACCTCTATTAAGAAGGCATCTAATAAAATATAAAGCCTATTAGAAGCGTCTAGTATCTAGAACTATAGGGAAGTAACTATTAGCTATAATAAACTAATATAGCTAGTAGAATGGCTCCGCCAGTCTAGTAAACCTTAAGCGCCCCTCTAGTAAACCCTTAATTAAATCCTCTAACGGCTAAATAAAATTAAAAATAAATAAAATCCCTTTTTACTGGTAAACCGCACCTAGGCCGCCGTAGCCGCGCTTCTACACTATAGGGAACCCACCCCCCTTAAGATAATAACTGGGTATATAATTACAATATAACTAAATATAGAAAAAGTAGAGGGGCTTAGGAGATAATTAGAAATAGAAGTCCTTATAAAGATTTATAAAGAGGTCTACAACGTAGTTATAGTCCAATACCTTAGGAGTAGAGATATTAGAGTTACCCTAAAGGACTAATAGGTAAAGGAATAAGCTATAAGGGTAGGGGACAGGCTAGGAGAACGTATTAGCATAAAAGTGCTCTATAAAGACTACTTAGTTAAAGTCCTAGCGGTTCCTATAAGCCTTAGGGTAAAAAAGGGACGCTAGGCGGACAATATAGTAACTATATAGGAGATAGTAAAATATATAAAACGCCTTATACTAGGCCTCGAGATTACCTAAATCTAATAGCTTTAATAGGAAAATATAAACTAAGCAAATAATAAAAACAATAAGAGGATATAAGGGTTGCCAGAGACTCGCTAGGGAGACGCCAGTTAAACACATAGCTCCCTTATCGTTAGTATATATATACTAGGAATATAAAAACTCCTTATCTAAAAAGGAATAATTATAAATGGCCTTATATACAACGCAAGGCTCTATAACTATAAACTACGCCTAGAATAATACTACTACTACGTATAATAGGGATATACTTAATCTATATGCGCAGCATAGGTATGCTGCAGCCACTATATAGGCCCCCACGATATAAAATACTACTTAAATTAAGACTAAATAAAATATGCAAACTGCTACTAAAGCATATATTGTTAACGACTCAGTTAATCGAGGCACGAGCACGGCAAGAGGGACGCGCAAGCCTATACAATTAGTAGTCTATAAACAAGGATCTAAAGCTAAAGAAAGGAAAGGAGAAGAAGAGCAGCGCCAGTCGAAGTAGGGTTCTTTTATACAGTCCTCTAGTCACGTGACCGCGAAGTTCTGCCAAGTTCTACCAGTCAAGTTCTGCCAAGTTCTGCCAGTTAAGTTCTACCAAGTTCTGCTAGTCAAGTTCTGCCAAGTTCTGCCAGTGCCGTAACATTACCCCCCCCTCCGCAAAAGCCTGCCCTCAGGCTTTGTAGTCCGTATTATGCTTATAGGGCGTTCTTATCTTTATATTCTTCCGGTAGCTTATTATCTTCGCTATACTAGCACTCNATCTACTNGTCTAGGTACTTTAGGGGTCCTAGTTTAGTTTATTAGGGTAGCGGTTATAGAATTCTTAAAGCTTATGGGGACTGCCAATAAAGTTCTATATAGGGTACCAGGTAGGATCTGGGTTATAGCCTTTCCAACTAACGCGGTACTTTAGCGTTTTCCTTACTAGTTTATAGGCCAGTACTTCTTCAATTTCCTATTCGTTGTCGCCATTAACTTAAATCGGTAGGGGAGGTTCGTTCTTTTATCTAGGCAATAGGTCGTTCGCAGCTTTTCATAGTTTATCCGGCGAGAAAACGGGGTAAACCTTAATTGAATCCGGGAGCTTTACTTTATATAAGTTACCTATCTTCTTAAGGACCTTATACGGTCCCGCCATCTAATAGTCTAGCTTACGGCTAGGCCGTTCCATCTTCTAGTTCTTTATCATAACCCAGACCATATCGCCTACGGTAAAGTCGGGTTCGCGCCTATGCTTATTTACCTACTATTCCATTAATTTCTGGGCCTTTTCTAGATTTATACGGGCTACCATCCAGGCTTCCTCTAAGCGCTTGGCGTACTACTGGGCTTCCTTATAAAACAGTTTCTTGCATACAGTCCATGGTCCTTCTAGTCTATCCCAGTTAAAGCTTATTTAGGGTAAATACCCCATTTCTAGTTAGATAGGTGCAAATCCTATAAAGTCATAGGGTAGGGTCGCCTGGGCGTAGTCTATTAGGGGTAGCAGTTTGCCCTAGTTATCCTAGAAGTAGTTAATAAAAGGCCGGAGTCTCTGATCTAAATATTGATTTACAATCTCCGTCTAGCCGTCTGTCTGGGGGTAGTATGCTATAAAGAGCTTTAGCCTAATACCTAGGATCTAGGTAAACTCGTTCCAAAAGGCCAATATAAATTGCGGGCCGTAATCGGATATAATAGTATCTAGTAGTCCGTAAATACGGTAGACGTAGTGGATATACAATTAGGCCGCCTCCTTAGCATTAATATTCTTATAATAGGGAATTAAGAACGGGCGCTTGCTAAAGCGGTTAACTAGAATTATAACCATATCATATCCGTCGCGGTCTGTTGGTAGCTCATAGAAGTCTATAGAGATATGCTATTAGGGGCAGTCGGGTATCGGGAGAGGTTTTAATAGTCCTGGGGTCTTATCTCGTAGAATTATAGATCTATGGCAGCTGTCGCAGTTCCGTATATAACGGTTAATATCTATAACCATTCCGGGCCAGTAGTAGCGGTTACCAATAATCTTACGGGTCTTATTTTTTCTAGGGTAGGCCGTAGAGACCTAGGTATAAGCTTCGGCAATAAGCCAGGTCCGTAAGTTCTGTTCCTTAGCTACTACTAGCCATTCCTAGTGCTTAAGTAGTCCGTTTTCGAGGGACTATAGGCTAGTAACGTTCTTTACCTTTTTATAGTATTCCTATAAAGAGGGGGTTATTCGGTTAGCCTATAGTAGTTTATTAATAAGGTTAAGTTCGGAGGAGTTAATAGGACATATCTCGGCGCCTAAGAAGTCTATACTTAGTTCTGCCCGTATCCAGGGGTCAAGGTATTCTGGTTATAGTAGCGTCTAGGTCCGTAGTAAGATCTTCGCAGCCGTCTAGTTATCTAGGTCTTACTCGCGCCTTATAAGAGCGTCCGCACGGTTTATAGCGCCTAATCTATATATAATTAAGAAGTTAAACTAAGATAGGGTATCCGCCTAGCGTACCTGCTGGGCCGTAAGGGCCTTAGTTATTATGAAGTATTCTAGGGCCTTATAATCTAAAACTACCTTAATCGGCTTAGGGGTCCCCTCTAGCTGTGCACGCCAGTGCTAAAAGCTAGAGATAATAGCCAGCATTTCTTTGTTATAGATGTGGTAATTTAGCTTGGCATCTATTATAGTCTTCAAATAGTATATAATAGGGTGCCACTCTCCGTCCGGTTACTTCTGGGAAAAAACACCAGCTATCGCGCCGTTTAAGGCATCAGTTTCTAGCATTAAGGGCCGTTCCGGGTCAAAATGGGCAAGTAGGGGAGCCGATACTAGCCGTTTCTTAAGCTCATTAAAGGCCTGCCTATATATAGCGTTAAAGTAGAAGGGCTGGTCTTTTCTAGTAAGACGGTTAAGAGGCCGGGCAATCCTACTGTAGTTTTTAATAAAGCGTCGGTAGAAGTTACAAAACCCTAAAAAGGATTGTACCCCCTTTACGGTCCGTAAAGGTACCCACTAGTTAATTACGGCCGTTTTCTCTAGGTCGGTTTTAATTCCGTCTATACTAATAATAAAACCTAGGTACTTTATACGCTTAACACTAAACTTTAACTTCTTAATGTCAACCTAGAGGCCAGCCTCGCGGAGCCGTTATAGGACTTTATAGACGTGCTCCTCGTATTCTAGCTCGTTCTTAGAGTAGATTATAATATCATCCAAATAGGCCATACAGAAATCGTTAAGGTAGTTAAAGAGTACATTATTTATATACCGCTGGTACGTAGCTAGTCCGTTAGTCAGTCTAAAAGGGAGCACTTTATATTTATATGTTCCGTAATAGGTCTAAAACGTAGTAAGATCTTTAGACCCGGGGTCCATCCTAATTCGGTAGAAGGCCTAGCGGATATTAAGCTTTATAAAGACCTTAGCTCTACTTATTCGGGCTAGAGTCTTATTAAGTAGAGGCAGCAGATAGCGATCCTTGCGGGTTATATTATTTAGCTTATAGTAGTTAATGCAGAAGCGGAGTCCTCTATTTGGCTTTTTAATAAAGAGAATAGGCGAGGCGAAAGGGGCTTGGCTAGGCTTAATAAAGCCCTTATTTAGGTTATTAATAAGATACTACTTTATAGCCTATAATTTGGTAATAGACTGCTCGTAGAGGGGGCTAAAGCTAAGGGTGTTTTCTTTGCCCTGCTTAATCTCAATCTTATAGTTATATAGTTGGTAAGGTGGAAGTATATTAGACGCTGCTTTAGAGAATACGTCCTTGAATTTCTAGTATCAATAGGGCAGCTTTTGTTTTACTAGTTTCTTATCTATAAGCTCGCTTTCTTGTCCGCTAAGCTTGTTTCCCTTTTCCTTAATTATTTAATTAATTTCGTATAAGCTTGTTATAAAGGCGACGGTATTAGGCTGAACCAAGTTCTAGTAGAATCCTACGGCACTAATATAGCAGACATTAACTAGTGGGAGGTCCGCTGGTTTCCTTATAGCCGTTTTCCGGACCGTATTTTGCGGTCTAGGGTTTATAATCTTTCTTAGCTCCTATTCCATCTTCCGCAGGTTATCCCTTTAATCTATTAGTTCAGTGTAACGTCCGACATCCCTTGCTGTTCTTCGTGGCTACATAGGGCTTAAGCTCTCCATGGGGGGCTTTTCTGGGTTACTACTAACTTCCTAGGTCTTTAATACGGGTGGCGTAACATAGGTAGTCTGGGGGCGACGTAGTATACGGATCCGTTACGAATTAAGCTGTACATCTTTCTTAAAGGCCTAGTCCCTACGCATAGCATTGGCCTAGTAAATAGTATTAATCTAGGGCCGTACGAGGTTTTCTATTATAATGCTGATTTCTTTTATAAAGGAAGGGGTTAGGGGTAGGGTTTTGGGCCAGGTAAGCCGTTTACTCCGTATGTCGAGCTATAAGCCTAAATAGGCTAGCCATTTTCGCCCTAAGATTATATTGTGGCTACCTAGGTCCGTAATAAGAAAGGGGGCGTTATACTACCTTCGTCCGTTAACACGGAGGTGAATCCGCAAGATAGTTGTAATGGGTGGTCCTATCCGCCCATTATACCCGCGGATAGGAATTAGTTTGGGCAGTTCTTTGATAGGTGCATTTAGGAAGTCAGCCAGCTTTATGGCACACTAGGTATTTATTAAGGCAAAGGTATTTACTCCAAAGTTAGCTAAAGTAAAGGTTAAAACTTAGTATCTATTACAGAATAAAGTATAAGGGATAATGTAGCTTCTTCTACTAACTAGCCGACCCAGATTAATATCTGACATGTTAATCCCTTTTAACCCTAGAGAGGAGTCTTCCTCTAGGGTTCCTCTTTTTCCGACTCCGCGCTATCCTCCTAGATTAATAGAACCTTGTCCGCTTTCGCGTTTATTGGGCAATCCTTTATACGGTAACCTTTCTATCCGCAAGAAAAGCAAGCTCCTTAATCACTAAGGGCCTATATACGGGGGTTGCTATACGTAGGCCGAGCATTCGCCGGACCTATAGCAGGGCTGGCCGCACGGCTAGCTGCTAAATTGGCGGTAGGCTGTACGGGTGGTGCTGCGGGGGTTGCCAATCGTGCTGGGGCATTACGGGCCGTTCTTATATTGCTTATAGTCTGATTTAAAGGGTTTCTGGCTTTATACTATTCAGCATATACCTTAATTCGGCGGAGGCCTTAGTCGATAGCTAAGCACTAGTCCGTAAGTTCCTTTAGCGTCTATATAGTAGTAAAAACTAGCAGTACGGCTTACTATAGGTCTAGGGTAAGCTTATTAAATAGGTCTAGCATTAAATCTTTCTGGGGAATTCGAGCCTAGCTGGCTAGGTGCAGAAAGCGGGTCTAAAAGGCCGAGAAGGTCTCTATCGTTTTTATATTTAGGCTTTTATAATTAAGTCGGGCGTTTTATACTTTAAAGGGGTCCTTATAAATAGAAGACAGGTAGATAATCATCTCTTCTTTAGAGAGGAAGGGCTCTGCCGAGTCCTATGCATACCGCGGACGTAGGTGCGTCTGTGCGTCCCCGCCGGTACGGCCAAAGACGTAGGCCATTTTAGCCTAAGTAGTAGGGAAGTGGTCCGCATTGACTTTAAGCTTATCCTGCAATTAAAGCTTCTAATTGTTAAATGTAGGGTCGGTTCCGTCTATAAGCAACGGGGGGTCCACGACCTTTGCGGACCGCAACAATACTAATACTATACATTAGGCTAGAGCCTTAAGGACTATAGCAAGTCTCTAGGTGTCTAATAATTCCTTGCTAGGCGTAGGGGGTTCTCTGGCTTTAAGCAGCTCTCAAAGTTATTTAATTTCGGCATTAGCTGCTGCAAGCTCCACTTGGGAGTTCGAGTCAGTTACTGTTTCACCATTGGAGGTATTTAAGGGTCCTACGGCTGCTTTGCCGGCTGCTGTATTTCTTGGCATCATGGTATAGTTATTAGGGTAACCTTTAGTAGGATTCTGCAGGGGTTCTAGTCTATACGTATTCTATAGGTCTTATTATTCTTTTCTATTCTTCTGGTTCTAGTAATATTCTTTAGGTCTAATTCTATGTTCTGTTCTGGTTCGTGGTCCGTAAATATATTTAAGTTCCTTCTTAGGAAGAAAGGGTAGTTAAGCTTTAGATAATATTAACGACTCAGTTAATTAAGGCACGAGCACGGCAAGAGGGACGCGCAAGCCTATACGATTGGTAGTCTATAAACAAGGATCTAAAGCTAGAGAAAGGAAAGGAGAAGAAGAGCAGCGCCGGTCAAAGTAGGGTTCTTTTATACGGTCCTCTAGTCACGTAACCGCGAAGTTCTACCAAGTTCTGCCAGTCAAGTTCTGCCAAGTTCTGCCAGTCAAGTTCTACCAAGTTCTGCCAAGTTCTACCAAGTTCTGCCAGTGCCGTAACATATATAAGGCGTAAGAGAGAGAAGACTGTATTAAATACAGGAGGTAGAAGGTAAGGGCTTAATAGCTACGGGAATAACTATACGCTAGGTTATANNAATNGAAATAANAGGNAATAAGCTAGGGGGATATAGGTGCCTTCCTAGCGTTTCCTACCTTTAGTACTAGGGGGCTAGGCTAGCCATCCTAAGCCTTAATGGGCCAGAAGCGGCGCCGCGCGATATTACTAGACTGTATAGGGATATAAGGGTTATAGGGGATATAAGGGAGAGGACGCCCTATAGGAAGACCCCTATAGACAGCTATAGTAAGCTTAAAACCAGGACAATTAAGAATTAGATTTAACGCGGTAAATATAATATTTATAGCCGACCTATAAAGGGCATATAGATAGCTAGTAAGAATAGGGAAGAAACTGGAGATAATAATAGATTTAGATATAGAAGCGCTAGTAGGAACACAAGATATAGGAATAGAAAGCTCTATATAAAATAAGTAGTAACTAGGGTATAGATATAAGAGACAGAAGTTCTAAATATTCTAGAGAAAGTAAAAATAGAAGAAGCAAGGAACAAAGGAAAGGCGAAGGACCCTCGCTAGGGGTCCGCTACCTATTCATTATATAGTATAACTGCGGCAACATAAACCACCGTCTTATAAGGCCTTTACTAGACGGTCTAGACCTAGAGAAATACTATATCCTTACTATATAAGAGCCGTACTACAATACCTATATATAATTAATATACTGCCCCTAAGGATTCTAGCTCCTATATAAACCAAAAGCAGCTATATATATGTGCTTTATAATTAGTAAGGCTATTAGCCTATCCTTATAGTTATAGCAGGCAGTTAACCTAGATATTGCAGTTATAATAATTTAGATATATAGGGGACCGGTATAAATTATTAATGTGTATAACCTTATGGTTAAAGGGGTCCTATAAATAGAGAATATTATATTAGTAATAAGCTTGCTAGAAATTAAAGGTATAGAGTCTATCCTACTAGGAGATATAAACCTCCACTACCCGCGGTAGGGGGGTATCTATATTGCTATTGATTAATAGGTAAAGTGCCTACTAAGAGCTATAGACACCTAGGGCTTTAAGTTGGCTACCCCCCTAGGAGCAACTATATAGCAATGAGGAACCTCTAGAAGTATAATTGACCTTATATTTATAGACGAAGGCCTATACTAGAGACTTAAAAGGTATAACCCTAAAGAAGAATAGGCACTCGCCTTAGACTATATCCCCATCTAAATATAGCTAGATTTGGATATTAAGGCGCAACTAAGTAGTAAAAGATATATAATAAGGAAGCTTAAAATAGATAGTTTCCTTAATATAGTTAAATAACAACTCTAAAACCTAGAAGAAATCCACCTAATTCTAAATAAGCGAGGCTTATTAGCTACCCCTAAGGAAATTAACTAAAGACTAGAAAGGATCTAGGCAGCGATTAAAAATAGGCTAAAAGAGTACTGCCCGGTCTTAAAACCGGGCCCCTACGCGCGACACGTATAGTCCGCATAATGCGCGGTTTTTATTACTAGCTAATAATAAGTAAGAAGGAAATATATAAGTAGCTATAACTCTAAAGATGAGAGATAATATAAAGATATAAGAAACTAGTTAAAGAATACCCTAAAGAAAGAAGTAAGGAATAACTGGAGACGGTTTATAAATAAGCACACTTTTAACCTAAGCCTCCCCTATAATAAGGGCCTTTAGGCTATAGCAAAATAGGTAAAGAAAAAGGTAGGGCGCCTAGTAGAAGACNTATACCTACTACCCCTANAAANAGNAGNNGAATNATAGGCNANNAANNANAANNATAAGAAGGCAAAGATCCTTATAGAAAGGTTCTTCCCCTAACTAGCTCTAGTAGACCTCAGCAATATTACGGGTAAAACACTAGTGACTTGCCTAAGGGTCGACAGCGATATAACAATAGAGGAAATGGCCAGAACTATTAGCCGCTCTTTAAATAACACAGCACTAGGACCAGATAGGATTCTAAATAAGGCCTTAAAAACCTGTGGACCACTTATAGCACCCTAGCTTGTAGATATAGCTAGGGTATACTTTACTATAGGCTACTACCCACAACTCGGAAGAGCTATAACGACAGTTATTCTATAGAAAGAAGGTAAAGCAGATTACTTAATCCTAAGAAGCTACCGCCCTATTGCCTTAGAAAACACCCTTAGTAAGATCTTAGAAAAGGTAATAGCGGACTATATAGCAGATATGGCTAAGGAATACAATCTACTACTATAAAGCTAAATGGGGGCAAGAAAGAACCGCTTAACACTATTAGTACTTACGCTACTCGCTGCCACCATTAAATCCGCATAGGCGATGCGAAGGGACTTTATAGTATTAATGCTTAGCCTAGATATTAGCGGCGCCTATAATAATGTACCCCATAAGCGTCTCCTATATATCCTTAGGGTAAAAGGCTTCCTAGAATGGATTATACAATTTGTTTAAGGGTTTATAGGTTAGAAAGAAATATTACTAGTCTTTAGCGGATACTAGAGCCCCCCTATTATAGTTGCAATAGGAATACCATAAGGATTACCCCTCTCGCCTATACTCTTCCTTTTCTTTATAAGTAACCTACTTAACTCCTTTAAGAAAGGGGCGACCTAGGGGATAGGCTTTATTAATAATATAAACCTAATTATATACGGGCCAATAGCCGCAGAAAATTGCAGAACACTAGAGAAAGCTTATAACACTTATATAGAATAGGCAAGACAATATAGAGTCCAATTCTTACCAGAGAAATACCAGCTAATCTACTTTATAAGAAAACGCAACCAATCTGCAGATCTTTAGCATATAATTCGCATCTAACGCTTTAGGGGTTAACTAGTTTAGGGTCTAAGGGTATTAGGAGTATAGGTAGACAGTAAGCTCTAGTAGAGCGTATATACGGCGCAAGCGGCCTATAAGGGCTAAGTATAGTATATCGCATTATCTAGGATCGTTAATTCTATATGGGGTCTATGCTTCTAGAGGTTACGCCTACTATATATAGTAGTTATCCGGCTAACCATAACGTATAGGTCCAGTATTTGGGCCATTGGAGAATCTAAAAAAGGCCCCCCTAAATCGCTCCTTAAACCACTCTAAAAGGTCCAAATAGCCTACCTTTAGAGTATAATAGGCGGATATAAGCGAACGGCCACAGTACTACTTAAAAAGGAAGCCAATATTCCCCCCCTATAACTATATATTAAAGCCGCTATAATATAAAGGGCGTAAAATAAACATAACTTTAATATTATAAAGTATATTAAGACACGCCTAAATAAACTATAGAGGGACCCTAGGGCGCCCTATAGGAGAATAAACTAATAACCCCAAAGTAGGGAAGATATATTAGAGAAACAGGTAAAGAAAGTAGAAGAAGAATAGTACTGCTTTAGGGCCTAGGCCTATATAGAGGAGGAAGGGAGACGCATAAGAGGCTAGTAAAGATAATAGCAAGAGAGAAAAAGGAGTAAAAGTAGAGTATAAAAGAATGCTAGGAAACCATCTACTATAATATAACACTGGCTAAACTAATACTAGAGAGGTGTATGGGAGTTAAAGGTATAGAGGCTGACTAAGGCAAGAGGAACCTAAGCCGTAGCATAGTTAACGCTATAGGGGGTAAACACTTTAGGGCTTTGAGAAGGCCTAATAAAGGCAGAAAATATAATGGCAATACTCTTAAGAATAGGAATAATAGGACTAAAAGACTGGCTCTACTGGGTGGGTGTTTTAGTAGGTAGCCTAAGATATAAATGTGGCTGGCTAAGACAGATACTAAAACATATAATACTATTATGCCCCTTACGCACTAACTAAGAAGTAATGCTCTTAGTAGCTAGTATAGAGAACTATAATATACTGCTCTTAATATAAAAAGGCCTTAAGGCGGTTACCTAGTGGCTTATTAGCTAAAATATACTAAACTAGTTCTAGGTTATAAAGGAAATAGTAATAAAGAGTGGGGGGGGCGAGTAACGGGCGCCCCCTAATAACTCTATAGTGGTAGAGTAAAGTTTATAATACTACCGCGTCCGTAGGCTTATTACGGCAGTAGTAGTTCCTAAGGAGGTTAAAAAGTAAGGTAGTAGAGCACTATAGGTAACTCGCAGGCGCCTCGTAGGCGCCTTATAGGCGAGTCCTAAAAGGCGGGGAGATAGATTATGGGGTTTTCTTAAATAGAGTTTTCTCCCCATATATATATAAGGAGTAGTCCGCGTGGGCCCAATAGGGATCCGAATCGGACGTTAAGTAATGAATAATAATAATATTAATATGTCTATTCCTTTCTATAGTATTATATTATATATAAACTATATAACTAGTAATAATAATACCTAATTATTCTATATATAATTAATATAGTGCCTTAAATGCTATTCTAGCGTCTAATTTAATCCTTTTATTTATTTATCCGTCTGCGGGTAATATATAGTAGAAGTTGCTGCTCTAACTCCTTATTCCGCTAAAAATACCTCCTAAAATACTACTATAAATCTTAGATATCTGTTTAATATAATTTTACTTAGTGCTCTATATCTTATAAACACTTCCTTAATATAGATTTCAGTAATATCTTCTGCTAAGATTTTTTCTATACATGTTATAAAGTAGCCGTATTTAGTTAACTTGTCCACTATTACTAGGATTACATTATACTCCTATTTAGTAATAGAATCTCTTAACTTAGTAACTTAATAATAAAGTCCTATAATATAACCTCCTATAGTCTCTAGAGTATTTTAATAGGTTATAGCCCTTTATATAGCTTATACCTTATTAATTTATTTCTTTAGCAATCTAAATACTCTTTTATTACTTTTCTAGCTATGCCCTAGATTCTATTAATAATATATTCTTCCTAAAGTCTTAATACTAAGCCTATTACTTTGTTATGTCCTTAAGTTATTCCCTTATAGAAATCTTTTATAAAATGCTTTGTAATACTTTTTAGGATATACTTTACTTCTTAGTTCTCGTACGTATCTATCTATAAATCTTTTAGCTATATTTTTAGGATTTTCTATATCTAAAAGCTTTCTAGTATCTTATAGACTCTTTTTAATTTTTTATCCTTTTAGGTTACTACTAGTTTAGGGTAATTATATCTAATTAATCCGTTATTATCTCTACGTAGTATTACTCCTAATAGTTTCTTATTGTTCTATAATTTAGCCTTTCTACTTAGTACATCCGCTCTTGTATTTTTAGTTTCTTTAGTATACTAAATTTTAAAATAGTATTCTATAAGCATCTCTGCCTATTTAACTTATCTCTAATTAAGTTCTTTTATTATTAGGAACCCCGTTAGGTTCTTATAATCCACCTTAACTATAAATAGTTTTTCTACGCCTTATAAGAATGCTCTCTATTTCTTAAGTGCTGTAATTATACCTAACAACTCTTTGTTATAAATGTTGTAGTTTAATTCCAGTAGTATTATCTTCTAACTATAGTACGCTATTAGGTTCTATATATTCTCGTACCTTTATAGTAAATATACTCTTAGTATAAAGTCTAATATATCTATTTTTATAACTATGTTTAGTCCTAGTTAATAAATCCTAAGAATTAGCTCCTAGGTAAATAACTCCTTAAGTTTCTTAAATAACTTTCTTTACTTATTTCCCTAAATCTATAGTTTCTCTTTCTTAGTAAGCCTAGTAAACGGTTTAATATTCTTTAACTAATATACTATAAACCTTCTATAGTAGTTGCAAAACCCTAAAAATAACCTTAACTACGTTACATTCTCCGGTTCTTACTAACTTACTATAGCTTTAATATTTTTTAGGTTTATACTAATATAACCTAATTTAATAATAAATTTAACAAAATCGGTCTTCTTTATAAAGAACTTGTATTTCTTAATAGCCGTAATAGGTTTAGGTATTAGTATCCTTCTTTAGTTTTAGCTCTCTTTTATAGAAGGAGATTGTGTATATTGTCTTTTTCTTATATTCTTTTTTCCTACATCTTTCCTAGAAGGGCAGGGGGAAGACGAAAGGGAAGAAGAAGAAGTAGATGAGAGTTCGTTATTGCTTGTCTCTATATTTCCACCTTTAGGAGGCCTTTGTTTAGGCCTAGTAGGCCTTACCATCTTATAGGGGGGGTTCTTAGTTTTTTCAGTAGATAATAACCTCCTTAGGTCTCTTATCTCTTAGTATAGTGGTAAAATACTAGGTAAAAAGCCTTCCTAGTTTTTACTGTCCTTCTATATCCTTTTTCCTTACTAACCCTACTAGAGAGTTTCTGGGGAAATTAGACTAAAAGGTAGTAGAAAAACTCGGTAAAAAGACTATAATGGTTATTTTCTTCTCTATTAGAAGTAGAAAAAACTACTTAAAAAAAGGACTTATTAGGCTTTTACTAGCAGAAAAGCCTAAAAAGGAAACCCTTCTCTTACTAAAGAAAATCTAACTTAAGGAAATATAGAAAAGTACCTACACCTCCTATTTTATAAGGCTTTTGCTTTATTAAAAGAAAAACCTAGGAAAAGTCTATTTTTTGGTTTTGGTATTCCTATCCCTATCTTGCCTATATTCGCTTATAAGCTAGGACCACCTTAGGAAAAATTTTCTCTTAGGAAAAGGGGGTAAAAGGGTAGATAAATCCACCTCTAGCTCGCTAGGCAGTAGGGATTAGGTCTTAAAAGTTGAAAAATCAATTGTTTTTGGTAGGAAGATAGGTATGCGTAAGTTTTAAAGTGCGGCGCTACCTTTTAATAAGGTTGCATGTGCGGTAAAAGTTTTTTCTTTTTACTTTTAAGCACGCCGAATAAGAGATAGGTTCGCCGTTTATCCTCTCTAGCTTATACTTATGGTATATAGCTAGACGCCATTATATTTGGTCTATAGGGACCTATGAATTATAAGTTCGGTGGGGTTGAATTAAGTGCTTAAAGAGGGAGTTAACGAGTCGTTTAACAAAGGCTTTATAACCAGCGTAATTTGGCCAGCCTCTATTGGCAAAGGAGGATATCTTAAAGTAGTTAGTGACGATTATATTAAGTAAGAAGTGGAATAGCGGTTTCTAGGTTCTCCGGTGCCTCTTAAGAGAGGCGTAATAAGACTTTATTTGGTTAGTAGTATCAACGCCCTTTATAAAGCAATTATAGAAGTTAATAAAGCGCTAAATCCATAGCTACTTTCTTATAGCATTACCAAATATCTTTTAAGCCTGTGCAGCGCTATTAGCCGTTTTAGCAAGCCGTTATTAAAGGCGTTTAGTATATTCTAAACCTAGTAATATATAACATTATTAGGGAATAGAGGTTTAAAAAATAGATTAACTTACCATTAGTAATAGTACTTATAAATAGGACTACCTAATCGTCCTTTTAAGCAAATTCTATTACTATACGATTATTTAAAAGCTCTGCGTACAATATACCCTAAAGAATTTAAGAGGAATGCATTAATTTAAGGTCGGCGAGGTTAGAGTTAATTCATTTAATAGGTGCCTTTTATTTACTATTTTTAGAAGGCATTTCCTTATCTTAACGCTCCTCCTACTCCTCCTGCTCCTTACGCTTTATTTTAGTTAATTAAGCTGTTCCGGCGCCGCTAATTCTAAGCTCTTAAAGTCGTTTAAGAAGTAGAACTAACATAAATAGGTTATCGAGCCATATAATGTGCTTATTAGGTAGGTAGAGGCGTTTATTAGTGTCGGCGTCTCGCTATATAAGGAAGTTAAGCACAACTACCTGCGTCTTCGAAAAGCCTTCCTTCTTACACTAGTTGTGACGGTTCGTCTACATAGCTACCATCGAGGCGTCGTCGGTCACGGATCAACGTTGCCCTAACGTTGCCCCGACGACCGAATATGTACATAGTCGTCTACCACGCCCCTTTCTTCGAGCCCTTACCTTAGTCTATTCATAATATAGCCCCTTATTATTGCTTGATCTATCAGACCGCTCCCACAGGAAGCTAGCCGTGATATTAGACTAAGGTCAACCCTAATTGGCCTGTAGAGGCGATATAATACTAGGTCTAACGGTTAAATGCGTAGCCAGTTCTACTACTATAACTACAGACCAACTGACCCTCTAAGCCCTGCTTAAGGTAGGCAATTGCGACAGTAGATTAAGCAGCTAAAAGAAGAGACTGCGGTAATTAGATTAAAAGGATCACCCTAATTACAATCTTAGTAGTAAGAGGACTTACCTAAGGAAGCAAAGAGATACTATAGTAAGAAAGAGCGCATTAAGGCCTAGTGCACTAGAGATAGCTATTGACCCAGCGCTGGCAGGTTGCGAGGAACCTGTAGATGTAATACTTAAGCCGCCAGAGCTCTAACCGTACTATGGCGAGATAGAGCTTTTAGACAATATAAAGAGTAAATAGGACTGTCTTATAGCATAATCGGAAGACGATAAGAACCCTATATACTTTAAGATGGAGACCAAAAGGGAGTTTACAGCCGCGACTACTTAAAGCCTAGCCGAGATACCTATAACTAAACTTATAGAGGAGCTGAGGCTCCAGGGAATATAAAGGAAGGCGTTGGAACAGCAGATTGCTATGCTATGGCGTTTTGCAAATAACTACGCATATAAGGCTATTAATGCGAAAGAGGAGGCTAAGGCAAAGATAGCGGAGCTTAAGAAGTACTTGGATAATAGGACTAACGAGCTCCGTAAGGCCAATTGGAAGATATTAAGGATGGGCCGCAAGGTTACTATATAAGCCCTAGATCGGGAAGATAGCGAGTAAGAAAGCACACCGTTACGGACAATTTAAGAAAGGACACCACTCTTTTAGATAAGTAGTGTTACGGGCTTAGGACGCACGGCGAAGTTCCTAGACCTACCTACGCTTATAAATAGGAAAGAACCTACCTATCGGGCCTAGAGCGGCTATGTATGAAATAAGCTTCAATCTAATATAGACTGGTTTTACTGGGACGACCTAGGCCAAGAAGAAGATATAAAAGTAGCGTATATTGAGACGCGTGTAGGAGGTAAAGCTTATAACCACCTCTTACCTTATCTAGAGGCAGAGCGTGACGCGGAACGTAACCCTATTAGTAAAGAGGTACTTAAGTTTTTAGAGAACGTCTTTAAGGACCTAGATCGCCGCATTAAGGCCTAGCAGGAACTTAAAGGCCTTAAAATGCCGTACCTAGGAGACTTTAACGATTTTTAATCTAACTTCGTATGGCTAGTAAATATCTCAAGGATGCTATAAGATTAATGGAAAGAAAAGCTTTATAATAAGCTTTACGACAGCCTACGCGTTTAAATAGAAGTTAAGGTGGCAGACGAAGACTATAGCTTCTACGCTTATTGTAAGACTGCTTAATAGTACGCCTAAGGTCTAAAGCAGATAGGTAAGGAACAAAGTAACTATAAAGCAGCCTAGGCTATAAAGAGAGCATTTACTAGGGGCGCTAAAGAGATTAAGGGTCCCCCCCCTTCCTAGCAGTCTCTAACTCCAGCACTAGCTGTAAGAGCGCTAGTTACCTACTTTAACTATGGTAAGTAAGGACACTATTCTAAGGATTATATAGCGCTGAAGAAGATAGAAGCTAAAGTAATTAACTAAAGCGAAGAGTACGAGATAGTTATTAACTCGGCGGAATTAGAAAATAAGCAGCTCTAGGAGAAGTCTTTTACCTAGAGCAGACCGGAGCAATTAATATAGCGCCCGTATAGCTAAAGGAGATATTAGGAGGCGCAGCCCTTACAATACTATATAGGATCGCGCTAGGTGGCGTGGCTCTTAATATAGTAAGCCTGCTTAACTTTAGTGCAGGCGGAGAGGCCTTTATATACTATAAGCTACTGCTAATTATTAAGTAACGACTGCGACTAAAGCTCTACAAGATTAAAGGACAAGGAGTTACCGTGTCTGGCTATAACAATTAGTAGACAGACATAATTAGATAGCTCTTTAAGGCGAATCTAGTTATGGACGGTTAACGAGCCCCTATATAGTTCCTATTCTGCGATACGGGCCGCTATAATCTTCTTATTGGCCGCAGGTGGTTTAAGAAGACTAGGGCCTTTATTAACTATAAACACCGGGCCTTAGTATAGCTAACTGAGAGAAACTACTACGGCAGGTAGGACGTAATTATACTAAGAAAGGAGCTCTTTCCCCCGCCAATTAACGAGGATTACTAGAAAGATGCAGATTAAAGAGACGCACTACTAGATTAAGAGCCTATGCCTATGCCCCAACGTATTTTCAAATATATAGCCGCAATTAAAGAGCTTTGGGAGAAGAAGCCTCCTACTAAAATTATATTAAAACGAGCCCTATACAACTATAAGTATACCTAGAGGATTAATACCTAAGACGCGATAAGGAAGATATAAGACTAGCTCTACCCTAAGCTAGCCTTACTACTAAAGCCGAGAGTAAGGCAGTCCTCGCCTATTGCGGATATTAGAGCTGTGGATATCGCGTTACTTAAGGCTAGGAGATTCTTGTACGGAGCGAAGCGTAAAGGCGTAGTAATTGGATTTACTAGCCTCTATAAAATTGACCGGCTAATAGAAGATAGAAAGGGACAGGATACGCTACTAGACGATAAGGAAGAACTCTGCTGGCTTATCTACGAAAAGCTATTATAGCCCTATTAAGAGTACGCTGACGGTTTCTTAAAAGCTACCTCTAATATGCTACCACTGTATCGCGAGGGGGTGGACTATAATATTGTTCTTAAAAGCAGCAGCAGAGAACTAGCCCCTAGCCCGCTATAAAATATGTCGTTAGAATAGCTAGAGCTAGTTAAGGCCTACCTATAGGAGCACCTATAGAAGGGGTTTATTGTACTAAGCAATGCACCCTTTATAGCTTTAGTCCTATTTACTAAGAAGCTAGGAGGGGGGTAGCGATTCTATGTTAACTTTTAAAAGCTTAATATAATTACTAAGAAGGACCGCCACCCGCTGCTATTAATTGAGGAGACGTTGACCAGGCTATTAAGAGCTAAGATCTTTACTAAGCTAGATGTTCGGCAGGCCTTCTACCGTATATAGCTAAAGGAAGAGGTAGAGGAGTTAACTACCTTCCGTATAAGGTACGGATTATATAAGTACCGTATTGTATCCTTCGGACTATATAACGGCCCTACGTCCTTCTAAAGATTTATTAATAACGTCCTTTTCGACTACCTAGACGATTTCTATACAGCCTATATAGATAACATCCTAATCTACTTAGACGACCCGCTAGAGTACGAAGTCTATATTAAGAAGGTCCTATAGAAGCTTTAAGAGGTAGGCTTATAAGCGGATATTAAGAAGAGCGAGTTTAATATTACTAAGACGAAGTTCTTAGGCTTTGTTATTGGTACTAATGGGGTCGCTATGGACACCGACAAGCTATCTACGATTAAGGATTAGGAACCCCCTACCTCTGTAAAAGGGATATAATCCTTCCTAGGATTCTGTAACTTCTACTAGGCCTTTTTAAAGGATTACGGCCGAGTTGCACGACCGCTTAGTAAGCTTATAAAGAAGGGAGTATAGCACCCGCTGGGGGAGGAAGAGCTTAAAGCCTTTAAGCGAGTTAAGGCCCTTATACTATCTAGCAGCGTAATTAAGTACTACTTACCGTTCTAAGATACCTATATGGAGACGGACGCGAGTAACGGAGTAGTAGCTGGGGTGCTAAACTAGCTATAAAACGATGGGACCTGGAAGCTAGTAGCCTTCTTTTTAAAGACAATGTCTCCTGCGGAGATGCGGTACGAGATCTATAATAAAGAGATGCTAGCGGTAATAAGAGGCCTATAGGAATGGCGAGGTTACCTTATCGGCCTCTAATGTACACCCTTTATAGTAATTACAGATTATTAAGCCCTTGAGTACTTTACAACTAAGAGGCTACTAAGTTTACGGTAAGCCTGCTGGGCAGACTTGCTAGCTAATTTCTATATGTAGATTATATATAGGCCAGGCACGGCAAATATAGTGGCTAATACCCTATTACGAAAGCAAGAGGACCTAAAGACGTAAAAAGAGAAGGATGTAGCCGCACGCACTATATACCTAATTAACCCCGCCCTTACAATTGCTATATTAGAGTTAACCTCTAAGGACCCCCTAGTTGCAGTAAGTCACGAATAGAAACCGTATAAGCTGGTTAATTAGATCCTCTAGGCCAATTGAACTAGCGAGTCGCTAGTAGGGCTACGTTAGCTAGCTAAGTAAGACTAGAAGGGCTGGAAACTCTAAGGAGGACTACTAACTTACTTTGGCAAGCTAATGGTCCCTAATACTAATTACCTCCGTACCTACCTTATTGTAGAGGTACACTCTTATTAGGTAACTGCTTACCTAGGCAAAACAAAGACTAGGAAACTTGTAGCAGACCAATATTATTGGCCAGGACTACCCTTAGACTGCAATACCTATATAGGAAACTATAGGACCTATAGGAGGACCTATATACCCCGCGATAAAACCCTAGGCCTGCTGCACCCCCTACTAATTGGTGAACGCTGCTGGCAGTATATCTCTTTTAATTTTAAGTCCTTCCTAACGGATAAAAAGGGCTTTAACAACGTCTTTATGGTCGTTAATCAACTAGGCAAGAGAGCCTTTTTACTACCCTGCTATAAAACTGCTACCGTAGCTAACGCAGCAAACCTGTACTACTAATACGTCTGGCGCGTGTACGGCCTTCTAAAGATAGTTATATTAGATTAAGGACCCTAATTTATCTTAGCCTTTATAGACGAGCTATATAAACTAACCGGCGTTAAGTAAAAGCTCTCTATATCTGGTTACCCGCAAACTAATGGTAATATAGAAGTACTAAACTAGTATATTAACTAACGCTTAAGGCCCTTTATCAACCACTACTAGGATAATTAGTTAGAGCTCCTCCCCTATATGGACTTTGTATAAGCAATCTTACCCTATAAATTTACTAGCTTCGCACCATATAAGCTAGAGCTAGAATTTAAGCTAAGGCTTTACTTTAACTGGGAGGAATGTATACGAGCAGCCTTAACGCCTTATAAGAAGCTGACATAATAAAAAGCTTAAGTCTTTGCACGTAGGACCTGGGACGCAGTTAAATGGGTAAGAGATAACTTGGCTAAGGCCTAAGAGCGGCAGACAAGGTAAGTAAATAGGCACCGTCACGAACCAGACTTTAGAGTAGGCGATTAAGTATACGTTACCAGAAAGGGCTAGGCTACTAACTAACCGAGTATTAAGCTAGATAGATAGCTCGTAGGGTCCTATAAGATTCTAGGCATAAAAGGACACTTATATATTATTAACCTACCCCCAAATATAAAGATGTTAAACATCTTCTATGCCGATCGACTGTAAAAGGACCTAGATAACCCCCTACCGGGCTAGAATAGGGAGCTAGAGGAGCTAATCCTAATTAATAGCGAGCCGGAGTACGAGATTAATAAGATCCTTACTAGTAAAACCTACTATAGAAGGCTACAGTATAAGGTTAACTAGGTAGGCCACGACTTGGACGATACCTGGTATAACGTAAACGGCTTTATCGGCGCCCCCTATAAGATTAAGGCGTTCTATAATAAGAGACCCTATAATGCTGGACCACCCATACGGCTAATATAATAGCTAGAGGCGTATTATAAGGACGTAGATCTAGAGCCCTTAGAGGAAGATAATAAAGTAGAGAAGGACGGAAGGGCGAGACGGATAAGGAGAGCCTGATTATGAGGATCGAGGGCGATCCTCCTGGCTTAAAGGGGGGTGATGTAATGGTTCGTCTATATAGCTACCATTAAGGCGTCGTTGGTCACGGATTAACGTTGCCCTAACGTTGCCCCGACGACCGAATATGTACATAGTCGTCTACTGCGCCCCTTTCTTCGAGCCCTTACCTTAGTCTATTTATAATATAGCCCCTTATTATTGCTTAATCTATCGGACCGCTCCCACGGGAAGCTAGCCATGACACTAGTGCTTATTAAGATTGTAAGGGCCCTTCTTATTGCCTTTAGCGTGAAATATCTAATCTAGAATATAGCCCTAATTGCCTAATACTTATATTTTAAAGCCCTCTGGTGTTAGCTTGGTTGGGATATTAACGAGTTTAGATATATGGCTAGTAAATCGTTCTATCGTTTCGTCGACGGTGAGGTTAATTCCTAGCTAATAAAACTTTCTATATAAAGGCTGAAGATATTTACTAGGCTCCTTAATCCTCTTAAATATATTTTAGAAGTCCTCGCCGTCTTCTTTCTTTAGTTTAGTGCAGTAGAAGTAGCGATTAAGCTGCTACTAGCGGTTAACTAAAATTAAGTTCCGAAGTATATACATCGTTCTATGCTTAAAGTCTTTATGCCAGTAATCCTTAATGGTAGGTTTTATGTGCAACCCTATATAAATAAGCACTGCTAAGTATGTGCGAGGCTTCCCTGCGCATGTAGGCTTCCATAGGCGAGGGAAGTCCTTTTCTTTAGAAGGTGGGTATAACTCCACGTTCCTATTTATATATTTAGTAAGCTTATTTAGTAGCTCGTCCGTCTAAAATAGCTTAAATATTTAATAAAGATCGCTAGTATTAACGTTAGGTGGAAGCTTTAAGGTGCTATAGGGGTTCTTATTATTAATATTAAGAGGTTTAAAGTCGGGCAGTGGTAAGGGCTCTAGAGGGGGTTTCTTCGCAAACCCGCGCGGTAGTTTAGGGTACTAGGTAGGCTGAATAAAGTCCTTATTATTAGTTGCATGATTTCAAACCATTGTAGTAGTTTATTCAATCGATAATATTTATAGAGGTTTGTACTATTAACAAAATTAATATTCCTATGCGTCGCGCACGGGCTATAAACGTATGGACGCTATCTATGCAAGGGATAAGTCTAGCTATATATAAGTAACCTATAGCCTACCTATAAAGTATATAGGGCGCTACGCTGGTATAGTATAAGGCTAAAGTATAGGGTTAGTAGTAGATTTAATAGATATACTACCTTACTACCTATAAGTCTAGCTATATATAAATAACTTATAATATACCTATAGGGTACTAGGGACCTGCCTAGATAAGTAAGCTTTTAGAATATTTTTAATAATTAATTAAATTTAGGCGAGCCCTAAATAGACTAATTAGGATTTTCTATCCTGGGATAAAAAATCGCTATTAGCTTAATTAAATATAGAGAGTTTTTAGTAAGGCAAATCTAACCAATTAGATAACTTTAACCGCCGGTTAAAGTTCCTTAATACCTTCGCGCCGCATATATATACTATCTATCTCTCTATACGTAAAATTAAGATATTCTTTCCCCTCTAATTTTTTTTCCTTATTAAGGTTTTTATAGGGTTCTATTAAGGCTTAAGTATATAAAGGATTAAGGACAATCCTTTTAAGGGGGGGGCATTATTAGGTAAAACCTAAGTAGATAGTTATATAGCTATAAGGTATAGGCGACCTAAGGGTAACCTAGGAGTAACTCGCCTATAAGGTATGTGCGCTATATATACTTAGGGAAAACCCTTCCTTACCTTATATATAGACTCTTCCTTTTCCCTTAAGGGTTTGTCTATCTATATAATATACCTTATTATTCTATTAATTGGACTCCCTATCTATATCCTTACCTTATAAGCCTTTTATCTACTACTACTTTTGCTTAATTCGCTATACCTACCTATCTTATCCAGATAGGCCTTTTTAGTTACGTCTTAGCCCCCTATACAAGAACCTTAAGCTATACCACAATTATTTATATATATATATAGTATAAGGATAATATCTATAGGTTTATAAGTTTAGTTTAGATTAAAGTATAGAGGTAATAGGACTAGAAATAGGTGGTAAATAGCGGAGAAAATAGGATAAGGCTTTATATTAGTTATCCTATAAGTTATTAGCTAATTTTCTAGTACCCTATAAAGCGTTATTAATATCCAGGGAGCTAATAGTAAAAAATCCCTTTTTAAGACTTATTTTTAAATTAAAATAACTTTTATAATAGTTTAAATTATAAGATTGCAATTTTATTAATTAAAATTGTAAAGGTTTATTTATATTAAATTAAATTTATAAAGGAATTAACGCGTTCTATAGAAAGATATTATATTAAACATTTGCCTAGGAGTGTTACGGTACTAACAGAACTAGTAAAACTGGCAGAACTTCACACCGGCAAGTTGCCACAGATTGCCGTATATTGCGATCACGTGACGCGAAGATCTTATAAAACACCAAACGGCGCTGCTCTTCTTCTCCTTTCCTTTCCCTAGCTTTAGATTCTCGTTTATAAACAATCTAATTATATAGGCTTGCGCGACCCTTTTGCCGTACTTATATCTCAATTAACTAAGTCGCTAATATTATCTAAAGCTTACTCTACTCTTTCTTCCTAAGAAGGAACTTAAATATATCTATAAGAATATAGAATAGGACCCTAAGGACATTACTAGGGCTATAAGGATAGGACCTAAAAGAAAAGAACAGAACCCTAAAGAAAGAACTTATAAGACATACACAGACTAAAACCCCTAAAGAAATTACCTAGAATTACCTAATACCCCTACTACTATACCACGAACTACAGCAGCAGGTAAAGCAGCTGTAGGACCCTTAAATACTTTAGACGAAGAAATAATTAACGTTTTAATCCCCTAGGCGGAGCTTACGGCTACTAATACCAAAATTAAACAACTACAAGAGCTGCTTAAAGCTAGAGATACCCCTATATCTAATAATAAGTTATTATTAGATAACTAAAGACTTACTATAGTCTTTTAGGCCCTATTTTAGCGCCTTAGTAGATCTACTAAGGCCTATATAGCACCGAAGCGGTTAGCAAAGGTCGTGGATCCCCCGCTACTTATAAATGGAACCGACCCTATATTTAATAATTAGAAGCTTTAATTACGGGATAAGCTTAAAGTTAATGTAGACTACTTCCCTAACGCCCAAGCTAAAATGGCCTATATTTTCGGCCGTACTGGCGAAAACGCCTAGACGTATTTACGCCCACAATACACTAAAGACTTAGTAGACCCCTTTATCTCTAAAGAAGAAATAATTAAATACTTATCTTCTATTTATAAAGACCCTTTTAAAGTATAAAACGCCCGCCTTAGCTATAAAAGCCTAAATATAAAAATAATAGAGACCTTTTTAGCCTTTTAAACCCGCTTTCTATACCTAGCTAGATAAGCCTAGATCCCCTAGGAAGACCTACTACTAGACCTCTTTAATAAGCTTACCCTAGACCTATANNNGGCNGTATTACTAGCTTATACTANNGTATAGACGTTAAAGGAACTTANNGACTATTGCCTAGCTATTAACTAAGGCCTCTATTAAATTAAGGCACGCGCTAACTAGCTAAAAACTAGAAACCTTATAAACTAAGCCGTAAATACTATAAGTACGGCCCGTAGTGCCCTAGTATAATTAGCAACTCCTATAGTTAACCCAGTAGCTAGCCGCGCAGCTATCCCTACTATGGGCTTAGTATACACCCGGCCTATATATAGCGACCCCTATATATAGGCCCTTAGCGATTAAGGAGCTTACTTTTTATACGGTTAAATAGGCTACCCTATAAGGAACTGCCTAATAAAGGTAAAGATAAATAAGGTTTTATTAATTTAGGAAGATAGTACAGAGCTAGAAAAAGAGGAACCCTAAAGGAAGACTTTCTTCTAGGGTTAAAAGGGATTAATATATTATATATTAATCTAGGTCGGCTAGTTAGTAAAAGAAGCTGCACTATCCCTTATACTTTATTTTATAATAGATATTAAGTTTTAACCTCTGCTTTAGCTAACTTAAAAGTAAATACCTTTACCTTAATTAATATAAAGTGCGCTGTAAAACTGGCTAACTTTTTAAATATACCCCTTAAAGAACTGCCTAAACTAGTTCCTATTCGCGGTTATAACGGACGGATAGGATTACCTATTATAACTATCTTATAGATCTACCTCCGCGTTAACGGATAAAGGTAGTATAATATCTCCTTCCTTATTATAGACCTTAGAAGCTATAATATAATCTTAAGGAGAAAATAGCTAGCCTATTTAGGCTTATAGCTTAATATATAAAATAGGTAGCTTATCTAGCCCAAAACTATACCCCTAACGCCTTCCTTTATAAAAGAGATTAGTATTATAATAGAAAACCTTATACGGCCGTAGATAAACACTATTTACTAGACTAATGCGACGCGTAGGGATTAGGCTTTTAAGAAGGATATATAGCTTAATCCGCAATAGATCTGTATACTATACCGCCCCTAAACTACCTATATTATACTACCCGCACTAAAGACTTAGGAAGTCGGTAGTAGCCTAGCTAAGTCCCTAATAGAGAACTTAGGCCCTACGCAGCTATAAAGAAAGGCTAGGAATATTAGATAATATACTAAACTAATAAACTAAAAGGATAACTTGTAGAAAATAGAACGTAAGCTAAGGAAGATTATAAACCCTATACTATAAAATACGGCCTAATAAACATTCGTAAAGAAATCTATAGACCTCCCGCTAGTTAATATTTACTATATTAGCGTTATAGAATTCTACTAAAACCTAGTTTAGCCTAATACCATTACCTTTATAACTAGCTTATATAAAATTAATTAAATAATTAAAAAGAAAGAAGCCCTAGCCTAAGAGAAAGGTAAGCTTATAGATAAGGAGCTAGTAGAATAGAAACTACCCCGTTAATACTAGAAATTTAAAGATACCTTCTCTAAAGCAGCGTCTAATATACTCCCGCTTTACCAACCGTACAACTATAAGATTAAAATTAAGCCGGATAAGGTGGTTACCCTTAGCTATAGCCCCCTCTNATAGNAATNTANTNCNNAATTANAGGCNATAAAGNAGTATCTTATTAATAACCTNGATAAGGGCTTTATTAAGCCTAGTTAAGCCCCTTTTAACTTACCTATTCTCTTTACTAAAAAGCTAAATAGAGGACTTTGTTTCTGTATTGACTACTATAAGCTTAATAATTTAACCCTTAAAGACCGCTACCTACTGCCTTTACTTAATAAGACTTTAGCCTAAATAAGTAGAGCTAAGATCTTTATAAAACTTAATATCTGCTAGGCTTTTTACTAGATTAGAATAGACCCTAAATTAGAAAACCTTACTACGTTTTAGACCTATTACGGAACGTATAAATATAAAGTACTGCCTTTTAAACTAACTAACGGACCGGCCATATACTAACGATATATAAATAACGTACTATTTAACTACCTTAATGACTTCTATACAGTATACCTGGATAATATTATAATTTATTCTAAAAACGAACTGGAATATAAAGAGCATATCTATAAAGTCCTATAACGGCTTTAGGAAGCTAGCCTCTAAGCTAATATTAAGAAGTTAGAATTTAGTGTTAAGCGTATAAAGTACTTAGGGTTTATTATTAGTATAAATNGGATTAAGGCAGACCTAGAAAAGACGGCCGTAATTAACTAATAGGTACCCCTAAGGACCGTAAAGGGGGTATAGTTATTCTTAGGGTTCTATAACTTCTACTAACGCTTTATTAAGAACTATAGTAGAATTACCTAGCTACTAAGCCTACTTACCCATAAGGACCGGCCCTTTTACTTTAATACTGTATATAGGCAGGCCTTTAATAAGCTTAAGAAATGACTGGTCTCTACTCCCTTACTTACCTACTTTAACCTAGAGCGGCCCTTAATGCTAGAAACCGATGCCTTAGATAGTATTATAGCTAGCGTTTACTCCTAAAAGCAAATAAACGGAGAATAGCACCCTATTGCTTACTATTTAAAGACTATAGTAGATGCTAAGCTAAACTACCCAATTTACAACAAAGAAATGCTAGCTATTATCTCTAGCTTTTAGCACTGGTAAGCCTAACTAGAAGGCACCCCTAAGTCTATCTAGGTAGTTTCCGATTATAAGGCCTTAGAATATTTTATAATAATAAAGGCCCTTATAGCCTAATAGGCGCACTAGGCGGACACCCTATCTTAATTTAACTTTTTAATTATATATAGGCCAGGCGCTACTAACCGTATAGACGCTCTTATAAGGTGTAAATAAAATATAAATAACTAGATAGCTATAAAGATCTTATTATAGACCTAAGCACTACTATAACTAGAGCACCTTAACTCCTAAATATGGGTAGAACTAAATACAGACTCTTTAAATGCTGAGATATACCCTATTAACTCTATAGAACTAGACCTTATTAATAAACTACTATAGGCAAACTATACAGCCCCTTCTCTATAGAAGTACCGTAAAAAGGCAAAGAACGTTTCTAGCCTATAGTCCCTTAAAAGTAGACTACTTAAGTACCGCGAATAGCTAGTAGTAGTAGAGGAATAGAACTTATAGACTTGGCTTATTACTAAAGTATATGCCTAGGTCTCTACGGCCTACCCTAGAAAAAATAAAACCCGCAGGATTATTAGCGACCGCTACTACTAGCCTAGAATAATTATAGATATTAACCGCTATATACGGAACTATAATAACTACTATAGGTCTACAATTCTATAAAATAAAACCTTAGGACTATTAAAACCCCTCCTAATACCCGACCGCCTCTAGTAATATATCTCTATAGACTTTTATAAGCTACCTTTAGACCGTAACGGATATAATATAGTTATAATTTTAGTTAACCGCTTTAGCAAGCGCCTATTTTTAATTCCCTATTACAAGAATATTAATATAAAAGAGGTAGCCTAGCTGTATATCTATTACGTCTACCAAATTTATGGACTACTAGATACTATTATATCCGACTATAGGCTATAGTTTATATTAGCCTTTTAGAATAAGTTTACCTAAATCTTAGGTATTAAGCTAAAGCTTTCTATAGTATATTACCCCTAAATAGACGGTTAAATAGAGATTATAAATTAATACTTAGACCGGGGACTCCGGCCTTTTATTAACTACTTCTAAGATAACTAGGCCGAACTGTTGCCCTTAATAGACTACGCCTAAGTGACCCTACCCTACAACTCTACCGGATTTGCCCCTATTTAACTAGAAATGGGTTACTTACCCCATATAAGCTTTAACTAGGAAAGACTAAAAGGGCCCTAGACTATACGCGAAAAACTATCTTATAAGGAAGCCTAGTAGTACGCTAAGCGCTTAGAAGAAGCCTAAAAAGTAGCCTATACAAACCTAAAAAAGGCCTAAAAGTTAATAGAATAGTAGGTAAATAAACATAGGCGCGAGCCTAACTTTACTATAGGCGATATAGTCTAGGTTATAATAAAGAACTAAAAAACAGAACGGCCTAGCCATAAGCTAGACTATAAGATAGCAGGACTGTATAAAATTCTTAATAAAGTAAGCAATTTATATAAGGTTAAGCTCCTAGACTTAATTAAAGTTTACTCTATTTTTTTACTAGATAAGCTACGGAAAGCTATAAATAACCTACTGCCCGGATAAAAGAATAAATCTCCCCTACTAATTTAAGTTAATGGCGATAATAAATAGGAAATTAAAGAAGTGCTAGCCTATAAACTTATAAAGGGAATGTTAAAGTATTATATTAGTTAGAAAGGATATAACCTAGACCCTACTTAGTACCCTATATAGAACTTTATAGGTAGTCCCTATAAGCTTTAGAAGTTCTATAGCTATTACCCTAATAAATCCAGACTACTAAAGTACCTAAACAAGTAGATAGAATGCTAGTATAATAAAGATAATAAGCTACCAGAAGAATATAAGGATAAAAACGCCCTAGAAATTTCTTAGTTATATAAGGTATTAAGATATCTAGGAACTTTAACCGGCGGTTAAAGTTGTCTAATTAGTTAGATTCTCTTATTAAGACTTTTAGCAACAAAGCCTAAGGGCAGGCTTTTTTAGAGGGGGGGGTAATGTTACGGCACTGGTAGAACTGGCAGAACTGGCAGAACTTTACACCGGCAAGTTGCCACAGATTGCCGCATATTGCGATCACGTGACGCGAAGATCTTACTATGCTTTGCGAAAGTATTGCGAAAATCAAAATTAAGCGAGCCTCCCGCCCGCAGACACTTGTTTTACAAAAATGCTCTTATAACCACTAAAAATAAGTCTTATTTTATAAAATTAGTAAATAAAACTATAAAATAGATACCGCTTTACAATTTTAAATATATGCCAGCTTAGTAAATAATGTGGTTGTGGGGTTTTAGGTAGTAAAGCGTTGGCCTAAGCATTACCCCCTTTACCAAAACAATATACCCCCTATAGCCCTACTAATATAGCTCTACATTTTATAAATAAAGATATATTTTATAGCCCTATTCTAGGGCTATAAAACAAGCCTTTATTTATATNTTTTATGGTCATTTTAGTAGAGTTATAAGGGGTGCTTATTTTTAGGGGTANAGGAGTTAGGTTAGTTAGCGCANAGCCTTAATTTAAGTTTTACAGCTATTATAAAGTACCCTATATAACTCAACNAATACCCCTCCAATTTATATAAATAGGGGCTTATTTTATAGCCCTATTTTAGGGCTATAAAATATATCCCTACTTATAAAATATAGAGTCGTATTAGTAGGGNAATAGGGGGTGTATTGTTTTGATAGAGGGGTNACGCTTAGCCTAATGCTTTACCACCTAAAATTTTACAACCACATTATTTCCTAAGCTGCCATATATTTAAAATTATAAAACAGTATCTATTTTATAGTTTTACTTACTAATTTTATAGAATAAGTGTTGAAGTGGGTTCCAGTTAGCGTGTATTGCTTCTTATCGGGTGGAACCTCTAACACTCTTCTATATAATTGTCGCTTCCCCACCCTCTTAGAAATAAATGCTCAATAAAAATAATTATTAAACTATACCTATTTTAACAGGTTATAAGCCCGGAGACGCTTTTATCGCGCAGCGACCTATATACTACGTCTTAAGATACACCTTAGATATACGCACTCTAGATATTTTAGATATACGCACTCCAGATACTTTATACTCTAGACACTTCGGATATACGCACTCTAGACTTTTTAGATATACGTACTCTAGATACTTTATACTCTAGACACTTCGGACATACGCACTCTAGATATTTTAGACATATGCACTCCAGATACTTTACACTCTAGATATTTCGGATATATATACTCTAAACACCTTAGATATACGCACTCTAGATATTTTAGACATTTAGATATGCACACTCTAACTTAGACATACGCACTCTAGAAATTTTAGATATCCTATTAATTAAAATCGGCTTTTCTTACTATATCTTAGTTGCCTGTTACTATCTATTAACCTTAAATTAGGTTTTCTATTAATGTCTTAGTTGCCTATTACTATTACTATTCCTAGTGCCATTATCATTATTATCATCATTATTATTAGTCGTTAAATCCTTAGCACTATACTAAATACTAAAAAGGTGATAGTATATAAGCCAAAGAACATTATTTCCCACCTTTTTACTAAAATACTTACTTCTCTCTTACAAGTTATTATAGCGATTAAATACTCTAAGTCTAATATTAATCTCTCTAATATTTAGACACTTAAAAGCCCCACAAACCATAAGAAGTGGAAGAAAGGTACTAGGTAGTGGCTAATTAAGAATAACTTTAATTTGGATACTCTAGTTAACCTAGAAGCTAGACTAGCTATAAACCAACCTTAGGTTAAGAGAGACGCTTATAATAAACTTATTAAAACTTATTAGGCGGATCTTAAAGCTTAAAAAAGAAAGCAACTTAAGGGAGTAAACTGCATCTTTATAACCTGTGGCACTCGCGGATAAAACCTTATTAAAGACTATATTGAAATTAAGGATGTAATAGAAATCTTATACGTGGAATTTAAGCCAAAAGGAGACGCGATATACGCTAAAATATGCGCTAAATAGCGAAACCTTACTCTCGTAAACTGTAAGAACGTTAAAGAATACGTTATTAAATTTAAGGAGATATACTTGGACCTTAAGACCTAAAACTATACTATAGACCGAATAGACCTACTCTCTAAGTTTATTAATAATCTTAGTCCTGCTTTTAATAGCTAGTAAGAATCGTTTTACCTTATATACTCCCTTACTAATAAGACCCTTACTCTCTTAAAAGTTTAGGGCCTTACCTATATATAAGAGTAACTTATGCTCCGAAGTTAACTAGTAGCTTTTTAAGCATATATAAATTAAGCCTCTTACCGCTAGCAGTACTACGATTAGTAAGGCTAACAATAATATAATAGACCGTATTGCAGGCTATGCAAACGCGCTGGCTACTAGGAAGATAGATACTAGATCCTTTAACCCTACTTAAAGGAGATCTGGCGAAAGGAAAACCCTAAGAAAGCCATAAAGATGGATACGCGCTCTACTTATAAAAGGGACTTTAGAAAACAATAAAAAGCCTATTAGAGTAACTCCTTATTAGGATCTGCATTATTACCTATAGCACTATTAGCGACAATAATAAATAGCAAGCCTCTTACTAAGTTGAGGCAATATATAGGAATGGCTATTTAATTAACTATAGTTTAGTAACGAATAAGGTGGCTATAAAAGCTTTAACTCCATAGTAAGCTGACTAGGCCATAATTGCACCTTAATAATTATGGCCAAAACTCCCGTATTTCCGATTATATTAAACGTTTTTTACTATAGATCCATCCACTCTTATATTATCTTTTATTTGTTTCCTTCAGACTCTTTATAGCCGGTATACTATTCTTCTTTTATAGTCTTTTACTGCTTATATAAATCGCCCTTTAACCTTTACTATTAGTATGGAAACTATTAGCCTACGTATATAACCTATAGAAGAACTTACGCTACTTTATACGCAACCTACTTCGCCAACTATACCTTATTGCCTATCGGTGGCGGGTTCCCTATATTATTCGCATTCCTCCTTACTCCTACGCCTCTAAGCTTACTAGATAACTTTATTTTATGGCCAAACTAAATATCAACCTCTCCTCTGCAATTATTATTAATACTAGGTATACTTAGCACATATTTCAGTTAAGAGAGCTATTTATTACCTATTAAGATCTTTAAGTTAATAAGAAGATTATTATCTCCGGAATTGGAGAAACGTGTCTCTAGTTAATAGGAAAGGGAGATATATACCTAAGACTTATAGTTCTAGGAGTCGAGAGAGAGCTTATTCTCACTAATATTCTTTATATCCCTAATTTATAAGCTAACCTAGTATCTAGTTTACAGCTTATTAATAATCGAGTTTATCTTTATTTATCTAACCTTAGATGCGATTTTCTCTATAACTTAGAGCTTATAGCTTACGCGTTTTGCAAATCCGGCCTCTTTTTTCTCTATACTTAGGCCGACTATTAAGAAGGGCTTATAGCCTTTGCAGTTGGCTATTAAACCAGCCATATATTATACAGCAGCTTATAAAACCTAGCTGAGAGGTTATAGTACAAAAGGCTCGGTTATATTAGCCCCTAGAACTTATAAAAGCTCTAAAGAATGTTAAAAGGGATAGACCTTACTTACTTACTAAACCTTTATAACTGCACCTGCGAAGCCTACCTATGTGGCAAAATGCACAATGTTATATATCGGGATTCTCTTATTAACCACGATATTAAGCCTTATAAAGTTATATTCTCTGATATTAAAGGACCTATAAAAGTAGCTAGCTATAATAGATTGAGATATTTCGTTACTTTTTAAGATAGAGTTAATAAAATAAGTAAAGTCTACCTAATAAAGTACAAGGCTGAAGTCCCGTTCTATTTTTAACAATATTAAGCGAAGGTTAAACGATAAGGAAGTCTTATCTTACGGCTATATAGTAATGGCGGAGGAGAATATCTTGGATATGCTTTTTAGCTAGAACTTGCGAATGAGGGAATTTAGTTCTTATACTTAACCCTAGAGAGTTAACAACAAAATAAAGCCTTAGAATGACTTAATCGCATAATATATAACCGAGCCTTTACCTTTATAAATAATTGCTTACTTCTTAAGAACTTCTAGCCAGAAGTAGTTAAGCACGCTAACTTTATACGAAATATTCTCCCTATTAAATCGTTGAAAATATAGACCCCCTATAAAATAGAGTAAGGCGAAGTCTTTAATTACTCCTAGATTCGTACCTTTAGGTGTAATGTCTAGTATAGGGCCAATAGTTAGAAGAAGTTCAGCTCTTATATAGATAAGAAGGCAAGATTAGGGAACTTTATTAGCTTTAAGGGTAAATATATCATTTAAATTTAAGATAAAGAGACAGGACGGCTTATACGTGCCTTAGCTGTCTACTTCTAAGAGACTATTTTAATAGTTCCCGGTAGCAATAAGCGTTAAATTTAAGAATAATATATTGAATACGACTCTAATACTCTAGATATTAACACTTAGTTTAAGGGAGAAGAAGCTCCACCTAATTACGCTACCCGACGTAAATAGTATTAAGAAGAGAAACAGCTCCTTAAGAAAGCTTAAAAATTAAAGCGTCTTGCTACTAATAAGACACCCCTATAGAAGTTAAAACGTCTAGCAGCTACTAATGGGCCTTAACTACCTCTTAAGTATCGCAATTCTGTCGACATTAGAGAAAACCCGCCTATTACAGCATTCTCAGCGCTTGCCTACTTCTCGACCCCTTCCTTTAAACACCTCTACGCTATGCTTAGCAACTCCCCTATAGCTAAACCTTATAAGCTAAGGTTATAGAAACAATCTACCCTTAACGTTAATAATAATAAATAGTACTCCGCTAGTAAAGACAAAATTAGCTCTTATAAAGTAAATAATACCTAGATACTTATTAACCGACCTCTTAATTATAAAGTTCTTAACGCCTAATAGGTTTTTAAGCACAAGCGGGATAGTAAAGGAAGGATTATACGATATAAGGTAAGGTGGGTGGTAAAGGGTTATAAATAATAAGCTAGGGTTAACTTTAATAAGACCTTCGCGTCTATTATAAAACCTATAAGCTATAAAGCGCTCTTTGCTATCGCAGCTATATAAGACCTTAAGATTGAACAAATAGATATTAAGACCGCTTTCCTTTACGGAAGCGTTAAGGAGGAGATCTACGTTAATTAACCTAAAGGTTTTAATAATGGAACTAGACGGGTTTATTATCTAAATAAAGCACTTTACGGTCTTAAACAGTCGCCTTAAGTTTAGCATTAAACGCTCTTAAAGTTCCTTATAGATGCTAGTTTTAAACCCCTTAACTCTAACTCTTTAGTCTTCGCTAAAGGTTCCATATATATCGCAGTCTACGTTAATAACCTCCTACTTATTGGACCAGATATTATTAATATTAAGATTGTTAAAGCTTAACTTAGTGGACGCTTTAGCATGACCGATCTAGGCCTTATTGCTTATTACCTTAGTATAAAAGTAACTTAAGATTAATAACTCCGTAAACTACGGCTCAGCCAATTCTCTTACCTTAAAGAGGCTATTTATAGCGCTAGTCTTTGGAACTATTCCCCTTACCTTATACTAATAGGAACCTCTCGTCTTTAACCGGCGGCGGTAGATTATTAAGCTGACTCTGCGTTTAAGACTTAATACTAATCGCTAGTTGGCACCCTAATGTACGCTATACTCGGTACTTAACCTAATATCGCCTTTGCCGTCTCTCTTGTTAGTCACTTTACTTCTAATCCTAATAAGTCTTATATATAAGCTATTCTTCGAATACTTTCCTACTTACGCGGTATACTTAACCTCTAACTTATCCTCTAAGGAGAGATATAAGCGCTTTGGGGGTTCACAGACTCTAGCTAGGTAGATAACTTGAAAACTTAAAGATTAACGTTGGGATTTGTGTTTAATATTGGAAGCGGTATAATTAGCTAGTCCTTAAAGCGCTAACCTATAGTGGTACTTTTAACCTGCGAAGCAGAGTATATAGCATAGATAGTTGCAGCAAAAGAAGCTATTTGGTTATGACAACTCCTTTAAGAACTATCTCTAACTAACGAATCCCCTTACGCAACGATTATTTACGCCAATAATTAAGGTGCTATTACTCTTACAAAAGACCCTAAGTTTTACGCTTAAACTAAGTATATTACTCTCCGACATTACTTTATTTGGGAGAAGGTTATGGACGGAGATATTAAGCTGAAATATATATAAACAAGTCGACAAATGGCTGATGGTTTCACTAAGGCGCTGCCAAAAGATGCATTCTATGCATTTAGAGATGCTTTAGGTTTAGAGAGATATTAACGTCTCTTATAACCTTTATATTGTTACCTATATTCAGCTTAAGGGGGGCTATTAAAGTGGGTTCCAGTTAGCGTGTATTGCTTCTTGTCGGGTGGAACCTCTAACACTCTTCTATATAATTGTCGCTTCCTTACCCTCTTAGAAATGAATGCTCAATAAAAATAATCATTAAACTATACCTATTTTAACAATAAGACTTATTTTTGGTAGTTGTAAAAGCATTTTGTAAAACGAGCAGTCTGCGGGCAGGGGGGCTCGCTTAATTTGATTTTTGTAATACTTTCGCAAAGTATAGTATAAAATACCGAACGGCGCTGCTCTTCTTCTTCTTTCCTTTCCCTAGCTTTAGATTCTCGTTTATAGACAATCCAATCGTACAGGCTTGCGCGACCCTTTTGCCGTGCTTATGTCTCGATTGACTAAGTCGCTAACAGGGAGCGGGCTTCTTAGGGGTTTAAAGTCTAAGCGCGTTAAGAAATTTAAGAAATTGTCCTTAACCCTCCACAAAGGAGGTTATATAAGCTCCTTGTATCTATATATATATAACCATAGATACTTTGCTTATAATTAAGCAAAAATTCAGCACTAGAGATATTTTACAAAGTCTATTCATAGTCTATAGCCAGTTATTCTCAAGTTCCTATAAAAGTGTTCTAGTATATATCCAAATCTCCCTTGCCGAAGGATAACTGCACAAATAAAATCCAAGCAATTTGTAGATCGTATTACCACTTCTTTACAGCCTACGATATTCTTGTCTAACTAGTAGAACTGCGGAAGCCATACATCTTTTAAATGAACCCCTGTAATTTTGCTTAATAAGATTGGCTTTACGTGTGCTCTATTTTCCAACCGCCTGGCATGAGATCCGTAAATATCATGTGTAGGTCATACCGAGCACGAATTTTTTTCAGCCGCTCTACATTTTGCTTTGGATAACCCTCAAACACAGGCTGGCCTGCATCCGCGTCGTTGAGATACAAAAAGGGAGATGTCACCCCTAGGCTTTCGAGCTTGGAGCTGATCTCAGCGTTGACGGATGTAAGGAACTCTTCGATCTTAGAGTCGTCGGCGGGATCGGGCCAGCTGAGTGATTGTTCAACCCAAATGTAAGGAGCCTTAGATGCATCTACACCCATAGGGTCCCCACCCCTGTCATTCCCCGCAGCAATGTAGTTCTCGGATATGGGCATGAAGGCTACACCAGTGAAGAAGTTGGTGACATTCGATAGCCGGGCTTGCGCTGCGGTAAAATAAGTATCATGAATGATGGACATGGCTTCCAAGGATGCAGTGATTGAGGTGACATAGAAGCGCTGACGGAACCCATGGATTTGGGACATGGGTGGGTCGGTTTCTTGAGTCCATCCATACATAGACCGATACGAGAACGTGTTGCTCGATGGCATCATGTTTGGTGCTGTGAAGTTTTGCAGAGCAATAGGCGATGATTGGTTTCCGTTGTAAAATAACCAAGTGTTGTATGTTGGGCCTCCCTGTGACGATCCCCATCGAACAATTGGAACAATGGCTGCTTTAACGTCGGCTGAGCCATTGACAGCGAAGGTGAAGACGGCATCAAGAAATTTGGACCTGACACTATCGCCATAATCGGCTTCTCCCACATAGACCGCAGGGACAGAGAGCGTCCTTAGCTCGAACTTTGTCACCAGGCACAAAGAGTTCCCGCCACCCTTCAAAGCCCAGAAGAGATCTGAATGCTCGTTCGTACCGGTAGCTTCAATAATGTCCCCATTCGCCAAGACGCACTACGCGAATTAGCGTTCGCCACGAAGGGGGTAGAGAATAGATGGTGAATACTTGCCTCAAACTTAACCACATTATCAGAAGCCCAACCATACTGGTTGCCAAAGAAGGAAATACCGCCTCCAAGCAAAAGGCCGGGAACTCCTACGACTCCCATTCGGCCTCCTACAACACTCAAACTAAATGGTTCGAGATATTTATAGACATTGGCCCACCTGTTACCGGGTCCTATAGAAACAGATGTTTGATCACTAGACAGATCTAATTGGGTTAGGCCAGAAGTTGATAGGAGCACCCCGGTCGAGTTAATATTAGCAGCGTCGGAGATAGGCATATGCCCTCCCCCTCGAATCGCAAAATGAGTGTTGAAATCCGTTAAAACTTTAACGCCTTGGGACATTTCCTGGGCACAAGTAGGCGCAAACACGCAGGCTGGTCCAAGCCAAGCGCTCGACGTGTAATAAGCTGATACCAAATTGTTAGGGATTTAAAAGTGTTCCAAGTTTCACAATCACTGACCGTCATTTGCTTCTGTGTACAGCGTCTCATTTGAAAAATATGTGGAATTGGGATAAAAGGTTTTGAAATATTGACAGGCCTTGGCAGAGGAAGTATGATAGAAGGCGCCGGAAGCAGACTTGGCAGCAATAACAAATGATGCAGAACCTAAGATAAGAAGAATATGCATAGTGGTGGTCAAGTGTCGTGCGGAAATAGTTATGAGTTAACGGATTCGATCTGCTGCGAAGAACTCTGAACCTTTTATACTGCTTTCGCAATTTAGCAATCTCTCGTAATCGCACTCGCAAGAATATACGAATAAAGAGAGGCCCCGTCAAGCCCAGGCTAAATTATCCCTTCGTGTGGCAAGTTTTCAGGGACTTTTCGTACAAGGGGGTAACACGAACGGGGCAGACGCCCTCCCTGCTAGTATGCTAGCAGAATAATACAGCCCAACCATTTTGCAAGGGCTCGCTTATTTTGAAAACTCACTAGCAGGGAGGGCGTCTGCCCCGTTCGTGGTACCCCCTTGTATATGCACGCCTCATAAGCCAATCTGGAGGCTCTATGCCGTATAGAGCTTGGTGTTAAAGCCTCTAGTCAGTGCGGTTACTCGGCAGCAAGGGCGCTAGCGCCTCATTAACGCTTTGATATCGAATAGCCGCTAGTTGAACCGATTAACCACTTATAGCACTTAACACACCTCATTTAACGTATATAGTACGTCCTCCCTTATAACCTTAAGCTAGTCCTTTACTAGCTTATTATTATTAATATTAAGAACTTATATAAGCGGATAGGTAGCAGTAATTTAATAAAGGACTAAAATAGAGTATTTTCCTATATAATTGTAGCTGGTTATTAGAGGAAGGGTAGAAACCTATAGTTATAACGTTATATATTATAACTTTTTATCTAGCTTCCTTTATACATATATACACCACCTCGGCATATTGAGCCTTCCACTCGCCGTATATAGATTGATCGCCGATATCAAATGGAAATATCCGAACAACCTTACCTCGTAATTGTAGAGCTTAAGAAAATAAGGCTAAAGTATTAATTAATGATTAGGTGCCTACCCAGTAGAGTTAAAATAATACTCTTCTTAAATTTATCTTACTAAATAATATTCGCGATTATAACGCGCTTTCCTTACTAAAGAAGGCTTATACGCCTCTTTAAGGGGTTATATACAAAATAGTAGAGAGTAGGTAATTGTTGGGGCAGGTAATTAGGTGAGCGAGTAGGACAAGGTTAATAAAAAAGATTTATATCACCTTATTGTATCTATAAGGCGACGTAATTAAAGTCGGAGGTGGTATAGCTAAATAGTAGACTTAGCGGCGTTCGGTTGCAGGTTTAGGTCAGAATGAGGGCTTTGGAATGGAGTTGATTTGGAGCTCTAATCTGATTCTGAGGCGACCGTTCGGTTGAATTCCAGTTCAACTTGACTTTTAGCCACAAATTTTTGATGTTTCTCTGACCGCCCAAAAGACACGCTAAAAGTCACTAAAAATTTGGCAACTTTACCGTATATAGAATCTGAACTGAGGTCTTGGCGTTAGTTCAAATCAGGAGCTCGAAGCTCCTTATTTAAATCTGAAGGTTTTAGATTGCACATGTCCGTGCAACCCGTAGAGCCACAGACGCGTGTCAAATCTGGAAGGAACGCGTTCGTTCTGCCAGACTTTCGGTTCAGATTTAATCTGACGCTTTTGCAACCGAACGACCTCTTAGGTGAGAAAAGTTTCGTTTAATTTTGATGTTGGGCGTTTTTTTAAGCATGCTAATCTGTCGGAGATTAACCCAATTTTGCCTAGTAAAACAGGCGGCGTTCTCCAAACGATCGGCAGCGCTAGTAAGCACTTACAGGCAAAACTCCTTAGTACGATATGGCTTCTGCAGCCGAGCGTATCGTAATACCAATGGTATCGTTGTATTCAGGTTTTGTATGTAAGATACACCAAAAATCAAAATTATAGTATGTATTGTGTATCTACATGCGCGAAGCCGTAATTGGGCGACTGGCTCTACCAAAAAAAGAGGTGATTGCCACTTGCTTGGTGTTTTGAAGCCGTCGGTCTTAAATTCGACGATCGTGCCTTAACAGAGTTACAATAACCACCAGGCCTCTTCCGCTCTCGTAGGCCTTGCCCGCGAGGCAATTTGGCTAGATCAAGCTGCTTAAATTTATCGCTTAGTATGATATTAAGGATTGGTTAATTTTTCGACGGAGGAAGTCGCTTACCCAGCGAGCAACCTCCAATTGTAGTAGACCGGGTGTTTTTGGTGGTAGGCGCGTATTTTCTGGCGTTCGAAGTTAGAGAATCCATGACGGCGTGGCCTCTCAGAATTTCGAGACCTACCCGTAATCAATAAGGTAGAATTAAGTATGGAGAGTAAGATCTAAGGTTCAATTTGATAGATTTTGATCGTTGTGTGATGAAAGCTAATGGCTGAACTCGCGGTGAGGTGAGGCCAAATCCGACGAATTAAAACTGGTTATACCGATTTTGGTGGAGGCACCTAACGATATCGTCAAAAGTCAGATTATCGTTAATTACACCAAAAAAGGCTTGATCAGGGCGTGTAGATCGTAATACCAATGATATCGTTATATACCCGGTATCGTACTAAGGAGTTTTGCCTGTACAACGAGATGCGCCTGGGTGGTATACAGGGTGTACGGCATCCGGTGTCCCCCCTCTGTGCGCGCGCGCAACACACACAGCAATTTCGGTAATCGTTAGTCAAGTGCACCATCTAGCGTAGATACTGTGCGCCTGCCAAAAGAGCTGTGCACCTGCAAAAAAGGCAAAGCCTTTGATTTTTTAAGCCTAATTACAAGAGTTAAACTTGAAATTCTCTAGTGCGTACAAAGCGAAATTGCTGTATATTGCGCGCGTATACAGAGAGGGGGACACCGGATGCTATACACCCTGTATATAGGTATTTTTAGTAATATTAACGCGTTTTACTACGGTACCAGGCATATAAGGGGGTAACATATGCGGGCCACCAGCGCTCCCTGCAAGCGCCTCCTGCTAGTGCTTATATTGCTATATTGCTACATTAAAACAGGTGCTTATTTAGTATTTTATAGGGCCTCTATCTACAGTAATTATAGCGAGGTAGCGCTTCCTTATATTACCTACGTATTCCAGCGGCTTCTTTACCTTGTAATTTAAGGATTACTACTTATAAGCCATACGTATATGGCTAAAACTACGCCAACGCTAGTAGGGAGCGCTGGTGGCCCGCTCAGGTAGCCCCCTTGTAAGTTTCGTTAGTGTGCGTGGAGCTTGGCAAATGAATTCTTTTTTTCTCATTGGTTACTTTAAAAGATTATCGCGCATCGTTGGTCGGGTGGCCTGTCTTATCCTTGTCGATAATCCGTGTCGGACCGGGCGTACTAACGAAACTTACAAGGGGGCTACCTGAGCGGGCTGCCGCTCCCTCCCTGCAAGTTTTGTAGCATTTTAGTCGTATCTACACTGTTTTCGTAGGACATTATTATATTGCCACCATACTTGCAGGGAGGGAGCGGCAGCCCGCTCAGGTAGCCCCCTTGTATGCCTAGTACCGTAGTAATAAGGCTTGCCAATAAAATCACGCTAGTTAGGGTGCCTGCAGCATGCTAACCCAGGCAGGGGCGCCTAAAGCGCCCAATACGAAAAGTCTCTTTTGCTAGACGAAGGGATAACGTATTAGCCACCCCCATACGAGTCAGCCACCCAGCCGACTCACCCATTAAAACCTATTATTGCGGTATAGCGAAGCCCTTTAGAGAAGGTAGGAGTGGTAAACGTCCCGCGTTTCCTTTTTGAAAGGAGGTGGAGCCGAAGGCTCTATATATGGTCTGCCTAAGGGCTTGTTTAGTAACTTTCTCTTGCCAGGTCAAATTGACCAGGTAAGCGGTTAAAAAAGCCACCCGGGCAGATCGATATCCACTTAGTGGGTAGGGGTCGTCCATTTAGTAACCCAGGTGGGTGGTCTTGGCAGCCAAAAGTCGAGCCACTATCTGGGCAGGTGGAGTCCTCGCGTCAGCCGCAATTTTGGCAAAAACCGCCCACCTGGTAGATAAACTGTGCCTAATCTTACCAGTACCTCCACTTCTGCGGGTACTGTTCAACTGCCTGTCAGGCTAGGTCGATCGACTTGACCATATTTTTGACGATTTTTAACCAAATATCGCCATCATATGACATCACTTACCGAAAATAAAGCCTTAATTATTAATAGTATGGGTTGTGCGAAAAGCCTTCCTACGCCTAGTCGTAGACGCTCGTAAATTGTTAACCCTCTACGCGGCAAGGGAAGGATAGTAGAACTGCTACTTAGGCCTCTGTAGGCGATTCAGACATTGACCTGGCTCATTAATTAAGAGCTGTTCGTTTAGCTCCTTAATAGGCTTGACCTGGCGACAATCCTACTAAACGGACGCCCTTCTATATACAGCTTGTACGAGCTTCGGCTTCTCCCCCCCTAGCGCGCGCAGCGGTATATACCTAATTTCGCTAAGCCTACAGCTAAATTAGTATATAGAGCTAGCAGGAAGAGGTGTAGTATGTGGCCCTGGCTTAGGCCACTAGCTACCTTAAATTTAAAGCTGATCTTATTGTCCCTTGTTTATTAAAGTCGTGATATTTATACCGGATTATAGTGTTCTAAAGCTTCTTCCTCTTATTAATATGGCTCTAAATATGGGCAGTTGGCAGCACGCCTTTATTAAGATCCTTTTTACAGCCGGTACAACTAAATATTAATGCGCCCGTTAAGCCAACTACTCTACTAAATTAATCTAGTCTATTTAAAGGAATCTATAGCTGTACGGGAAGATAAAGCTTAATTATATATATAAGTTAAGACGCCTGCTAAGTAATAAGGCGATCGTCGCATTGCTCTGCTAATTAAATAATGCCCCGAATATATATCTCGATAAAATAACGTGGTTTATTTACGATTAATTTTAGATTATTATAAGTAGGTAGACGCTTAGTGCAGAACTAAGAGTTACTAGCTAGAGTAGGAAGCTAGTAAGGAAGCTTTTATTATATATATAAGGAAGCTGCTAAGTATATTAGGCTTAGGGAGTTGCTTTTAAGTAAAGCTAGGAAGACCGTAACTTATACTAGGCCTATATCTTATAGTTTACTATTAAGTAGCTAGTGTTTATAGATAAATCTAGAGCTAATTTAAAAACTAGTATATAGAAGGCGTTTTAGTTACTAGTAGGAGTTATACCTATTTTATATATACCGTATAACTATAGTAAGTAGAGAGTTAATATACTACCTACCTACACCATTAAAGGCGTGCTGATATTATTAGTATATAGTGGCTTAACGAATATAGAGGGCTATAACTATATTATGGGATAGGGCAGTGGCTACAAGACGTATGTATTCGAGGAGTCTACAAGACGTTACGCGATCGATCGTAAGGGTCGAGGGCGTAAGGAGGTGATATACCTACGCGTAGCTGACATAAGCTATACGCGAGGTGTACGCGAAAGCACGGGGCTCTCCTATAGAGGCCCCTGCGGTAGGGTTCTATGACACTACCCCCCCTCCTATAAAGGCGGAGCTCCGGCGACGCTATGGTTACTATATATATATAGAAGGGACACTTAGGGTATAGAAAAGAAGAAAGGGGGGTATTGCTAAAGGCTTAAAACAATATTATATAATAAGGCTTGGCATCTAAGAATCTAACCAATTAGATAACTTTAACCGCCGGTTAAAGTTCCTGGACATCTTAACGATATTCCGGTTATATAATCACACTTTACCATAATCTAACGGCAATCTAACGGCAATTTACCCCTACGTGGTAATATATAACGGTTTAGCTCTATAAGGGCTCCTATAGAGAATTAGGTATAAAATCTCTACTTAGGCCCGGTTTCTATAGGTTCGCGTAGTAAAAGTCACTAATTAGATCCTTTGTATTTTTAAAGTCTTTTTATAGTTGCCATTCTAGCTAATCTATATCAAATCCTGTGTATATAGCTCTATAGTAGAGCTATCGTCCTCTACCTTTACCAAAGTATTTAGAGTTAATAATTCGTTTAACGGTCCACTCCTTATAGTTCTTGTCTTCATTCTTATCTCGGATTAGTACTGGTAGGGGTTTAGGCTATATCTACCCCGGTAAGGGGTTAGGCTAGTGAAGGTGTAGTAGCCATAGGTAAAATACAGGCTATATTCCGCGGGTAGCTAGGGTAGGCAGAAGCTCTAGCTTATATACGGCTCCCCTATTAATAACTCATTTAATTAGGTAGGGGCCGAGGTTCTTATAATTAAGTGACTTTATAGGCCTTTATATAGAGATATTACGTGCATCTAGCTATACCCAGTCGCTAACACGTATCTCCGGTGGTGGCGTTTTATAATAATTGGCAAAGTAAGCCTACTTTGCTTAAGCCTAGGCCATTTCTCCCTTACAGTAGTTAAGTAGATTTTTTATGCGGTCTATATGCTAGTCGGTAAGTAGTATCTTAAGGCGTTTTCTATATGGCAGTTTCTTATTAATAGGTTCTGGTGGTTCTATACCGGATTAGGGGTAATATTTCTTATTCGCAAAGAATAGGGTAAGTCCTATAGTAGTTAAGATGTAGTTATTCGCTACAAATTCACCTAGTAGGAGGTAATTTACCCAGTTATCTTAACTATAGGCGACTACCTGTCATAGGTACGCTTTTATACTAGCATTAGCGTTTTCCGGTTACCTAGCAGTTTCGTAGTAGAAGGATATAGATATCTTAACGGAGATGCCAAGGCGTTAGTAGATTCGTCTCTATACATTAGAGCCAAACTATATACCTTAGTCGGATATAATCGAGTTAGGTAACCTATATAATCGGTAGATTTCACGGAGGAAGGCGTTAGTAACGTCACTAATAGCTACGCCTTTGGTTAGGACGTAGTGGCGCTTTTTTATAAGTCGGCATATTATTATAAGGATGTTCTTATAGGTACGGCTATGTTGCTTATAGGGTAGTAGGTCAATAACGAAATCTATAGCGATATCTGCCTATCGTCGTATAGGTACTGGTAGAGGGTGCAGTAGTCCTTGGTACTTTATATTAAAGGCCTTAGTGCGCTTATAACCGTAGCAGGCGCCTATAAAGCGTTTAACTAAGTCTATTATTTTAGGCCAGAAGTAGTATCGGCTAAAAAGCTTATAGGTTCCTCCTCTACCTAGGTAGCCGCTTAATCGGAGGTCGTGGGCCATTTAGATTAGTTACCGTTATAGATTTTCTAAGTTAGGGATAAATAGACGGCCTCTATAATAGAGCCTATTTTCTTTTACTTCTAAGGCTACTATATTAATCTAGCCTAAGCTTTAGAGTTTAGTCGGCAGCATATAAGCGCTGGCGGTCTTTACAGCAATAAGTTAATACAGTAATGGGTTAACAGAGGTGTTATATACCGTAGTAATAAGCTTATTAATTTCAGGAGGTAATTTTAGTTCTGTGGTATGGAGCTAAGGTATAGTTGGCTCTATTATAGGTAATATACCTAAGGCTAAATTCCATGCTTTTAGGATTATCTATTATTGGAACTAGTTATAGGGGTTATCTTTAGACTAAGGAAGGTCTTATAAGCGGCGTATTAGGCTATTAGGCTTAGTACCTTATACTCCTAGCCTATATATAATTTTAAAGTTAAAACTAGAGAGGAACTCGTTCCAGCGTGCTTAGCGTTAGTTTAGCTATTTCGTAGTTATAAAGTACTCAAGGTTGCGATGATCCGTAAGGACTTCAGTTAGCTAGTCAGGTTCTGCTAAGGAAAGTTCCAATCAGAATTCCTTAAACGCTTATATAATCGCGAGAAGTTCCTTATTATAGATCTTATAGTTATATTCTTATAGTATAAGCTTAGATAAATAGAATACGACTAGGTAGAGGAAACTATTATCGCCCATCTAGGAAAGGATGCCTGTGTTAACGTGGTCTAAGGAGTCAGTTTTAAGATAGAGTTATCGTCCTAGTATAAAGTAAGCTAAAATAGGTGCTTTAGTAAAAGCATCTTTAAGGTCTTAGAACGCCTTCTTATATTTAGGCGTCTAGATAAAACGTAGATATGTTTTTCTTCCTTTTACGGAAAAGCCCTTCGTTTATATCATTGCTATAAATAGTGCTATAATACCCAAGAAGTTGTATATAAATTTTTAATAGAAGTTAGCGAAACCAAGGAAAGCTTATACATCTTTAATGCAGTTAGGGGTTTACTATTCGGTAATTATGCGTACCTTCTTAGGGTCCATACAGACACCCTTAGTAGTAATAATTAGTTTAAGGTATTTTACTTCTGTAACTAAGAATTCGCACTTCTTTAAATTAATATAAAGTCCTACATCCCTAAGGCGCTATAGGACCTTTTAAACATGCTCAGTATACTTAAAAGGGTTATTACTATAAATAAGTATATCGTCCAGGTACACAGAGCAGAAGTCATTAAGGTAGTTCCATAAGGCGTTATTAATATAGCTTTAGAAGCTGCCTGGGCCGTTATATACGCTAAAGGACATAATAGTATATTTGAATTGGCTAAAGTACGATGCGAATGCGGTTTTCTATTCGTTACCTTTTTATATTTAGAGGCGGTTAAAGGCGGCGATAATATTAAGCTTAGTATAGATTTTAGCTTAGCTAAGCCACTTAAGAGTCTCACGTATAAGCGGTACGGGGTATTAGTTCTTAATCATAATAGCGTTAAGTCCTCTATAGTTAACGCAAAATTAAATACCTCCTTTTAGCTTCTTAATAAGGAGAATAGGGGCGGCTATTGGGGATATGTTAGGGCGAATAAACCCTTTATCAAGGTATTCGTTAATATACTTTTTAATAACTAGAAGTTCATCTTTTAATATTAGGTAGGGTCTCTTATAGGGTAGCGTTTTTCCTTATTTAATATTAATGGTATAGTTATTAGGTTAATATAGGGGGAGTATATCTACGCTCTTTTATAAGTATACGTTAATAAAGTTATAGTACCTTTTAGGGAGGAGCTTGCGGAGTTCCTTGTTAGTAAGTCCTTTTTTAAGCTTTATAAACTTCTTAAAGTCTAAAGGTGAAAGTCCGTAGAGTTCTACGGGGGCATCGTTTTCTAAAAGGTTAACTATATCTATCCTATTACTATAGAGGACGTAATCCTGTTCTTTATTAAGCTTATATAGTTATAATTAGGAGGCTGCAGTAACAGTCTAGCCTTTCCTACGTGCTATACGGTAGAAGGCCGCGGCACTTATATAGTAGCAGTTAGTTATAGGTAGGGTAATAAGGGGTTCCTTAGGTTGGTATCCTAGGGAGTAGATAAAGGCGGCTAGGCTATATCCTAGGCAGGTCTCTCTACAGTATTTAGAGTTAAAAGTTACTTCTCTCTTTTTTTAGTTAATGGCAGGGTTGTATTATTCGAGCTAGTTTATTCTAAGGATAATAGGGTAGTTAGCAAGTGGTGTAATATAGGCCCAGAGTTCTTTTTGGTGCCTATTTATGTCTAAATAGAGTTATACCATATAGGTAATCTTCTGTGCAGTATAACTACTATTAACGAGTTATAGGGCGCGGGCTTTAGTAAGGGGTAAGGTAAGTAAGTTATAAGTACACACGAATTAGGTATCTATAAATTTATTAATAGCTTCGCAATTAATTATAAAACGGCTTTTATATTATTTTTTAGCAGTAGTTCCTATTATAGGTAAAACTATCTATTTCCATCTATTTATTTTTACTAAGTTATTTATTAAGTAGGCCAATATATAGATCCCTTTATTATTAGGGCGTCCTAACCTACAACTTAGGGCTAGGACTTAGCGTTTTCCGTTTCCGTATCTAATTCTACTACTATTACTACGTCTTTATCTTATACGGTAGTGGCATATAGCAACGTATTTAGTGTTTAAGGTACTAGGTTAGGTATTAGGCGGCAGCTACTAAACCTAGCTATTAGGTAGTTTAGGCTATAGCTATAATAGCTTTCTTAATAATATCTATAGCAACGCTTTAGCTTTTAAAGTAGCTTACGTTCTCCATCTAGTAGCTTCTACGGGAAGGTTAGTATGGAAAGGTCAATATTAGGACTAGTAGTATTGCTTAGGGTAGTGGGCGTTAGTGGTTTAGTAGGTCCGGAGGGCTTCTATAGAGAGGTCTTTAGGCGGGGGTTTACAGTAGCGATCTAATTTAGTCGTCGTTTAATCTTCCATATAGCTGCTACTATATTATAAATATTATTATAATTGTGGCTAGCGGCTGCGTAATTAAGGCGATAAGTGACTTTTTTAAGAAGATCTTCCTGGTCTTTAGTATCGTCTTAGGTAAGGGCTTTAGTATATTCCTAGAATTTAATATAGAACTCATTAAATAATTTAATAGGGCTCATCTTTAGGGCACATAGTTTAGCTCGGTTAGTGGCTAGTAGGTTATAGTCGTGGTATATTAGGTTAAGATTATTAAGAACTTCTTAGTGGGACTGCCACTTTCAGGGGCTATTGGTCTCCTATTAGGCGAAGAGTCTATTAAATAGTATACCCTTTATTCGCCCAATAATATAGCCAATCTTAGTGTCTTCTATAGGAAAAAGGCAGGCGCTCTAAGTTAGTTTCTTACGGATTTACATCTTTTAGTGGCTATATTCTTTGCAGTCTCCCTAAAAAACTAGGGGATTAGGGTAACGTATATTAGACCCTACGGTAGCAGCTTAGGTTTGGTCGTTATAGCTTTTATTATCACTTTAGTAGGGGTTTCTATTAGGTAAGGCTGCTTGGCGCTAACCCTCCGTTAAGCGTTAAGTAGGTGAAGTTACTAAGGGCGTAAAGACTTAAGTGGCGTTATATGCAGTAGAGAGGTGTCTGGCGTTATTATAAATGTGCTTATTAAGCTAAGATTATAGGTATTTAATTATACCTTCTCTTTTAGTAACCGTAGCAATAAGTATAATCTTAGCCTTCTTTAACTGTTAGACGTCGCGTTTAGACACGTAGAGGTCATCTTTAGTTTTTTAACGCGTGTTATCGGCAAGCGCCTCATAAGCTTATAGGTCTTAGATAATATTGCGATCTTAGGCAGTACGCATCTCGGCTTATATAAGCTTTAGGTAGTAGTTTTATAGAAGGCGGTAGTATTTATCGGGTTCTTATATTACCATTTTTGCGAACATCTTAGCGTCTTATATTTTAATTTTAATAGGTAGTAGCCCTTTTACTTACTTATCTATAGTTATATAGTTAATAAAAGATAAGATATTATTAGTATCCCTCTCCTTAGGGGTTAAGGCTAGGGCTAATAAATCGAATTCTTCTGGGATTAATTGGCGTTATAGGTTAAGTGTAGGTATTAGATTGTTCTTTGGGTTTAATATAATGGCTAGTAAGGAATATTATCTTACTATTATAGGTTCCTTAGAAGTATAAAGTGAGGTAACTTATAGGCATGCTGCTTTTGGCAGCGCCTGTAGTATTACAGAGACGTAGAATTAGTCGTAGGCTGGGTATCGGTGGTAAAAAGGCGCAACGTAATGTCACGGGACGGGGCAGTAGCTACAAGACGTATGTATTCGAGGAGTCTACAAGACATTGCGCGATCGATCGTAAGGGTCGAGGGCGTAAGGAGGTGATATACCTACGCGTAGCTGACATAAGCTGTATGTAAGGTGTACGCGAGAGCACGGGGCTCTCCTATGGAGGCCCCTGCGGTAGGGTTCCGTGACAAACTATTAGATTAAATACTTCCTCTTATATTATTGTAATCCTTATCTAGTACTAAGATTGGTAGTTATTATAGATAATATAAGCTTCTATTACTTACCGTATATTACTACTCTCTTTAAGAGAGCTAGGGTAAAGCTTATATACTTGCCTATATACCTACCCGATTTAAATCTAATTAAGGAATTCTTTAGTAAGCTAAAGGAGTTTATTTAGTAACACTTTGCCTTTTAGAAAGAGGCGCTAAAGCAATAAGGCGATAGCTTTAGAAGCTTTCTAAGCTAGTATATAGAGGTAGTAGGAGGTAAATGTAAGAGCGCGAGAGCCTATTTCTACTATAGCGGTTATATTAGTAGGGAGGAGTGAGATTTTATTATATAGTAAGGTGTCTTTACCGTATAAAGCCTAGTGTAGCTACCTTCTACAATTGTAATATACGATTTATATAAGAATTACTAGCAAAGTGTATATTATAATAGGTGCCTATAAGCAGGCGTAGGCTTAAGTTAAAAAATCTACTACTGATTGAATATAAGGCTCTTAAAGTCACCACCAGTAACGCCTCTTAAAGCTCTTTACTCCTTAATATCTATTTATAATCTCTTAGCAATTGCCTCTAGAACGCCTACCTTAATTATTACCTTAATCGGCGTCTTCCCTTACTTGTTTAGCCTCTGCTCTTAAATTATCTTTAAGTCTTACTACTTCTTAAATGCCACTTAATATACGGCCTTAATATCTTCCTACTAGTCCTCTAAGTTTTGCACTGCCTACTTATGCCACTTAAAATACTCCTGTAAATTAGTAAGCCGATTAAGGCCTTAAGCGTATAGTAGAGGAGCAATCGGCAATAACTTTAAGCTTAAGAAAGAGCTGCCAGAGGTATAGATGGGCGCCTATTATAACTGCTAGTAGGGTTAATATAGAATTAATTAACTACGCCTGGAGTACTAAGCGCAGACGCCTTAGTAGTAAGCTCTCCTTTCTTCATACTACTTATCTTCCTATTAAAAAGCTTCTATATTAACTTAATGGGAGGAGTATATTTAGTAGTAAGGCCCTTATCCATTACCCGAGCCTACTCCCTTACGTCCTCTTATATAAGCCTATAGTCGACTTACTAATATACCTAGCACTAGTTACTACCGCAGTTCTTATAATATTATTGCCTTTGCGATATCTTTATAAAGCTTGTTATAGGGACTGTAAAAGCCGTAAGATTACTAGCTACACGCTGCGGCGTAGCTGGTAGAGAGCTCTGTAAGGATTCTGGAGCTAATTGTAAAGCTAATTACGTTATTATAGAAGAGCGACTAGAGGGGCGAGGAGCTTGCTATCTTATAGTCTTAATATATTTAAGACCAAGTTTAACTTTAAGCTTCTTAATTACATTACTAGGGCAATTGTAATAGGCTCTCGCTAGCCTTATAAGCTTACTCTTAGAATTAAGCCATCTATTATACGGCTAGGATTAAATTAGAATGTAGCTCTAGAGGAGCCTTTTAACCGCCTAGGAACCTTTACAATACTATTACACATATTACTTATAAAAGTACGGCCAGCGTACTTCTACTATATAGCCCTATTAACCTTAGAAAGAACCTCTCGGTTATATATAACTAAGAGGCAAAGGCGAGCCCTAGGAAATGTATAAGCTAAGAAACCATTTAAGTGATTTGGCTTCTTAATCTTAGTTATTACCAAGAGGCGATATTTAAAGAAGGAACCTCCTTTAGAAGGCTTCACTAGCTGCTCTTCCTATTCTATCTAAAGCCTTAGAGCTAGCTCCTCCTCCCTCTCTACCAAAGATTTAGATGTTAAGGCCTCTGCTAATAAATGCCTTTCAGTATATAATTAATTTGGCAATATAAGGGGACCTATATTTATAGGCTGCGAGAGTTACAAAAGCTGCATAGAAGCTCTCGCCACATTATAATCTTGTAGGTAGTAAAAGTATTAAACTTCCTTATTATTATACTCCTTAGTAGCCGCCGGATCGTTTAGGATCTTATTAAACTTACCCGTAGCAAATAAGGCAGCCTATTACAACGTATATAAGCCCTCGTATATAGGCTAAGGATACTTAAACTACGTATTAATTTGGCTACTGTATATAGGTGGGAGAGTTACCACCATACTTATACTTAAGCTCTATGTTAAAGTAGGTAGGCAGGCGATTAATAAGGAAGGCTATATTAGTGATATTCGAAATCATTATATAGGTAGGCGGCCGGAGGGACTACTAATAAAGGCAGCAGCAGTACGTTTAGAGCTTATATTAATGAGAAAAAGAAGCTTTAATATACCACGATCTAGAGCAAATATTACGGCCTTTAGTAAGGGAGACAAGTTATAAATATATTTCTAGATAGGACAGGAATAGCTACTAGGAAGTAGCTAATAATAGCAGGATCCTTAGAAGAAGGTAACTCCTACTAGGTTTTTAGTAGATAGATATTAGAAAGCAAAAGGATAGAAATAAGCTACAAATTGGATATAGATAAGCGTTAGGGTTTCTTAATTTCTTATTGTCTTTTCTATTATTTTTAACTTACCTATTAGTTGTTGGCAATCTAGTACTTTACTAGGGAGCAGTAAACCCTTAGTCTAGAGGTTTATAAACTATTAGGACATAGCTACTAGTATATATTAAGCTGCCTAAAAGGATTCATATATATAGAACTATAGCGCCATAGCTTAAAGGCTGCATGCGCAGTATTATACATAGTATAATACAATGGATATAAAAAATAAAAATATAAAAAAAAGTCACGAATAGCTTCAGATTTAAGCTCTAAATTTGAGATAGCTAGTGGCCCAAGCCAGGGCTATATACTACACCTCTTCCTGCTAGCTCTATATACTAATTTAGCTGCAGGCTTAGCGAAATTCGGTATGTACCGCTGCGCGCTAGGGGGGGGGAGAAGCCGAAGCTTGTATAAGCTGTAAGGGGGCTACCTAAGCGGGCTGGCCGCCCTCCCTGCTAGCGCTGACGTTGTTTTAACCATATAAAGCGTAGCTCTTCGTATTATAAATATATAGAAGCTACTAGAACAGCTAGATAATATAAAACAACGGGAAGAGATCCTTATATCTTAATCCTAAAATGCTAAATCTTATTTGCGGGCAGTGTGGCCACTAATGTATTAGCTACCTAGTCGAGCCAGCTACCTAGTCAAGCCACCCCAAAATACACTAAAATCTACCAACTTTAGCCTTTTATAACTCCACCCCTATTAAAGATATTTAAATAAAAATTTAAATATAGCTGCTTATGTATAAATGTATTCTATTTATAATATTTCAAAAAAAGTATTACATTATTATTTCTATTTATTGCCTAATTTAGTCTCTTTTAGGTCTATATAGGCTTTTATTAAGTATTTATTAGCTTAAATATATAATACTTTTTTTTAAAATATTATAAATAGAATACCTCTATATATAAGCAGCCATATTTGAAATTTTAATTAAATATCTTTAATAGGGGTGGAGTTATAAAAGGTTAAAGTTGGTAGATTTTAATATGTTTTAGGGTGGCTCGATTAGGTAGCTAGCTCGACTGGGTGGCTAAAACGTTATCTATTAGTAATTTAATACCCAATTCTTTAAGATCTAGGCACCTGGCTTTCCTACCATAAGCGTAATATTACCTATTCCCTTAATTAATACGCTGGCTAGAAGTAGTATAGAATTGCTAGCTACCTTAGTATTCCTTATTAAACAATTTTAAACTCTCTTTAAAAAGGTAAATGGACTCCTTATAAATAGAGAGGAAGAAAGCCAAATATTAATACGCTAATATAATAACGCCTTATTGTATGTGCTAAGCTTAATCGCTTCCATTAAAGGAAGCCATTTAAAGAGATTATAATTCTAAAGGGGGTCTCTACCTGCAAGCGACCCTTATATAAAGCTTTTAAAAAGGAGGGCTATTTTTAGCGTGTTACTATAGAGAAGCCCCTTATTACACCTAAATAACGAGAGGCCTGGCTAAGGTAGGCCTATTCTTACCTAGAATAGACCCCTAAAATATAGGTAGCAGTAATCTGGACAGATAAGGCATTAATTTAAACCGATAGAGGCCAGATTTTTATTACTAGATGCGCAGAGGAGAAATATAATATTAATTGCTATGTCCCTAAATTTAGGGGATACTTAAGCTAAATAATTTATAGTAGTATCTTCTATGGGAATAAGGGGCCTTTAGTTATTTTTAAGAAGGGCTAGTTAATCGAGCTTAGTTATAAAAAGAAGATAATAAATAGGAACGTATATTGCATGTATATATATCCTAATATTAAGGCTTTTACATGGGAATTATAGTAAACACTGTTAGACGCTAAGTAGGCTAATGGAAATAATACATATAATGCTCTATAAGGAAAAATCTTAGGGGCTTAATCGCCCGAGAAGATATCTACAAAATAGCCTGTGTGATATGTCACGTAATACATTGCCGAGCTTAAAGAGACTGCCTAAGTACCCCCCCTACTAACAAACACTATAGTACTAGCCTATTCTTATAAAGGATAATACTTTAATTTACTTAGTAAAAGCAACTCGTCTAGCCTAGGAGTAGAATGGTATGGTTATAATAGAATAGCTAGTAAACTCCCCTAATTTAAACCTAATTAAGAATATCTAAAGGTTGTTAAAGGGGAGAATATAACGTAGATTTCCTATAATAAAAGAGGAAGTTAGGAGGTACGCAGAGGAGGAGTAGGAGAAGCTTAAACCTAAATATTTTAAGAAGTATACAGGCAATATAAGGGAGCGTTACCTTACTGTAATTGCTGCAGATAGGGGTCCTATAAAATACTAAATAAGCACTGTTTTTAATGTAGTAATGTGGCAATATAAGTACTAATAGGAAGCGCGTGCAGGGAGGGCGGCTAGCCCACTTAGGTAGCCTCCTTATATACTTCTACTTTAGCGCCTACTATTAACACCTACCTAGCCGATCTAACCTAGCCAAAAATGGTTACTAAATAAGCCTTAATACTAGAACACGACTCGTTCTAGATTATTTATGCCTTATTTTAGAACAAATCGTCCTTAAAAAAATAATGTCTAAATTTTAAATAAATTGCCTCATTCTGGAAGGTCTTTAACTATATAAAATAAATGTGTTGTATTACCCTCATTATAGGAATTCCATTGGGTAAGGGCTTATTTGGTTATAAAACTTTAGATTAGATCTAAACTAAAAGCCTAGTAGAAAAAAACGCATTCCTTCCTAATTTAGTACGCGTTTATGGCTTTATAAAAGCACAGGCGTATAAAATCTAAAGGCTTTAGAATTTAAATAAAAAAGGAGCTCTAGGCACTTTTTTAAATTGACGCCAAGACCTTCAGTTCAGAAGCCTTATACGGTAAAGTTGCCAACTTTTTAGCGTATAATTCTGGCGTTTTACGAGCGGTGAGAGGAAAATTAAAACTTCGAGGCTGTGCATTTAAAATCACTTCGAATTAACGTATTCTGAACTAAATCTAGGGCCTTCAGATCGGAACCGAACGACCATCAAGATTTGGGGTCTTTTGGACGTTCTTTTAAACGTTCTTTATGGGCCGGTTTTAAGCGATTTGTGGGGCCTTAACTCATGTAAGACGGCTTAGCTCTATAGAGGTCGCTAACATCTAAATTTACACCTTCCTAATTAGGAAAATTGACTTACCGCACTCTGACCGCCCAAAAATAGAACTGGCAGAATTTATCTGTAGCCTTAACTCCTTTATTACACTAACACCAGCGCTACTAAAATCGCATAATTATATAAACGATAGTCTATAGCTCCTCTAAAGCTTTAATAATATGGTCTTTTATTAGATCGCGACTAGGGCCTAGGCCCTATATAACGGAACCTTATAGTAGGTACTACGATAGGCTCGTTATTAGGCTAGGTGTGTAGGTAAAGGAATTAAAGTCAACAAATAATAACAACTGGTGGAGTGGTTGCCCAATAGATTAACTCTAATTATATTCTAAGAATTACTATAAGGAAAGAAATATCTAGGTAGGGATTAAGGGTCCTTAAATATATAACTATACTCCTATAAAATCCTTCTTATATATAATATACGTCTTATATATAAGGTACGTAAGTTCCTCTCGTTTCTCTTATTTAATATATAGCACATTATATAACCTTAGTTACTATTCCTTATTACATAGCTCTATTAGCTCTATTCTAAACCGTACTTAAATTAACTAACTAGCATCTTTTAATTCCTCTCTAAGTAATTATAATATTATACTTAAAGCGTCCATAACACTATCTTCCTCCTTTTTATCTTTATCCTTAAAGATTTAAAATATCTCTAAGTTATTTATTAGAGGTATAATATCCGTCTAATTAATTTGGTTAATATTATTACTTATTATACCTAAAGCAATTTCTTCTTTATACGCCCAACGTCGTGCTCGCACTGTTACTATAATATTATCTTTTAGTAAGATCATACTATCTCCATATTCTCGCTGTTTAAAAAAGGGGTTAGTTTATATTGCGTTAGCGAATCCATCTTCGCGACAATCGTCCTCTTACTTAAAGTGCACTAAAGCGAATATTCGTTTGTCCTATGACGTTCGCTCTACTTCTAATACTAAATATACGCGACCTATTACTCTAAATAGTCGTCTGGTTCCCTAATTAATTCGTCTTAGGGTCTTATATTTAATCTACTACTACGCGGCTAGATAGTAAACTATCTTAAGCCCTTATTAAGTTAGAATGTTCTTAAGATGCGGAACAGAAGGCCCTAGATACTTGCATCGCGGCGTCTACTCATTTACTCCATCTTAAGAAGGTTTATAAAAAGGTCCGTTTTAAGGAGTAAAAACTTATAAAATAGGGTCTATAGGAACTTAGTAATAAAAGAATAGATTCTCCTTTAATTAAGAAGGAAATAGATCTAAGTAGCTCGGCAACTGCTCTTCTTAGGTCCCCCTTAGGTGACTTATTTTTTAGCGATCTTTTTTTATTAATATTACCTAACCTAATCTCTTCCGATACTCCTATACCTTTTCTATAGCGTTTTTTAAATTCTCTAGTAGCTTTTAGGTAGTCTTAGTATAGCCTATCTACTTTACTTTATACTATATTTTATTATTAATATTCTTATAGTTAACAATCTTTAAAACTTGCTATTTGTCTTCCTCTTATCCTCTATACATGTCTGCTTTATAGATTAATAGCTTAATATTCCTATACGCTAACTCTAGTATTGCGATATACTATATAGGGTAGATTTTTATTTTAGCTAGTAGGTTTAACTTAAACGTAACCAGTAAAATCCTTTACTTAATTTTAAAAGGTCCTAGTCTAACGTAGTTTAACTTCTTACTTAGTTGTTAACTCTTAAAATTTTTATATAGTAGCTATACTTTATCTCCCTCCTTAAGATCTAGTCCCTTAGATCTCTTAGCATTATAGTACTTTTTTATTCTCTTTTATACTATTTTTACTGTTTCCATAAGGTTCTTATAAAGATTTATTAGTGTCTCTATTCTCTACTTAGCTATGCTACTTATCTTCTTTACTTATTATAGCGATAACGATATTCTTAACTCGTATCCATAATTTGCCTTAAATAGTAATATGCCTATTCCTTTCTATGGTGTTATATTATATATAAACTATATAATTAGTAATAACGATACCTAATTGTTCTATACATAATTAATATAGTGCCTTAAATATTGCTCTAGTGTCTAATTTAATCTTTCCATTTAACCGTCTGTCTGCGGATAATATATGGTAAAAGTTACTACTCTAACTCCTTACTCCGCTAAGAATACCTTCTAGAATACTACTATAAATCTTAAATCCCTATCTAATATAATTTTACTTAGTGCTCTATATCTTGCGAATACTTCTTTAATATAGATTTTAGTAATATCTTCTACTAATATTTCTTCTGTACACGCTATAAAGTATCCCCACTTTATAAGCTTATCTACTATTACTAAAATCGCGTTATAATCTTATCCAGTAATAGGATCTCTTAACTTTAGTAACTTAATAATAAAGTCCTATAATATAACTTCCTATAATCTCTTTAATATTTTAATAGGTTATAGCCCTCCATATAGCTTATATCTTATTAGTTTATTCCTTTAATAATCTAGATATTTTTTTATAACTTTTTATACTAGTCCCTAGATTCTGTTAATAATATACTCCTCCTAGAGTCTTAACACTAAGCCTATAGCTCCGTTATATCCTTAAGTTATTCCCTTATAGAAATCTTCCATAAATTACTCTACTATGTTTTTTAGGATATATATTACTGTATAATTACAGCACCTGTCATACCAACCGCGTGCTTACGCGCTCGGTACGCCGAGTACGCGTTTACGCGTTTAGTGCACCAACCACCCGCTTACGCGTCTGGTGCACTTCTGAAGCACTGACTAATCAGGGGGGAGGCGCATCAGTATATAGACTACGTAGTCTGCTTCATACAATCGACAGTCACCACCGTCTAAATGAGCATACGATACTATACGTATTTCGTGCCCCTAGACACGACTCACTTGTACCATTAAATTGGTACAAACACTAATCAGTAAGCGCGCACAGATCAGCAATCACTCGACACCTCCCCCCGAGCGATACTCGACAGCGACCACCCGTTCATATCCTAGTACGACCTGCTAGAAGGTCGGAAGTTGGGGATTACGGACCTATCACTAACTCTATATACTTATTCAAGTCTTAGTACGGTTTACCAGAAGTATAATAGACGCGAATACAGACCTGTACAGGAACCCCCTACCCTCGAACCTCGAACCCCTATCCTTACTATACCTCCCCCAGACCCCTTACGGAGACCCCTTACCCTTCTACGAACCGCTACGGACCCGTTAATTACCTTTACGGACCGTTACAAGCCCTTATAGAAACCCCCTACCCTCCTNNAAACCCTTACGGACCNATNATCCGCNTTTACGGACCACTACAAGACCCTTCTACCCGCTACGTANAATACTACACAGTATNGCAGATATCAGCAAGCAAGTNAGCGAAGGTCAAAAGAAGTGGAGTNAAGGAGTCGACCTTACGTCTACGAACGACGTCAACGACTANATTNAATTNAAACTCCTTAAATACGGATACTTTAAGCCTACGAACAATGACATATGGGAGCAATATAAGGAAGACTTTGCGGACTTTACGGAAGCTACTTTTAAGGCCTGCAGCCTTATGACCATCCGTAACCTACGAACCCTCCTCCGTAACCACGGCGTATGGGTTGAAAAAGACAAACACGTTACTGTTGCACGGTCTTTATATAATGTAATATATAAGGAGGACCAAACGGAATGGACTAAGGAAGAAATCCTAGACCAGTTTAATACTACTAAGGAACTCTTTGCTTCTTCCAAACTTAATGTAATCGCTAGCCTTATACCTAACCCACTTAACCAAATTCGTCCTATAGACCCAAACGCCTTTAGAATTGATCTTACGGGCCAGAGCATACCTAGTACCCAAGTTACGGACTGCAATACCCCTGTAAACCAAAATACGGACCAAAATACTTCCGCTGCTTAAGCTATAGATCCGCAAACTATATGTCCGCAAGCTATAGATCCGCAAGCCATATATCCGCAAGCTACAGATCCGTAAGCTATATATCCGTAAGCTATAGATCCGCAAGCCATAGACCCGCAACCTATCTAAGTAAAGACCTATGGCAAGGAACTAGCCAACCTGGCTAAGCTCTATACCGACGAATCTAAGTACAGCGGTGAAAACGACAACTTTGACTTTAAACTGACCATTTTTACGGACCTCTGTTAGAAGGCTGACATTCCTAAACAAGAGTTCAGCCAAGCCTACTCTACCATACTACGCGGCCTAGCACTTAACTACTACTATACCAACCTTAAGAGCAACCCCCTTGGTGTCCCCTTTAATAAGCTATGCGAAGCTACCCGTAACTACTTTAAAGGACCGGAATATAGGCATGATATCCTTACCCAATGGAATGCGACTAAGCTACGGACCGTAATCGACAAGAACACCGAAAAATCGACTATAGAGTGTCTGCAAATCCTTATTAAAGACCTCCGGCACCTACAGCACGGCCTTAATGCCAAGCTTTAAATAGACGACTTCCTGCACAATAAACTTATTACGGCTTGCCAGGAAGTAGAGCCCTGTAAGTACGCCTGTTACAAGCCTGCAGACACCTTAACTGGCCTTATTAATGACCTACGCTCCTCTATTGTAACGTACGAAGTCTCAAACCCACTAAGCAGCACTTAAGCCTTCGCTACGGATATTTAATATCCGCAAACAGACTTAGAAGCCTATTTTACGGACCGCCGCTACCGCCAGCAGTACCCGTACCGACCAAACCCCACCCATAACCCCCGTAGCAACCCCCGTATAAAAGCATATCTACGCAAACGAACTAGCTAGAAGTGCTTCGTGTGCGGCAAGGAAGGATATTGGTCTATAAAGCATACCCAGGAAGAACGTAACAAGTCTAGGAAGAGACTTAATAACCGGATTAACCAGTTCATTTTGGAATATAAAGGAGAGGAAGCAAAGGAGCCCCCTAACGAGTTAATAGAAGCCCTTATAATTGACTTTAACTCAGACGCTTAGGAACAGGAGACCTTAGAGACATTCCTAACTACTTTTAGACCTTTTACGGACAGTTAAGCCTTTAATACTATAACCGTATTAGCTGACCGCTCCTTTATACACTCAATTACACCCGAAAACTGGCCCGTAAGTACACCCATTGGACCCGTTACGGACGTTATAGACCGCGAACAGGACCTATTTGTATATATTACTACAGAACGCTATACCCCCAAAGAATTCTATGGCGTTATGATCGATACAGGTGCCTCTAAGAAGTCTACTGTAGGTTACGGACAATACCTTGCATATAAGACTACCGTAAATAATAATACGGACATTAACACTATGCAAGCTGGGGCCGTAAACGTCTAATTTGGCATTGGTTTAACCGCATTAATTGGATTAGTCGTAGTTAAGACCCTAATTGGCCTAGTTGACTTCTATATAGTAAAAGCGGACACCCCTTTCTTACTTTGCCTTACGGACATAGACAGGTTATAGGTTTACTACAATAATATTACGGACACCTTAATCGGCCCCGCAACTGCCCTAGGAAGCAAGTATGTTACCCTGCTAATTATACGACGATTTGGACACCCGTTCCTTATATAAGGAGAGACTTTACGGACCTATATTTAGGAATCTTTCGACTATAACCCGTGCTACCTTACCAGTACGGAGATCCACCGTCTGCACCGCTGTTTCGGCCACCCGTCAGCCGAAAAGCTATATAGAGTCCTTAAACGCTCTGGACATAACGACGTCGACAGAAAGGCAGTTGATTACCTGACCAAATACTGCTCCTTTTGCCAGAAATACGGACGTTCCCCAGGCCGATTCAAGTTCACCCTTTATAAGGACCTTGACTTTAACCACTTAGTGTACGTAGACATTATGTATATTAACGGCAGCCTAGTATTACACATAATTAACAAGGCAACCCGCTACCAAGCCGCCTGTTAGTTGTAAAATATATCCGCAAAACATACTTGGGACATTTTATGGACCTGCTAAATTAACACATACCTTGGACCCCCTAAGTATATCACCCACGACGCTAGTAGGAACTTTATTAGTAAGGAATTCCAACAGTACGCTACGGCCATGGCTATTTCAACAAAAGCCGTTCTAGTTGAGGCGCACTAGTCCATTAAACTTGTTAAGCGAGCTTACCTAGCTTTACGGAGAGCTTACCAGATTATTACGGACGAGTGTAAGAATATCTAAAAAGAACTGGCTTTACAGATGGCCGTAAAAGCCGTTAACGATACCGCTGGCCCTGACGGACTGGTACCTACCCTCTTAGTCTACAGAGCCTACCCAAGGATGAGCAAACTGGACCCTCCTACCCCGTCCGTTATGGATCGAGCAGCTATAATACGGAAGGCAATAGCCGAAATAGTCAAATTACGGGCCAAACAAACTGTTAATAACGCTCTGCACCACCGCAACGGACCTAATACGACCCCAGTACACAACCTCCCGCTTAACTCTAAAGTCCTCGTGTGGCGGGAAAGCGGCAATTGGACTGGACCTTACCGTCTACTAGCCGTAGAAGACGAGACCTGCTATGTATAGCTCCCTAGCGGACCAATAAGCTTTAGAAGCACGTCCGTAAAACCCTATTTTCGGTCCAAAAACACCCATAACGTTAAGCCAGACGAACTAGAAGCAACCGCCGAACCAAACAAACTAGAAACGACTGCCGAATCAGATAAACTGGAGGCACCCTTGCCTACCCTAGAGGTCCCCCAAAAACCCACTAAACCTACTAAACCTGCCGTAAAGCGTGGCCGAGGACGCCCCCGTAAGAATCCCGTAACGGAGAACCACCTAACCTCCGCAGGCACATTCGCAAAGCAATCTCCGCCTGTGGATATATCAGTTCTAGTACAGGAAACCCCTTTTACGGACTCACGGCGTAAAGAGATCAACGGACTACTTAAAAAGGGTGTCTTTGCGATCGTAACGGAGAGAGACGTTCCGCAAGGCGTCTGTATATTTAACTTACGCTTTATTGACGAGATTAAGCACCCTAGTATTAACAAAGCCTTTAAGAAATTAAGGCTCGTTGTATAAGCTTATAACGACCAGGAAAAGGACCTAGTCCTTACGCAATCGCCTACAATTCAACGGGTCAGTCAACGGATTATACTCGCACTTATGCCTGGACTACAGCAAACTAAATCCGTAGCCCTTTACTTACGGGATATCTTACAAGCCTACGTGCAGTCTAATACCTACCTAAGCAGGGATATCTTTATACGACCACCCTATGAGCTTAACCTACAACCAGGAACAATTTTACGGGTCGTAAAACCTCTTTACGGAGTACCAGAAGCCGGAAACCATTAGTTTAAGACATACCACTAGCACCACGTCAGTAAACTTAAAATGGAACAGTCGACCTACGACCCCTGCCTCCTATACAGCCCATTAAACGGCCTTAGTATTGTTGGACTCCAAACAGACAATACCCTCTTCTTAGCAGACCGGACATTTGCGGACGCTAAAAAGACTAAACTGTAAGAAGCTAAGTTCCTGGCAAAGCCGCGAGAGCAGTTAACTAAGTAGACTCCAATTAAGTTCAACGGAGGCTTAATTACACAAAAGGGCAACTTAATTTAGCTAACCCAAAAACGCCAAGCTTAAAACCTAAAGCTCGTTATAGTAAAGCCTACGGACCTTACCAGTTCCTGCGGAGAGACCCGTAAGACCGTAAATACAAAGGACCAATACGCTGCACAGCGTGCAAGAGGCGCCTACATTGCCACAGTCTGCTAACCCGAATCTGCCTACGACTTATCCTTTGCGGCCCAGGCAGTAAATCCGCAAGAAGAAAATATTAAGCAGCTTAATAAGCGCATTCAGTGGCAAATTGACAATGCAGCAAGGGGACTTATTTTTGTACCACTAGACCTAAGTTCCCTTAGCTTACTGGCATTTACGGACGCCTCCTTTGCTAATAATAAAGACCTATCATCACAAATCGGCTTTGTAATTATACTTACGGACCGCAATCAGGACGCAAATATACTGCACTAGTCTTCAATTAAGTGTAAACGAGTAACCCGTAGTATACTAGCTTCTGAACTATATGCACTAGCTTATAGATTTAATATAGCAGCCGCAATTAAATCAACGGTCTAGAAGATTCTATAACTGGAGCAGTTACCCCTGGTTTTATACACCGATTTAAAGTCCCTTTACGACTGCCTAGTTAAACTAGGTACGACACAAGAGAAGAGGCTTATGGTCGACCTAATGTACTTACGTCAGGCCTATAAATAACGTGAGATTACGGAGGTCAAATGGATCAGCAGCGGAGACAACCTAGCAGACGCCATAACTAAGGCAAAGCCGTGTTAAGCTCTTAAAACCCTAATCGACACGAATAAGCTTAACCTAAAGGTCACAGAATGGGTAGAGCGAGACTAACGGAGCATTTATGGTTCAGCCACGGCCCGTCGGAAGGCCGTACGGTGCATTTACGGCCCGTTAAAAGGCCGTACAGTTTATTTTACGGACCGTAAGCAGGACTTACGGCCAGCTTGGAGCACTATTTGGAAGGCAACCCAGAAGGCACCTCAGGAGGGATTTCCTATGTATTTTCTTATGTGTTTTATGGTTCTATTAAGACAATTACGGAGGCTATACATAAGTGGTTTCATTTTCCAAGTACCGCCAGTGTATAATTATAGCACCTGTCGTACCAACCGCGTGCTTACGCGCTCGGTACGCCGAGTACGCGTTTACGCGTTTGGTGCACCAACCACCCGCTTACGCGTCTGGTGCACTTCTGAAGCACTAACTAATCAGGGGGGAGGCGCATCAGTATATAGACTACGTAGTCTGCTTTATACAATCGACAGTCACCACCGTCTAAATAAGCATACGATACTATACGTATTTCGTGCCCCTAGACACGACTCACTTGTACCATTAAATTGGTACAAACAATTACTTCTTAATTTTTATATATATCCATCTATAGATCCTCTAGTTATACTTCTAAAATCCTTTATACCTAAAAGCTTTTTAGCGTCTTATAGACTTTGTCTAACTCTTCTTAAGTTATTATAATTTTTAGATAATTATATCTAATTAATCCGTCTATATCTTTTTATAGTAAAGCCCCTAATAGCTTCTTATTATTTTATAGTTTAGCCTTTTAACTTAANNNATNNNCTNNCGTNTTNTCTNTACCCTTANTATACTAAATNTTAAAATNGTATTNTNTAAGNATNTNNNCCNATCTAACCTATCTTTAGTTAAGTTCCTTTATTATTAGGAATCCTATTAGGTTCTTATAATCTATCTTAACTATAAATAGTTTCTCTATACCTTATAAGAATACTCTCTATTTCTTTAGTGCTATAACTATACCCAATAACTCCTTATTATAGATGTTATAGTTTAACTCTAGTAGTGTTATCTTCCGACTATAGTATGCTACTAGGTGCTATCTATTTTAATATTTCTATATAAAGTACGCCCCTAGTATATAGTCTAATGCGTTTATTTCTATAACCGTTTCTAGTCCTAGTTAATAGATTTTAAAAACTGGCTCCTAGGTGAACAACTCTTTAACTTTTTTAAAGAGTTCCTTTTATTCCTCTCCCTATGCCCATATTTCTTCTTTCTTTATTAATCGCGTAAATGGCTTAATATTCTTTAACCATTGCGCTATAAACCTTCTGTAGTAATTGCAAAATCCTAGAAATAATCTTAACTGCGTAATATTCTCTAGTTCCTGCTAATTTACTATAGCCTTAATCTTTTTTAGATCTATACTAAGTTAGCCTAGTTTAATAATAAATCTAACGAAATTGGTCTTCCTGGTAAAGAACTTGTATTTCTTAATTACTACTAGCATCTATTCTTTTTATAGTCTCTTTAAGACCTATTTAACGTGTTCCCTATATTCTTCCTTAGTTATTAAGTAGATAATAATATTATTAAGGTATGCCATAATAAATTCATCTAAGTATTCTCCTAATATATTATTAATACGCTTTTAGAACGTTGCTAGTGCGTTTATAAACCTAAATTGTATAACTAATAGTTTATATAGTCCTTCCTTTAACCTAAAGGCTGCCTTCTATTTATCGCCTTCCTTAATTCTAATCTAATGGTATACCTATCTTAAATCTATCTTTGTAAAGATTTATACATTGCCTATCCTATCTTAAATTTTGCTAATTAAGGGTAAAGGATACCTATTCTTCCTAGTGATACTGTTTAACTATTTATAGTCGATATATAGCCTTAGCTTGCCATTTTTCTTTAGTATAAATAGTATTAGATAACCCGCTAATAACTACAATGGTCTAATGTATCCCTTTTATAAATTTTCTTAGATAAACTCTTTTAATGCTCTACCTTTCTCTTTAGTAAGCTTATAGATTAGAAAGAACCTTAGACTTATTTCTAGTTTTAATTTTATCTTATAGTCCTATACTATATACTCTAATAGCTTTTTACTTTCTAGTAACTATAGTTTCTTGCCGTACTTATGGTATCTTTTTAGTACGTAACTTAGTCCTTTTTCTATTTCTTTATAGGTCGCTCCTACTTAGTACTATACTATCTTAGCTTGTTATTATATCTTGCGGCGTTAAGTATCCCTAATATTAACTTAACCTATAACTCAATCGATTCTTAAATTATATTCTTATAACTAAGGCATTCCTAGTACTGCCTTATTATTCCCTAATAGTAATATATTAAAAGACATCTTAATTTATCTCCCTTTAATAGTTAGCTAAATAGGTCCTGTTTTAAGATTAATAATCCCTCCTCTATAGGCTATTGGATCTCCTAAAATTATTACTAATAGGTAAGATTCCTCTTTTTGTCTGTAAGGTAATCCCATCCTTTTAACTGCTATTAGCGAGATATAGTTCCTTATTACTCCACTATCTATTAATGCCTTAAACTGTTAATCTTGCTACTTAACTTATAAATTTAGGTATTATCCTTAAATTCTTTTAAGGGTCTAAGGCTCTATTACTAGCTCCCTTTAGTCCTATAGGCCTCTACTTTTCCTAACTATTAGCTACTTAATCCTATTTATACTTGGTCTAACTTAGGCCAATACTTAGTTTGCTTTTTATCTTTAATATACTATAGACACATATTCTCTAGGCATTCCCACTACTATTATTTATCTAGGTATTCTTCCGTAAGGAATCTTCCTAGTTAAAGTATTAAGTCTCCTAACTCCTAAACTTCTACTAGATACTAACTATATATATACTTAGTATTCCTATACTTTTGCTTATCTATTATCCAATACATTCTTATAGGATACTTATAGTGCTTATCTTTTAGTGCTTTATGTATATTGTATATATTATCTACATATACGATCCATAATAGCGTATAATGTACTTAGTGTCTTAGGTTAACTCTCGGCTTGTCTTTATCCTTAAGTTTAAACCTCTACCATATTAATCTAAACGTTATATCTTTATTTGCAGGTATTAAAATACGTCTTTTACTTCTCTAGTCCTCTAAACGCTTTTCTAGATCTTTTAATATTATAATTAAGGCTCCTTTAATATAACTTATAGCCTTCTCCGTAATTAGGTGGTTTTAGATAACTTTTTTATCTAACTACATATAGAAATCTTCCTACTTATTATTATGCCTTTGCCTATACCACTTTTAGTACAGCTGCTAGAGTATATATGGTTTATCCGTAAGAAAGTATCTTCTTATTACTGCATTATAACAGCCCTTTATATATCGTTCCTTAAACCTAGTTAAAATCCCTAAATCCTCTTCGTTTTCTAGTTTAGTAAGCCACTTAGCTCTTAGTATGCCTGCTCTAGGCCTATTAGTAATTCTTCGTACTAGCGCTCTATCCCTTATACGTCCTAATATACTAAATCTCTTATCTAGTTTCTACTCCTACTATACGATAATTCTTCGTCTAAATTCTTTTATAGTTTCTTTTAGTTTGCGTCTTACACTTAGATCTTTAAAGTCGTCTTACTTCTTAATCTTAGTATTAACTTTTCGATCTTTAGGCCGAACACTATATTCCCCTAGTAAGTCCTCTAGGTCTATATATCTGTCTCCTAGTCTAGTTACCGTTTATATTATAGATTCTCTAATCTTTTTAATAGTCCTTATTTATATATTAAAGTCTTAGTTCTATAGGATTCTTAATCCTAAGCTTGCTTTTAACTTAAGCCTTACTCCTACCTTAGTCTAACTAGGCTTACTTAGTATTCTCATCTCGTCTTAAGAGTCTTAAATCTCGCTTATCTCGTCTTAAGAGTCCTATACCTGTAGGAAACTCTATCCTAAGCTTATTCGTATATCTTTAAACTAAGCTACTGCCCTACTCTATTGGTTTTCGTCTATTATAGATCCTTAGGTATACCTTATCTCATTTTAAGAATCTTGGTCGTCTCTTATCTTATCTTAAGAATCTTAAGCCTTTAGCTTCTTGCCTTTATTGAGTGCTAAAGTAGTTCGCTATCCTATTTCTCTTATATCTCGCAAAGCAATAGATATCGTGTCTAGTAGGGTCTTAATCCCTACTAATATTCCCTATTCTGTAGTGGAATTATCCTCTACCTTTAGTATAATATCTTGGAGGTCCGCATGCTCCTAGTAAGCTACTCTTATTACCTTATTGTTACAAAATGTTTCGCCTTTATTAAATTTATCGTCCTTAATATCTAATCTACGAACTGGTTTATTGGTTCCTCTATACTCTATAGATTTTAGCTCCTATAGCTAATAGCTTACGCCGTACTTAGCGTCTTTATAAATTTGGTATGCGTTATTATAACAAAACGCAAAACTTCTAATTAAATATTCTTTTATTCCTCGCAGTACACTATTATCCCTCTATACGTATATATCTTCTACTATTAGTCTAGTTCCCTTTATTATATAGTAACTCTAACTATCTTTATAATCCCTTGCGAAATAACCCTATTTCCTGCAATTTATATAAGCTCCGTCTTTAAACTATTAACTTTACTATAGAGTCCGCCTAAACGTCTTCTGTTACTAAAATCCCTAGTTTAGCCTCTGCTCCTTAGTCCTATAATTACTAAATCCTTAACCTTTAGGTTTTTATAGTTTTTTGCTCTATCTCTTATAGGCTTCTTTAGTACTACTTAGGTCCATTAGCTCTGCGCTATACTATAGTTTCTAACTTAGCTTTTATTATTGCGTACTCTACGCCTTATATAACTATAGAACTCTATCCTAACCTCTCTTAGTCTATTCCCTTTAGTAGATCCAATTATTAATCTTAATCACTTAATCTATTAGTTCCCTTAGGGTGTCCGTATCTTCTATTAGGATAATTATATCCTAGACTTTAGCCTTAAGTCCTTACTTATACTATGCCATAAGCGCCCTATTATTCCACTCTACTTATGTCGCTAACGTTTGGAACTATATTATATACTTAATTACTAAAGTTTATTACGTAATGTCTTAGAGTTTCCTTTCCACCGTAGTTATTAATTCTAGGTCTTTAAATATTTGCGTAAGTCGCTCCGCAAACCCTTCCTAGCTTAAGAATATAAATCGTATATCTTAGTTAGTAGTCGTTATTCTGTTTATTTGTATCTCTGTAAGGTAAGATTTAAACCACTTTAGTGCTCTTCCTAATAAGAATAGTCCTGTATAGGCTATTCGATCCATAGGTGTTAGTAGCTTTACCCCTTTCTATAAAACTTTAAAGTGTATTTATATAAGAAATCCTTTAAGCTTTAACCTTTCTCCTAAGAATCTCTTAATAGATAGTAACTTAACCTTTACTGCTTTAATCCCATTAACCCTTTCTTCCAACGCTACATTATTAGCTGTTAGCTGGTTAATTACCTCTTATAGTTATCCAACCGTCATAGGTTACTGTAAGTTAGTATTTACTATACTAGTGTCACCTAACCTTAAAGTAGTTGCCGCCGTTAATAGCGTTATGGTGGCTGCTTTTAGTGGCATATTGTTTAACTTTCTATATTTAATACTATAACTAGGTAGTAATTATGTAACAGAACCTTATAGCAGGTACTATAATAGGCTTATTATTAGGCTAGGTGTGTAGGTAAAGGAATTAAAGTTAATAAACAATAATAACTAGTAGAGTAGTTGCCTAATAGATTAACTCTAAATATATTCTGAGAATTACTATAAGGAAGGAACTATCTAGGTAGGGACTAAGGGTCCTTAAATACACAACCGTACTCCTATAAAATCCTTCTTATACGTNATGTACGTCTTATATATAAGGTACGTAAGTTCCTCTCGTTCCTCTTGTTTAATACGTAGCATATTATATGACCTTAGTTACCATTCCTCGTTATATGGCTCTATCGGCTCCATCCTGGACCGTGCTTAAATCAACCAATTAGCTTCTTCCGATTCCTCTCCAAGTAATCGTAATATCGTACTTAAAGCGTCCATAATACCCTAGCTATAAAGGCTATAGAAGCTATCTTAAATTAAATCAAAAATATTACTAAAATTAAACGTTAAGGCCTTTAGTATTTATTCTAAAAAGCTATTAATTACGGCTGGAATCCTACTATAAATCCTCTTATAATTAACGGCTACGTTATTAACGCTTCTTATCCTAGCAGAAAAACCAAATATATACGCGAATTTGAGCAGCGAATCCTTAAGAAGGTTACCTCCGATTAATATAGTAGAGAGAAGTCCTGCGCCTATATTGCTGCCAAATGCGGCTACTCTACTTAAACAGTCTAGCGAGTTCTTTAGCGTTATAAATATCGCAAGACTAAGCCTATATAAAAGCCCAGCCTTATACTAGCTATAAAGGAAGCTCACTATTAATTCGCTTTATAATATTGGAATTAGACAATTAAGGATTAGAAGGCCGTTATTTAGAGTAATAAGATAGGCGTTATTCTAGGCTATAGAAGAGGTAAATATAGGCTCTAGCGTTTAGCTAAAGAAAAGGTTAATAAATAGTCTATTTAACCTCGCTAGTAGAAGGCCTCTAAGTTTATATTCTAGGGCTACTTCTTATATAATTAAAAGGGTCCTTACTATATATGGAAGAAGGAGACTATAGCGGAAAAGAAGGCGGTAAAGAAGGACCTTTAGAAAATTAATAACGCAATTAAGCCAGAGCTTTGTTAGGCGTAGGCGCTTACTACTAGTATAAGTTAACTAGGCCTTAAAAATAAGCTAGGAAGAAAGCTATTGTTCCGCCTTACTAAGGATATAAGTACTTTTTAGCGGAATAGTAAGAAGGGAGGCATTAATTGGTACCGCTATCTTATAAATATCCTTCTTCTAAAACTTATTCTATTTACAATTAAGTGCTAAATTAATCGCCTAGATATAGTTATATAAGAGGATAAAGCTATACCTTATACATTAAAGCGCTAGTAGATCTACTTTAACGTAGTAAATATTTAGCGATTATTCTGGCCTAGTAATTTACCCAATTTAAATATAATTAAGCCTTACTAGAATTATATAAAGCGAGTTACTATATAAAAGGGAGCACTATAAACCCGCGTAGAAGCTAAACAAGCATAGCGGAAGGCGTGGGAGGAGCTTAAGCAGTGGCGAATTTAGGCTTAGATAAAGCGAATTCCATATTATATATAAGAGGTTATCCGCTATAGAGGAGGTAATAAATATTGCGAGGGAGCAGCTAATTATACCCGAGACTAAAAGGCGTTAAAAAGGCAGGATCGTTATTGTTATTAGGTTATTGCTTATATATAGCAGTAGGTGCTTATTAAGCTAAATAGGCTTAATTGGAATAAGTAGACGCTTTTAAAGCCTTAGCCGCTAAAGCTTCCACCGCTTATATAGATAGGTCCTTATCTACTACACAAATTCGTTAACTTAGAGCCTCTGCAAGACGATTAAGATCTAAAGATTCGGCGACAACGTCGACCTAAATAGGCACTACTTAAACCGCTTACTAGCTTAAAGACTTCCTCCCGCAAGGCTCCTCCTAAGGCTCTACTACCCGTTAATCCTCCTCCTCCTCCTGCTCCTTAATTAATCCAAAATCGGCCGAATACAAAGGGAAGAAACTCGACAAAGCTGACGTTCAAAGTTAGCTTTGTAGAGCCTCACACTAGGCAGCAGCAGCAGCAGCAGCAGCAGCAGCAGTAGCAGCAGGGGCAGCAGCAGGGTTTAAATGGGCACAACAATTAACACTATAAGGCAGCGGATATTCAATGGGTTACAATTAACCAATCTATAAAGTGGGCAAAGAAGGGTCAAGGCGGAAGCCCTGCGGAAGGCTCTGCTGGAAGCTCTGGAGGTTCTACGGAAGGCTCTACTGGAGGCTCTAGAGGCTCTACAGGTAGCCCCGCGGAAGGCTCTATAGGTAGTATTGGCCACGGAGGTAGCTTTACCTATAGGTAATATTGACCTATGACGACAGCTATCAGACATCAGTATTAGCCTAATATCGTCTTGTTACACCACCCTCTAGGGACCCCTGTAGGGGGTCAATTCTATTATATATATTAGGGCTCTTAGAGCCACCTTAAATAAAACAGATTAATCGTTCAATTCTGTGTCTCTATATCAATCAGCTAGCTATATATCATTCGTGATACCTACCTAGCTAACAGTTATAAGCCCGGTAACCTTCTAAGCACTAAGGAGATCTCAGTGGCCAGACGACTACCACTAAGCCTCTTTAAGCATAGTTCGTCACGAAATATCGCGTGCTTTACGCGTAAGCGCGTCTCTTTACGCAACCTTAAAATAAAAGCCACTATAGCAACTAAGGACTCTACAAACCCTCTTTTGCTAACCTAGAAAGACTAGCCTATATAGTTTTAATTTATCCGCCAAGAAGCAAGTTTTGCAAAGATCTAGGACTATATTAACCCAGATAAGACGGAGAATAAAATTAAAGAAAATAATAAGCTAGCCATACCTTCAATAACAGCAGCTCCTACAGCACCTACAGCAGCACCTACAGATCCTACAGCACCAGCAGCGAATCCTGCAGCTCCTGCAGCACAAGCAGCGGCTCCTGCAAATCTAGTAGCAACTCCAGCATCTACTAGAACAGCTACACCTAGGTTATTAAGTTAAGGACAATAAACTTAGCAATCTCTAAAGATATAAAGAATGCTCTTTAAGCTCTATAAGCTCTAATAACAGAACTACCTAAAGCGGGAAGAGAAGCTCCATACGTTTGCAGCACTCTTGCATACCACCATAGGCACCAACTTCTTAGGGTATCTCAAAAACCTTACTATACCATATTTAGTTCTAAGACAGTTAAAGAAGGTAGCAAAGCTATCTTAAGCTACGCTATAGCAAATAGTATTGGACGATCTTAAGAAACGGAAATAAAGGCCTAAACGCCAGACACTAAAGTTATAGCTTTAGCTTTATATCACCATTATACAAAACGGCGAAGAGCTAGAGGAAGGGTTAATAGAGGCAACAGAGAGCAGCGTTATATAAGCCTTTGTTTAGGACTATAAGGAGATCTATCTAGCTCTATATTATGCCTTTATTTAAAAGGTAGCGAAGAGGTTAGAAAAGCTTAAAATAGCAATAATAATTAAGGAATTTAACCTCCTCTATAAGCACCCAAATACTAGATATAACGCTTACGCTATACTCTTAGGGCAGCCATCTACAGATCTAACAACGTCTACTAGCCTAGCACCTTCTTAATTATCTGAGATAAAGTGTTTTACTTATGGTTTACCCTATAAGTTAAGGAATTACAAGCAACTGTTTTAGTCTCTTTAAGGTCCGCACTTTATACTAAATAATAAGTATTTAAGGAAGTATTAAGAATGGCTTAAGGTCCTAATAAACAAGCAGTACTATAATAAAAGACTTAAGTAGATTAAGAAGGAAGGTCCTAAATTAAGGACGTCTATATCAGCTTCGTCTACTGCTAAAAAGGTTAAGGATCTAGACAGGCCCCAAGCTACAGCGGCAGCTATAACAACATCCTTTTCATTATTAACATTATCGCAGGATCATCCGGATCTGTCTTTAATTAATGCCTAGGGGTATAACACTATGGCAGACACCCACTTCTATAACAATATTAAATACTTCCATAACTTTAAGCTAAGCATATCCATAGCAACAGCTAGAGATTCTAGGGCAGAAATTTATGGATATAGTAATATCAACTTAGCAATTAAGGTGGGAAAATAACGCCTAACTCGGTATCTGACATTAAGGAACGTAGCATATACTCCCTATTTTTATACTAATCTAATATCCGCAGTAAAGCTCTACAGGGTTAGAGTAATTATTAACTAATCTATAAACCATCTACGCTATAAAGATAACGGAAGCCTATTTACCAACATTATAAAATACAGAGGTCTCTACCTTATTAATACCATTGCCACCTTACCACCTACTCCTACTACCTACGCTACATCCACTAGATTCTTCGAGACCTTAGCATATAACAAAGTATGGCATTAACGCTTACTACACTATAATATAGAGTTAGTGGATTATCTGCCGACTGCGGCAGATGGGGTTAAAGTGGTTAAGACGGACAGAGAAAGAACTTTATATAGTGTACCACTTTATAAACCATATATTCTTAGAAAGATAACACAGCAGATATCTCGCAGAATATCTATAAAGAGAACTTACCCTTTTAAACGTGTTTACTTTAATATTATTATAGAACAAGATGGGTTCAATAGAGACACGTATATAGCTCATTTTTGGTATAACTATATAAAGTACCACCGTGCCTTTCCTATTAAGAACTATAAGCAAAAGATACTGCTCCCACTCTTTAAATTAATAATAGCATTTATGAAGAAATTTAATGCTTAAGGTATCCGCATTTGGTATATAGATAAGGAGTAAGGTATAGGCGCCAGGGTAAAGAACCTTATCTAGCTTAACAGAGGTATTATTAAGCAATCAACGCTATATATGCTAGCTTAAAATGGACCTACAAAGAGGTCAGAAAGAGCCATTTCCGAATAAGTAAGGACTGCTATTATTAAAGCAAAGTTACCTGTAGATCTATAGCCCGAGTTTATACTTCTAGCAGTATTCCTACTTAATCAAACTCCTATTAAGTCCATTAACTAAAAGACCCTATTTAAGATGCTTTATAAACGGAAGCTATAGCTAGCAGGACTTCGTGTAGCCAAATCTTTAACCTACGTGCTTATTAAACACGGCATTCCTAGGAAGGCAAAGTTTAAGCCATAAGCCTAAATAGGTTATCTCGTCGGTATAGAAGCGTCAAATATCTATAGGATATAGATACCAACCACCAACCGTATTATCCGATCTCGTGACGTACGAATTAATAAGTTAAAGAGATATTAATCTCCCGAAATACTAGAACACCTTATTATCTCATAGGCTTAAAAGGACCGTTTTTAGCAAGTCCAAAACCTACTAGATAATCTTTAAAATGGCAGCAAGGACTGGATAGAGAACTTTAACAAAGAACTAGATGTAGGACTGCCGCATTTAGCAAATATTAACGTTACTCCTACATTAAAAAGCATTTAGATCTTAACAGAAGAACTTTATTAGCTACCTACCCCGGAGCTAACTCCAGAACCGTCTAAACCATTAGCGTCTTCGGCGCCTCAGCAATTACTATCTACCGTAGCATCTACGCCACAGATATTATCTACTACTTAGTCATCTTCTAAAGTCACCGAACCACTATTTATAGATCCTACACCTCGTTCTAAACCTCAGACGACAGCAGGCTTATCGTTAGGGGGTAAGAGACGTTTTAGCCGTAAAAAGCGGTCTACGGTAAAGAAGAAAGATATGCCAAATCAGGATCTACAATAACGAGCCTTTGCAGTTCAAATCAATAACGGTAATAATATTATCAGTCCTAATATAACACTATTAGCTCACGCTTTCTATACTGCTGCTATAAAGACGTACGGATATTAAGACGACTTTCCACCACTACTAAAGTTATGGAAAGAGATGCTTAATTATAAGTACGCTACAGAGTTTAAAGCAGCTGCTTATACTAAGATAAGGGCCTTAACCGGAAAGCAGACCTAGGACGAAGTACGACTAATTAAGAAGGTCTATCGACTTCCTACTATATAGGTCTTTACGTATAAGGAAAATTCAGACGGCTTTATTATAAGATTTAAAGCTCGTCTAGTTATCTGCGGAGACCTTTAAGCAGTCTTATAAGAGGAGGTTAAAGCTATAACGGCAGCCTATCGAACCTTCCGTCTACTTTGCGCTCTCACCACTGGCTTCGACCTCGACGTTATACAAGTTAACGCCGTCAATACATTTATCAATGCCTTAGTTAACGATAAGGTCTACCTCGTTCCCCCTAAGGGTATAGACCTACCGCCTAGATTCTCTCTCCATCTAAGAAAGGCAATATACAAACTACGGAAATCTCCTAAATTGTGGTTTTTAGAAATATCTGCTGCTTTGCGGAGTATGGGTTTAAAAGCTATACCGGATAAGCCATGTCTCTATATATACCCTACCGAACCTATCTTTATATTCTTCTACGTTAACGATATCCTAATTATAGGACACCCGAGCTATTAATAGCAGATAGAGGACATCCTAAAGTAGCTATAAGATCGATTCGAGATCCGCCAAATACCTTAGTTTACGTCATTCCTAAATACTCGTGTTGTGTGAGATCGATAAAAGGGAAAGCTCTAGCTCTGTCTAGATTAATATCTTAAAAAGCTAGTCTTAATATACCATCTAGAATATCTAAAGCTATTAGCTATACTACTATCGGGCTAGGAATTAACGCCGTATAAGGGAGAAGCTACGCTAAATTAGATGAAAGGATATTAACGTTATATAGGTTCTACAATATATCCGGCATCTACTATACGACCAGACGTTGCTTTCTTAGTTAGTAGGCTGGCTAAGTTCTTACAAAATCCGTCGCCAGCTTATCTTGCGGAGATTAATAGATTACTTACCTATCTCTACAATACCAGATACCTCACTCTTAAGTTTTCTACTATTACGCCGTATAAGATAAACCAGGTTCTAAAAGCTGCTTTTAATACTAGCTTTGCTAACGATACTCTAATACGTTAAAGCTTATAGGGCTTCTTAATAAGCTTATTTAATAGGCCTATAGTATAGTAGGCAACTAGATAAAAGGCAGTTACTAAGTTTATTACGGAGGTAGAACTCCTAGCTCTCTTATACGTTAGTAGGGAGGTTAAGCATATAGTTCGGATCTTTAAAGCCATTAGATTCGATCCCGAATAGGACGTTATTATTAATTATAATAATCAGCAGTTAGTACAGATTGTAACAAAAGAGACCCCTATGGTATCTATAAAACTCCAACACGTAGATATTTATCTATCTATCGCAGTCACGTAAGGGGATATTTAATTTTTATATAATTGGGAGGCGCAGGGCTATAAGGTCGCTCTAGGGCTAGTTCTTAGCAGTTTTGCTAGTTCCTAGCACTCAAATCTGCTAAGGATTTGCCCTAAAGCGGCCAGATGTCCCCGACCGTAAGCCTATAGCTGTAAGACTATCTAACTATAGTGGTCGCATTAAGGCTGGCTCTTAGTGGTTTTGCTAGTTCCTAGCACCTACTAAAGAATTGCCTTAAAGCGCTATCTATATATAATGCATACTAAGTATAAGGGATAGCGGGTGGGGAAAGCGAATTAGCCACGTAGTGACTGCGTTCGATATTCGCGAATATTGCAAAAGGTCTCAGCATTATGCGTTACTGAGGTAGATGCTACTAAGCAATATATAGACACTAGTATCTATCTATCGCAGTTACGTGAGGGGATATTTAATTTTTGTATAATTGGGAGGCGTAGGGCTATAAGGTCGCTCTAGGGCTAGTTCTTAGCAGTTTTGCTAGTTCCTAGCACTCAAATCTGCTAAGGATTTGCCCTAAAGCGGCTAGATGTCCCTAAGCGAAGCTCCTACGCCCAATAAGACATTACCGCATTCTGCTATATTCTGCCAAATTCTACCACATTATCGCATTCTGCCAAATTCTGCCACATTGTCGCATTCTGCCAAGTTCTGCCATATTGTCGTATTCTGCTATATTCTGCCGACCCTAAGTTATAAGCCAACCAATTAGGATTTTCCATGCCCAGCATAGAAAATCGCTATTAGCTCGCTTACTACTAGCGCCTTAGCGGCCCTTTTAATATCTTAACCTACTACCTAGTAATCCTTACGCTAAGAGCGGTACACTACGCTAGAAGTAAGAGTTAAGGCAACGGAGGTTAGTGGTCTTAGTCCTAATATATAGGCGAAAGGCTTCTAATAACCACTAACCTAGCTGCTAAATTTGCTAATATAAACACCCTAAATCTTTAGCGAACTAGGCAGCGCCCCGGCGGAAGGAGTAGTTTAAGTAACTACTTAGGTTAATCCTAGCAGCTACTAGATAGAAGGAAAGGATCTTACGAACCCCTAAAGAGGTAAAGGGTTTACTATTAAGACTAAATAAGGGAGAGTTAAGGGGTTAAGGGTCCCTATTAAATAGCTTTATTATAGCAGCGACTAGGTATAATGGGCCGCCTACCACCGCGATAGCGACGTTAACGCCCTAGTATTACTTGTCGGCTTTACTCCATTTAAGGCGGAATGTTATCCCACTAGGCGTAAAGGTGATATCGTGTTAAGTGGCCTTTTTCGCTAGGAAGGTTGTTTGGTTCTTAAGCTCCGCCATAATATACGTAATCTCGCCTATCCGTAGAAATCCAGTAAATGCGAGGGTAAATACGGCATTAGTGTTAACATCTAGTAGCAATAGGCCGTGTGTTACTACCTGGGCTAGAATATCCCTAGTAATAGGTTGCTTATTCTTTTTTACTAAGGGAGAGATAGCGGCTGCTCTAGTAAGTAATCGGTATACTATAGGATCCTTAAATGCTGCAATTAAGATACCATAATCCACGTGGCGCGAGCGAATTACGGAAACGTAGGCTTGTAAGGTTTCGGCCTTAAGCCTGCCTATTTATAGCTAGGAGGTACCAAACGCGCGGCGGGTAATCTATTCGCCTAGTTTACGCGGCTTGGCCAGGTAAGGGGAGACTCCTTTAAGTGCGCAGTATAACTCCCAGCTATTAACTGCTAAGGAATAGTTTCTACGGGTTGCTAGCGTAAGGCCGTTTTAGAGAAGGAGCGCGTAAAGGTCGGATAGCGCGTTAACATTATCTTTAAAGTTTATAGGCGGTTGTAAGTAGTCCGTTAGGTTTACGGCACCTATTAAAAACTTATTAGCTTTAGTAGTAATAAATTAAGGGCTTAGTGTAGGTAGAACTAATAGATAGCCGCGGCCTAGAATTAAGATAGTGTATTAGCCAAGCCATTTAAATCACCTAGGATCCACTTCGCGGATATTGTAATATTATAAGCTATAGTAGCTAGCATAATCTTACAGAGCGATTTATTTGCTACACTACAGATAACAGTCTTCTTAATGCCCTAGTAAACCACTATACTATTAGTATAAATAGATAGCGCGCTATACTGCCAGTTGGTAGACCATAGATTAAATGCGTAAGCAATAGCATGCATCTCTTTTGGATTAATATAGTCTACTTATTAACTGGGCTTAGGTAATATACTAAACGCCTAAAATTAAGGGAAGTTAGCTATATACCACTACTAGTCATCCTTGTATTTAAGTTCTTTAAAAAAGTAAAAGCCGCTAAACCTAAACCGGGTAGAGGCGTTAGTAAAGAAATAAATATAGGTACGCTTAATATCATTAAAGAATAATACCCTATTACTCGTAGTAAGTAGGTTAAGCTAGATATATAAGTCACTTTGTAACTTAGTACTAAATCGCCTAGGTTTATACTTATTTACCAAAGTCTCTAGCTAAGCAGTAATAAAAATCTAGAGGGATTTAGAGTAAGATCAACCAAATCTAATTACGTGGGCGCACTATATAAGGTAGCCCGCAAGCTACTAGGCTTAAAGGAATGATAATAAGCCATATTAGAGTGCGGTAGTGACTTTCTTAATAGCACATAATTGTTTCTATAGTAATAATTACGTTTACATTTATACGGTATTAATAGTATATCCTAGAACTTTAATAACAGTTCCTGCTATATCTTTAGAGCTATTTTAAGGGATACCTAGGGAGTTAGTAATAGAGATGTAAGTCTAGGTAACAGCCGCTAAGTTATTTAGGTTGGCAAGGATAAAGATAAAGTCATCTAGGTAGTGTTCTACCTTATAAAGTAGTTATAAATAGAGTATCTAGTGCAGGCCTTCCGCGAAGAGGTTAAATATAAGCGGCGCAGTTTAAAGACCAAAGGATAGGCAGTATTCCTAGTAGGTAACACCTTCCCAGGAGAAGCCCATTAATGTTCTTACCCTATAAGATAGGGGGACTATATAAAACGCGTCTTTAATATCTCTTTTAAGCAATAGACATCTACAACCTACAGAAATAATATAGGCTTAAATAGCGGTAACTATAGTGTATACTAGTGCTCTATATTCTTCTAGAATTGCGTCATTAACTAAAGATACTAGTAGAAAGGAGAGATCGTAAATTTGGCGGTATTCTCCATCCAATTTTAGCACTAGGCTAAGAAGTAAGACTATAATAGGCCCTGTCGTAATTCTAATATGTCCTTTTTTAAGGTCTAATATTATCTTCTTAGAGATAAGGTCGGCGTTATTTTAAGAGGAGTTATGGTTCCTATAAGATCTTAGGGTAGGGATAGACTCAGCTCCTATCTCGCAGCTATAGGTTAGAATACCTACTAAGATAGCTAGTAGATTGCCCAGGTAATTAAATAAAAGGAAGTGCCACGCTAAGATCCTTAGGGGCGATGGAGAGTAATAAAGAGCCTTCGCCTCTACAAAGGTAGAGAATAATAGTAACGTATTAGGCCTAGGTCCTAGGCATATAATTAAAGTTAGTGTTATTATTAGGCTAGACCCTACTTTATAAGGTTCGCCTTACTATTCCTAGGCGCAAGCTTTAGATAATACAGTATAATCTTTACTATACTTTAAGCACTTATAGGGGTATTTACAAGCTATATTATCGCAGCCTCTACTATTAAACCTACGGCAGGTATTAGAGGTATAGGAGGTATTTAATCTAGGTCTCTTTAAGGCAGTAAAGCTAATAGCACTAAACATCGTAAGGTATGGCGCTATATACTAGGCTAGCATTTGCCAATTAGCGGGCTCTAGTTAGCCATTAGTTATCATAAAGGTATAATAGTTAAGTGCTAAATTAAGTATGCAACCTACCTAGATATACTAGGTTAATAAGGTACGAATTATATTTATTTAGAGAAGCATACTAGCGATAAGGTCTAGCGGGCATATATAAAGGGTGCCAGTAATAACCATATAGTTAGTAAAACCTTTAAACCAGACGCCTTTATCTATAAATAGCTTCCTATCTACCTTTACCTTCCTTATAACCAGAGTACCATTCTTAATCCGTGTCTCATCAGCGATCTTAATTTAAGCGGTATAGACTTAAAGATAGGCGAGGTTTACTAGATTAAAGGTACCCTTAAAAATGTCCAGGTAATCCCTTTTTATAACGCCAGGAAGGCGGAGTTCAAGCGACTTTACGCTAGGAGGGAGAGGCTTACCAAGGATATTAGCTATAGCAGCTGTTATAGTAGCCTATAAGGCCGAAGCGGCCAAGCCTAACTATAATTAAGCCATTCAAGCCAGGTGGTATTTATACTGGCGAGCCTCCTCCGCTAGGCGGGCTTTACGCTCTTCCTTATACTTCTAAATCTCCCTTTTATCTTAGGCTTATTCCCTTTACTCTTTAGCAATTTCGCGCTCTTCTACGGCAGCGGCGCGTATATTAGCCTCAGACGGCATTATAGAACTAGTAAAGGAGGGTATAGCGGTTATAGACGATAGTGTAGTTAAGGTAGGTCGTCCAGGTGGGTTTGCTTATTAGGATTATACACGCGTACAAATCTCCTAGTTGGTCATAAGCGGTAATAGCGTTATAAAATAATTCTTAAACGAATGGATGATAGATATATAATGAATATTAATAAGTTTAGCGATATTAAAAGCGAATTAGCCACGTAGTGACTGCGTTCGATATTCGCGAATATTGCAGGAGGTCTCAGCATTGTGCGTTGCTGAGGTAGATGCTGCCAAGCAATATATAGACGCTAGTATTAATTTTGGCTTCGCCAAAAAGTCTAAAATGGAAGCTTTGTTGTATAATGGGTACCGATAAGCGAGATAGTTGCAGATGGACTAACTAAAGCTCTATTAAAGCAAAATCATTAAAAATTCGTCGACGTGGTAGGGCTCCGCGATATTAGACATCTAGTTAATTAACGCTTAGCAAAGCTTACTACTAGCTCGTCTATCACGACTACCTAATCCAGTAATCCAGCTCTGCCGCTCTACGCCAGATCTAAGGGGGTGTGTTGGCCACGGAGGTAGCTTTACCTATGGGTAATATTGACCTGTGACGACGGCTGTTAGATATTAGTATTAGCCTAATATCGTCTTATTACACCACCCTCTAGGGACCCCTATAGGGGGTCAATTCTATTATATATATTAGGGCTCTTGGAGCCACCTTAAATAAAACAGATCAATCGTTCAATTCTGTGTCTCTATATCAATCAGCTAGCTATATGTCATTCGTGATACCTGCCTGGCTGACAGGTAGCTCTGCGGCAGGCTCTGCTGGTAGCTCTGCTGGAGGCTCTAGAGACTCTGCGGAAGGCTTTGCTGGTAGCTCTGCTGGCAGTCTGCGCCAAGCAGAGCGTCCTGCAGAGCGTCCTCTAGAATACATTTAACACCAAGACTCTATACAAAAGCTTGCCAAGAAGGCAGAATTAAGGCCTCAAATCGAGGGCGCAGAGGACTCCGCTCAAGCAGTAGAGGCCTCCGCCTAAGCAGTAGAGGCCTCAGCGGAGTCGTCGCAGGGCAGGAAGCTGCGCCCGCGCAGTCGCCGTCACCTTCCAAATAGCTAGTTTATTAATTAATTAATCAATTATCTATATATTGCCTTTTATTTGAAGCTTTAGGAACGAATTTAATGCGTCTATCGTTAAAATTCATATTCTGCCGGTGGGCGGTAAGTCAATTTTCCTAATTAGGAAGGTGCAAATTTAGATGTTAGCGACCTCCGTACACTACCCCAGTATATATGGTTGAAAGCGCGTGTTAATTAAGCCTTCTACTAGCCGTATATAGATTAATCGTCGATATCAATAGTATATCTACAGTTACATTTGTATTTACCTTAACGAGCTTAGACGTTCACCTTAGCAAACTTAGACGTGATTCTGTTAGTATGGAGTCAATCTTACCTCAGAAGCCCAGACCAAGAAATCGATTACGGATATAGGAATATCCGCACCGTCCGCTAAGCTGATTTAGGACGGTAATCGTTTTCTTGGTCTGAGGCACTTTGGCGAGCTTTGTAGAAACCTAAACACGGTTTATATGAGAAGACCTCATTAACTTTAACGAAATTAATTTACCCTCCCACAAAACCTGCCAATATAAAAATTACACCAAATTATAGAGAAAAGCCTACTCTATAAGTTATGAGATCTTTAGCTCCTTATACACGCGCGACGTTAAGAGGAATTCGTCGCCGTAGAGGCCCTAATTCCACCTCTGCACCGCCAAGCCGCGCAGTAAACACCAACGCCCACGCCGCCAGCCCTCTGCGTAGAGCTGTGGAGCTTTGCGAGAGCTCTGCAGAACGAAGCTCAGGGGGAGACCTGCACGGAGCTCTGCACGGAGCTCTGCACGGAGCTCTACCAGAGCTCTGCAAAAGCTCTGCATGAAGCTCCGCACGAAGCCCTGCTCGAAGCTCCGCACGAAGCCCTGCTCGAAGCTCTGCTCGAAGCTCTGCTCGAAGCTCTACTCGAAGCTCTACTCGAAGCTCTGCTCGAAGCTCTGCTCGAAGCCCTGCTCGAAGCTCTGCTCGAAGCCTGCTCGAAGCTCTACTCGAAGCCCTGCTCGAAGCTCTGCTCGAAGCCTGCTCGAAGCTCTACTCAAAGCCCTTTTGTCAATTCCCATTACAAAATACTGACTGAGTGGCGTTGTCGACAGTGGCAATTACAAATCGTAGTCGTCAGCTCTATTGNTATCAGCGTTTCGCCACCTACCTCATGNATATATAGTCTCTTTTCTTCACCTATATAGAGCTCTAAAGCTCTACTAACACGCAGCACTAATATACTAGGAAGGTTCTACAATCGCCCGTACAAACGCCCATACAATTAATTGATCAATTGCCCATACAATCACCTCTACAAACGTCTCTGCAATTGATCGCCCGTACAAACGTCTGCACGTCTGCACAGCTACACGTCTGCACGCCTGCACGTGGCTCTGCACGAATCTCTGTACGGAGCTCTGCTAAGGCTCTGCTAAGGCTCTACACGAAGCTCTGCACGAAGCTCTACTGGCTCTGCATGAGGCTTTACTCAGACTTGCTGATAAGCAAGCAAGCAAGCAAAACACCCATCTGCTTGCTTGATTGCCCGATTTGGGAGCCCTCTGCTTGCTTGCTTGCTTGTTAGCCTCAAAATCACGTCTGCTTGCTTGCTTGCTTGCTAATTGCTTGCCAAGACAATAGAATTTGAAGTTCTATAGAAAATCCGCCATGGCTTCGCCCAGTAGCAGTATATTGCCCACTAAGCTCCTCCACCAATCAATTGTAGTATAAGGTATAGGCTTGTTCGCGCGGCTCGGAGGCAGTTTATGAGGCAGACTCGGTAAAGGCAGCGCGTATATCGCGATCTTGGCGTGGTGTAGAGGATCGGGAGGTAGCAGAGGAAGGTGTAGCAGCTGTTCCTTTATTAGCTATTAGCTTTATATAAATTAATAGACTTACTACCTCCTCTAGCGGCCTTCTTATAACCCATCTTCTTCCAAGAACGCGTGCATTGTAGAGCAGCAATTATTATTGGCTGCAGCCTAGATCAACGAGGCTCTAGTAGATCACCAGCTTCACTAAATCCTCGCTCACAATCTGAGCTTATAGCTAGTATAGTTAGTATATTAAAGGCGAACTAGGCGAGGCGTAGAAACTCGATCTGCATCTGCCACCAGTACTTAATTGGATCCTAGGCCAACGGGTGTTCCTTTAGTAGAGAATTAAGCAACTTCCACCGCGCGTACTCGTCCTCGCAGACCATCTGGCTTAGTATTAAGGCACCAGAGTAGGCGTTAATATAACTATTACGGCCGGCAAAGGCTCGCACGCGCTTTGGAGGCGGTGCCTCTGGTTCCGCTAATAAAGGTAGTAAACGATCTTTATACTAAAGCCAGAGAGTTTAAAAGGCAGCGTCGCCGCTAATAATCTAATCGGGCCTATCCCTCTACGCGTTCTAGCAGAAGCGTTTAAAATAAGGATGTAGAAGGACTGCTACGTAATATACTGGAGTATTATTAAGCTTAAGGTAGTAGTCGTTCAGCTTTGCCCAGGCCGCGTTTAGATTAATTATAAAATAATCCTCTATAGCTTCTTAATTCGGATAGTCCTCTGTTATAGCTTTAGCGACGTAATCCTTCTTTTCTTTAAAGACTCTAAGCAGCCAATTAAACGTAGGAATGACCTCCTAAATCGCGCCGTGTTTACTAGCCTTGCCTCTGCCTTCTACTAAGCTCGTGGCTTCTTTAAGAGGGCTAAGGATCTCCATGTATTTATTAATAATTAACCAATCGTATGCGTTTAAGCCGCCAACGGCAATATAGCGGCGAGGCTCGGGCACCTTCTTGCCTTTAGATCTAAGTAAGGCTGTTTCCTTTTTATATTTTATTATCTGGTACTAAGCAAACAAATTAAGAGGCGCTTAGAGTTCGGTAGCTCGTTTAAAGGCAGCATGGTAGCTATTCCAATAGGTCTTAACGGGCTTAATAAGCTGCTTAATTCAGAAGCCTTTCTACGGAGGCATGTTCTTATTAACTTAATATTGCTTAAATAGCTGCACAAGCTAAGGCGTGTTGATTAAATTAATAAGGTCACAGAGTGTTCCAAGCGGTCCTTCCTTTCGCCACTACTCTAGGAACTCTTTTTCTTTCAGTATATTCGCATCCTCGTTTTTAAAAGCTTCTTTATTCTTACCAAACATAAGCTGCTAAGCAACTAGATTTAGGATATAGCAAGCGCAGCGGGCACGCCTATAGGCTTTGTTGAAGCTAAATTTAACTGCCAGATAATCTAAACAAGTATTATTTATGTGGGCGTTATTAGTGATAAAGTAGCCAAGCTGCTCCTTTGTAATCTTAAACGTATTAAGGACGTTACTAATAACTTCCGTGTAGTTAATTCCTAAGTGCTAGCCGAGCTGCGTAGGTAAAGTAAGCATATAGTCCACTATACGACCTTCCTCGTTAAGGTAATATATATATACGCCGGTAAGAGCAAGCTTACCATTAGGGGTCTGCCAGCCATTAAAGGATATATATAGGAGTAATCTGGAGGCAGCGAGAGTCTTAGTAATAGAGGGGAGGTACGCTTTATAGTCGGCCAGTACGTAGTCTGCTACCGCTTAATAATTGAGCCAGAGTACGCGCTTAGCCTTAGGATTTGCAATTTATATTATACGGCGGAAAGATAAAGTTTCAAACTCTCGTAGCAGGTGGTTGTTTTCGGTAAGCCAATTAATAGCTAATTACTTAAATATAGATGTATTAAAGCCGCCAATAATCGCGTTAGCAGCTTCTTAAGAGACGTATTAGCCTAAAGCCTAAAGTTGCTTAAGAACGGTATGCCCGCGCTTTTTTAATTTAGATATAATCTCTCCATTTTTATCATATCTATAACCAGGAGTATTTTTAGCAAGATACGTTTAAGCAGTAGTATTAGCATTTAATATATTATAACAACCAGGACCTCCACAGTTAAGAATTTTATATTAGTGGCAGTACTTACAGATAAAGATAATTTACTCCAGCTTTACACGACTTTAGCACCTATACCTATATTTATAGATAAAGCTAGGCGTCCGCTTTAAGCTATAATAGGGTTTTTAAAAATCCGGAAGTCGTTTCCAGTTAATGCCATCATAATTGTTAATATTATCGTCGTCTGCAAGCTCGGCTTCTAACAATAAGATTGTAGGGGCTAAGGGGTTTTCTGCGGCTATCGCGCTCACATTCGCGTTGGTAGGGTCCTATACCATAGTAGTAGCGGTGGCTAAGTGGGTTCTATTAAATTGGTGGAGTTAGTGGCGGATAGGCATAGGAAGGTATTTATTATTTACTGTAAGCTACGTAAGACTTTTGGTCGGCGCGGAAAACCGTTTAAAATAGGCTTAGCGGTTGCCCAAAAGGGCATGTTTACACTATTTGCATTACCTCGGCCACTTTAAAAACACCAAAGGTCTATTACCAACTACCGCTACTACTAAATTAACTATATACAAGCAATAAACAAGCAAGCAAGCAAGTAAACCCCCCCTTTGCTTGCTTAATTGCCTAAAATAAGGCCTCTTACTTGCTTGCTTACTTACTATTAAGATAAGCAAGCAAGCAAGCAAGCAGGGTTTTGCTTACTTATTAGCAAGTCTAGCTTTACTAAGGCTCTGCACGAGGTTCTGCCCCCTAGTAATAGTAGAGGCACTCCAGGCCAAGGGAGGATATTTTTAAGGAAGGACCTAACTATAGCACCTACTAAGTGCTGCAATGGCTTTAAGTAGTAGATGTCTATATATCTATATAGTTTTATCTATATTAGCAGACTACTCAATAAGATACAATATATGCTTATGCTTTTAACAACGCGTTTTTTAACTTTAACAAAATTAATATCAGGACTAAGCAATAGCCGTATTATAAAATTTATACCATTTAGAAGCCCTAGGTCTTAAAAATATTGTATTAACTTTTAGTAACAATAACGCGTTATATAAATAAATAAATTAGATATCCGTAATATCCGTTTTATAGATTTTACTTATGCTTTTAACAAAACTCACCAAACCCTCTCAGACGTGATTTTGCAATTCGGAAGACGGCTTAGGTTATTCTAATGCTAGCTAAAAAATCGCGTCTGAGCTCGCTAAGGTAAGAGTTAATCGGCCCGCAAGCGGGTGACTAACTAAGTTCGTAGTGCAACGTCTAAGGGCGTTTCGCAACATTTGTTAAGCGCGTAAACGGTATCTATAATTTTCTCTATACTTACAGTTAAATTGCTTAACTATAATAGCTTAGGGTACTACCGAAAGTAAATCGATTAGAGAGACAACCTAATATTTTATAAATATCTAGTCTAAATCAGCCATAACCCCCTAGAGTTAAGATCATTTTCGTTAAAACAAATCCCTATTATTAGGCATGTAAACATTTTCTATAATATTATAATAAGTATATAAGTATATATATAAAAGCTAAAATTTAACTATTAGTAAACCTAGCTTTTGCAATTATTTTAAGCCTATATATAGCTCTAGACCTTATATTGCTAGCTTTAACAATTTTGTTAAAGATTATATATAGTTCCTATATAAATTTTAACGATATAAGACGTATCGCAAGACCTAACGTAAGATTTAGCTATAATAATGCAATAGGCGTATATATATAAGGCCCAAAAGTTAATCAACTATAAAGCTACTTCTGCCGATCAATTTAATAGTATTTTTAAAGTCCTGTAACAATTATTATATTAAAAACTTTTTTAAAGCGCGTTATATAGCGGTGAGATATATTAGTATATAATTTAGTATAGTAATATGCTTATAGATTATATACCTATATATTATAAAGGCCTCGTAATTATCTAGTAATAGCCTCTCTATATAAGCTCTACAGTTTTATCCCGTCTTTAATTTATAGCGACCTTACTTTCTTCCTCTACTATCTATATACCCTCCATATTAACCTCCTTATCCTTTACTATACTATAGTCCTCTAGATTATCTAGATTATATATATTTAAGAAGTAATAATTAGGGACATAAATCTACTACTATATACTAATAAGTTTTCTAAAGAGTTTATCGAGTATAAGGTTATATCTCTAGTAGACTTCCTCTTTAGCTATAACTAGTTAAAGCTTAATATAGAAAGCAGGAACCTAATAGCCTTTATAATACCTTTAAGACTTTAATAATAAATAACGATACCTATAAGAGGTATAAATTCCGTAGCCTAGTTTATATAAATAATTACTAAGATCCTAGAACAATATATCCCATACTATACCTTACCATTTCTAGATAATATTATAGTAAAAGGCCTATAGATAGTATATAATAGAGAAGAAAGTCTTTTAAGCTTACGTAAATACGTTTTAAAATATATTATATAGCTAGACGGAGTGCTTATAGACGAGAAATAAGCAATTTTCCAAGGAAAATTCTGAAATTGCCGACTTATAGCCGGCAATTTGCAGTTCCTTAGAAAATTACATATTCCTCACGCCTGCGGCAAGCTTTTGTTCTTTTAGGACGAAGTCCTTTTAAAAATTAAGTAGCTGCCCTACTACTACCCTCCTACTACCCAGCTACTGCCCTACTACTGCCCTACTACTACCCTACTACTACCCTACTACTACCCTACTACTACCCCACTACTACCCTACTGCCCTACTACTACCCCACTACTACTATTACTGCTACTACTGCTATACCGTCCCCCTGCGCCTTAGCCCTAAGACTATAGCAACACTTCTAGATATATAATATTAGCAGTTATACTATCCCTATTCTATGGCAGTAATAGTAAAAGCCTACCTATATTCGTTACTCTTAATAGTATAATATATAGCTGCCTATACGTAAAGACTAGTATACGTAAATTAACCCTAATAAAGTTAAAAGACTACCCCTATAACTTATTTATAGTTATAATAATGTATAACCAGATTAGAAACTGCCTTCTACTAATAATAAACAGTAGTTCTCCCTCTATAGAGGTAAGCTTAATATAAGGGATTAGCCGTAGCTGCTTATAAAAGCCGCCGCTAAGTATCTAGGCTTTAATACAGCGGTGGCCTAGGCGCGTAATAACTATACAGGTGCCGCTATAGAGGCCCTCCTTAGGGTAGAGGTTTTATAAAAAAAAATTATAGGTGCGCCTACTTTAAGGGAAAGCTTTAACGGAGGTAAGTTATTAGGATTAAGTATTTGCAGAAGGTCTAGCGGCGGTAGTATAATATTACTATCTTCTTCTTCTCTACTTTACTCTATAGTATCTATAAAAAAATGTCCTTAAAAGGCCGTAAAGCCGTATAAGGATAGCCTTATTAATCTTAGCCATAGTATTATTATAAATAGTTAAAATAGCGCAATTACGGAAGGTATTAAGAGTAGTATATACCTACGTAAGCAGTTATAGAGGGTATATATACCTATAAAAGGGCTCCTTAAACCGGAACTAGGCTATACTAGGTAGGATACTAATGCTACTAAATAGGGACACATTATAGGATAAGCTCTATACCTAAGCTATAAACTACTAATTAACCTTACCCTAGTGGACACGTATATTTAACTATAGGAATAGTATATAGAAGGTAGGCTAGAGGAATAACCGCTATAGGTAGGCACCTATAATAGCTGCGCAGTTCCCCCGCGGGACGACAGGTAGTATTTAAGCAAAGTTATTGCCTAAAATAGTAGGGATTTTGCTAAAGGTAGAGTTGTTAAAACGGACTGTAATGGGGCTAGCCCAGTTATAGTAGGAATGTCTCGGCGAAACACTTAATAGATAAATTCCGACGCTTTAACCAAATTCTACTAAATTAATTAAATTTTACTAAAGTCCGTTAAAGACCGCGTGTGTATATATGCATACATTAACCACCAAGTCCCTGACTATTTAATTATATAATTCTCTTATTATTTCTTTCTCTTCTTTACGTAATGTCTTGTTCTTAGCAAGAGCTATATACCCTTAGATTTAGATAGAATTTATATCATTCTTTTAAATCTTCCCTAAAGTCTCTTTACGCCCTTATATTACATTACATTAAAACAACTACTATTAAAATAGTAAATAAACTCGAACCCTCCGCGTTAACTATAAATATTATAGCCCTAGTTAGGGAACAGTTAACTATAATATAATAGTTCTTTACGGATGCTTTGGCCTAATAGTAAGCGATATTAGAAGTTTAGCACTAGTAATTAATAAAAGTAATCCACGAAGAACTCCGTAACCTTAAAGCACTTATATTAAAGACCCTAATAGTAATACCTATAAATAAAATTAAAATAATTATATATAAACCTAACCTGTTAAATATAAACCCTAAACTAATAACGGTAGCTTAACCTATACCTATAACAAACCTAGTACTTACTATAAAATCTAAAAAGCTCCTTAACCCTCTAATATTTAATAGAAATTAAAATAACCTACATCCCTTTATAACCAAGCTCCATCTTAAACTTTTAATAAACTATAACTAATACCCTACTAAAGCTAGCAAGATTAGCTATAAAATGTTTTATTTAAGTAAAGATGCTACATAAACTATAGACCTATTCTTCCGTAATAGTACCTTTATTAATTTTAAAATCTTTATTTCTCTATTAGAACGAACGTATAATAACACTAGCCGTAAATATACAGCTATTACTAAACTTAAAAACCTATAATAACGGAACCGAGACTTTACTAGCTTCTTTTCGGAATTTTTAGGCCTTATTAGTAAACTAGATTGGAATAAAGCTGCTAGAGTTACTACTCTTTATTAAGCCACCCTAGATAAAATTAGAGTATAGTTAGTAAGTAGAGAACTACTAAAGGACTTACCTAAATTTGCTATAATATATTAATAAATTAATAAGGACCTTTAATATAATAAATAAACTCGTTCCCTAAAGCTAACTATACCTTATATTTAAAACTTTATAAACCTAGTATATACCCTAAAGCATAATCTGTCTCTAAAACTAAAAAGCCCTATATATAACCCTATAGACCTTAACACTACTTACTTCTTTATACCCTTAGGAACTAATAAATAAAGAATATAAGCCGTAAATAGAGAATACTTCAGATGTAGTAAAGGGGGATATATTTAAAGAAATTGCCAAACTTACCCTTTTAAAAAAGTTTGACGTAGTTTCTCTTAATCCTTAAATTATACTTATTCTATAAATTATACTTAGTTACTATAAATTATACTTAGTTACTATAAAGTATCTTATCTTTACCCCTAAACCCCTTGTTAGGTAGTTAGGGGTATTCCTAATCTCTAAGCTTACTTTTAAACAATATATAGAAATACAAATCTCTAAAGCAAAGGCAGCCTTCTATTTAATTAGAAGACTAGGTAATACATAAAGAGGTCTATCTCTACAAGCCCTACAACAGCTCTATATAGCTTACGTTACTACTATAGCAGACTACGGAGTACAATGCTAGTGGAAAAGTAAATCTAGAGATTACCTACTAGATAGGTACCAATCTCTATAAAACGAGGCTCTAAAACTAGTTCTAGGAGCGTTTAGAGGATCTCCTAGCCAAGCTATAGAGATTAAAGCCTCTATTCCTCCTCCTAGGATTAGATTTAAAAAGTTTTGCAATAACTACGCAATAAGAATCCTAAAATTTAAGGAAAACCACGCAATTAAGAAGGTCTATATAGAAGAGATCAACAAAGATAGGGACGAATTAGCAGCTAGTTCTAGCTCTAGTTCTAGCCCTAAAAACTCTACTATAAAGCACCTCTTACAGCTAAAGACACAGCTACTATCCCTAGCCTCTAGAGTTCAGTAGCTAATTCAAAACTGGAAAATAGAGAGAATCTCTCTAGATTGGCAAAAACCGTGGTCTCCTCCTATTTCCGCATCCTTTTCTATCTTAAAAGGTAGTAAGGAAGAAGCTGTACAAGAACATCTAAGACTAGTAAAAAATCTATAAGAATCCCTAGAGTGGGACCTAGTAGATATATACTATATAGGTGGCTCTAAAGACAATAAATTAAATATAGCTGCTATATGCAAAATAGGGAAGAGAAATAGGATTAAATATGCAACAAACTGGAATCTAGGACCCTATATGGAAATTATAAACGCAGAGCTTTATACAGTCTATAGGGCCCTAGAATACCTAAAATAATAAAGACTAAAAGAGAAATAAGTTTATATCTTTATAGATAGCCAAGCAGCTATTAAGAGATTATAGCTTAAATCTCTTACTAGGGGGCAAGAACTAGTCTTTAAAATTACGCAAAGCTGTTTCTATTTAGCTAGTAAGGGGATCTCTATTAACTTCTACTGGGTTCCTAGCTATCTAGGAATCTATAGGAACGAAATAGCAGATAAGCTAGCTAAAAAGGGCCTTTCTAGAAGAAAACTACAATCTTCTTATACCTCCCTAGCCTATATAGGGAGAGCAGCAAGAGAAAAGATACTAGAATAATAGAAAAATAACTAGCAGCAGAATAAGAATAAGGGAAAACACTATACTAGGATCTGTAAAGGAAGCTATTCCTTTTCTCTTAAAGCCCCTAGGGATAAATATCCTAAAAGGCTATTTTAAATACTTCTCTAAAGTAATAGGGGGGAGGATAAAGACGGTAGATGCTTTAGGGAATGTAGAGCACTACAAACCCCTAGGCACCTATTACTAGACTGCAACCTATATAGAGAAGAAAGAAGAGAAATGCAAAAGAAACTAAGCTCTTCTCTCTCTCTAGAAAAGCTATTTTGTATATAAAAAGGAAGAGAGGCGCTTTTCCTATTTCTAAGTAGGACAGGAATAGCTATTAGAAAGTGGCTAATAATAGCAGGATCTATAGAAGGAGGTAACTCCTACTAGGCTTCTAACGTGTTTGACCACTCCCCAGCCCACACTAGTCCTCAGCCCACTCTAAAAACCACCAAAAATCGGGAAAATTGCATTTTAATATCTTAACAACGGCTTTATAATAAATTCTAAAATTCCATAGCTAGCCTTTTATATCTATTCTAAGACTCCTATTAAAGTTCTAGAATAATAAGCCTAGCCATTATTAAGATATTGAGTTTTGGCCCCCAATTTTGAGCTAAATTGCTATTCCTCTAGAACTACTTAATGAATTCCTTCTAAAGTTAGAGTAGAGTCTTAGAATAGGCATAAAAGGTTAGCTATAGAATTTTAGAATTTATTATAAAGCCATTGTTAAGATATTAAAATGCAATTTTCCCGATTTTTAGTGGTTTTTGGAGTGGGCCGAGGACTAGTATGGGCCGGGGAGTGGTCAAATACGTTAGTAAAGAGATATTAGTAAGCAAAAGGATAGAATTAAATTACAAAAGAATAGGGATAAGCGTTAGGATTTCTTATTTCTTATAGGTTTCTACCGTTTTCTTATTACCTAGTAGTTGCTTATAACTTAGTATTTTACTAAGGAACTATAAACCCCTAGTTTAGGGGCTTATAAACCACTAGGACATAGTTACTAGTACATGTTAAGCTGCCCTAAAGGATTCATATATATAGGACTATAGCGCTATAGCCTAGAGGCTGCATGCGTAGTATTGTACGTAGTATAATACAACGGATATTTTTAAAAAAATCTTATCTTTAGTTAATTCGGAAAATAAATTATCCTAGGGCTAAGTTATATCTTAAGATAAGAAGTAGAAAAGTATAAGTATCTAGGCTCTTCTAGCGCTAATATATAATACAACTCCCTTAATATACTTAGTAAAATTTAAATATTTAGAAAATAAAAGGAAGTATAAATTCTTATAAATAGTGGAGCTACTAATATAGGCTTTATTAGTACAAACTACGCGAAAACTTAACGCTTAAATTTAAAGAAACTTAATAAGCCCTAAGGCCTATAAGGCTTTAATAGTAAGCCTTTAATATATAGTAAACTAATATACTACGCTCTTATAAAGATATAGATAGGCAAATACCTTAAATATATTTCCCTATTTATAATACCCTTAAAGTATTATAAAGTAATACTTAGATATAGATAGCTAAAATAATATAACCCTTTAATTAACTAGGTTAAAGAAATACTAAAATTTCGTATAACTTACTACCGAAGTTATTACTTAAAATACTACTTGCCCTATAAATATATATATAACTATTTAAATTTAATATAATATAAATTACCCTTATTATAACCTTAAACTAATATTAAAAAGTTATAACCGCTAATTGCGGTAAAGAATGCTGTTAGGTAAAACCTAAGTAGATAGTTATATAGCCGCAAGGTACGGGCGACCCTAGGGCAACCCAGGGGTGACTCGCCCGTAAGGCACGTGCTCTGCACGTGCCTAGGGAAAACCCTTCCTACCTCGCACACAGACTCCTCCTTTTCCCTTAAGGATTCGTCTCTGTCTATACAATATACCCATTATTCTATCATTAGACTCCCTATCCACATTCTTACCTTACATTTAAATCCTTACCAATCCCCTTAGGAGGATAGCCGGTTTAATTTTTCTATAATACCTCTAAAAAGAAAACTGACGCCTGCACCCAATAGTAATACGCTAGCGATGCGACCGTAAAACGCCTTAGGATCTAGTGTAGACGAAACCGCTAGAAGCACACTAGCAGCATCTAAGCCATTCTCCGAATCCCAAAATGATTAGATATCTACGAACGCTAGAGACTAGTTCGACTTATATACCTAGGCTTAATAGAAGCTTAGTAAGGTTACCAGCGTCCTACCTAATACCGCTGATATAAAGGAGCTAGATAAGCTAGCTAAGAAAATAGCCAACTTACGGAGCATTATTAATTCGATAAAGCCCTTCTATTGCCTCTCTAGTAAAGAGCACGAGTCACGTAGCGAACGTATACGCCGATTAAATCTCAACGCCCTGGTTAAGAAGTCACTACCCGATATTGGCGGTACTACTTAATAGCATTTTAACCGGTGGATTGCCGCAGTTAAGAACCGATTTAAGGTTAATAACGCTAACTACGACTGTAAGCGACGCATACGCTAGGCCATTAAAGGTCTTATAAAAGAGAAGATAATCGCCCAACTGGTTTATCGCCGGTTAGGTACCAAGGATAAGGGTCCCTTACTATAAGATGAATTTAAGACTATAGTCTAAGACCAGATTAGGAACCCTATAGTAAGACGCTTTAATAACGCTATAACGTACTATACGGCTATTATAAAGAAGAATTAGAGGTTCAACGTCTTCCTAGCCCGTATACATAGCTTAAAGGACCTCTTCTTATATACCCCTTTTATTAATCCTAAATAACAGGTAGACTTCTAGTTTTTATATCTTCTAGCCTACCTATAAGCAGAGCTCTTCCGCTAGAACTTCGCCTAATAGGTAAGAACTGCTAAAGACCTCTTTAACAAAATCTGCCGTGTAGAGTAATTGCTTAATACCACAAAGCTTACAGAAGATCGCGTAAGTAGTAGTAGCAAATTATTGTGTACGAAGCGCAGTCGCAGCACAGGCTTTATAGACTTAGGCTTAGGGAACAGAACCTAAAAAGGGCAACGCTTTTTTAAGTAAATTCCCAGGGAGACCACCTAAAAGCTAGATGGCTTAGGGGACCCCCCAGACGCTAGTGCTACGCAGGCGAGTTAAAGGACCGTAGGCGGCCACCGTAAGGAACACTGGAAGCAGGCTAAAGAGAAGTTAGCTTAGGCTTCGGAAAACCTAAAGCCCTAGTAGCGCATCTCTTTTAACTGTAACTAGGGCCTAATACAAAGGGAGAGAAGAAACGTATTGTGGTACATATTACGATAAATATACCCTAGGGCGAAGTCCGCCTACATGCCTTATACGACAATGGGTGCTAAATTAACCTTATTAATTAAGACGTTGTCCGTAGGTTTAACCTGCCTATACGCTACGCGCTACGTTTACGTAAACCTATTATACGTTTCCTTAATAGCAACCAGATAACAATCTAGGATGCTTATAATTTAATAGTTACCACTAGCGACTTCTAGGGTACCCCTTATACCATTGGCCCGCAGACCTTTTAGGGCGGCTTATTTAATAGTTACAATATAGTTCTTAGATAGGATTAGCTCGCGGAAGCAGATCTATTAATTAGCTTCCGTTCTAGACAGTTTATCTAGAGTACTTTAGACCCTAAACGCCTCCAGATAGTTACCCTTAACGCTCTCCTAGTAGACATTAAGGCTAGCGAAACAGTCTATTCGCTATAGCCAGAAGACTCCTTCTTTATGCCGGTTGTAAACATAATAGAGGACCTATTGTTACTGGTAGCAAGTACCTGTATAGACCCTCCAGATATAGAGATACCGGTTATAAACATAGTAGAGGACCTGCCGTTACTAGCAGCGAGTACCTATAGAGACCCTCTGGTGCCAGCGCAGATTACCTATATGTAAGGGGGAGGTGATCGAAACCCCAAAACTATTAAGTATACTGCAGTAGAGCTATATGCACTCTCTATATAAGCACACCTGCAAAATACATATTGGCCGTACCCTTCTCTTCACTAGCTCCCGGAAGCACACTACTATATAATAGTTGCTTTAACCTCTATAGCCCCTAGCCTACTAGATATATATAAGGAGGAAATTAATATCTTCTCTAATGAGCTAGCAAGTATGCTACCGTAGAACTCTAAGTATAACTATGCAATCGACTTAGAAGAAGGCAAGACGCCACCGTAAATGCCCCTCTATAACCTCTTATAGAAAGAGTTGTAGATCTTATAAGAGTACCTGGACAGTGCTCTTAAAAAGGGCTAAATTAGGCCTAGTAAGTCGCCTACTAGAGCGCCTATCCTCTTCGTGCTGAAAGCAGATGGTATAATGCGGCTATGCGTCGACTACAAACGCCTAAATAAGATCACGATTAAAAATCGGTACCCCCTACCGCTAGTCGGCGAACTCTTTAATAGGCTTAGCCATGCAAAGATATTTATAAAGCTAGATCTTTGTAATACGTACCATAGAATTCGCATTAAAAAGGGAGATAAATGGAAGACCGTATTTAAGACACGCTATGGTTACTTTGAGTACCTAGTAATGCCCTTTAGTCTTACCAACGCCCCTATAACTTTCTAGAGCTACATTTATAAAGCTTTAGAAACCTTAGTAGATACTATCTACGTAATCTACCTAGATAATATTCTTATCTACTTAAATAATAAGGATAAGCACGTCGAGCACGTTAAGTAGGTACTGCGACAGCTCCGCGCTTAGGGCCTATACGCCAAACTATTAAAATGCATCTTTTATATTAAGAATGTTGAGTTCCTAGGCTTTATTATTACCCCTAGGGGTATTATAATGAACCCTAACCGCGTAAAAGCTATTAAGGAATGGCCTGAGCCTAAGTCCTATAGGGACATCTAGGTCTTCCTTAGCTTTGCCAACTTCTATAGGCGATTTATCTGGAACTACTCGGATACCGCATACCCCCTATATGCATATCTTGTATAGGCACATCGCGACCTAACGTTAGATGGGGAGAAGAAGAGGAAGCGTAAGTTAAAAGGGCCTACTAAATGGTATTAACCCTGGTCCTAGCCCGACGACGCGTAATAGGCGTTTTATAAGCTACGCGCTGTGTTTATACAGGCTCCTCTACTTCACCACTTCGACCCTAATTTACCCCTAATGGTGATTACTAACGCTTCCGATTATGCCTATAGCGGTATACTTCTGCAGCCTTTAGGGTAGGAAGATTAACTCCACTGGCACCCGATTGCTTATTATAGTTAAAAGCTTACTAGCCTAGAAGTACGGTATGATATATATAATAAAGAACTACTCGCTATAGTATAATGCTTTAAGACGTGGCGCTATTACCTTAAATACGCCGCGCATATAACGCGCGTGCTCTGCAATTATAATAATCTCCGGTACTTTATAACCACTAAGAGCTTATTTGCTCGTTAGGCCTAGTACGCTAAGGAACTAGCTAAGTTTAATTTTAAGATTAAATATAAGCTAGGTAAGACAAATCCTACTAACGCACTATCCCGGCGCCCGGATTATGCTAAAGGCTTTAAAAATGGCAGCAAGAGGACACTTCTTAATGCTATGCTACCTATATTGCAGCAAAAGTTGCGGGTTATAGGCCTTGTGGGCGGCCCTAGTGTTACTATACTATACTAGCGAGTAGTATGCGTGCAGCATGCGAGCGACCCTTATAAACTTGGCGCCAGCGGACTAGAGCGTCCTGCTATTCTCTTTAAGACCACTTTAACTAGCCTAATAGCGCTTAACCCTAGGGAAGACCCCTTAGCCTAGGCTACGGTCCCCCGCGACGACCTAGTAAGTCACCTACGTATTATACGTTACTTCGCTAGCACTAACTTTACGTAGAGTCTCGTGCTATGGCAAGAAGTAGTAGTAGCTGCTTTAGCTAAAACGGCGTTTACGGAATAACCCCCTAAGTCACTAGTTAATTTTATTTATAGAGTATAAAAAAGGGACGCCTTTATACGCTTTATATATAATCAGTTAACCTAGAAATAAGTTCCCGCCGGTAATAAGGACTACACCCTTAATAATTAAGGACTCCTAAGGTAAAATAATAAGGTCTGGGTGCCGAATTGCACATTACTATAACAGGAGATCCTTAAGCGAAATCATGACGATTCTATAGGCGGCCACTATAGTTTTAACTGTACCTTTAAGGTAATTGCGCGAAAGTACGCTTAGAACGGCCTTACCTAGGACCTTCGCAAATACCTAGATAATTATAATGCCTGCTAACGCTCCAAATCGCGCCACTATAAACCCTATAGTGAGCTATAGCCTCTCTAGGCCCCCACCCGAGCCTAGCGGCATTATTTACTTAACTTTATTACGGATCTCCCAGAGTCTAAGACTCTTAATAGCGTAGAGTATAACTCCGTCCTTGTCTTTATAGACCGTTTTATGAAGCTAGTGCGCTACTATCTAGTGCGTAAGATAATTGATGCTATATAACTCGCAGAACTCTTATTTAGAGTCTTTATATAAATAGGGCCTCTAAATAATATCGTCTCTAATAGGGGTAGTATATTTACAAGCGAGTACTAGAGCACTATGTGCTACTATCTCCGCGTTTAACGTAAACTTAGTACTATATTCTACCTATAGATAGATAGGTAGACGGAGCGCTAGAACTAGGAGCTTAAGGTATACCTGCGTATATTTACGAACTGGGAATAGTCTAATTGGGCCTCCCTACTTAAAGAAGTAGCCTTTGCCTATAACTCTAAGGTCTATGCTATAATAAAGCGTTCCCCTATTAAGCTCGCCTATGGCTAGCTACCAAACGTCCTAGATGGAGTCCCGGACAGCGTCTAAGACGCCTAGTAAGGTAGGGAAAGGTCCAAGTTAACGAATGTCCAACTTGCAGAGATATACCTATAACGCCTGCGCCTTATATGTGAGGCAGCGGCGGCGTTAATAATACACGCCTAAAAGCTTCAGGTAAAATACTATAATCGTCACTATTTAGCCAAGCATTTCGCCGTCGGTGAATAAGTCCTGCTCTCCTCTAAGAATATCCACACGAAACGTCCTTATAAAAAGCTTAACTACAAGTTTATAGGACCGTTTTAGATCCTAGAGCGCGTAGGGCAGTAAGCATATAAGCTAGAGCTCCTATCTGCTATAGTATGGCTCCACTTAGTCTTCTATGTCTCCCTACTAGAGCCTTATAGGTCACGCCTTAGGTTTTAACCCCTAGCAGTAAAAGAGCTTAAGGAAGGCAGCTGGGAAGTAGAAGTAATCATCGCCCATTAGGATTGTGCTAGACAACCGCAGTACCTTATTAAATAGCTAGGATGGCTAAATAAGTACAATGAATGGAAATACGAGATAGAACTTAAGAATTGTTAATAACTGCTAGATAAGTACCGCAAGCGGGACACCCCAGCCTTACAGCCGAAGCGCAGGCGAAAAGTAAGCGCCACTATTAAAATATAACCTGTATTAAAGCGGAGCAGAGGACGTCCTAAGGGATTAAAGAATAAGCAATGACTGCTATAAGAACTGCGGCGTACATACGGGGTAAAGTTTTGATTTATTAATATCCTACGCCCGTTTATAACTAGGGTCTATTTAACTGGGGTCCATAACCTACTGGTGACCCGCTAGTGGTAACCTGTATTAACAACTTACACTATTCCACGTATATGCTATATAGATAACGCATAAGGCTAAAGCATGGGTCAGCGGCGGATTTAACGGGCATATAGCCTTGCCGTCCTAAACCTAGCTGTATGCAAGTAACCTATAAACCTACCCGCGAAGTATACACGGCGCTACGCCGGTATAGCGTAAGGCTAAAGCAGGGTCAGTGGCGGGTTTAATAGGTATATAGCCTTACCGTCTATAAATCTGGCTATATGCGAATAACCTATAACTAACCCACGAGGTACCAGCGACCTGCCTACGCAAGTAAGCTTTTGGAATATTTCTAGTCTACTAAATTTAGGCAACGGTATTAAGCTCTACTAGCTCTACCTGTTAAATAGACCAATTAGGATTTTCTATACCAGGTATGCAAAATCACTACTAGCTCAGTTAAATGTAGGGGAGTCTTAGTAAGGCAAATCTAACTAATTAGACAACTTTAACCGCCGGTCGAAGTTCCTTAACATCTTCGCGCCGCGTATATATACTACCCGTCTCTCTATACGCAAAATTAAGACGCTCTTTTCCCTCTAAATTTTTTTCTTACTAAGGTTTTTTATGGGGTTTTATTAAGGCTTAAGTATATAAAGGATTGGGAACGACCCTTTTTAAAGGGGGGGGCATTGTTAGGTAAAACCTAAGTAGATAGTTATATAGCCGTAAGGTATGGGCGACCCTGGGGCAACCCAGGGGTGACTTGCCCGTAAGGCACGTGCTCTGCACGTGCCTAGGGAAAACCCTTCCTACCTCGCACACAGACTCCTCCTTTTCCCTTAAGGATTTGTCTCTGTCTATATAATATACCCATTATTCTATCATTGGACTCCCTATCCATATCCTTACCTTATAAATGCGAAGATAATATATTAAAACCCCTTAAAATTTATATAATATAAGCCGCACCCTTTTATTTATTAGTAAGAAAACGAGACTATAAGATCTTTAATATAATACTAAAAGATATTAAGAAGGCGTTAGAACTAAAGCAATATATTAACCCCTAACCTTTTATACTTAAAGAATATTATAATCTAATTAATATGTTTAAGAAACAATTTATAAACTAACTACCCCGGCATTAAGATGAGCACAATTTTAAGATAAAACTTAAACTTAGTATAATGCTAAAGTTCAGCCCATCATACGGTATATCGTAAGAAGAGCTGCTTATAATATAATAATACCTTAAAGAGCACCTAGAGAAAGGATTTATTCGCCCTAGTTAATTACTATTTATTAAGAAACTTAAAGGAGGCTTAAGGTTCTATATTAATTATTAAGCCCTAAATATAATTATAATTTAAAACTAATATCTAATTCCTCTACTTTAAGAAACGCTTAACTACTTAATAAAAGTATAATACTTTATAAAGCTTAATATAGTCGCTGCCTTTAATTAAATCCGTATTTATAAAGGAGATAAGAAGTATATGGCTTTCTATATATAATAGGGACTTTTTAAATACCTAGTAATACTATTTAGTGTAAAGAACGGTCCTGGTATATTTTAGTAATATATTAATAATACGCTTCGCGAATTCCTTAATATATTTATTACCGCGTATATTAATAATATTTTAATCTATTTATCTTTACTTTTTAAGTATTAAAAGTACATCTAAATAGTCCTTAAACGCCTATAAGACATAGGCTTATAATGTAATATTAAGAAATATAAGTTCTACGCGTCTAAAGTTATATACTTAGGCCTAATTATATCCTATAATGGAATTAAAATAGACCCTAAAAAAATCGCTATAATTATAAACTAGGAAAGTCTTAGTAGTATATAAAACATCTAAAATTTTCTAGGATTCGCAAATTTTTATTATTAATTTATTAATTACTTCTTAAAAATTATTTAGCTATTAGTAAACTTAATAAGGAAAAACATAAGATTTAAATAGACTACTAAATATAAATAAGCTTTTAATAACCTAAAATATTATTTTATAACTACTTTAATTCTTACCTACTTTAATCTAAACCTTAAATATATTATTAAAATAGACTTATCTAATTATATACTAGAAGGAGTGTTATTATAATATAATAAGAACGGCGAGCTATGCCTAGTAGCCTTTCTCTCCTAAAAACATACCCCTACTGAATTAAACTATAAGATTTATAATAAGAAACTACTTATAATTATTAGATGTTTTAAATAATAGTATTTAAAACTTAAAGGATTATTATTCCTAATACACGTATTAACGGATTATAAAAACCTATAGTACTTTTATAACTATAAAGCAATTAATATTATTAGTTATACAGAGTGACTCACCAATAACGACTACTTAAGTAGGTTACAGTGATGTTGGTTAATAAAGCTTCTTTTATTAGAATGAGGGAGGGCAAGGAGCTTAAGACTCCTCGCCACGCTAGTGCCGCGGCGTTATATAATAACCGCTTGCCTTATTCCCAACACTAGCAACTCTTCTTTTATAGTTGCCATCTATATATAAATGCTACTTAACTAGCGTAACAAATACTAATCTTTCTTACTTACTATTGCCATTATAATATAAGTCTCGCTATCCTAAAATTTACCTTTTAGGACGTAGTGCTTTCTTGCTTAGAGTTATAAGTATATATTATATTAGGGCCGCTAAGGCGCTAGTTATAAGCAAGCTAATAGCGATTTTCTATCCCGGGGATAGAAAATCCTAATTAGCTAGGTTAAGTTAGGGTCTATAGAATCTGGCCAATTAGACAACTTTAACCGGCGGTTAAAGTTCCTAGATATCTTAAGACCTTACGTAACTAAGAAATTTCTAGGGACTCCCTTTTAACCTAACCTTTAACTCGTATACGTAAAGTATTTATATTAACAAACGTCTCTAGTGCCTTATTTAGGTTTACCTTCGTTATTACATCTACTATATTATCTTAGCTATTAATTTATTAAATCTTAAAGAGTTCTTAACGCTCGTAGGATTACTAAAGTACTATAATATCAATTATAAGGCGCTTCTCCTTTATAGTACCAAGCTTAACTAAATACTTATAGAGGGAATATAAGTCGGTGTATATAATTATAGGGATAATAGGAAGTTTAAGTTAATCTATAATTATCTTTAAGGTAGTTCCAATTATAATTACCATATTAACTCCGCTAACTATTTTATATATCTCTAACGCTAGAGCGCTTTAAGTAACGCGTTTACTCTTAATTAAGCTCTAATAGATAAGATTACCGTAGATTATAAAGCTATTCTCTCCAGTAAATTCGTTTGCGATAATAATCTTATATTCTAGCTAGGAGCTAAAATCTTTATTATTTATAAACAGTCTATTAATAAATATAAAGAGCTTAGCGGTAGGAAGATTAATAGGCATATAAAGTAGTCCCTAATTAAGATGGTTTATTTACTAAAAAAGATATTTATTTAGGGCAAGAACGTTATCCTTAGTTAGTTCCTAGTATTAGGCGGCAATAGAGAGATTAAATAAAGCCTTAGGTTAATAAATAGAAGTAATATAAGCTCTATAAGCGCGTTACTCCATATATTCTTATTTTGGAGAGTTAACGTTAATAACATTAATCTTCTTACCTTAACCCTTCTGGCGTAAAGCAATAAAATCCTTATTTAGGGAGAGGATGCATCTATTAAAAAGTAATAGTATTATTAAATTAAGCTTTTCCTTTAGCTTTGCTATAAGATTTACCTCTACTAGCTCGTCTTCTTTAAGAGCTAAGAACTAGTTGTCTCCTAAGATAATTATATTATTAGTTTATATGCCAATAATTCTAAATAGAGTTCCTATAGTTATAATAAGGAAGCAGGGATTAAATATAGAAGTAGTTATTAAAAGCTTCTCTTTATAGTGCTTACTGTAGGTAGCCTACTAGTAAATTCCTACCTCTGCAATTCTATATAATGGCTTAAGCATAACCATAATTATATCTTCGGGATATTAGTAGCGAATTTACTTTAAAAGGTATGCTAATATTAAGCGCTAAAGGTGCGTCTCTAATTAGGTATAGGCCTAAGTAATATCTCATAAATAGACCGCCATTTTATTCTTTATTAAGGAGGGAGCTAGTATAACAATAACTCGCTAACTAGCTCGTTAAATTATAGGAGATTGCGTAAAAATTACCTCCTTACTATTATTATTATAACCTTAGATAATAAGCCTTAATTTCTTAAATAGGGCGTTAGTAGCTTTGCCCTTAATCTCGTTAACTATTTTTAACTTAAAGATACGAACTTTACTAAATTTAGTAGGGTTATACTTCTTAAATTTAAAGACTCCTCTCGTAATAAGACTATTAATCTTTTGCTTATCGGATGCTTGGAAAGGAGCTCCTAGAGTTATAATATAACCTTCCTTTTAAAGCTATTTTGCGAGCTTAAAGTTAGCCTTCTCCTTAGCTGTTATAAAGGCCATTAATAACTTAACTCTATTCTTAATAGCGGCAATAAATTACTCTTTAAAATTAATAAGGTATTAGCGATTTTATAATCCTTTTAGGCGACCTCTACCGCGTTATAGTTACGGCGTATCTACTACAATTGTATTAGAATTATGGTTGCCTTTTAGAGTACGTTAATTATAGCTCTCCTTTAGGGCATCTCCTATAGCATCCTATAAAGGCTTAGAACTGTTATCTTTATAGTAAGGCTTAATAATAGTTAAACGGAATTAAGTAGGTCTATAAGGTATCTAAATAATATAAGTCTAACTATTAATTATAATAAGTTAATATAGGCCTAACTATCCTCCCTTTTTACGCCATATGCGTACCTTAGACTAGAGTGGTAGATTAAGCGTAGTTAAGGTATTTAGACCATTTCTTATTCCTAGTGCGTTATTAACCTAGCGTATAGCGTAGAGATATTATACCTCCTTTATTACCTTATAAATAGCCTTAGCTTATTATATAATAGAGGGGGATAGTAGAGAATTATTAGTTATTTAAGGGTAGGCGCTAAAGACTAGTAATATAGGTATAAGTCTATTTAGGCCAGCGGAATCGTTAATGGCTTTAATAGCTATTTATAAGGTAAGTTTTTTGCTAGTATCCTTTAGTTCTAAAGAGATAATCTTATATATGCGGCGTAATGGCGCGTAATATCGCTCCACTTTTTTAATACTATTATATACTTTAATAGGGACTTCCTTAACCTTAATTGCCATTACCTTTATCTATTATTAAAACTCTATAGATAAGATATTCTTTCCTATATTATAAACGATTTAATTAGGGAGTTCTAGGTAGATATTAATCTAGCATAATTATAGGGTATCCTATACGTTTTTAGCTAATATATCCTTTAAAAAACGTGCGGCTTAAAAGGAGGTTAAGAAGTTAATAACTTAGAGTACTAGCTTGCCGCTAAGGTATATAACGTCAATAATAATATAGAAGTTAAAGTTGTAGTTATCTTTAAGGGTAAACTTAAATCGGCTAGGGGACTTCTAGTTTATTTAATAGTAATAGTAGTACTTTATAAGGTGCTTAATTGCCTTAACCTTAACTTTATAGCCTACTTACTAAAGAACCTTAAGTAATTAGTAAATAGAGGGGTGGCTAAAACAACGGTATAGTTAACGTAACTCTAACTTAGTTAAATAGCTCTAAGTAATACTCTTTTCTAGTTAATAAAGGAGCAACTAGGGGTAACCCTACTTGCGTATAATAGGCACCCAATTATCTCCCTAAATAAGTATATTTTTAAGGTTATTAAGCTTAACGCCTAATTTATTTATATCTTTAATGTAAAATAGAAACGGGGTATTTATAAGAATAATGTAGAAAGTAATGCACCCTAAGGGGGTTTGGACCCTAATTGTGCTAAAAGAGATTGCAGTACCCATACTAAAACAAATTATATATTAGCCTGCCGTTAAATAGTTAATCTAAATAGAGCTATTAAGCTACTAAAGGGCTTAAACTTAAGGTTCTCTTACTATAGATACTCCTGCGGCTCTAGTGTCTGGTATAATACTATAGAAGATGTTTGCTAAGTATCTATTATTAAAGGAGAATGTAAAACTCTTCTATAGCTTATTAAAGATATCTAACTTCGTAATAGAGTAGAGCGTAGATTGGTTATTAAGAATAGTAATAGTTTATTTACTATCTACCTCACTATACTTAGTAAAGTATTGGTTAGGTAAGTAGTCCTTAATTTCTATATCTATAAGGAGCTGTTCGGCCTTATTAACCTTACTCTTAAGATCTTCTACGCCTTTATATTAAACCAGGAAGCTTTAGAAGTAGGCTATAGTAACCTTATAATTTCTAACATTTCTTATACTTTGGCAAAACTTATTATATACCTCCTTTTACTTATTAAGAGAATACCTAGTTAATTAGCAATTCGGTTTCTTACAAACATAGCACTTTTTCTAGCGATTACTTTAAAATAAACCTCTATAAGGGCCTCCACCTTTACCTTATAGTTATTAATTATACCCTTTACTATATTATCTACCCCGGCCACTATATATTTAATTAGTCTAGTTATAATTATATTAGTTAGGCAGGTTAATTAAAGTAGGTTAGAGTTAGGTGTTAAATTACTATACTTCTTAAGAGCGTAGAGCGGTGCTAATAGAAGATCTTAATTAAGCATATACTCCTTTATAAGTATTTATAGGATTAAAAAGTATAAGGTTGTATTCTTTAACGCCTTAGTATACGCTAATAACTTAATTATATAGGCTAAAATCCTTTTAATATAATTCGGATAAACCACGCTAAATTATTTAAAGTTAATTAAAGAGCTTTTAAAGATAATTAAGCCGGGGGACACCTAGGTTTATAGCAATAATCCTTAAAAAGGTAGTCTCTCTCCATTCTAATAAATACTGCTACTTATTCTCTTCTATTTTAAAATAGTATCTTAACTTATATATTATACAGTTAAAATTATATCCTTTTCCTGCTAAATAATTATAATAGAAGGTACTAGCTTGGCCCTTAAGCATAACGGAATAGGCGTTGTAGTATTAATTAGACTCTATTTCTACCTTCTAGCAATAGTTATAAAAGATACGTAGTTTTGAATTAAGAATATTATATAATTCCCCGCTAAACTTCTTCTCCTAATTTAAGTAGAGCTTCGTAAGCTCTATAAGCAATTTTAAACTACCTCTAATTTAAGATTAAGATAGAGGAGGTAGGAGTTGCATTATAGGCTGTAGTGGGGACGTAGGTCTAGTCAGTAGAGTCTAAGGGTTATTAAATCGCGAAGCAATAGGATCCTATATCTGCTCTTGTTAGGGTATAGTATTTAATATTAAGGTTATGGGTTAAATTAGATATAGAGGAGTTAAAGGTGGAGGTAGGTTTGTCTTTAGAGGTATATTACTTAGGTTCTATTATAAGTTAAGCTTCCTTATAGTGCGTAGTTAGTGCTTAATCTCTTATAGAGTCTATTCGTGCTTTTCTTTTACGTTAATAACTTGCTCCCAAATATTATCTCTAATAATACCCCCATCTATTAGTATAAACACTCTATACTCCCGTAAGAAGTTACGGAAGTCTTATATAATATCCTTCTTTATAGGAGTTTATATTTCCTTTATCTATTTAATAAAGTCCTCCTTTATATAATACCATAGCATAGTATTATTATATTCGCTATCTTTATAGTATACTATACGGTATAATAAGAATCCATTTAGGTCCTATTGCTTAGCGTTTACAAAGTTAATTATATTAGTATTCCATATTTCCGGGTTAATATCCTTCTTATACTTCTTTAAATAGGTTAACGCTATAGTAGGTATAGAATTAACGGGGTGTTATATATTAAAGGTAGGTAGGATTTTCGGTTTTATAGGATCTCGTAGGTTTACTGTTAAGAGGTAGGCAATTTAAGATATTGTTTAACGCGTTTTAGACGTCGTTTAACGCGTTTCGGACGTTAACTTAGGACTATAGGTTTAGTAACACTTTTAACCTAAAGTACTTAACCAAATCTTTATAAACGTAGTTGTTCTATATAATAAACGCAACTTAGTATCTCCTAGTACTTAGTAACACTTCTATTACTAGTTTTCCGCAAGTTTAAGGTAGCACAGTATCGCCGGGATCTATTCTATATAAGCGCATATAGCACCTTTATATAAGACTATCTCTTCTATTTAAAAACCTAGCTGCTCTATAGTTAACTATATATTTAACTACTAATTAGTATTAGTTATATAGGGTGACTTACCAATAACAACTACTTAAGTAGGTTATAGTAATATTAGTTAATAAAGCTTCTTTTATTAGAATAAGGGAGGGCGAGGAGCTTAAGACTCCTCGCCACGCTAGTGCCGCGGCGTTACGTAATAACCGCTTGCCTCATTCCCGACAAATATAATGCTAAATTTATTAGGCCGAATACCTCTTATAATTTAACTTTAAGATTATATACTAACCTAGTAAACTTAATTAGAAGCCTAACTTATTAATATAATAATTATAAAACTTACCTATTAACGCCTCTAATAAACAGATTATAAATTAATTATAAATTCTACTACAACCTAAACGCTTTAAGAAACTACACCCTATATTTTTAAACGCGGAGCTTAATAGGAATAAATTAATAAATTAATAAAGCATAAATATAAGAATAACCTTTAGATAGTAGATATAATAAAAGTAATTTAAATAGGGAAATGGTAATATAAGAATATTATACTTACTAAATACAAAATCTGTAATAATTGGTTATACTATTAATAAAAAATAGTAGGCCCGAATTCTAAACCCTTATAATTTAAGATACTTAAATTTATATATAATTCCCCTATAGTAGGGCACCCTAGCTATATAAAGACCTATAAAATTATTTAATAAGTATATTATTAGCTTATAATACACAACTATATATAAAAATGCGTTTAAATATATAAAATATGCGTATATAGGAAGACCTCTTATATAAAGAAGTAAGGAGTACTTTAACCGTTACCAATTCTAATATAAAGATAGCGAGATATTTTAATTAACTTTATAGTTAACCTACCTAATAGTAATAGGTTTATAAATATTATAGTAATTGTTAACTATTTTATAAAAATACAATATATAATTCCTTTAGACTTAATTAATGCAATATTAGTCGCCGAATATTTTATTAAGTACGTCTTTAAGCTATATAGACTTCCTAATTTAATAATATCTAACTATAAAAGCTAGTTTATTTTAGACTTTTAATAAGCCCTATATAAATAATTAAGTATATAAATATAACTCTTAACTATATTTTATCTAAAGATAGATAGTTAAACTAAAATTGCGAACGCAATTATAGAATAATACTTATAAATATACTACTCTTACCTATAAGATAACTAGGAAAAGTGGCTACCTTTAGCTAAGTTTATTATAAATAATATAAGAAACAAATTAATAAGCGTAACGCTATTCTATATAACCTACGGATAAGACCCTTAACTTAGATTTAAACTATAACCCAAAATTAATATAATAGGACCTATAATTAAGAGGATTTAACTAATTAATATATATAACTTTACTAATTAAATAAAGCAGTTAACGGAACTATTATAAAGTAAATTAGTATATGCTTAAACGGTATAGGAATAGTATATAAATAAAGAACGAGCCCTTATGGACGCAGAGCTTTATGCAGTCTATAGGGCCTTAGAACACCTAAAATAACAAAGACTAGAAGAGAAACAGGTTTATATCTTTATAGATAGCCAAGCGGCTATTAAGAGATTACAGCTTAATTCTCTTACAGGAGGGCAAGAACTAGTCTTTAAAATTACGCAAAGCTGTTCCTATCTAGCTAGCAGGAATATCTCTATTAACTTCTATTAGGTCCCTAGCCACCTAGGAATTTATAGAAATGAAATAGCAGATAAACTAGCTAAAAAGGGCCTCTCTAGAAGAAAAATACAATCTTCTTATTCTTCCCTAGCCCACCTAGGGAAATAAGCAAGAGAAAAGATACTAGAATAGTGGAAAAACAATTGGCAACAGAATAAAAGCAAAGGAAAACACTATACTAGAATCTGTAAGGGAAACTACCCTTTTTCTTTTAAAGCTACTAAGGATAAATATCCTAAAAAGCTACAATCAGCTTTCCTTCAACTAAAACTAGGAAAAGGCTTCTTTAAATCCTTCTCTAAAACAATAGGGAAGGATAAAGAAGGTAGATGCTTTAAGGACTGTACCGCGGTACAAACCCCTACGCACCTCTTACTAGAATGCAGACTACATTAGGAAGATAGAAAGGAAATGCAAAGACAAATAGGCTCTTCTCTCTCCTTAGAGAAGCTTTTTTGTACAAAGAAAGGAAGAAGGGCGCTTTTTCTATTCTTAAGTAGGACAAAAATAGCTACTGGGAAGTGGCTAAGAGCAGAAGGATCTCTAGAAGGAGGCAACTCCTACTAAAAGTCCTAGTAGATAGACCATAGAAAGCAAAAGGACAGAAATGAACTATAAAAAGGACAGGGACAGGCGTTAGGATTATTTATAATTTTATTTCAATTTTTTCTACTATTTTCCTATCGTTTTCTCACTACCTAATAGTTGTTAGCAACCTAGTATCTTACTAGGAAGCTGTAAATCCCTAGCCTAGGGATTTATAAACTACTAGGACATAGCTACTAGTATATGTTAAGCTGCCTAGAAAGGATTCATGTATATAGAACTATAGCGCCATAGCCTAGAGGCTGCATGCGCAGTATTGTACATAGTATAATACAACGGATATAAAAAATAAAAAATAAAAAAAAAGAACGAGCCCCTATATAGGACTTTAAGGAAGGTAATATAGTTTACCTAAATATATAAAACCTAAAGACTTAATAACCCTTAAAGAAACTTAATTAGAAGTTTATAGGCCTATACTAAATTAAAAAAGACTAAACCTATACGCTTATAAGCTTAAACTGCTAATTAAAATAAAAATATATCTAACGTTTTACATAAGCTTACTATAACCTTTAAAGGGTAAACTTATAACTTATAAAGTGCCGCCACTACCTCTTATAATTATTAATAATAGTAACGGTTTTTACTTTATTAACTTAATTAATAATATACAATAGAAAATATAATTTAAATAATTTAAACTCGTTATTAAGTGGGAAGGATATAAAATATAAACTTAGGAAACCTATAACTAGATTAAAACTAACGCGCCTTCCCTAGTAAGGGAATTCTATAAGGACTATTCTTTGCGGCCTACTTTAGCTAGATAAATATAATATAAAGGTAAATAACTATTACTTAATACGAATATAATTCTTCTTTGATTAACGTCTGATATGGATGCTATCTAGCCCCACGCAGACTACTCCGTATATAAGGGAAAAGTAATATTGACGGGAAAAAACCCTTGCTGCTGGGGGGGAGGAAAAACCCTATGAGCCACCTCAGTAGGATGAAAAACCCTAATTTGCCATGTCCGTCCGTAGCGGCGGCCCTGCGGGCCTACGGCTACGTCCTGTCCTCCTTGGATGTTCGAACTCCTTAGGAACTACTGCTTCCTTCTCTAGCTTATCCAAAGCTAGGGTTTACTACGTCCTAGCTAGGCCTTGCTAATTAATTGCCGTACAGTCGTTTCCCATATCTTGACCACCCCCTGTATGCTATCTCCTATAACCATTGCGTTGCTATATACGCCTTGCCTCCCCCCCCCTAGAGCCACCGAAGGCGTAAGGGGGATTCATCCGTTCTAACTACCGTAATACTAATAAGCGAGCGGGATATGTTGTATTTGGGTATCTTTTGTGCCTAGGCCCCAGCTAGGCCCTTCCTAAGGGTCACCACTCCGTTGAAAGAAGACAATGGGGAAAACCGTGGGTCGCAATCCAGGCTGCTAGGTAGTATTTGGTAGTAAGACGGCGAGTGACCGCATGCTCCGCGGGCGATCGCCCTGGGGGTTAGGAGGGGCCGTATATTTGCTTGTTTGTTCATTCGTTCGTGCGCGCGTTCGTTTATTGATATAAGGTCGTTAATGCTTTTAGTTAAGGTTTGGGGATGTTTATTAAGTACCACATATCCACGTTGGATCGTATAGGTGCCCCAGATAGGAGAATAGTGGTAGTCGTCGTATTGTAAAGGGCCAACAGTAGTGGTTTTCAAGATCTCACTATCCGAAAATTTTTCACTACCGCCCTTAACGCCCACAACCACCACCAGGTCCTGTCCGCACGCTATGCGACGTCTCTGCGTTGGCTCTGGGTCTGAACTTTAAGACCCAGGTTCGTAGCCGTCACCACGTACAGGTGCAGAGTCCGTTTTCGACGGCCCCTAACACGAATATATAAAATATAATAGTAAAAAGCTTAAAACTAAAAAGAACTTAAAATATGTTATAATGTTTATAATATAATTACGTAATATATAAGATGTTAAAGAACTTTAACCACCAGTTAAAGTTATTTAATTAGTTAGATTTGCCTTACTAAGACCTACTATAAAGATAGTTCTGCTTACCGCCTTAACTAAGCTAATAGCGATTTTCTATCTAAGGGATAGAAAATCCTAATTGGCCTATTTAACGATAGAATTGGTAAAACTCTATACCGCTACCTAACGTAAAAATATAACACGCGATAAGTTATAAGCCTTAACTAAAATTAAATTATTTGGACCTTTGGCTAAAAGGGGGGGTACTATAACGGGATTAGCCCAGTTATAGTAGGAATGTCTTAGTAAAACACTTAATAGATAAATTCTAACGCTTTAACTAAATTCGGCTAGATTAATTAAATTTTACTAAAGTCCGTTAAAGACCGTGTGTATATATATGTACGCATTGACCACTAAGCCCCTAGCTATTTAATTATATAATTCTCTCGTTATTCCTTTCTCTTTTTTACGTAATGTCTTGTTCTTAGCGAGAGCTATATACCCTTAGATTTAGATAGAATTTATATTATTCCTTTAAATCTTCCTTAAAGTCTCTTCGCGCCCTTATATGGACGTCCGTAAGCATATAGTATACGGCTTTAAAGTAGTAGTAGTACTACTACATTAGTACCTTATCTTAGATAAGTAGAAAGGTATAGTATAAAAGCTTACGAAGGCGGCGGCAAAAAGTATTCGGACACCGATACTTTAGCTAAAAAATACAACCCCACTAAGAAATCATTAATTCTAGCATCAAATTAACTCTAACTCTAGTGTAATTATAATATAAATAAGAGTTCTAGCCATAAAATTTATTTTCACCTTTGTGTTTAATTACTAACTAATTTATAGCTGCCATTCTACAAATCCAAGCACGTATTTAATCTTAGTAAAGATTCTCCTACTTACCCCGCTATGCTCTATCACTCCATTTTATTGTATAAGGCCTATTCCAATCTTTTGTAATTATAATCCTTATTAGCATCTATACGCTTTTAATAGCGCTTATATTAGGGCTATTTCCAATATACTTAAGTGTCTAAATACCTTCTTTAATAAGAATTCGAGTCGTCTATTAAGAGGCATAGGATGGGGCGCCATCTTGCTAGAATTGGAATCGTTAAATATCGCACTCAAATTCGTCTGGGTCGTAAATCTAGAGATTAATTTCGTAATAAAAAGGAATAAGGAGTGGAATAAGGCATTTGTAGGTATATCTGATATTATCAATTCCTCCTTTATACTTCCCATTTCTCTTTTATTTATGGTTCTTCCAGTACATCTCCCAAAGGGCCTATTTGCCTAGTTTCTTCTTTCCTTTTACATCCCATTGTACTCGTAGTTCGGCTTGTTCCTTATCAAATTGTATATATACTTTAACCTCGATTTCTTTATCATTAAGAGTCTAAATAAGCTCCTTATAGTAGATCTTCTGCGCTAGTGTTTTCTTGTAATACACGTGGTAGGGCCCTTTATAATTATATAAAAAGCACCCTCAAAATATAGCCTCTGAGTAGTTATTATACCTACGTTTAATAACATCTTTATAAAAGCGTTCTTCTAGTATATAAGAGTAGTTTTATAGGCCACGGTGCTCTCCAATAAGGATAGCAGCCTCATCAGAAAAGATTACCTTTAATTACTCTTTATATCCCTAATTCTTCCTTAAGAGCGCAATCTCGTATCTCTATACCTTCTGTATATCCGTTAAAGCAAGCTTCTTCATAGGTTTTAATTGGTGTAGGTTTCGTGCTCGAAGTTAGGTCTTAATCGTTCTTCTATAAGCTTTAAAGCCTTCCTCTACGGCAACGTGGTATTGCTGTTTCTTATAATTCTCCTTATTAAGTATGCAAGCCTTAAAGATCTCTATAACGTCGTTAACTAATAAAACTAAAGGTCTTCCGCTCTTCTTCTTTACAGAAACTAGATCTTTAATTTTAGGAGGTGGGAGGCTAGCAGTAAGGCGCTCTTCTTTAACTTTAAGAGATCGTTTCCATATATCGGCAGCTGTTGATTTTGCAAGGTTACAGAGCTTTGCTGCCTCTCTTCCAGACTTTCCACACTCACAATACGTCAAATATTGAGCTTTTCTAACATTAGAAGTATAAGGACCTATTCTATTAGGTATTAACTAAGTGGAGAAGTAGAGTGGGTTTTTATAGTATAGGCGCGAAAAAAAGTTAAAATTTTGTAGGGTTTTCTCGCTAAGTATCGGTGTCCGAATACTTTTTGCCGCCGCCTTCGTAGCCAGATTTAAGCCTTTAGAAATATTATAAGTAGACTCTTTATATAAATTAATAGGTATCTAAAAACAGGAGTAGGTGGTATAGCTACTAGGTAATAAAAGGGCTATAATACTAGAAAAAGCTATATAAAGAATAATATTACGGCGTAAGCGGTAGTAGTAGTAAAGGTAGTAATAGAGAAACGTTTTACTAGTGCCTATAGGGCCTTAAAGAAAGAAGCGGGCCGTTTATAAATCCGCATCTATAGCGGCAATAATAGTATTAAAGCACGCTGCTTAATCCGTATTTAGCTGCTAGCGTATCTTAGTAAACTAGCGTTCTTCCTCTATAGGGTTATATTGCAGTAGCTTCGCTATAAAAAGTAGGTTACTTCTCTCTGTAATAATACCCTACTAGTGCTAGAACTAGGGTAGGCTATAGTATATAAGCGTTTTTTACTAATCTATAAATATCTAATAGATAAGATATAGGCCGTAATTAAAATAGGTGTTATTATCCTTAGCAACAGTAAAAGGAGTATTAAGTTAGTAGGCTAAAAAGTAAGGCAGATTATTACAGATAAAGTATTTAAAGCGGTCCTATAAAGTAACTAGCTCCATCAGCATTTTGTTGGGGTGCTAAGATCTTAAAGGCCTCCTAACAGGATTTTAATTTTCCTAATCGTCCTAGTCGTCCTAACAGGCTCCTAGCAGGCTCCTGGCAGGACTTTTGATTTTCCTAATCGTCCTAATCGTCCTAACAGGAACCTATTATCCTAATGCGTTCCTGACAGGGCCCTAATAGGGCCCTATTATCCTAATACGTTCCTAACAGGACCCTACTATCCTAATGCGTTCCTGACAGGACCTTATTATCCTAATGCGTTCCTAACAGGACCTTATTATCCTAATGCGTTCCTAACAGGACCCTACCATCCTAATGCGTTCCTGACAGGAACCTACCATCCTAATACGCTCCTAAAAGGAACGCCCCCCCCCCTCAAACGACCCTAGCAACACCTATGTACGCGAAGCTCTGCGTACAGAGGCTCTGCACAAGGCTCTACACAAAGCTCTACACGAAGCTCTACATACAGAGGCTCTGCACGAAGCTCTGCACAAAGCTCCACACGAAGCTCTACGTACAGAGGCTCTACACGAGGCTCTGCGCGAAGCTCTGCGTACGGAGGCTCTACACGAAGCTCTGCATCGGGTCCCCGCTATATTCCCGATAGCCTCTACACGTTCCTTTGCCAAGTATACCCCCTATNTAGCCACCTTATTTTTTACCCTTCCTTCCTTCCTTACATCCTCCCTACCTAGGGAGGCACCAGAACGGCAGCTAGCAGAGGACCGTTGTCAGAACCAGACGACCGTCGCCAGAACCAGACGACCGTTACTAAAACCAGACGACCGTCGCCAGAACCATCGCTAAAACCAGACGACCGTTACCAGAGCCAGACGACGACCGTTCAAATAACCAGCCAGCGAACACCACGAACAATTCAATTAATCGATCGATCGAATTGAACCAAAGCTTCAATATTGGCCCGTCACCAAATCAAATTAAGGCACCCTAGACGACCACTGTTCGAATGTACAGCCAGCGAACGGCCATAGAGAACGATTCGAATCAATTAGAGCCTTCAATCGGGCCGACCCCTCCCCCGAATTAAATCAGACACTAATATATAGGCAGGCAGGCAGGCAGGCAGGCAGGTAGGCAGGTAGGTAGGCAGGCAGGCAGGCACTAGGCCTAGTTAGGAAATCAGTACACGGCCGGCGGATCGTCAGGAACACCGCCAATTGATGATTTGGAGCCTCTGCGACTGGCTTCCCATTGTCTCCTTAATTGATCGCTCGACGCCCAAGCGATTGTCTCCCTAGAGCGGCGTAGAGCTCCTATAACAGACGGACAGTAGGCTGGAAGGATTAATTTAGATTATATATCCTGTATATAGCATAGGGCTTAAAATTGAACTAGTTTTTATATTTATTGGCTGGCTGTAAATACTGGAGCATTAATATGCTTTATTTTAAAATTTTAAAAATTATTATTATCCTAATTGTCCTAATTGTCCTAATAGTACTAATTGTCCTGACAGTACTGACAGTACTAATAGTACTAATAGTCCTGATAGTCCTGATTGTCCTAGTGGTCCTAATGGTCCTAATGGTCCGGGTGGTCCGGGTGGTCCGGACGACCTCCTGACAGGCTCCTGATAGGAAACCGAGTGTAAGTGTCTTCTGGAGATCCTGGCAGCCCTAACAGGAGCTATGAGGAACCTGTCAGTACCGCTAGGAGGCATTAACAATTTCCTAATATCTGTAATAAGGCTATAAAGTAAAGCAGTTATAAATAAGGAGCGTAGCTAGGCGCTAACAGCAAAAACGGTGGTCTCCATTAAGTAATTAATTTACTTATAATTATCCTCTAGTAGCCTTAGGGCCATATAGGCCGCCTAAAAGGTTAAATAAACTATACTAACAATAGTACGGAGGTCCTTAAAGGAGGTATAGCTAGGACTAGACGTTAGTAGTAGCTATAAGTAGAACCTCTTACCTATAACGGGATAATAGTAATATATACGGCCTATTATAAAGCCTTGCTAGCGTAAACGCCACTTCTGTTACTTTAAAACAAAGGTATACCGCTTAGGGAAGTCTTAATATAGGCGGTTACGGCCGTCCTTATACTCCGCATTATACTTAAAAAAGGCCGTTAGTATAAAGTAAGAGAGCTTAAGGCGCTGCTAGATCTTATTAGCGGACTAATTAGGCTAAAAGTATATAGCTTACTTGCCTAGAAGGTGTACCACAAGCTAAATTATAGGGGGGAACTCCTTATAAATAGAAAGCTTAAATAGCCACTAGATAGCCTTAGAGGGGCCAATATAACAGCCCTGCAAATACTAGCTTACCTTATTACCATCCGTAAGCCGTAAAGTATTACAGTTGTTCCCCTTATATATATACTTATAGATATACTTAACGGACCGTATAGAGGCGCAGACCTTAACATTTATATACGCATAATACTTTATAGTTAGGTATAGGTAGTATAAAATAACTTAGCGGTTATCTATTTTAAACGTAGCTCTAATAGGCCCTAGTAAGCGGACAGACTATAACTACTAATTATTATAATAGCAGTATTTCGGATAACTGTCCTAACGTATAATAGTAATAGGGTTAAAATAGTAAGACGGCTAGTAGGTTATCCTCTAGCTGCGGAAGCTCCGTAGATATAAAGCGGTTAATAATAGCTAGGTTTAGTAGCTTATTGCGGTTATACGGATATAAAAATAGCAGTAGGTATAAATAGGGCAGGCCCCGTTTCTAGTACTTAATAGTCTAAACGTAGCCGTGGAACTAGCTAAAGATCTAGACCCGTTTTAGGTCGTGTAGGAAATAGTTTAGCTTTAGGTAAAAGACGCGTATAATTAAATCGGGCCTATTTATAGGGGTCTACCTAGGTAGCAGCTTACGGGTAATCTCGTCCTACTTAGGGTTAGTAGTAAACGTAATAAATAGGCTTAGACGGCCGTATTTACGGACAATAGCTATAGAATCCTAAAAGCACTACATAATAAAGCGGGCTCCGCTAAAAAGGCTTAATAGATAGACTATATAGCGGCCTAATAATTTAGGGTCTAGATTAACGCGGGTAAGAGTATCTATAAAGCCGTTATATAGCTCCACATAGAGGTTAGTTTAGTAAAAGCGGATCTAATTAAGCTTATTCTAATTGTATAGCGCCTATATATCTATAATATACTGCTAAAATAGGTAGTAGTAGGTAAAAGGAACTAACCTAGAGTAAATATAGACGTATAGGTAGAACCGAAAATACGCCTACTAGGTTAAACAGTTTCACTAGTAAACTTAATTAGAGTTACATAGCTAAAGACCCTAGTACTAGCTAGTATCACTATAGGGGAAGAGTAGTACGTAGTGGAGCAGTATATATATAGCGTATACTAAGCTAATACGGCAGTATCGCGGGGGTTTATTAGGTATATAACGCTCTATAAGCATAATATCGCGGAAGCTAGTATTACCGTGCTTATCTAGTATAAAAACGGCCACCTTATTACTTATTAGGAGGTTCTTATAGCGCTAATTAGTACCAGCCTTTAAGATAAGCCGCATCTATAGGTTTAAGATAATCCGTAATAGAGTCGTTGTAGGCTAAACCTAAGCCGTTCTTTTACGGTTTAATAGAGGGCGATAAAGGGTTCCGTACCTTAGATAGCATAGCAGTAAAGCACCGTAGGGTAGCTGTATCTAGTTAGGTATTAGGATAAAACTATAGCTAGAAATCTATAGTATAACTAGGGTTGTAAAAGTATAGCTACGTATACCACGGAGCTACGTTAATAGGAGCCTTTAGCGGGCCTTATAGATAGTAAAGCTTACTATATATCTAGAAGCAATTTGGGCAACTATAGGCTATACTACGGTTAGTAACGGTATAGTTTACGGACGTAAAAGCTAATACTATATTATGTAGACAGAGCCGCTACCTAAATTACCTAGTAGAAGTACTATAGGACTCTAAAAGGTCGTATAGATAGTTTAGTAGAGGCTATAATAGAGGGAGGTTTATATTACCGTACTTATAGTAGGCTTTAAAGCGTAGATTACTAGGCTGTAATATACTAATACGCTTACCTACCTAATATAGGGCCATGCAGAAGTTATAGGCGATATCTATAGAACTAAGATCTAGCTGCTCCGTAATAGGGCGAATAGTAATAAAACTATAATCTAGCGGCTTCGTAATAGGGCGGACTATAATAGGTCGCGACTAAATAAATACTAGTAGTCGCGACTAGATTAATATGGGTAGTTATAGCTAGATGGATACGGGCGGTATAAGGGGAGAAGCAATGGTAGAAGTAGCGGCGGAAGTAGTAGCGGAGGCAGTAGCGGCTATAGATTAGTTTATAGGCTGCAGAAGGTCTGCTAAAGATTATTAGGATTATTTACTTTTTTTCTCCTATATATATAGAGTTAGAAAGGTAGTAAGTTAAAAAAGAGTAAATAAAAAATTAACCTCTATAAAAGTTACAGGTTTTATACGGAGCCCTATAACAGTTCGTTGCAAAGTTAGCGGAAGAGTAATACTGCTTATAGGTAGTATGTAACAGCTTGTATAAATACCTATAAACTAAAGCTTATAAAATGCTATTTTACAAAGATACTAAGCTAAGGAGAAGGAAAAGAGGTCGCTAGGACCGATAGAAATAAATATATAGGGTAAGCCGCTAAGGCGCTAGCTTTGGGCAAGCCAATTATAGGTCGGCAGAATATAGTAGAATTTAGTAGGTAACGTGCAATAGCGCCGTTACATTACCCCCCTCTTTAAAAGAAAGCCTACTCTTAAGCTTAGTTAGAAATAGGATAGCACTAGGCTCTAAAACGTAAGATTATAAAATATAAGATAAGGAGGAAAAAGAAGATGTAAGTGCGTCTAAACTAAGTATAAAAGGCAACCGTAGGTTAAGTAGAAGTACTAGGCTAAAAATAGTAGCCGCTAAAAGTCTTAGTAAGAATTTAACTAATTAAATAACTTTAACCGGCGGTTAAAGTTTCTAGATATTTAATATTTTACGGTACTTATAGAAAACAGCAGAATATAGTAGAATTTGGCAGATAGCTATATTAGAGCTTAAGGGCGTTCTTATCCCTATACTCCTCTAATAACTTATTATCTTTATTACACTAGCATTTCGTCCACTTATCTAGGTACTTTAGGGGTCTAGGTACGTTAGGGTATTAGTTAAAAAAAATTTTTAAGCCTTTAGGGGTAGCCTATAAAGTTCTATATAGGGTACTAGATTAGGTCCGGGTTATAGCCCCTTTTATTAAACACGGTATTTTAATATTCCCTATACTATCTTATAGGCTAATATTTTATTAACTTCCTATTTATTATTACCGTTTACTTAAATTAGCAGAGAAGGCTTATTCTTTATTTAGGTAATAGGTTGTTTATAGCTTTCTATAGCTTATCTAGTAAGAAAATAGGGTGTACCCTAATTAAATTTAGGAGCTTTACCTTATATAAGTTGCCTATCTTCTTAAGGACCTTATATAGTCCTACTATTTAGTAGTCTAGCTTATAGCTAGGTTGTTTAGTCTTTTAATTTCTTATTATAACCCAAACTATATCGCTAGGGGTAAAATTAGGCTCTTAACGGTGTTTATTTGCCTACTATTTTATTAATCTCTAGGCTTTTCCTAGATTCTTATAGGTTACTAGCTAGGCTTCCTCTAAGTGTTTAGCGTACTATTAGGCCTTACTATAGGATAGCGTTTCTTATATAGTCTAGGGTTCTTCTAGCCTTTTTTAGTTAAAGCTTATATAGAGTAAGTATCCTATTTTTAGCTAAATTAGGGCAAACCCTATAGAGTTATAGGGTAAGGTTACTTAGGCGTAGTCCATTAAAGGCAGTAGTTTAGACTAGTTATTCTAAAAGTAGTTAATAAAGGGCCTAAGCCTCTAGTTTAGGTATTAATTTATAATCTCTATCTAACTATCTATTTAGGGGTAATAAGCTATAAAAAGCTTTAGCTTAATACCTAGGATTTAAGTAAACTTACTCTAAAAGGCTAATATAAACTATAGCCTATAATTAGATATAATAGTATCTAGTAGTCTATATATTTAGTAAACGTAGTAAATATATAGCTAGGCTACCTCTTTAGCATTAAGATTTTTATAATAGGGAATTAAAAACGGGCATTTACTAAAGCGGCTAACTATAACTATAACTATATTATATTCGTTACGGTCTATAGGTAGTTTATAAAAGTCTATAAAGATATACTACTAAGGGCGCTCTAGTATTAAGAGTAACTTAAGTAGTTTTAGGGTTTTATCTTATAGGGTTATAGCTTTTTAGTAGTCCTCGTAATTCTATATATATTAATTAATATCCGCAACCATTCTTAGCTAATAATAGTAGTAGTTAATAATTTAACGGATCTTATTCTTACTAGGGTATGTTATAAAGACTTAGCAATAAGCTTCGCGGATTAGTTCTATTAGTAAATTATTAACATTAGGGACTATAAGCCGCTCCTAGTATAGAAGCAACACTTCCTCTATTTTAAAATTAGGGGTTTCTTTTACGGCTTAATTAATAATAATAATAATAATTTATTGCTTAACGTCCGATTCGGATCCCTATTGGGCCCACGCGGACTACTCCTTATTTACATATGGGGAGAAAACTCTATTTAAGAAAAATGAGAAAACCCTGTGATCCATCTCCCCGCCTTTTGGGACTCGCCTACTTAGCGCCTACGAGTCGCCTATGGTGCTCTACTACCTTACTGTTTGACCTCCTTAGGAACCACTGCTGCCGTAATAAGCCTATGGACGCGCTAGTATTATAAACTATTACTCTACTACTATAGAGTTACTAGGGGGCACCTGCTGCTCGCCCCCTTGCCTTTTATTACTATTTCCCTTATAACCCGGAACTAATTTAGCATATTTTAACTAATAAGCCACTAGGTGACCGCCTTAAGGCCTTTTTATATTGAGAGTAGTGTATTATAGTTCTCTATGCCAGCTGCTGAGAGCATTGTTTCTTGATTGGTGCGTAGGGGGCATAGCAGTATTACGTGTTTTGGTGTCTGTCTTGGCCAGCTATATTCGCATCTTGGGCTACCTACTAGGACACCTACCCAGTAAAGCCAGTCTTTTAGTCCTATTATTCCTGTTCTTAAGAGTATTGCTATTATATTTTCTGCCTTTATTAGGCCTTCTCGGAGCCCTTAGGTATTTACCCCCCATGGCGTTAACTATGCTATAGCTTGGGTTCGTCTTGCCTGAGTTAGCCTCTATACCTTTAACTCCTATTCGCCTCTCTAGCGTTAGTCCAACCAGTATTGCATTACGGTAGATGGTTTCCCGGCGTTCTTACATGTTCTACTTTGGCTCCTTTCTCTATCTTGCTGTCTTTGCTAACCTCTTACGCGTCTCCCTTCCTCCTCTATATGGGCCTAGGCCCTAAAGCGGCACTATTTTTCTTCTGCTTTCTTTACCTGTTTCTCTAATATCTCTTCCCTACTTTGGGGTTGTTGGTTTGTTCTCCTATAGGGCACCCTAGGGTTCCTCTATAGTTTACTTAGGCGTGTTTTAATGTACTTTGTGATATTAGAGTTGCGTTTATTTTGCGTCCTTTATATTGTAGCGGCTTTAATATATAACTGTAGGGGGGGAATATTAGATTCCTTCTTAAGCAGTGCTGTGGCCGTTCGCTTATACCCGCCTGTGATACTCTAAAGGCAGGCTATCTGGACCTTTTGAAGTAGTTTAAGGAGTGATTTAGGGGGGCCCTTCTTAGTTTCTCCAATGGCCCAAATACTGGATCTATATGTTATGGTTGGCCGGACGACTGCTGTATATAGTAGGCGTGACCTCTGGAAGCATGGACCCTATATAGAATTAACAATCCTGGATAAAGCGATGAACTGTGCTTGGCCTTTACGGGCCGCTTACGCCNCATGTGCGCTCCACCGGAGCTTGCTGTCTACCCATACTCCTAATACCCTTAGGCCCTGAACTGGTTGACCCCCAAAGCCTTAGATGCGAATTATATGCTAGAGATCTGCAGATTGGTTGCGTTTTCTTATAAAATAGATTAGCTGGTATTTCTCTAGTGAGTTTACGGCTTAATTACGGAGGGCCTTTAGGGCGTTAACCGTGCGGTTTATAGTTAGAAGGCAGTTAATTAGCCTTATTAGTTTATCTAAGGACTCCTTTATTAGTGCTAGCTCGGCTTACTAAAAGTCTAGCTCCTTAAGGATCCGTAGGTTAAGCTATTTAGGATAAAGGAAGGCACGCGTCCGGTATTAGGTCTTTAGCTTATCCTAAAGTTCTATATTTTATTCTAAAGTTCTATATTTTATTCTCTTTAGGTTAAGGTATTAGCCTTAAAGTTTTACTTACTAAAACGATATATAATTATAAAGTAAACTTATAAGAGTATTTTGGCCTACTAGGCTTATTATTTAGTAAGCTGCTTTATAGTTATAAAATACTTTAGGGCTTTATAATCTATATATATCTTAATCTGGAAGTTTATACCTTTAAGCTCTACACACTATTAGAATAGTAATTAAATAATAGCTAGCATTTTTTATTATGTACTCTATAGTTATACTTAGCTAGTTTTATTATTTTTAAAAAGAAGGTAATAGGGTACTATTCGCCGTCCAGATATAGCTATAATCGAATTCCTGCTATAACCCTATTAGAAGCATCTATTTCTAATATTAATTTAAGGTCTGGGCTATAGTAATAAAGAATTAAAGAAGAAATAAGCTAATCCTTTATCTCTTTAAAAGCTTTTATATAGCTACTATTAAATATAAAAGGCGTGTCTATTTTAGTTAGGCGTATAAGGGGCTTCGCTATAATTCTATAATTGCGGATAAATTAGCGGTAGAAGTTATAAAAGCTAAGGAAGGACTAGATCCCTTTTACTATATAAGGGGGCTTCTAGTTATAGATTGCCTTTACCTTCTTAGGGTTAACCTTAATTCCTTCTATAGTTATAATAAACCTAAGGTATTTTATACGTTTTACCCTAAACTTATATTTCTTAATATTAACTTATAAGCCCGCGTTTTATAGTCTCTCCAAACCCTTTTTAATATAAACTTAATACTTAAGTTTATTATCTAAGTATATAAAAATGTCGTCTAGGTATACTGTATAGAATTTATTAAGATAACTAAAGAGAATGTTATTTATATACTTTTAGTATATAGCTAGTCCGTTTATTAGTCTAAAAGGAAGAACTTTATATTTATAGAAACAATAATAGGTATAGAATATTATTAAATCTTTAAATATAGGGTCTATCCTAATTTAGTGGAAAGCTTAATAGATATTAAGTTTAGTAAAGATCTTTGCCCGGCTTAGATATATAAGGGTTTTATTAATTAAAGAAATAGAATACTAATCTTTTTAAGTAATAGTGTTTAGCTTTTAATAGTTAATATAAAAATAAAGGCCTTTACTAAGCTTTTTATAAATAGGATAGAGGGAGTAAAAGGGGCTAAACTTAGATTAATAAACCCTTTATCCAGGTTATTAATTAAGTACTACTTTATTGCTTTTAGCTTATCTATTAATTATTAGTAAAGGGGCTATAGCCTAGTAAGTTATTGGCTTTTAATTAAATCTTATAATTATATATCTAGTAAGGGGGTAACTTATTTAAAGTCACTTTTAAAAATATATCCTTGTAGTTTATATAGATAGTAAAGAAAAGGCATTTAACCAGTTTCTTATTAGTTCCCTTAGCTAGCTTTTTCTTCCTATTATTAATAATTTGGTTAATCTTATATAGGCTTGTTATAAAGACCTTATTATCTTTTTAGTATATATTAAAGTAGAACGCTATAGCGCTAATTACAGCGATATCTATTATAGGGGGGTTATATAATAATAGGGGTGTATATAACCTTAGGGGCTTCTAGGGTACTAGCATTATTATTACTCCTTTTAGCTCCTATCGCATCTTTTAAAGGTTATCCCTTATATCCTATTAATGCGTTCTTTTCTATACCGGTTAAATCTACACAATTTAGATGTTATTTATATTACTATCTATCTTACTACTATATATAAAGTCCTCTTTAAATATAGTACTTTAGAAAAGTATCTTTATTAATATAGAGTTCTTTCTAGCTATATAGCGAGCGTTTTCTTTAGTAAAGGCTAAGTTATAGGCCTAGATGTTCTGCTAGTAGGTAGAGTTAGCCTTTACGGCTATTGTTTTATAGTTGGTTTGGATCTCCCTAATAAAGGAAGGTACTTTTGGTCTATCCTCCGGCTAAATAAATTGTCTTTATTATATATTTAGCCAAATATTAAAATAGGATATCTATTTTTGGCTAAGGATTATATTATAAGATCTTAGGTCTAAGATATAAAAAGGGATACTATATTAGTGTCGTCTATTGTTACGGAACCCCACCGCAGGGGCCTCTATAGGAGAGCCCCGTACTCTCGCGTACACCTCGCGTATAGCTTATGTCAGCTACGCGTAGGTATATCACCTCCTTACGCCCTTGACCCTTACGATCGATCGCGTAACGTCTTGTAGACTCCTCGAATACATATGCTTTGTAGCCACTGCCCCCATCCCATAATATTACGTTGCGCCTTTTTTACCACTAACGCTTAGCCTATAACCAATTCTACGTCTTTATAATACTGCAGGCGCTACCAAAAGCAGTATGTCTATAAATTACCTCACTTTATACTTCTAAGGAACCCATAATAGTAAGACAATATCCCTTACTAGCTACTATGTTAAACCTAAAGAATAATCCAATACCTATACTTAACCTACAACGCCAATTAATCCCAGAAGAATTTAATTTATTAGCCCTAGCCTTAACCCCTAAGGAGATAGACACCAATAATGTCTTATCTTTTATTAATTATATAACTACAGATAAGTAAACGGAAGGGCTATTACCCATTAAAATCGAAATACGAGACGCTGAGACGTTTGTAAAAATGGTAGCATAAGACCCTAATAAATACTACCGCCTTCTACAAAACTATTACCTAAAGCTTATACGAGCTAAGATACGTACTGCTTAAGATTGTAATATTATCCAAGACCTATAAGCTTGTGAGGCGCTCGCCGATAATACACGACAAGAAACCAAAGATAACCTCCGCGTATCTGAACGCGACGTCCAATAGTTAAAGAAGGCTAAGATTATACTAATTGCTACGGTTACTAAAAGAGAAGGCATAATTAAATACCTATAATCTTAGCTTAATAAGCACATTTATAATAACGCTAGACACCTTTTTACTATATATAACGCCACCTAAGTCTCTACGCCCCTAGCAACTTTACCTACTTAACGCTTAATAGAGGGCTAGCGCTAAGCAGCTTTACCTAATAGGAACCCCTACTAAAGCAGCGATGATAAAAGCTATAATAATTAGACCTAAACTGCTACTATAGGGTCTAATATACGCTACCCTAATCCCCTAGTCTTTTAGGAAGACTATAAAGAATATAGCTACTAGAAGATATAAATCCGTAAAAAACTAACTTAGAGCGCCTGCCTTTTTTCTATAGAAGATACTAAGATTGGCTACATTATTAGGCGAATAAAGGGTATACCGTTTAATAGACTCTTCGCCTAATAGGAGACTAGTAGCCCCTAAAAGTAGCAGTCCTACTAAGAAGTCCTTAACGATCTCGACCTAATATACCGTAACTATAACCTACTAGCCACTAACCGAGCTAAACTATATACCCTAAAGATAAGCCCTACCGAATTATTTAATAAATTCTATATTAAATTCTAGGAATATACTAGAGCCCTCACCTAAGATAATACTAAAAACTAAAAGGACCTCCTTAAAAAAGTTACTTATTGCCTTAGTTACGCAGCCGCTAGCTATAACTATAACAATATTTATAATATGGTAGCAGCTCTATAGAAGATTAAATAATAACTAAATTAGATAGCTACTACTAACTCTTACCTAAAGGCCTCTTTATAGAAGCCCCCTAGGCCTACTAAACCCATATATACTAAGCTACTAACGCTTACTACCTTAAGTACTACCAGAACCAATATCGATTTCTCTATACTAACCTTTCTATAGAAACTCCTAGATGGAGAGCGCGAGCTACTCTAAAAACTAGGATACTGCTATAGATGCCGTTAAGAAGGCTATTATTGCGATAACCTAACCTGCCTAATAGCTAGGTTTAGTAGCTGCCGCCTAATACTTAACCTAATACCCTAAATACTAAATACGTTGCTATACGCCACTACTATACAAGACAAAGACGTAGTAATAGTGGTAGAGTTGGATACGGAAACAGAAAACGCCAAGTCCTAGCCCTAAGTTATAGGTTAGGACGCCCTAACGACGGAGGGATCTATATATTAGCTTGCTTAATAGATAACTCTATAAAAATAAATAGACGGAAATAGATAGTTTTACCTATAATAGGAACTACTACTAAAAAATAATATAAAAGCCGTTTTATAATTAATTGCGGAGCTACTAATAAATTTATAGATACCTAATTTGTGTGTACTTATAACCTACCTACCTTACCCCTTACTAAAGCCCGCGCCCTATAACTCGCTAACGGTAATTATACTGTATAGAAGATTACCTATATAGTATAACTCCACCTAGATATAAATAGGTACTAGGAAGAACTCTAGGCCTATATAATACTACTTATTAATTACCCTATTATCCTTAGAATAAACTAGCTTAAATAATATAACCCTGCTATTAACTAGAAGAAGAAAGAAGTAACCTTTAACTCTAAATACTATAGAGAGACTTGCCTAGGACATAGCCTAGCCGCCTCTATTTACTCCCTAGGATATTAACCTAAGGAACCCCTTATTATCCCACCTATAACCAACTGCCACTATATAAGTGCCCTAGCCTTTTACCGTATAGCACGTAAGAAAGGCTAGACCGTTACTACAGCTTCTTAATTACAACTATATAAGCTTAATAAAGAATAGGACTACGTCCTCTATAGTAATAGGATAGACATAGTTAACCTTCTAGAAGATAACGCCCCTATAGAACTCTACGGACTTTTACCTTTAGACTTTAAGAAGTTTATAAAGCTTAAAAAAGGACTTACTAACGAAGAACTCTATAAGCTCCTCCCTAAGAGGTACTATAACTTTACCAATATATGCTTACAAAAGAGCGTAAATATACTCCCCCTATATCGACCTAATGACTATACCATTAATATTAAATAAGGAAAAATGCTACCTTATAAGAGACTCTACCTAATATTAAAAGACGAGCTTCTAGTTATAAAAAAGTATATTAATAAGCACCTTAATAAAGGATTTATTCGTCCCAGTATATCACTAGTAGCCGCCCCTATTCTTCTCGCTAAGAAGCTAAAAGGAGGTATTTAATTCTACGTTAACTATAGAGGACTTAACGCTATTATAATTAAAAACTAATACCTAGTACCGCTTATACGTAAGACCCTTAAGCGGCTTAGTTAAGCCAAAATCTATACTAAGCTTAATATTATTGCCGCCTTTAACCACCTCTAAATACGGGAAGGTGATAAATGGAAAACCGCATTTGCATCGCGCTTTAGCCAATTTAAATATACCGTTATGCCCTTTAGTATATATAACGGCCCAGGCACCTTCTAAAGCTATATTAATAACGCCTTATAGGATTACCTTAATGACTTCTACTCCGCGTACCTAGATAATATACTTATTTATAGCAATAACCCCTCTAAGTATACAGAACACGTTTAAAAGGTCCTATAGCGCCTTAGGGACATAGGACTTTATATTAATTTAAAGAAATGCGAATTCTTAGTTATAGAAGTAAAATACCTTAGACTAATTATTACTACTAAGGGTGTCCGTATAGACCCTAAGAAGGTACGCATAATTACCAAATAGTAAGCCCTTAACTATATTAAGGGCGTATAAGTTTCGCTAACTTCTATTAGAAATTTATATACAACTTCTTAGGTATAGTAGCACTACTTATAATAATAATACAAACGAAGGGCCTTTCTGTAAAAGGAAGAAAAACGCACCTATGCTTTACCTAGACGCCTAAATGCGAGAAGGCGTTTTAAGACCTTAAAAATACCTTTACTAAAGCATCTATTCTAGCTTACTTTATACTAGGATAATAACTCTACCTTAAAACCAAGTCCTTAGACTACGTTAACGCAGGTATCCTTTCTTAAATAGGTAATAACGGTCTCCTTTACCTAGTCGCATTCTACTCGTCTAAGCTTATACTATAAGAGTATAACTACGAGATCTATAATAAAGAACTCCTTATAATTATATAAGCGTTTGAAGAATTCTAACTAGAACTCTCCTTAGTAGAGCCTAACTAGCTAACTAAAGTCCTTACGGACTATTGCAACCTTAAGTACTTTATAACCATAAAGTAGCTAAACTAACGCTAAGTATATTAGAATAAGTTCCTCTCTAGTTTTAACTTTAAAATTGTATATAGACTAGGAGTATAAGGTACTAAACCTAATAGCCTAATACGCCGCTCGCAAGACCTTCCTTAGTTTAAAGATAACCCCTATAATTAGTTCTAATAACAGACGATCCTAAAAGCACGAAATTTGGCCTTAGGCATACTACCTATAATAGAGCTAACTATACCCTAGCTTTATATCACAGAACTAAAGTTACCTCCCAAAATTAATAAGCTTATTACTATAGTATATAACGCCTTTACCGACCTATTATTATATTAACTTATTGCTATAAAGACCGCCGGCGCCTATACGCTGCCTACTAACCTCTAAAGCTTAGGCTAGATTAATATAGTAGCCTTAAAAGTAAAAGAGAATAGGCTCTATTATAAAGGCCGCCTATTTATCCCTAACTTAGAAAATCTATAACGGCAACTAATCTAAATGGCCTACGACCTCCGATTAAGCGGCTACCTAGGTAGAAAAGGAACCTATAAGCTTCTTAGCCGATACTACTTCTGGCTAAAAATAATAGACTTAGTTAAACGCTTTATAGGCGCCTACTATAGTTATAAGCGCGCTAAGGCCTTTAATATAAAGTACTAAGGACTACTATATCCTCTACTAGTACCTATATAATAATAGGCAGATATCGCCATAGATTTCGTTATTAACCTACTACCCTATAAACGACACGGCCGTACCTATAAGAATATCCTTATAATAATATGCCGACTTATAAAAGAGCGCCACTACGTCCTAACCGAAGGCGTAGCCATTAGTGACGTTACTAACGCCTTCCTTCGCGAAGTTTACTAACTATATAGGTTACCTAACTCAATTACGTCTAACTAAGGCATATAATTTAACTCTAATATATAGAGACAAATCTGCTAACGCCTTGGCATCTCCGTTAAGATATCTATATTCTTCTATTATAAAACTGCGTTAGGAAAACGGGAGAGTAGTAGGGGCTAGCTAGGGGCTAGCCCGGGGCTAGCCCGGGGTCATTTCCGCTGGATCCGCTAATCTGCTTATATACACTTTTTTACGCTAGCCTGGGGCTACTTTAGCAACCTTATATCTTAAAATTATAATATTTCCTATAACCGTAATAGTTGCAATATTTCCCATAACTGCAATATTTATAATATTTCCCGCGACTGCAATAGTTGCAATATTTCCCACGACTGTAATATTTGTAATATTTCCCACAACTATAATAGTCGCAATATTTCCCACGACTGCAATAGTCGCAATATTTCCTATGACTGCAATAGTTATAATATTTTCCACGACTGCAATAGTTGTAATATTTCCCATGACTGCAATATTTGCAATATTTCCCACGACTGCAATAGTTGCAATATTTTCCTTGACTGCAATAGTTATAATATTTCCTATGGCTGCAATAGTCGCAATATTTTCTACGACTGTAATAGTTGCAATATTTTTGACGACTGTAATAGTTACAATATTTCCCACGACTGTAATGGTCGCAATATTTTCCATAACTGTAATAGTTGCAATATTTTACACGACTGCAATAGTTATAATATTTATAATGTTTCCTATAATTGTAATAGTCGCAATATTTCCCATAGCTATAATAGTCGCAATATTTCTTATAACTGTAATAATTATAATATTTCCTACGACTATAATACTATAACTATAATAATCGCAATATTTTTTATGACTGTAATAATTATAATATTTTATATATAAAAAAAAATTATTATATAATAATTAGAAAGAAAGTAAAATATTATCTATATACCTTAAGGAAGTAACTATGCATCTAGGTTGTTATCTTTAGGCAATCCTAGCCTTATTTTAATATTGTTATTTTCCTTTTACTATACAGACTCCAAAAATACGTTAAATCTGCTATTATTTAGTAGCTTTTCCCTCTTTCTAAGAGTATACTAAAGAAAATCTTCTTCTTTAACGTCTAGTAAGTTTCGTAGTCTATCTGGTGTTATTATATATAGTACATTAAGTATATATAGTTTATTATCTAAGTTATAGTACTAAGCAACCCTAAAGCAAGAAGCCTTATAGTTTTAGGTAGGCGGGCTATTTATAGTTATTGACGGCAAAGAGATTAAGGTCAAGCGTAAAGTGCCCTAGTTAAGTTATTAATATAATGTTTAGAAATGTGCTTTTACTTACCCTTTAATCTAAACCTAAATCTTTACTCCTTACTAGCGTTACCTTATCTATATAAGCAAAAGAGGAAGAACTGGTAGGCCTTAAGTTATCGCTGCTAGAGATAGGAAAGCTATCTATTACTAAGAACTTAAACTTATACTAGGTTGTATATAGCTTAAGCTTATCTAGATTATCGGTGTTATCTATATATGGATTATATACTGCATACATATTATTAACTAGGTTGCTAGTTTTGTATATCTACTTCTAAATAAGACCAGCTATTACCTATAGTAGTTTAGCCTTTCTGTTAGAAGCTTACGCGTCCTATATCTTCCAAATTTAATAATACGTTGCTTTATAAATTAGTATCTTATAATATATATATAGATTAGAGTATTACTTATACCGTTTAGTTCTCCTATTATATCTACCTTAACTATTTGCCACGGACCTCCCTTTTTATATTTAGTGAGTGCATATTAAATATAAGTAGTAATTAGTACAATAGTGTAAGCTAAAAGTGGGTAGAAATACTCGGATGTCTAAGGATATAAAGCTAGGCCTTTTGAGTTTGGGTTAAAAAAGCATTAAGCAATACACTTAATAATTACGGGTGCTGCAAATTGTTGTTTCCCCTTCCGTTATTAGTAGGTAAACTCTAGGAGTATATAGTAGGGCTTATAAGCTTTGAATATGCGTATGCAAATGCGTTGTCTTTAAGTAGTTAAAAGACTAGAGCTTAGGTATCTAGTATATTAAGGAACGGATAATGTATATATATAACTATACGAATATTACTTAGAATATAGGATCTAAAGTTGCTAACGCAGTTAAATAACTATAGTTTTGCGATATATACTGTGTTAGTATTACTTTAAATATTGCTAGTAGGAGGTGTAGATTTTAGAGACTTACCCTATAAGCTTCTTTTGGTTTAGGTAGAGGCCGAATATCGTTAAATATACGCCCCTAATTGTTCGAACCAGCCTTTCGCCAAGCATTAATAATTAGTGCGTTTAGGCCCGACTTCTATCTTTCTGGCCATAGAGAGAGCCTATAGGAAGGATTAAAGTAGCCTGTTATAACTATAGCCTGCATAAGTAGCTTAGTATAGGCTAGTATAGGTATATATGCGGGTATAGAGTTAAACTTGGCCTGCCGTCGTACTCCCTGCTAGAGTAGTTCTAGTTTATATCTTAATCGTTTTATACCGTTAGTGCTTCCGTCCTTGGCAGTACTTAGTTAATAATGGCGTTTATTAGGCAATATGTCACGATAACCCTATATATATAGGTAAATAGTTAATCTATATACTAGGTGTGTAGGCCTTACTATTTTCTAAACTAATGACTTAGAATAGGTGGCAGATTTAAGCTTATACTAAGTTATATTAGTTCTACGGCAAGTGTCTTAAGGGCGATAGGGGTGTAATAGAATCTTATTACTATCGGATTCGTCCTTAGGTATACGCTAGTCTTTTTAAGCTTACTAATACTATAGGCTCTATCTTATTAGCTATATGGCACTGCTATAAAGTAAATATAAGTTGCACCTGGCTGCTAGACGCTGCAATAACCTATATATTAGATAATTTGGCCATAGTAGAGAATAGTATTGGTTTAATATATTGGTGTTAAAGATGTATTTAATGGCCTATAAAAAGAGTACTAATGTAGATTATTAATAAGAGAGAGGAGAAAAGTAAAAATTGTAAAGGGGCTCTTTAATTTCAAGACTTGCTTACTTAGGTTAAGCTATCTAGTATATCTAGCTGAGCTAGCATATATGCGCAACCGTGTATATATCAACACTATATTGGAAATATTAGGTATATAAAATGTAGCATAGTACGTGGGATAGTTGGTATAATATAAATATAACATTAGGCCCTTGGTTTTTTTTTCTTAGGCTAGACAGAGGTCTCCCGTTTCTGCTTTAACTTATTGCTTACTAATTCTACTTTATATATAGAAACCGTTGGCCTAAGTGTACTACTAATTTCCTATATAGATGCCCTTAAACCCTTAGGCTTAAAACGGTTCCTCTCTAACTCTAGTTATATTCCTAGTAGCTTTAATAATAAATTGCTTATAACGGCTTATAGTGTAATGGTTTCAATATATATAGGTATAGTAGCCGGGTGTAGTGTGCCTATTTAAATGCGTTAGAATATTTCTAATATTGCTAAAATTGCTTGTATAATCTATCTTACCTTAGTCTTTATATCTTACTGTAAAATAAAAACGATTAAGTCCTTTAGTATATATTTTATCTATAGCAGCCCTTTAGGTCCGTTTGGTAAGAACTTCTATCTCCCTTCCTTAGCTATTATAATAGAAAATTCTATGTTTTATGGGATTAAAGCTAATATCTTCTAAGAGTACACTAGTAAATAGACTAAAGTTTAGATCGGTTGACGTAATCTTATTATCTGGTATACTACCGGCCATAAAGTATCTATAACTACATAGCATTTCCCGGCTATCTCCTTTATAGACTACTTTAGTTTACACCGTCCTAAATATAAGGCTATTCCAAGTAACTAACTCTGGGTCTTCTTTGCTTAGCCGGCGTGTATTAGTTAATTTAAGATAATACGCAACGGACTCGATTTATGCTAAGGTTGTTACTCTATTTAACACTTAATGCTTCCGATTATTGTTATATTTTTAGGCGATTATAGATAGATACCTACTCTGCCAAGGTTCTGGTATGCCTATAAAAACGGTAGGAAATAATTTAATTATATTGCGAAACACCTAATTAAGTCTTAACCGGTTCCCGACCTTATTTAGTCGTAAACCAAGCATTTAAATGTCTGTAAGTCCCTATTCCATAGTAGAATAAATGTCGCTATATGATATTTTATTAATTTTTAGGCCTAGGCAGATAAACTTTATTAACCAGTTTTTTATTGCGTGGGCCTTATATACTAAAGAAAGCGACATAGGTTTGGATTGCTGTTCCATTTGCGCTTAAATGCCCAGTATAGTGCTGTCGATTGTCGTTGGGTTGTTTATGGTGGTTGTTATAATTAAGCGTAAGGGAAAAGGAGTTATATAGCGGCTAAACCTAAATAGGTATATCTACTAATTATTTGCAATATTCGTAATATATTATATTTATTACCTCTCTTATAATATTTATATATATACAATAACCGTAACATCTTTATCATATATACTTAGAGCTAGGTGTTATAAAATATATTGTAATTAGTATACTGTAGAGGTAGTACCTACTTAGCTAGTGGTACTAATTAAGCCAATTAAGTATATAGAAGAAACCGTCTATTCCCTACTATATAGCCTTGCTAATAGAACCCGGTTCTAATATATATTAAGCAATCTTAAGTAATAAGGCACTAAAAAGGTGCTTCTTTTTAATATAATGCTTTAGCGCTCTAGAAAAAGCGCCTAGTATAAAGATCTTATGTTTCTTAGCCCGCTGCTAAATATACACCTCTATATTAACCTCATTAGATACAGCCCTAATATTCGTAACTTTATCTTCTAGCTGTCTAATCCTATAGGTACGTCCAAATGCCTAAGCTTTAACCGTAGGTAGCGGCTGTAGCTTAAATATAAACACCTTGCTTGTTCTAATTAGAGTATATACTTTAGATATAAGACCGGTAGTTAATATAAGGAATCTTAGAGTGGGGTTATTTTCGAATTTTTTAATGATGCTCTCTCTCTCTTCTATTTTAAGCTTACCGCTAACTAACTTATAACTACCTAATCTGTACCTATTATAAAGATACTAATCCAGCGTTAGAATATAAAAATATTACTTTAAAAATAGATAAGACATACTAGATAAATAATAAAGGCGGCTACTGGGAATGCTGTAAAGACGACCAACTTCTTAGGATAACCTTTATAGTTAGTCCTTAGCTAAATAAGAACTGTCTTTAAGGTATCTATTTTTAGACTTAAAGCCACAATAAAACGCAGTTCTTGCTTAAATATAGACTGCTTGGGGTTCTTATAATAGTTAAGTATATAGCCTTTATTTTTATCTCCTTCTAAATATAAGCTAGTAAAAGGCATATTAAAATCTTTGCCCTTATTTTTCTAGAGTTGTAGCTCTAGGAAGTCCGTAAAGATTCGAAGCTTATAGGCAAATGCCGAGCTAGACCAGTATGGTTTTGTAGGTTTTTAATTAGCGTTTAAACCTTTCTACTTCCACTTGGCTAGTTTCCTCTTATATACTGCATTAATCTCTTTCTTTAGTTCGTCTATAGCCTTATTTAATCGCTTTAAGACCTCGCCTATATACTTAACATGAATATTCCAGTCCACTCTTCGTGCGTTAATTTTAATTAATAGTTCGTTATTAAACCATTATATATTTATAGAGCGCCCAATTATAAATTGCGAAACAATATCGCGAAAACCGTTAATAATGGCCCCCATTTCTTTCTTAGCCTCCTTTAATAGCTTAGCTTTTATTTAAACTATTTTATTCATTTTTGCCTATAGCGTACAGATATTAGAACCGAGTAGCAGGTTATAATTAGGCTTTTCTACCTATTCTTTATCCCGCCCTATTGCTAAGGTTTACAGAAATATAGCGAGATTACTAGGGCTAGTGCCTGCTAGGGTGCCCGAATATCCCCAAAGATAGATATTATTCGGTAAAGCCTAAATCGCGAGCTGTCTAGTTATAGTCCATAACTAAGTTTAGCTATTCTTAGTGGTATAAAACTTATTAAAAAACATATAGAGCCATACTACTGCGTTTAATCAATAGTGTGCCCTAGGTAGAATCTCGCCTAGTAAGTACAGGAATCGTTATTTCTAGCATTTAATAGTCATGGCGATAATAAAGCGGGATAAATTAGTGGGAGGATTATATAATATATCGTCCGGGTTATCTAGGTTAGGCTCTATATAGCTAAGAAGGAATTTAGAGTTACCTTTCCGGTACTCCCAGGCCGTTTTTGCGTAGTTACTATATATAATTCGAAACTGAATATCCGCGGTGCCCTTATTCTTGCCTATGTTCTCGCGCATTATAGTTAAGTAATTTTCGCTAAATACTAGCTTAATGTTCTTTTTCTATGCCAATAGAGCTTTAGGTGGTGCTATTATAAGTATTAGGCTATTAAGTCTTTTAAATATGGAGTATAGATTCTTGTTAATATATATGCACTAAATTAGCAGGCTACCCTATAAGGGGCATTGCGCATCCTTAGCTTCCCTAGCAGAATAAGTAAGATATAATCTATCTTTTTTTGCTCAGGAATCCTAAATAGCCTATTAATTAATAATAATTAATCTGTTTAATAGATGGGTAAGAATTATAGTAACTGTCTTACCTAAGCCTATCTGGTCCGCGTATATACCACTATTAACGTTATATTTTTTATTTACGGTCTAGTAATAGGCGGTAATTAGTTAATATTTTTTTACTCTAAAGGATTTTGTAACCGGCTATAGCGGCAATAAAAGGCTATCTGCGTTAAGGTTGGCGTTAGGATTAAGACGGAGGCATTTACATACCTCTAACTATAGAGTTTCGTTAATATATTTACACTCCTTCTTTATCGCCTAATTAAAACTAGAATTTAAGCTAAAAAAAATTAGTTTTAAATTAAGAGAGTATCTATATTAGATATATTAGAGATATATATACGTATATGCGTCTAAAGAACGTAATATTAGGATTATTCCCTTTCTCGTTATCCGCATGGTCCTTAAAGTTGTTTTTGGCCTTATTACCTGCATTAGGGAGGGGATCGTTATTATCTTTATTATTACTACTGTTATTAGACGACACTTCTATGACGTTTATTATATTCGTTCCGTTTCTTTTAACCTATATAATCTTTTTAATTTTATAAAGTTCTGTAGTATCCGCTGACGCTAATAGCGGAGGTAGTTAACTATTGGAAGCATCCTTATCGCCCTGCTTAGAGGTTCCGCCTATTATAGTATCCTTTCCGCCAATAGTAGTGGTCTTAGCAATACTAGGCGTAGGCTAGTTGCTATTATTAGGAATATTGGTATAGATTAAAGGCGGGTTAGTTAGGGTGGCGTTATTACTAGAACTAGTAGATATTCTAGTGATAACTGGTTTCCGGATATTAGTCTAAGGCATTATTGGCGTAGAAGCTATACTGTCTAGGTTCGGAAATGGGTCTAGTGTGGTCTATCTATTTAATTGGGATGTAGCTAGATTTAAATATTAGCAATATACTAAAAGAGCTGCAATACTTGTAATATAAAGCACTTACGTAAAGGTTAGACTTCTAGCTTTAGCATCTATAAGCTAGAGTTTATAGTATCGCTAATTGCGGTAGCTAACTCTTCTTTATTCCCGATAGGGCCGAAGCTATCTTATAAATACTTAGTATTAAAGTTAATGGGATAAAATACGCCACTGGATGCGGTAGCTTTTAATACGAGCTTATCTTAAGATAAACTGTCTAGCGTCTAATTAGTGGACCTATGAAACTTATCTTTTATAATAGCTTAGAGACGAAACTAAGTAATAGCAGTATTAGAACTGTGAGATATATATATAGTATACGCCGATAGGGTTACGTTACTCTTAATATAGTATAGTAAGATCCCGGCATAAGGGTTAGCTTTAGGTATTTCTGGTTTTGCTTAATAATGCTTCTTATAACCTTTCCGGTTTTTATTTAGGCGTAGAGGAATTAAGTCTAAGTTATCTTCTGGGTCTATTAATAGAGTTGGCCTCTTTTAACTTAGCGGTTCCGATTTTACTCTTAATTTGTTTAACTTTATCCTTATAATAAGTGCTAAGTAGCTTCTTTCTATAAACGTTTAATCGGGACACTGCTTAAAGGCGTTAATCTTAGTAAGTGTAATTGCTTTTATATTGCTACGGATCTCGGTTTAGCGGTATTGTTTAGCCTTAAAATATCTATGTTTATTAAGTATCTTTTAAAGGTAGGCCTTAGCCGTATATAGCCCAGATATATTAATTGCTAAACCCTAATAGACTATTACGTCTAATGGCTAGATAGCAGCCGAGGTGTACTAAATAGAATGCGGGTGTAAGGGTTTGTTATTGGCGATGGGCTATACTTTAGGACCTATAATAGCGGGTTAGTATAAATAGTAAAAGGATAAACTAGCTTAGCTTTAATGGCCTATATAGTTTAACTTACTAAGCTTACTTTCCTAAGAAGCCATTGTGAAAAATCTCCTCTTAATAATATCTAGTGTGAGAAGATATACTAGGATGAAAAAAGTTAAGACGGTGGACTTGTAATAGAAGACATAAGGTAGAAAAGGTTTGCTAACTATATAGGTAAATAACCAACAACTAAGAAGGTGAATTAATTTAAGAATTAAACTAAAATAAAATAAATGGTTATTGCGCGCAATATTGGTAATATTAGGCTGGGTATAATAGATTAAATGAAAATAATTAAAATATTGTATATATTTGCGTGGATCTGGTGGCGTGCCCTAAATTAGGGATTCTAGGGAAGTAAAACCCGTTAGTGCTAAGTGCAGCTAGAATGCGAGAAGGTAATAAGTTAAGCCTGTAATTATTGCAGATATAAGATGCCTTAAGTATATGACGTAGTATGTTAGTATTTGCAATATTGCAAAATATATTAATATAATAGTCTAATAGTGTGCCTTAGGTTAGGGATTAAGGGAACTAGAACTTAGGTAGTGCTGCTAAGAGGCGGGAACTAAGGTTATAATATTGTGACTATTATATATATAGCATGCCTTAGGTATGCGATATAGTACGCTAATATCTATAATATTATAAACCGTACTAACGTATAGGTCTAGTGCTATGCCCTAGAGCTAGGTGGTGCTGCTAAGAGGTAGGAACTAAGGTTATAATATTACGACTATTGTATATATAGTATGCCTTAGGTATATAATACAGTACGCTAATATTTATAATATTGCAAATCGTACTAATGTATGGGTCTAGTGCTATGCCCTAGAGCTAGGTGGTGCTATTAAGAGCGGGAACTAAGGTTGTAATATTACGACTATTGCATATATAGTATGCCTTAGGTATGCGATATAGTACGCTAATATTTATAATATTGTAAATTATACTAACGTATGGGTCTAGTGCTATGCCCTAGAGCTGGGTAGTGCTACTAAGAGCGGGAACTAAGGTTGCGAAGAGGTGATATTGCGACTATTATATATATAGCATGCCCTAAGTATACAAATTAGTGTAAAGATATTCGTGATATTATAAACTATATATCCACCTATCTATTACCTACTCTCTATATTAGAATAAATTTCCCCTTACCTTAACTATATACTAGCCCTTAACCTATTTTAAGGTAAACGTCGCAATAGTACGTATGCTGGTAAGGAGTTATAGATATCTTACGCTAATTGGTTATTATAGATAAATAAAAAGCTGGGGTATACAACTACCCTAGCTAAGCGTACTAAGCGTCCCTATGTTAAAAAGGTGTTACTAAAGAACGGAAATGGAACTATAAAGCTAGCTCTAAAGCCGCGAAAGAAAAAGGCGGCGGATAGTTGCTAAAAGGGGATTAGAGGGTTTCTGATTAAGTAAGAGAAGAATGGTAAGGTAGCTAAAGCTATAAAGACAGTTTAGCTACCTCTTAAGAAGCCTTCGCCAACCCATTCTATTCTGTCGGCCGCTAGAAATGCCGCTATATATAGTCTAGAGAGAACTAAGTTAAATAAAAATAGCGCTATAGAGATGGCTGTTATGGAAACTAGAAAACTATAAAAGGGGGACCTCTTTAATGTTATAAGTTAGATAATTAGTTGTATAAAGGAGAAGTAGGATACTTTATAGACTGCGTTAGCTGCTAATCGCCAGAATATAGAGAGTCTAAAGACTAATATTAAGGAACTTTAAAAAGCTAAGAAGGCTTAGAATATATCTATTGTTAATCTAATTTAGGACGCCTAAGTAATAAAGTAGGACTATAACTCTAAGGTTATAAAACTATATTCGCACTAACCGAAGCGCATAATAATATAAATTAGAGAAAGGTAATGTTTTAAAAGCTTTTAGCGAAATATAAGGCACTAGATATAACAGTCTCATCTTATTTAAGATTAGTTAATTATTGGCATAATAAGTCTATTGCGACGTCTAAAAAGTTAGTTAAATTTGTGCAAGAATTGGAGGCTATAAAGAGCACATAAAAGTTAATAGAGGATTCTTAGACGCTTAAGTACGACCAATTAAAGGCGGAGCTAGATTGTATAAAGACAGCCTAATTAGCCCTAGAAATCCGTCTTATAAAGGAGCGCGATAAGTTAAAGGCAGAAATTAAACGGATTAAGAAATCGCTGCTAGAACTAGTTACGCTGAAGTATAAGTAAAACTAGCTTAACACTAAGTTTAAGGACTTAAAAGAGTCTAAGATAGCCGAACTAGACGCTATAAACTAAAGACTTAATAGTATCTAGAAAAACCTTATCCGTAAATAGCTCTTCGAAGTCGCAAGTAATATCAGTAACTACGCCGGTTTAATGGCCAATAATTGTTATAGAGAGGTTGGCCGAGTAATTAAGAAGCTAAAGAGTAAGCTGTAGAACGGCGGTCCGACGAAAATCTAATGGGGGGTTAGTAAGGAGCTTTTAAGGTAATTACGACGGTAAATGCCTAAAATTGAGATGGGATAGGGCTTTTACTTTATGCGTTTGCTATCCTAGTTATTTAGAGGATCTTAGGTAGGCGGCGCATAACGTGGAAATTTAATTAAGGTTACGTAAGTAGTGCGAGGAGCTATTAGAAATGAAATAAACTCACTATTATATGGGTTTAGGGTGTATACGGGGTTATAGAAACTATAACTCCGGCAATAGGCGAGATTTTAAATATTGCATGTATGGCATATAACGCACGTTAATATTTATAATATTGCTAATATTATTGGAGGCCTTTTAAATGGCGTTAAAGACTATATTATCCCATATAAACCCATAAATTTAAAGGCCTATACCCGCCAATAAAAGTACTAAAATTAAGCGCTGTTAACGTTTTATTAATAGGTTATTAATAAAAACTCCATAAATGGGATCTTTAAAGTTTAATACTACGCTAAGTATTATAGCCTTCCTATAGTGATAGAGTAACCCCTAAATTCTCCTAGTGCTTGACGCCAAGTCTTATTATATTACCGCTAAGTCTTATAAGCCTTATTATATTGTCGCCGAGTCTTATAAGCCTTATTATATCGTTGCCGAGTCTTATCGTATTGTTACTGAGCTACCTAGCCAGATCGAGTAATTAGATGTCGCGAGTGCAACTCTTAGGCGTAGTAGGTTTAATTCTTATCCGTAGCGCGTTAAGAACAATAAAAAGAAGGTTATTTATTGTGAAATTATGTATTAGCAAAGGCTTTAAATTATAAATATTATATTTTTGATTAAATCTTAAGGCCCAATTTTATAAGTTACGCTTCTTGTTATGTATATATATATATTAGAGATAACTATTTTTAATCTTATTGGGCTAGCTCTAAATAGCAGTAATTATATTACTTACCGTATCACTATACCGCGAGGACTTTTAGTTATAATCTTATAAATTTAATTAAAATATAATTCTTACAATTAAGCATTTCTATATGTAATATTATACCAAGGATTACGATATAGATTGCCTAGATATAGCTTTACTACAATATAACGGCTCTACGCTAATTGATTGATCTACGGCTCTAAAATCTATAATACTAAAAATAAGCTCTAAGCTACTGATTTTACACCGGCAGAACGAAACTTAGTAAGAGATTTAAGTAGTAAAGTTACTGCTAAGAGTTACTATCTGGATCCTGGCCGGTAGAAGTAAGAGGCCTTAGTAGGCCTTGGTGTTGAAGTCGTTAATAATAACTTTATCCCTCTTAATCTGGATCTGGCTAGCTATAAAATGGCAGGTATTCTCGCTATATTTATATCTAAGAGATTAAATAAAGAGTGGGATGTAAGAATATTGCGCTTATTATAAATATAATATACTAGGCGTATTATAAATGCGATTATAGGGAATGCGGTAAATATAATTAATTTCTATAGATTACATTTACGAGTAGGCCCAAGTTTAGTAAAAATAGTCTTTAAGGTATCTATATTTGGGCTTGTCTGTATAGAAGAGTCTGACTTACTATAAAGGATTAAATTGTTAAGGTTCTTGTAACGGCCAAGGGTATAATTTTATTTATTATTGTTTTAATAAGCATATGGGTATAATAGGCATATTAAAACCTTAACCTTTGTCCTTTTAATTATGCTATTTTGAAAAACTGGTATAGATATAAAGGCTTTCTATAATGCCACACTAAGCTAATATTATTCTATAGTTCCGTATTATAGTTTTAACACTCTATATAATTAGCCAACTAATTTCTTACTATATGGTGGCTTAAACTTTATTTTAAGGTTAAAAGTGGCCTTATTTATCTGCTTTGCAGCAAAGGGATTATAGGTGGTGTGGGAGTTCCGGTTGGTTCGCGTCGCTTTAATCCAAATAAGTAGTTCCTTAATGAACCACTTTGTCTTTATTAAACATCTAATAACGAACTAGGGGATAATATTATAGAAGCCGTTTATAACCTCTTATATTTTCTTCCTAGCACCTTTAGTTAGCTTTACTTTTGTCCTAACTATCTTATTAACACTTCCCTATAGTATAAAGACATTGGGGCCGAGTAGTAGATTATAACCAGGCTTACTCTCCCATTTATTACCCTGCCTTATTAATAGAGTTTCTAGAAAGGCGCCAAGATTACTAGAAATAGCGCCTCTTGGAGCACTAAAATATTACCAGACAAGGGTATTATCTAATTAGCTAATTTTCGCGGACCTACTAATTAACTACTAGCTTTAAGTTAAGCGCTTCTTAATATAATAGAATTGGATAAGATATATATGGTGCTATATAACAGGGCATTTCGGACTTTATAGTCTGTGCTATTTTATACCTAGTAGACTTAAGAGATTTTTTTTAATACTTTAATATTATAGTAATAACAAAATCTAGATAAGCTAATAAGTAGGGTATAATATTTAACGTTGGGGGTATCTGTATTAAGAATAATATTGCTTTTATAGTACTTAAGAATATTAGAGAGGAACTTGCAGTTTATTTTGTTATAGTTATTATAGATTAGCCGAAACTAAATATCCCTTCTACTATTTATATCTACGGATTTGCGTATATCCTTAATACGTTAATAGCTAAGCCCTACTTTTATATTGTTTACCCAGGCTAATAAACGTCTAGGTAGCGCTATAAGAAGCGTTAGTCTATTAACTCTTTAAATTTAGAATATAGATTCTTATTAATATAGGTATACTGCCTTTATAATCTATCCCATAAGGAGTATTCCGCGCTTTTGGCTTTCCCTCCGGAATAAGTAAAATATAATCTATACTTTTTACTCGGGAATCCTAAATGGCCTATTTATTAACATTAATTAATCAGTTTAGTAGATGGGCAAGAATTGCGGTTACTATCTTGCCTAAGCCTATCTAGTTAGCGCGCATACCGCTATTAACGTCGTCTTTTTTAAATATAATCTGACAATAGGCGGTAATTAGTTAACATTTTTTTTCCCTAAAGGATTTTATAACCGGCTATAGTGGCAATAAAAGGCTACCTGCGTTAAAGTTAGTATTAGGATCAAAACGGAGGCATCCGCATACCTCTGGTCATAGATTTTCGTTAATATACTTATATTCTTTCCTTATTACTTAGTTAAAGCCAGGATTTAAACTAAATGAATATTGGTTTTAAATTTAGAGAGCGTTTATATTGGATATATTGGAGATATATGGACGTACATGCATTAAAAAAACGTGGCATTGGGATTACTAATATCCCTTTTATTCTTATAGTCCACGAAGTCGTTTTTAGCGCCATCACCTTTACTAGGGAGGGGAGCGCTATTATCTTCGTTATTACTGCTGTTAGTAAACTCTACGTCTATGGCGTTGTTTAGAGTTGTTATATTATTTTCTAATTGTACTATCTTCTTAATCCCGTACGGCTCGGGGGTATTTACTAACGCTAGTAGTAGAGATGGCTGACTTCTAGAAGTATCTATATTGTCCTTTTTAGATTACAGTATTATTTTTACTAATGGTAGTAATTTTAGCAATACCAGCCGTGAACTGGTCGCTATTTTTAGGAATATAGGTGGGGATTAATAGCGGGTTAGTTAGGGTGGTATTGTTACCAGAACTAGTAGATATTTTGGTGGCGACTAGTTTCTAAATACCGGTTTAAGGCGTTATTGGCATAGAAGTTGTGCTATCTAGGGTTGGAAATGGGCTAGCTGTAACCTATGTATTTAATAAGGATATAACTAGATTTAAATATTAGTGATATGCTATAAGAGCTGAAATACCTGCAATATAAAGCACTTATATAGAAGTTAGACTTCCGGCTTTAGCATTTATAAACTAGAGTTTATAGCGTCGCTAATTATAATAGCTAGCTTTTTCCTATATTAGGCAGGACCATAGCTATTATAAGGGCGCTTAGTGTTAAAGCCTATAGGCCAAATCTTACTACTGGGTGCGATAGCTATTAATATAAGCTTGTTCTAGCATGGGCTAACTAGTGTCTAGTAGGCGGACTTATGAGGCTTCTGCTTTATAATAGATTGGAAATAAGACTAAGTAATAATATAAGTAGTACTAGAATATATTGTTATAGAGCAAGCTTATAAAGTTACTTTACTCTTAATAAAGTGCGGCGAGATCCCACTTGGGGCGTTAGCCGGAGGTGCTTTTAATTTATTATAGTAATGCTTTTTTATAAGCTCTGGTGTTCTAGACTAGCGAGAAGGCACTAGGTTAGAATTATTCCTATTACCTATAAATGGTGTTACCCTTTTTTAGCTTGCTGATTCTAGTCTTACTCCTTCTACCATTTTAATTTTCGCTCTATAATAGTGCCGAGCAGCTCCTCTCTATAAATAACTGGATGGGATACTGCTTAAAGGCGGCAATTATTAAACGCCAACGCTTCTATATTGCTGTATATCCCATACTTAATGTATTCTCTAGCGCGAACACAATTATAAGTGCTAGATATATTCCTAACTTAGTCCTAGCTTCCCTATAGTATTGCCGCCTTAAGTTCTAATCTCTTAGGGTTTATCTTGTAGGATGATTAGATAGCAGTCTTGGCGTCCTAGATGGTATTTATATAGAAGGGCAGAACCCTAACAGTGGGTTAAAATACAGATTCTAGAATGATTAATTAGCGTGATTAGTAAATGGGCGGACTAGTATAGCACTAATAGACTAAGATATATAACTTGCTAAACTTAAATATAAGAAAGGATATAATACGAAAACTGCCGCTAGTAAAACATTTTGCGAGTTGCTTATAATATAGTAAGAAATATAATATAGAAAAGAGAGGGTTAAGGAGGGTTAAATGTTATAGAAGTAAATGACTAGAGGCTAGATTTGTGACGGTAAGGTAAATTAATTTTATAAATAAGTATAGAGATAAAAGTGAAAGTGCATAACCCTAGATATTGGCAATATTACGAAAACGCATAATTGCCTAAGGGTAGAGGTGTCTTATAATTAGGATCCTAGGAAAATATAATTATTATATAGAAAATATAAATTAAAAGCTTAGGTAGAGGATTTAGATGTTATAGATAATGTATATATTCCATTTCTTAGGTATATAGCGCGATATTTAAATAACTGTAATATTGCGGAATCTTGTAGTTATAGGGAGCTAAGTATATGCCCTAGATCTGGGATTAAAGGGAAGCAAAACCTATTAGTGCTAAGTGCAGCTGGGATATAAGAAGGTAATGAGTTAAGCCTATAATTATTGTAGATATGAGATGCCTTAAGTATGCGATATAGTATGGTAGTATTTGCAATATTGTAAAATATATTAATGTAATGGTCTAGTAGTATGCCCTAGGTTAGGGATTAAGGGAACTAGAACTTAGGTGGTACTGCTAAGAGGCGGGAACTAAGGTTATAATATTGCGACTATTGTATATATAGCATGCCTTAGGTATGCGATATAGTACGCTAATATTTGTAATATTGCAAATTATACTAACGTATAGGTCTGGTGCTATGCCCTAGAGCTAGGTGGTGCCGCTAAGAGGCGGGAACCAAGGTTATAATATTGCGACTATTGTATATATAGTATGCCTTAGGTATGCGATATAGCACGCCAATATTTGCAATATTGTAAATCATACTAATGTATAGGTCTGGTGCTATACCCTAGAGCTAGGTGGTGGTGCTAAGAGGCGGGAACTAAGGTTGTAATATTACGACTATTGTATATATAGTATGCCTTAGGTATGCGATACAGCACGCTAATATTTATAATATTGTAAATCGTACTAATGTATAGGTCTAGTGCTATGCCCTAGAGCCAGGTAGTGGTGCTAAGAGGTAGGAACTAAGGTTGTAATATTACGACTATTGCATATATAGTATGCCTTAGGTGTGTGATATAGTATGCTAATATTTGCAATATTGCAAATCGTACCAACGTATAGGTCTGGTGCTATGCCCTAGAGCCAGGTAGTGCTGCTAAGAGGCGGGAACTAAGGTTGTAATATTGCGACTATTGTATATATAGCATGCGATATAGCACGCCAATATTTGCGATATTGTAAACCGTACTAACGCGCGGGTCTGGTGTATGCCCTAGAGCTAGGTAGTGCTGCTAAGAGGTAGGAAACAAGGATGTGAGGAGGCGATATTGCGACTATTATATATAGTATGCCCTAGGTATATAATATAGCATGCTAATATTTATAATATTGCAAACCGAACTAACGTATAGGTTTGGCAGTGTATATTAGAACTAGAATTATAAGAAATTAAAATCTAGTGATGTTAATAGGAGATAATTTCGAGGTTAGTGGTTTATAAGAGTTAGATATCTGTAATATTATAAATATTGCATTTTTAGGTATCTTATTATTGGCGGATTATATAATACCTTATAAACTCCACGCGTAAGTAGTTTATAAAAAATCCTCTATACGCGTCTACTTTACTCCTTACTAACTATAAAGCTAGAAATAATAATATTATATCTACTTAATATATTACTACCCTAGTATAAGAGTAAGTTAAGTATTAATAAGCCGTAAACACTAGCTAAATCTATAATAGTTACCGTATACTTTATAGATAGAAGATATAGCCGATACCGTGCAATCCTATATTCTACTAGTGGCGCGGAACGTTATAAAATAAAATGTAAATGTAAGAATAAAATCTAAAGGTAAAGCAACCCCTAGAAAAGGCGTAGACGTAAGGATAAGAATGAACCGGTCTAATTTAACTATTAAACTACTGATGACGGATTCGATAATATACTAAAAATCGCCAACTGTAACTGACAAATATCTTCTAAAGATAAGGGCTTTGTATTGCGCAATAATGATATAGTAATTATTACTGCTAATGGGATATCTACCCCACTGTTAAACGACCAGGCTATATGCTGTGAGGTACCTACTATAGAGACCTCTATTAACTAACCGAAACCCCCCCTATAAGAGAGAGGATTGTTATTAACTGCGATATTTGTTAGGATAGAAGGCTATATAGAGGTTACTGGGAGAGGTGCTGGTGAACTAGTGTAATACTATGCGACCAAAGACAAGACGTAGCTATATTAGTAATGCCCTAATCTACCTAATGACGCTAGAACCGAATTCTACCTATTTTAAAGTAAAGCGGAGTATATACTTGCCCTATTCTTTGTCCAAGAAAAAGTGTTATAGGGGGCTATTGATTAATTTCTACGAGACCCCTAGCTTGCTCCGCTACTATAAGATTAGATATCTGTAAAGAACTTAAACGACTTATTTTGGAGATATAATTAATTAAACCAGGGTATTATGCCTAAAAAATAAGAAGAATATACGTTGCAAGTTAATAAAGGAAAGGGTTTAATAAAATAGACTGAATACTACATCCAATACAGAAGTATTGTGTAGGTACTACGGTTCTTACTAGGTTACTAGCCATTCGCCCTAAATCTTATATACGCCCCAGTTTGACTATTTAATGATGATAATTTACGGATGTATATAGAAGTTTATACTAGTAACTGTTAGTAGCACTAGTAGGACTAGCTTCCACTGGGCGCTACTATAGTACTATTAGTTATTGCGACTAATAAGACCTTACTGTCTGAATAAGGTAAAATAATAATATATCCAGTGTATGCTTTGGTGTTTAACTTAGATAGCCGAACTTGCTATGTACAGAAACGCCCGGGTATAGTATTACTTAGGTTTATTCCTATTATAAAAGGGTAGGTTAAATTAGAAGTATACTATACCGTAATAGAACTTATATTAGCCCATAAGTGCTTTAAGCCACCTACCCGTATATTATTAACTGATGGCATCTTAAGCGCTAGAAATGATTTTAAAGACTGGTATTTATATTGCCTATATAGACAGAAAGATAAGAGTATGTTACCCTATTATTTTATTAATAATAGCGGACTATAAGGAGTAAGTTGTAATTATAGGTGTAAAGAATCTTTGATAATACACTATATGCCAGATACCGCCCGACTAGCGAGGAAATCTCTAGGCTAAATGGAAGTTCCGTAATTATATAAGCATAAGACAATAAATAGAGCTCCAATCTAGAAGGAATATTAAACAGTTGGACGATGCTTAGGTTTACCTATAATAAAACTTTGCCTGGAAGCATTACTTAGTGAATATCTATACCTGTATAACTCCTAATATACTACACCAGCTTATAAAAGGGATAGTAACCGACCTAATTGACTGGACTAAGAATCTCTTGCTTAAAAATGCAAAACTACGGCGATTAAAAGGGTAACTAAAGTGGTAGGGTTTAACTGAAGACTATGTTAATGCCGTGCTAAATGAACGATTTAGTTAAATACCGGAATTTGTTAGTATGAAACGGTTTAAAGAGTTTATATTAGTTGGTTAATGGATAGGCTATCTCCGGAAGGATATAATGTGATAGCTTATAGCAGTACTAGTACCCCTTATACTAAAGGAATATATAGAAGTAATGCTATATGCTTGAGCAGTTTTGGACTTTATAATGCTTATATAATACGCTTTATATAATAATAATACTATTAGGTATATGGAATATGTACTCTATATTATAGACCAGATAAAAACCGCCTTCTTTAGATTCCGCCTATTATACCGCGTAACGCAGGAACGGCACTTTAATATTCTAAAGCTTTACGCTCTTACCTATTACCCCTACTATATCTATAAGATAGGTAGCCTTACTAGTATAGACGTTAAGTATAGTAAGGTTATGTATAAACTTCTAGTAAAGGCATTTTTTAACTGTATAAATAAGCGCTCTGACTACTAGGAGTAATTGCTCTATTATAATACCTAGTACCTCCAAATAATAGCAATAAAAGAACTCCGTATGCTTAAAGTGACGAAACCTTTATCGCCAGTAGACATTGCTAAGGTAGTTTACGCTATAACCTTAACACAACTAGTAGACCTAACCGATATGGGCTAGTTTATTAACTAGGATAATAGATATGCAGCGGAAGAGGCTAGTATCCTAATTAAAATATGGCGCTGGGTATATTAAGTTAAAAACGAAACAGGGCTTTCTGGTTTTATTAAAGCACTAGCTGTGTTTTTATAAGAGAATTGTAATAAGTAGGATAGAACCTCTACTACTAATATTTAAATGGATTATAGAGAAGAGGATTCTTTTAAAGTAGGCTTATACTTTATGTGCATCTATAACTTAGTCCAATGTTAGAAGCGGGATGGAAAGAGCCTAGACTCTATAGCTAAAGAGTTTATCTAATATATATATAATTGGCAGAGCTAAGGTAAATAGAGACGAGATTATATATAGGTGTAAGAGTATACGTAAACTGCCACTTCTGGGCAGATATACCCTCTTAGCAGTATACTTCCTGGAAAGGCTTAACTAATTATTACAGTTATAGATAAAGAAAGGTTAAACTTATAGGGTAGGTGGCTTTAATATATGGGTGTTTTAGTTAACCTGCTTCGTCTTAAAGATATAGGCCGCGTAAACGATTTTTACGGTATAGTGGAGGTAGAGCTATAGCAGCGATCTCTTGCAAAGTGCTAACGAAGTATTAGTGGACGTCGTATTTATAACCTTTTATTAGTGCTCCGTAGCGCGTATATAGTGCTATTAAAGCTTAGGTTAGAGCCCTAAAGCTTTTTTATTAATCCTTAGGTTGATTTTAATTAGTTTAATATATTATATAATAAAGATTTTCTTTTAAAAGGTAAATAAGCTGCTAATAAATATATAAAGAGTTAGAGCCGTAAACGAAAAGCATAGTTATAAATATAGATTTTAATGAAAGCAATATATATAATATCTGCGATAAATGCAATAATGGTAATAATATCTATTTTATAGCTATAAGCTGGCTTATTGCTGCAATATATATAGTATTGCGCTCTTTTAGCCATGGCCATTTGAGAATTATAATAGCTCTAGGCTTTGGCGAATATGGCGGAAAGCTAGCCCTAGGCCCTAAAAACGCTTTTAGCAGAACTAAATTTCCTACGCCACTCCCCGTTTTCCTGACGTAGAGCCTGCTAGGAGGCCTTTAGGATTTTAATACCCTAATGGCAAAAAATGCAATAATAGTGACAATATTTATTTTATAGCCATAAGCTAGCGTATAGCTCTAGGGGGTTAGCTAATATGGCAGAAAGCTGGCCCTAGGCTCCAGGGGGTCGGCTAATATGGCGGAAAGCTAGCCCTGGGCCCCAAAAACACATTTAGCAAAACCAAATTTCCTACGCCACTTCCCGTTTTCCTGACGTGCTAGGTAATTAGAAAACGCTAACGCCAGTATAAAAGTATACCTACGATAGGTAGTCGCCTATAGTTAAGATAACTAAGTAGATTACCTCCTACTAGGTAAATTTACAGCAAATAACTACGTCTTAACCACTATAGGACTTACCCCGTTCTTCGCGAATAAGGGTTATTACCCCTAATCCAGTATAAAGCCACTAGAACCTATTAATAAGAAACTACTATATAGAAAACGCCTTAAGATACTACTTACTAACTAGCATGCAGACTATATAAAAAATCTACTTAACTACTGCAAGGGAGAAATGGCCTAGGCTTAAGTAAAGTAGGCCTACTTTACTAATTATTATAGAACGCCACCACCGGAGATACGTGTTGGCGACTAGGTATAGCTAGATATACGCAATATCTCTATATAGAGGCCTATAAAGTTACTTAATTATAAAAACCTTAGCCCCTATTTAATTAAACGAGTTATTAATAGGGGAGCCGTATATAAGCTAGAACTCCTACCTACCCTAGCTACCCACGGGATATAGCCCGTATTTTACCTATAGCTACTATACCTTTATTAGCCTAACCCCTTACTAGGGTAGATATAGCCTAAACCCCTATTAGTACTAATCTAAGATAAGAACGAAGACGAGAACTACGAGGAGTAGACTATTAAATAAATTATTAACTCTAAATACTTTGGTAAAGGTAGAGGACAACGGCTCTACTATAGAGCTATATACACAGGATTTGATATAAATTAGCCAGAATGGCAACTATAGGAAGACTTTAAAAATGTAAAGGATCTAATTAGCGACTTTTACTACGCGAACCTATAGAAACTGGGCCTAAGTAAAAACTTTATACCTAATCCTCTATAGGAGCCCTTATAGAGTTAAACCGTTATACATTGCTATATAAGGGTAAATTGCCATTAGATTACCGTCAGATTGCGGTAAAGTGCAATTACGTAACTAGAATATTGTTAAGATATCCAGGAACTTTAACCAGCGGTTAAAGTTATCTAATTAGTTGGATTTTTAGATGCTAAGCCCTATTATCTATCTATCGCAGTCACGTGAGGGGATATTTAATTTTTGTATAATTGGGAGGCGTAGGGCTATAAGGTCGCTCTAGGGCTAGTTCTTAACAGTTTTGCTAGTTCCTAGCACTCAAATCTGCTAAGGATTTGCCCTAAAGCGGCCAGATGTCCCCAACCGTAAGCCTATAGCTATAAGACTATCTAACTATAGTAGTCGCATTAAGGCTAGCTCTTAGTAGTTTTGCTAGTTCCTAGTACCTACTAAAGAATTGCTTTAAAGCGCTATCTATATATAATGCATACTAAGTATAAGGGATGGCGGGTAGGAAAAGCAAATTAGCCACATAGTAACTGCGTTTAATATTCGCGAATATTACAGGAGGTCTTAGCATTATGCGTTGCTAAGGTAGATACTACTAAGCAATATATAGACGCTAGTATCTATCTATCACAGTTATATAAGGGGATATTTAATTTTTGTATAATTGGGAGGCGTAGGGCTATAAGGTCGCTCTAGGGCTAATTCTTAGCAGTTTTACTAGTTCCTAGCACTTAAATCTATTAAGGATTTGCCCTAAAGCGGCCAGATGTCCCTAAGTGAAGCTCCTACGCCCAACAAGACATTACCACATTCTACTATATTCTGCCAAATTCTACTATATTGTCGCATTCTGCTAAATTCTGCCACATTATCGCATTCTGCTAAGTTCTGCCATATTATTATATTCTGCCATATTCTGCTAACCCTAAGTTATAAGCCAACTAATTAGGATTTTCTATGCCTAGCATAGAAAATCGCTATTAGCTCGCTTACCACTAGCGCCTTAGCGGCCCTCTTAACATCTTAACCTACTACTTAATAATCCTTACGCTAAGAGCGGTACACCACGCTAGAAGTAAGAGTTAAGGCGACGGAGGTTAGTAGTCTTAGTTCTAATATATAGGCGAAAGGCTTCTAATAACCACCAACCTAGCTGCTGAATTTGCTAATATAAATACCCTAAATCTTTAGCGAACTGGGCAGCGCCCTAGCGGAAGGAGTGGTTTAAGTAACTACTTAGGTTAATCCCAGCAGCTACTAGATAGGAGGAAAGGATCTTATAAACCCCTAGAGAGGCAAAGGGTTTACTATTAAGACTAAATAAGGGAGAGTTAAGGGGTTAAGGGTCCCTATTAAACAGCTTTATTATAGCAGCGACTAGGCATAATAGGCCGCCTACTGCTGTAATGGCGACGTTAACGCCCTAGTGTTGCTTATCAGCTTTACTCTATTTAAGGCGGAATATCATCCTATTAGGCGTAAAGGTAATATCGTGTTAAGTGGCCTTTTTTACTAGGAAGGTCGTTCGGTTCTTAAGCTCCGCCATAATATACGTAATCTCGCCTATCTATAGAAATCTAGCAAATGCGAGGGTAAATACGGCATCAGTGTTAACATCTAGTAGTAATAGGCCGTATATCACTACTTAGGCTAGAATATCCCTAGTAATAGGTTACTTGTCCTTTTTTACTAAGGGAGAGATAGCGGCTGCTCTGGTAAGTAATCGGTGTACTATAGGATTCTTAAATACTGTAATTAAGATACCGTAATCTATGTAGCGCAAGCGAATTACGAAGACGTAGGCTTATAAGGTTTCGGCCTTAAGCCTACCTATCTATAGCTAGGAGGTACCAAACACGCGGCAGGTAATCTATTTACCTAGTTTACGCGGCTTAGCTAGGTAAGGGGAGACTCCTTTAAGTGCGCAGTATAACTCCCAGCTGTTAACTACTAAGGAATAATTCCTATGGGTTGCTAGCATAAGGCCGTTTTAAAGAAGGAGCGCGTAAAGGTCGGATGGCGCGTTAATATTATCTTTAAAGTTTATAGGCGGTTATAAGTAGTCTATTGGGTTTACGGCACCTATTAAAAACTTATTAGCTTTAGTAGTAATAAATTAAGGGCCTAGTGTAGGCAGAACTAATGAATAGCTGCGGCCTAAAATTAAGATAGTGTATTAGCTAAGCTATTCGAATTACCTAGGATCTACTTTGCGGATATTATAATATTATAAGCTATAGCAGCTAGCATAATCTTATAGAGCGATTCATTTGCTACGCTACGGATAACGGTCTTTTTAATGCCCTGGTGAACCACTATGCTATTAGTATAAATAGATAACGCGCTATACTACCAGTTGGTAGACTATAGATTAAATGCGTAAGTAATAGTATGCATCTCTTTCAGATTAATATAGTCTACTTATTAACTAGGCTTAGGTAATATGCTAAACGCCTAAGATTAAGGGAGGTTGGCTGTGTACTACTACCAGTTATCCTTATATTTAAGTTCCTTAAAAAAGTAAAAGCCGCCAAACCTAAACCGGGTAGAGGCGTTAGTAAAGAGATAAATATAGGTATGCTTAACGTCGTTAAAGAATAATACCCTATTACTTATAGTAAGTAGGTTAAGCTAGATATATAAGTTACTTCGTAACTTAGTACTAAATCGCCTAGGTTTATACTTATTTACTAGAGTTTCCGGCTAAGTAGTAATAAAGATCTAGAGGGATCTAGAGTAAGATTAACCGAGTCTAATTATATAGGCGTACTATACAAGATAGCCCACAAGCTACTAGGCTTAAAGGAACAATAATAAGCCGTATTAGAGTGCGGTAGTGACTTTCTTAATAGCACGTAATTGTTTCTGTGGTGATAATCACGTTTGCATTTATACGGTATTAATAGTATATCCTAGAACTTTAATAATAGTTCCTACTATATCTTTAGAGCCATTTTAAGGGATATTTAGGGAGTTAGTAATAGAGATATAAGTCTAGGTAATAGCCGCTAAGTTGTTTAGGTTAGTAAGGATAAAGATAAAGTTATCTAGGTAGTATTCCACCTCGTAAGGTAGTTATAAATAGAGTATCTAGTGCAGGCCTTCCGCAAAGAGGTTAAATATAAGCGGCGCAGTTTAAAGACTAAAGGATAGGCAGTATTCCTAGTAGGTAATACCTTCCTAGGAGAAGCCTATTAATGTTCTTGCCCTATAAGATAGGGGGACTATATAAAACGCGTCTTTAATATCTCTTTTAAGTAGNAGATATNTANAACCTNNAGAAATAACGTGGGCTTAAATAGNGGTAACTNTAGTNTATACTAGTACTCCATATTCTTCTAGGATTGCGTTATTAACTAAAAATGCTAGTAGAAAGGAGAGATTGTGAATTCGGCGGTATCCTCTATCCGATTTTGGCACTAGGCTAAGAGGTAAGACTATAATAGGCCCTATTACGATTCTAATGTATCCTTTTTTAAGGTCTAATATTATCTTCTTAGAGATAAGGTCGGCGTTATCCTAAGAGGAGTTATAGTTCCTATAAGATCTTAGGGTAAAAATAGACTCAGCTCCTATCTCGCAGCCATAGGTTAGGATGCCTACTAAGATAGCTAGTAGGTTGCCTAGGTAGTTAGATAGAAAGGAGTGCCACGCTAAGATCCTTAGGGGCGATGGAGAGTGGTAGAGAGCCTTTACCTCTACAAAGGTAGAGAATAATAGTAACGTATTAGGCCTAGGTCCTAGGCGTATAATTAAAGTTGGTGTTATTGTTAGGCTAGACCCTACTTCATAAGGTTCGCCTTACTGTTCCTAGGCGCAAGCTTTAGATAATACAATATAATCTTTACTACACTTTAAGCACTTATAGGGGTATTTGCAAGCTATATTATCGCAACCTCTGCTATTAAACCTATAGCAGGTATTAGAGGTATAGGAGGTATCTAACCTAGGTCTCTTTAAGGCGGCAAAGCCGATAGCACTAGACATCGTAAGGTATAGCGCTATATACTAGGCTGGCATTTGCTAATTAGCGGGCTCTAGTTAGCCATTAGTTATTATAAAGGTATAATAGTCGAGTGCTAAGTCAAGTATATAACCTACCTAGATATACTAGGTTAATAAGGTACGAATTATATTTATTTAGAGAAGTATACTAGCAATAAGGTCCAGCGGGCATATATAAAGGGTGCTAGTAATAACCATATAGTTAGTAAAACCTTTAAACTAGACGCCTTTATCTATAAATAGCTTCCTGTCTACCTTTGCCTTCCTTATAACTAGAGTACCATTCTTAATCCATGTCTCGTCGGCGATCTTAATTTAAGCAGTATAGACTTAAAAACGGGCGAGGTTTACTGGATCAAAGGTACCCTTAAAAATATCTAGGTAATCCCTTTTTATAACGCTAGAAAGGCGGAGTTCGAGCGACTTTATACTAAGAGGGAGAGGCTCACTAAGGACATTAGCTGTAGCAGCTATTATAGTAGCCTATAAGGCCGAAGCGGCCAAGCCTAACTATAATTAAGCTATTTAAGCCAGGTAGTATTTATGCTAGTAAGCCTCCTCTGCTAGGCGGGCTTTGCGCTCTTCCTTATACTTCTAAATCTCCCTTTTATCTTAGGCTTATTCCCTTTACTCTTTAGCAATTTTGCGCTCTTCTACGGCAGCGGCGCGTATATTAGCCTTAAACAGCATTATAGAACTAGTAGAGGAGGGTATAGCGGTTGTAGACAATGGTGTAGTTAAGGTAGGTCGTCTAGGTGGGTTTACTTATTAGGATTATGCACGCGTACAAATCTCCTAGTTGGTTATAAGCGGTAATAGCGTTATAAAATAATTCTTAAACGAATGGATAATAGATATATAATAAATATTAATAAGTTTAGCAATATTAAAAGCGAATTAGCCATATAGTAACTGCGTTCGATATTCGCGAATATTGCAGGAGGTCTTAGCATTATGCGTTACTGAGGTAGATGCTACCAAGTAATATATAGACGCTAGTATATAACGTTATTTTAAGCCTTTAATAATACCCCCCTTTTCTTCTTTTCTATACCTTAAGTGTCTCTTCTATATATATATAGTAACCACAGCGTCGCCAGAGCTCCGCCTCTATAAGAGGGGGGGTAGTATTACGGAACCCCACCGCAGGGGCCTCTATAGGAGAGCCCCGTGCTCTTACGTATAACTCGCGTATAGCTTATATTAGCTACGCGTAGGTATATTACCTCCTTACGCCCTCGACCCTTACAATCGATCGCGTAACGTCTTATAGACTCCTTAAATACATACGCTTTGTAGCCACTGCCCCCGTCCTATAATATCTATTAAGAGTAATATATAACTTTAAAACGTGGGTAACTAGGTAACTGGCTTAGCTAATATAGCCTTTTACCTAAATAGGCTTCTTTAATTAGGTAGCTTTTATATTTAAATTTTTAGTAACATTATTTATATAAGCAGTATTTATAAAAGCAAAGCTATTTACTCTAGTATTAATAAGGGCGGTTATATTAACTCTATATTTATTTTAAGATACTATATATAGAACTGTAAAATGCTTTCTACCTATTAACTAAGATAATCTCTTTAAAATTAATAGGGTACCCTAGAGGAGAGTCTTTCCCTAGAATTCTTTTTTTCCTAACTCATTAGATATTTCTCCTTTCTCTATCTCCTTGGTATTGCCTATATCCTTTAACTCTAAGTAAGACAAGGTAAAGTAACCCTTTTTATTATAGTTATAGTACATAGCCGAGATAGAGTTAATTGGGGTATTACAACGAGTACTAGTTAATAGTGTATTATATAGCTGGTCGGGCAAGGCTTACCGGTGTATAGATATAACCGCTTTTAATACAAGAGCTATTATAGCTTATCTTCTGTCACGGAACCCCACCGCAGGGGCCTCTATAGGAGAGCCCCGTGCTCTTACGTACACCTCACATACAGCTTATATTAGCTACGCGTAGGTATATCACCTCCTTACGCCCTCGACCCTTATAATCGATCGCGCAACGTCTTATAAACTCCTTAAATACATACGTCTTGTAGCCACTGCCCCGTCCCATGACATTACGTTGCGCCTTTTTACCACCAATACCTAGCCTACGACCAATTCTACGTCTCTATAATACTACAGGCGCTACTAGAAGTAGCGTGCCTATAAGTTACCTCACTTTATACTTCTAAGGAACCCATAATAGTAAGATAATATTCCTTACTAGCTACTATATTAAACCTAAAGAATAATCTAATACCTACACTTAACCTACAACGCCAATTAATCCTAGGAGAATTTGATTTATTAGCCCTAGCCTTAACCCCTAAGGAGATGGACACTAATAATGTTTTATCTTTTATTAACTATATAACTACGGATAAGTAAGCGGAAGGGCTACTACTTATTAAAATTAAAATACGAGACGCCGAGACGTTTGTAAAAATAGTAGCACGAGAACCTAATAAATACTACCGCCTTCTATAGAACTACTACCTAAAGCTTATATAAGCTAAGATGCGTACTACTTAAGATTGTAATATTATCTAAGACCTATAAGCTCGCGAGGCGCTCGCTAATAACACGCGTTAAGAAACTAAAGATGACCTCCGTATGTCTAAACGCGACGTCTAACAGTTAAAGAAGGCTGAGATTGTACTTATTGCTATAGTTACTAAAAGAGAAGGCATAATTAAATACCTACAATCTTAGCTTAATGAGTATATTTGTAATAACGCTAGACACCTCTCTACTGTATATAACGCCACTTAAGTCTCTACGCCCCCAGTAACTTTACCTACTTAACGCTTAACGGAGGGTTAGCGCTAAGCAGTCTTACCTAACGGGAACCCCTACTAAAGTAATGATGAAAGCTATAATAACCGAACTTAAGCTACTACTGTAGGGTCTAATGCATGTTACTCTAATCCCCTAGTTTTCTAGGGAGACCGTAAAGAATATAGCTACTAGAAGATATAAATCCGCGAGAAACTAACTTAGAGCGCCTGCCTTTTTCCTACAGAAGATACTAAGATTGGCTATATTATTGGGCGAATAAAGGGTANACTATTTAATAGATTTTTCGCCTAATAGGAGACCAATAGCCCCTGGAAGTGGCAGTCCCACTAAGAAGTCCTTAATAATCTTAACCTAATATACCGCGACTATAACCTACTGGCCACTAACTAAGCTAAACTATGTGCCTTAAAGATGAGCCCTACCGAATTATTTAATAAGTTCTATGTTAAATTCCAGGAATATACCGGAGCCCTCGCCTGAGACGATACTAAAGACCAGGAAGATCTCCTTAAAAAAGTTACTTATTACCTTAGTTACGCAGCCGCCAGCTATAACTATAATAATGTTTATAATATAGTAGCAGCTATACGGAAGATTAAATAACGACTGAATTAGATTGCTACTGCAAACCTCTACCCGAAGACCTCCCTATAGAAGCCCTCCGGACCTACTAAACTACTAACGCCTACTACCCTAAGCAACACTACTAGTCCTAATATTAACCTTTTTATACTAACCTTTCTATAGAAGCTACTAGACGGAGAACGCGAGCTACTCTAAAAGCTAAAGCGTTGCTATAAATGTCGTTAAGAAGGCTGTTATAGCTATAGCCTAAACTGCCTAATGGCTAGGTTTAGCAGCCGCCGCCTAATACTTAACCTAGTACCTCGAATACTAAATACGTTACTATATACCATTACTATATAAGACAAAGACGTAGTAATAGCGGTAGAGTTGGATACGGAAACGGAAAACGCTAAGTCCTAGCCCTAAGTTATAGGTTAGGACGCCCTAACGATAAGGGGATCTATATATTAGCCTGCTTAATAGATAACTTAGTAAAGATAAATAAACGGAAATAGATAGTTTTACCCGTAATAGGAACTACTGCTAAAAAATAATATAAAAGCTGTTCTATGATTAATTGCGGAGCTACTAATAAATTTATAGATACCTAATTTGTGCGCACTTATAACTTACCTACCTTACCCCTTACTAAAGCCCGCGCCCTATAACTCGCTAATGGTAGTTATACCGCATAGAAGATTACCTATATAGCATAACTCCACCTAGATATAAATGGGCACTAGGAAGAACTCTGGGCCTATATTACACCACTTGCTAACTACCCTATTATCCTTGGAATAAACTAGCTTAAATAATATAACCCCGCCATTAACTGGAAAAAGAGAGAAGTAACCTTTAACTCTAAATACTATAGAGAGACCTGCCTAGGATATGGCCTAGCCGCCTCTATCTACTCCCTAGGATACCAACCTAAGGAACCCCTTATTACCCTACCTACGACTAACTACTACCACGTAAGTGCCGCGGCCTTCTACCGTATAGCACGTAGGAAAGGCTAGACCGTTACCGTAGCCTTCTAATTATAACTATATAAGCTTAATAAAGAATAGGACTATGTCCTCTATAGTAATAGGATAGATATAGTCGACCTCCTAGAAAATGATGCCCCCGTAGAACTCTACGGACTTTTACCTTTAGACTTTAAGAAGTTTATAAAGCTTAAAAAAGGACTTACTAATAAGGAACTCCGCAAGCTCCTCCCTAAGAGGTACTATAACTTTATTAACGTGTACTTATAAAAGAGCGTAGATATACTCCCCCCACATTAACCTAATAACTATGCCATTAATATTAAATAAGGAAAAATGCTACCCTATAAGAGACTCTACCTAATATTAAAAGACGAACTTCTAGTTATTAAAAAGTATATTGACGAACACCTTAATAAAGGGTTTATTCGCCCTAGTATATCCCTAGCAGCCGCCCCTATCCTCCTTACTAAGAAGCTAGGAGGAGGTATTTAATTCTATATTAACTATAGAGGATTTAACGCTATTACAATTAAGAACTAATACCCTATACCGCTTATATGTGAGACTCTTAAGCGGCTTAGCTAAGCTAAAATCTATACTAAGCTTAATATTATCGCCGCCTTTAACCGCCTCTGAATACGAAAAGGTGACGAATGGAAAACTATATTTGTATCGCGCTTTAGCTAATTTAAATATACTATTATGCCCTTTAGCGTATGTAACGGCCTAGGCAGCTTCTAAAGCTATATTAATAACGCTTTACGGGACTACCTTAACGACTTCTGCTCTGCGTACCTAGATAATATACTTATTTATAGCAATAACCCTTCTAAGCATACTAAGCACGTTTAAAAGGTCCTATAGCGCCTTAGGGACGCAGGACTTTATATTAATTTAAAGAAGTGCGAATTCTTAGTTATAGAAGTAAAATACCTTAAACTAATTGTTACTACTAAGGGTGTCCGTATNGACCCTAAGAAGGTACGTATAATTACCGAATAGTAAACCCCTAACTGCATTAAAGACGTATAAGCTTTCCTTAGTTTCGCTAACTTCTATTAAAAATTCATATATAACTTCTTAGGTGTTGTAGCACTACTTATAGCAATAATATAAACAAAGGGCCTTTCCGCGAAAGGAAGAAAAATATATTTATGTTTTATCTGGATGCCTAAATATAAGAAGGCGTTCTAAAACCTTAAAGATGCTTTTACTAAAGCACCTATCCTAGCTTACTTTATACTAGGACAACAACTCTATCTTAAGACTAACTCCTTAAACCACGTTAATGCAGGCGTTTTCTCCCAAATGGGTAACAACGGTCTCCTCTACCCAGTCGCATTCTATTTATCTAAGCTTATACTATAAGAATATAACTACAAGATCTATAATAAGGAACTTCTTGTAATTATATAAGTGTTTAAGGAATTCTAACTAGAACTCTCCTTAGCAGAACCTAACTAGCCAACTAAAGTCCTTACGGATTATTGTAACCTTAAGTACTTTATAACTATAAAATAGCTAAACTAACGCCAAGCACGCTAGAACGAGTTCCTCTTTAATTTTAACTTTAAAATTATATATAGGCCAGGAGTATAAGGTACTAAGCTTAATAGCCTAACACGCCGCTTATAAGACCTTCCTTAGTCTAAAGATAACCCCTATAACCAGTTCTAACAACAAACGATCCTAAAAGCACGGAATTTGGCCCTAGGTATGCTACCTATAATAGAGCTAACTATACCTTAGCTTTACACTATAGAACTAAAATTACCTCCTAAAATTAATAAGCTTATTACTACGGCATATAACACCTCTGTTAACCTATTACTGTATTAACTTATTGCCACAAAGACCGCTAGCGCCTGTACGCTGCCAACTAAACTCTAAAGCTTAGGCCAGATTAATATAGCAGCCTTAGAAGTAAAAGAGAATAGGCTCTATTATAGAGGCCGTCTATTTATCCCTAACTTAGAAAATCTATAACGGTAACTAATCCAAATAGCCCACAACCTTTAATTAAGCGGCCACCTAGGCAGAGGAGGAACCTATAAGCTTCTTAGCTAATACTACTTCTGGCCTAAAATAATAGACTTAGTTAAACGCTTTATAGGCGCCTGCCACGGTTATAAGCGCGCTAAGGCCTTTAATATAAAGTACTAAGGACTACTGCACCCTCTACTAGTACCTATATAACGATAGGTAGATATCGCCATAGATTTCGTTGTTAACCTACTACCCTATAAGCAACATGGCCGTACCTATAAGAACATCCTTATAATAATATGCCAACTTATAAAAGAGCGCCACTACGTCCCAACCAAAGGCGTAGCCGTTAGCAACGTTACTAACGCCTTCCTCCGCGAAATCTACCAATTACATAGGTTACCTAACTTAATTACGTCCGACTAAGGCATATAGTTCGGCTCTAATGTATAGAGACGAATCTGCTAACGCCTTAGCATCTCCGTTAAGATATCTACATTCTTCTACTATAAAACTGCTAGGCAACCGGAAAACGCTAATACTAGTATAAAAGCGTACCTATAACAGGTAGTCGCCTATAGTCAAGATAACTGGGTGGATTACCTCCTACTAGGTGAATTCGCAGCAAATAACTACGTCTTAACTACTACAGGACTTACCCCGTTCTTCGCGAACAAAGGATATTACCCCCAATCTAGCATAGAACCACTAGAACCTATTAATAAAAAACTGCCATATGGAAAACGCCTTAAGATGCTACTTGCCAACTAGTATACAGACCGTATAAAAAATCTACTCAACTACTATAAGGGAGAAATGGCCTAGGCTTAAGCAAAGTAGGCCTACTTCGCTAACCGTCATAGAACGCTACCACCGGAGATATGTGTTGGCGACTGGGTATAGCTAGATACACGCAATATCTCTACGCAGAGGCCTATAAAGTTACTTAATTATAAGAACCTTAGCCCCTACCTAATTAAATAAGTTATTAACAGGGGAGCCGTATATAAGCTAGAGCTCCCGCCTACCCTAGCCACCCGCGGGATATAGCCTATATTTCACCTATAGCTACTATACCTTTACTAGCCTAACCCCTTACCGGGGCAGACATAGCCTAAACCCCTACTAGTACTAATCCAAGATAAGAACGAAGACGAGAACCATAAGGAGTAGACTATTAAACAAATTATTAACTCTAAATACTTTAGCAAAGGTAGAGGACAACGGCTCTACTATAGAGCTATATACATAGGATTTAATATAGATTAGCCAGAATGGCAACTATAGGAAGACTTTAAAAATGCAAAGGATTTAATTAGCGACTTTTACTACGCGAACCTATAGAAACCGGGCCTAAGTAGAGATTTTATACCTAATCCTCTATAGGAGCCCTTATAGAGTTAAACCGTTATATATTACTACGTAGGGGCAAATTGCCGTTAAATTACCGTTAGATTACGGTAAAGTGCGATTACGTGACCGGAATATCGTTAAGATATCCAGGAACTTTAACCGGCGGTTAAAGTTATCTAATTAGTCGGATTCTTAAATACCAAGCCTTATTACATAACGTTGTTTTAAGCCTTTAGCAATACCCCCCTTTCTTCTTTTCTATACCCTAAGTGTCCCTTCTATATATATATAGTAACCACAGCGTCGCCGGAGCTCCGCCTCTATAGGAGGGGGGGTAGTATTACGGAACCCTACCGCAGGGGCCTCCATAGGAGAGCCCCGTGCTCTCGCGTACACCTCGCGTACAGCTTATGTCAGCTACGCGTAGGTATATCACCTCCTTACGCCCTCGACCCTTATGATCGATCGCGTAATATCTTATAGACTCCTCGAATACATACGTCTTATAGCCACTGCCCCGTCCCGTGACATCTTCCTACTCTAGCTTCTATAGGTATAGTTAATAAGTTTTAACTACTATAAGCCTTTTTTTGTTAATTAGAACGGGTATTAATTTGCTTTAGTTCTAAGTTTAGTAATAAATATTAGACTGTAAATCTTAAGTAAGTTAGTAGGTTATCTAAAACTACCGCAATCTTCTTTTATAGTTAAACCGTTAGCTTATTATATAGGTCTAAATAGTAGTTCTTAAGGGGAACCTAGCCTTTGCCTACTAGGTGTAAGAATTAAGTTTAAAACTTAGTAAAGGATTCGTTTAACTTTATTATTAAGCTATTATAGTTATAACATATATCACGTACTTTATTTGGGTTTATATATATAACGGTTAAATACTATAGCATTTTATTAATAGATATAAAGCGGACAGGGAAGTTATCCTTAAATTTAGCTTAAAGGTAACGTTAGGCATCTCCTATAGTTTAACTAAAGAGGTAAAGTATCTTAACTTCTTTAGAGGGGAAATAGTTATAGTTAACGCGGAGTTTTCCTTATACTTAGATCCTCTAATTCTTAAAGATAGGGTTTATTCTATTAGATAGGGGTTAAGGGTTAGGAAGCTTAACGGACTTTAATTACTTTATTATTATATCTATACTCCCTAGTATATTATATTTAGTAGAGTAAATAGGTTGGCTAGGGCTTTAAAAAGGGGAAGCTAGGCTATTTTATAGGGCCGTAAGGCTTATTAAAATCTTTTATAGAGTCTCTTATATATTTCTTACTTTAAAACAATTAGCTTTCTAGCTGGCCGCAAGGGCGCGAATCTACTCACGTATGTCTATAACGTTATTACTATCTTTAATTTCTAATCCTAATTAGATCTTAGGTTCCTCTTAGGTAAAGGCAGCTCTCTTAAATAAGCTGGCTTTAGGTACTATTATTAGCTTCCTAGGGTCTATTAGTATTATACGCTTCGGTTTTAATTCCGGCGGTATAGGTCTAGTCCTATCTAGCATATAAGTGGGATATTATTAAGGCCTTCCCAGGCAGTATAGTGTTATTTAGTGTTTAAGTATAATATGTTAACGCGTTATTATAGATAAAGTTTCTCTTAAGTGAGATATTAATTAAGGCTTTCCTAGACAATATAAGGAGAGCTTAGTATAATATAACGGCTTGTATAAACGCCTCTAAACTAAAGCTTATAGAATGCCATCTTATAAAGATACTAAGCTAAGGAGAAGGAAAAGGGGTTGTTAGGACTAATATAAATAAATATATAAAGTAAACTGCTAAAGTGCTAGCTTTAGGTAAGCTAATTATAGGTCGGCAGAACAGAGTAGAATTTGGCAGGTAACGTATGATAGCGCCGTTACATAGTACAAAATAGGCGGTTAGAAGGCATTTAGGCAGTAGGTAGGGAGTAGTATTTAAGTAGTAAGGGGTAGGGTTTAAGGTCGCGAGGTCGTAAGGTTATAAGGTTATAAGGTTACGAATTTAATAGGGTAAGTATATCCCTTATATTAGGTAACCTAACATATAATAACTAAATAAAAAAGTTAATTTAATACTATAGAAGATTTAAAATAAGCTAGGTGTATAATATTAGGCGTAAAGTCTTATTTCTATAAAAATAAGATTATAGTAGTTAGTTACTACTATAATAGAAAGGGATAATATCTAAGAGAGTTAAAGGTTATAAAGATTATTTACTAAATAGACTATAAAGGCGTTATGTCCGCCTAAGCATTTCTAAAAGTTATTATTTATTACTAGAAGACTTTATAATTAAGATAGAGCCAATCTTCTAACTACTATATAGACTTTAAAGTATATAATTACTATTATACCCGTATTAGTTTAACTAGATTATAGTAAGGGGGCTAACGTAAGTAATAGGGTTATAACGGCGATAGGGTTATAACGGCGATAGGGTTATAACGGTCGGCTAGTACCGCCTTCCTAATTGAGTTTACCGCTTTCCTAATATAGTATATTGCCGGTTCCAAAATCAAAATAGCAGCAACTTTATCTTATTTTAAATGCTTACGACCAAATTAAAAAATCTTTTACTAATACTATAATGCCCTGCTAGCCCCTATAACCTAGCAAGGAAGAGAAAATATAGAGCGCTATTATTGCCTGGCATTCTAGGCTCTATAAAGACCGGGAAACTTATATAAATGCCTATGGGGTAGATCTATAGACATTTTAACACCGTCTTAATGGAAAGCAACAGCCCTATAAAGTCGCCCATACTAACCAAAATTGTATTACCGTTGCTGGCGAAGATGCAATTGTTTAACACCTTATATATCTTGCAAATACTGGATTTCCATATTGGCAGAATACCGTTTAATTAATTGCCACAGTAGTCCTCTACCAGGAGTACGCCAACCTTCCTTAATACGTCTATGTCGACTCTCTTAGTATAAAGTAGGTGTATAACTTCCTAAAACGGCAGGATAAGCTTTATTACTGCTATATGCGTTTAATTAATTAAGAACGAGCTCTCGCAAATAACAATCCCGGCCTTATTTAGAGATTCTTTACTAACTATACCAACGCTATTACCCAATATAATATTAGCGAATTTAATAGGTGGAATATAGATAAGACGGGCTATATAATGGGACTAGCTTTTTCTATAAAGGTGGTTATACTAAGAGGCAGAATTATTAACTTTAAGACAATTAACGGTAATCGGGAGTAGGTTACCTAAATTAACTCAATTAGTATGCATGGACAGATAATTCTACCGTTTATTATTTTTAAAGGGAAGCAGTATACGAATATACTATGGGAAATAGCAGAGGAAGCTATAGGCGAGTGCTTAATTAGAATAACGGAGAATGGCTGGTTAAATAAAGAAATGGGCCTTAAGTAGCTTTAACATTTTGAGCGTTATACTCAACAAACAGAGGCATAGGAGGCCTCTAAAATTAATACCCCAAACGTCGAACACTATAGCTACCGATTGCTTATTATAAATGGACACATCTCTTATACTAATATTAAGTTTATAGAGTTCTACTGGAAGTATAAGATTATTCCTATATATCTTCCACCTTACTTAACCCACTTTCTACAGCCTCTAGATCTTGTCATCTTTTCGGTAGTTAAGCGCCTATATTTAGCTAAAGTCGATAAATACGCAGCTCGCGGTATTACTGGTATTAATAGAGACTACTTTCTGCAGATCCTGGGCGAGATTAGGCCTCAAATATATACACCCGAACTAATTAACAGTGCATTTAAAGCTGCAGGCCTTCTTCCTTTTAACCCCAATTAAGTCCTCCAACGCCTTACATATGCGCGACTATGTATACCTCAGCCCCCAAACAAACCAACGCTTTTATCCTTATCTCTATATCCAAAGACTCTAAAAAGCCACTCCGATCGAGCTCGGTATAGCCATATAATCCGTCACTCAGATACCACTACTAAAGCGATTAACGTTGTTATCAGAAAGCTCATAAGCCATATGGATTCAATGGACGAAGGCATAGAAATACTGCGGCTAGAAAACACAGAGCTTCGCAACGGCGCTGCAGATAGGAGAGCTAAGAAGAAAAAGAAGCGGGTAGTACTTTCTACCGAATTAGTACTTACTACTAAATGGGCCAAAGCACTTATTAACGCTAGGGAGGCTGTAGAGGAGGCTAAGCAGAGGACTAGGAATACTAGATAGCAGCATAAAAAGGAGAAAAAGGAGATAGCTACAATTGTTTAGGCATAAGTTTAAGATAGGAAGGAGGCTCAGGCTGCTGCTATAAAGGCTAAAAAGGCTACAGATCAACATAAAAGGAACCTAGAAGAGGCTAATCGGGCGGTAAAAAAAGCGCAGAAGGCGTTGGTAACTATAGGCAATATAGCAAATAAAAAGAAGACTACGGAAGCTTATATAGCAGCTGCTCAAGCAGTAGAGGAGGCGAAATTTAAAGCAGAAGCCTTAGCAATACTGCGGAAGCAATGGGAGGACTCCTTCGCAGTAGCTATAGAGGCTATAGCTCGCTCTAAGGCTCTACAAGACGCTGCAAAGAAGGCAAAAGAGGCCTCTCAGCAGTCTACACAGGCAGATGAGGAAGTGGACGATGAAGAAGTAGACGATGAGCTAGGTAGATCAAGCAACGATGAGGTGTCGGATATAGACGAGGATGTTAGTTGGTATTAAAAACACCAAAAAATATTAATACAGAGCCTCTATTATATTAAATTAAGGCTTCATAAACCTCAGTGATATCGTGATGCAGTGCGATGCCTTTTACTAGTATTTTACCCACAATCGGGCATTCGGTAGTACTTTGGTGTTCGTGAGCCCAATTAGGAAGGCGGTACTAGCCGACCGTCATAACCCTATCGCCGTCATAACCCTATCACTTACGTTAAACTAACGTTAGGAAAACGGGGAGTGGCGTAGAAAATTTAGTTTTGCTAAAAGTATATTTAGGGCCTAGGGCTAGCTTTCCGCCATATTAACTAAACCTTAGAGTATGCGCTAGCACTGCTCTAGCTAAAAGAGTATAATACTATATATATTGCAGCAATAAGCCAGCTTATAGTTATGAAATAAATATTGTTATTATTATTTGTCGATCGGTAGTCCGTGCACCGATGAGTAAGTAAAGAATGAGGACTCTGTCTATTGAATGTGGCTCTATAGCCTCTATGTATACATAAGAAAAAGGGACAGTAGACTACGTCGGTGACCGAGACAGTAGTAAGACGGTGGTAAGGAAACCCGTTTCAAAACCCGACCTAGATCGACATTATTACATTTATTGCGATTAGGGTATTAAGACCCTAAAGGCCTCCTAGTAGGCTCCTAGCAGGCTTCCTAGCAGACCCTTAGTAGAACTTTGATTTTCCTAGTTATCCAAATCGTCCTCCTAGCCCATCGGGTCCCCACTATATTCCCAATAGCCTCTACACGTGCCTTTGCATACCCCTTGTACACCTAAATGCCACCTTACTTTTTACCCTTCCTTCCTTACATTCTCTCTACCTAGGGAGGCACTAGAACGGCAGCCAGCAGAGGACTGTGGCCAGAACCAGACGACCGTTACCAGAACCAGACGACGACCGTTCCAACAACCAGCCAGCGAACATCACGAACGATTCGATCGATCGATCGAATCGAACCAGAGCTTCGATATCAGCCCGCCACCGAATCGAATCGAATCAAGGCTTCCTAGGGAGGTACCCCAAACGACCACCGTTCGAACGTACAGCCAGCTAACGCCTATAGAGAACAATTCGAACCAATACAATCAATCGATCAATTGAATTAATTAGAGCCTTTGATCGGGCCGACCTCTCCCCCGAATTGAATTAGATACTATAGACGGATACGGACGGTAGGCGTAGATAAGTAGGCATGGATAGGTAGGCACGGACGGGTAGGCGTAGATAGGTAGGAGGGCGGGCAGGCGGGCAGGCGGGTGCTAGGCCTAGTTAGGAAATCAGTACGCGGCCGGTGGATCGTCAGGAACACCGCCAATTGACGATTTGGAGCCTCTATGAGAGGCTTCCCGCTTATCTTAATTAATTGCTTAATACCCAAATTTGAAATTTGAAATTTGATTATTATTTTTATATAAATATTGCAGTTATAGGATATATTATAGCTATTATAACTATTATGGTGGGAGGGTATATTATAATTTTTAAAAATAATATTGCTAATATTGCTAATAGGGCCCCGGGCTAGCGTAAAGAAGTGTACATAAGCAGATCAGCGGATCCAGCTAAAATGACCCCGGGCTAGCCCCTACTACTCTCCCGTTTTCCTGACGATTATTCTTACCGTTAACGGATATAAGAATAGATGGGGATGCGGCCTTATACAACTAGATATGTGAGGTCATTGTCACCGATATTAATATAAGAGCGGTATCTAGTCTTAAGCGGAATAGAAATATAGCTGAGGGAAGCTTAAATGTCGGGCGTTGCTGTATGTGTTAAAGAAGTATCGCGTATACCTATATGGCGTTCGCTTTACAGTAGAGATAAACGCAAACACCTTAGTCACATAACTAAATTATACTACTACTAAGTTACCCGGAGCCTTAAGAACACTGCACATCATCTCCCAAGCCTTCGCCACTAACTCCCTCTGTACCGCCCACGGCATCACCGGCGGGGACTTTTCCATCTGCCAAACACGCCACACGGGGCTCATCGCCGCCCTGAACCTAACACACCATTTCCAGCCCCGGCAGCAGCCCCAGCACCACCAGCACCAGCAACCCGCCACACCCCGCCACACCCCGCCTCTGCGCCTTAAATCCCGCGGCCCCACCCTGGCGCACCTGGATGCGCGGCTTCGCCGCCGCAATCAACACCCCCCAATTTCGCCGCCTTCGTGCGGCGCCTCGCCCCTCCCGCTCTGCGCCGGCACCGAGCCCGCAGAGCCGCGTGTGGTACGTCCTGCAGAGCGCCGGGCCGTCTGGAGAGATGTACGCTTGTGAAGCGTGCTTTGAGGAGGCGATCAGAGACTGGGGGCTCGGGAGCTGCTAGCGCCGCAAGGCGTAGTGCGGGAAGAGCGGGTGTGCGGGATGTATTTGGCACGTGTGCGGGGGCAGGGGCGGTGGCGGGGGATGGTGTACAACGAGCGTACGCGCAGACAGTGCCGGTGATGCGCGAGATTGTGGTGATTGCGAGGATGCGGCTACGGCAGCGGAGGGTGCTGAATGCGGCGAGCTTGTTCTATTTGAATCTGAGTGCTGTGAGTAGTCCGTCGATGCAGGTACTCTATGGACCGGGTGCGCCGCAAACGCAGTATGGTATGGGAGTGCTGGTGTGGGGCTTAACCGGGAGACGCCGTGGGGTGCGCAGGGTGCGCAGCTGGGGCAGCAAGCTACGAATCCGGTGACGGTTGAGATGAGTGATACTGAGAAGGTTAGGGCCCTGAAAAGGGCGGGAAGGAGGTTGAGTAGTGTAAGGGTTCGGGTGGTTTTCTATTAACGCTTCAATAGATATATTTGTTGGAATTAGGTGTTTATATGAAAGCATTTTACATCTGATTTACAGAAACGGATATTGCTGGGCAAAGCCGCTTCTACGCACCGGATACTATTTGTCTACCATACACCCACCTTCTCTCTAAAACCCCATGCACATAGCTCCCTCTAATAAACCTCCAAGACATACCTCTGCGCCTCTTTCAGCGTCTCAATCTCTCTCCTCGAGTCAACCTTCTTGCCACCCTTTCCATACTTTGCAGCATGCTCCATCTCCACGGCCTCCTGCAACACCTCAGTAACATCAGGCACGGGCCACGTCGGACCACAGAGATAAAAGCTGCCTTCGTCTCTCAGGTACGCTTTACGAATATCACCTAGTGTCTGGCGCATGCGATCCTGGATATAGATCTTCTGCGGTTGATCTCTGCTGAATGCACGTCCGAGCAGCGTGATGATGCCGGCGTCTTGGTACGCTTCCCACTCCTCGCCATAAAGGTACTCTTCGCGCTGGTGGCGCGAGCCCATGTACAGCAACACCTCGCCGATTTCGCGGCCTTGCTGCTTCTGATATGCACGCTCTTGTACGAAGGCGCGGAAGGGAGCGAGACCGGTGCCAAGACCAGCCATGATAATTGGGGCGGTGGTCTGAGTGGGCAGCTTCATGACGGATGGCTTGACTGACACAGTGACGGGTGTGCCAACTTTGAGACCGTTGAGGTAGCGAGTAGCCTGACCGAAGCGATCGCGGCCTTTAGGGTCGACCCAGTTGACTGCTACGATGAGGAGGGCAACCGAATTAGGCGTTACGTGCTGGGACGAGGCAATGGAGTATTCACGGCGTTTCATGGGGCTAACGATGCGGGCGATGTCGTGGAATGAAGGATGAGCAGAAGGGAATTCGAGGAGAATGTCAGCATAGGTAATAGTGTCAACTTCCGCACGACGTTTGAACTCCGTTACACCTTCCGGCCCAGCGAGGGCAAGGAGAGTTTTCTTCTCATTCTCGTCATCTGCGAAGGCGGAGAGTGCTTCGTAGAAACGCTTGAGGGGACGACCGAATATGTCAACGTTCTGAATCAGTGACTGGTAAACGGTGCGGTTTTCGAGAATGTTGGGGTCCTCCCGAGACGGTACTTCGACAATTTCGTCGGGGTTCAGTCTGTACCACTTGATGAATTCTTCTACCTCCACCTTGTCGTTTTCTGCGTGAATACCTAGCGCTTCTCCGATGGCGTAGGTAAGACTGGAGCCAGTAAGGTCAAACTCGATATGGAAGATGTTTCGATCGTATGTCAATGGGGTAAGTCGGCGATGTTCTTTCACATATGCGACTGTTGTCTCGATACCCAGATCTGGTCGAAGGGCTGTCTTCGTTCCGTACGCTTCTTTGAAGGCAAGGCCTTTAGCTGCGACAATCCAAGACTTGAGTAGAGTTGGTGGTTCTGGCTCGGTACGATCAAAAGCGGAAAAGCTGTTTACATTGATGTCGGTCGAAAGCGACACATGCTCAATTTCCAGTTCTGTAGTTGACCATGACTCTGGTACCTCTATCTCGTGAAGAGCTGTCTCAAGGTCGAGAACAAGGTTCTTGAACATTTCAGAGCTCCCATTGATTGTAGTAAGCTTTCCAAGACCAGACGAGAGAATATCCTCTCTAGCGACCTTCAAGAAGGCTAATTGGGTAAGGTAAGTCTCGAGGCTAGGATCTTCAGAAACCTTCCCCGAGAGAGAGGGATCCAATACGAAGACCTCAACTCCCTTCGTGAAGATAGCTTTGCGTAGAGCTGGAGAGAGCCTGTTCTCAAGGTCCTCATCCTTGGCTCCAGGAAGTTTAACGATTAAGGAGCTGTCGGCCTTGACACTATTTAGCACGTCGAATTCCTTGAGGAGTTTCTCCTCTCCGATGAACGTCACATCGGCTTGCTCGACAGAGTATGGAGCCTCAATCGTATAGCTGGAGCTCCGAATGTTGGTCCGGACAACACCCCCTTGAACCAAGTTGTCGTGACCAGAACGGAGCAACACGTTATTTGACGAATCCAATGACAAAAGCTTGCCAAGCACTATCGGTGCATAGGCAGCCGGGGATTCATCGACGTCCCAGAAGCTGTATTGCCGAACAGTAGAGCTGTCCAGGATGTCCACGTACGATCGCACTTCTTCCGACTGCGTATTTTCACCGCACACTTGTTGGAATACGTCAAGGATGTTACTGGGCGTCCAGACCTGTTCCCTAGAATATTTGATATCCGTAACGACTGCAGACGGGTGTTCCAGGGAGAACTGTACAGCTGCCAAGACATCTGAGTATAATTGGGAATAGACTGCATTGTCAAACACGGCAGCTTCACCCTTGACTTGACCCAGAACTGCAATCGTTTGAGTAGATTTCGGCAGTGTCTGAATGAACGCCTCTTCCACGAACGGTCGGTAGACACGGACGTTGATCACGCCAAGCTTATCCCCGTCCTTGGCAAGAGCGGACGCAACTTGCGCAGCCAAGGATGCCTCCACTGTGCCAAACACGACTAAGACGGATTCTGGTGACTGATGCCCATAGTACTCGAAGAGTTCATAATCGGTTCCTAATTCGTCATTGAATGCGTTTAGGAGGCGGACTACTCGTCCTTCATTATCGCTGTGCTTCTTCTCCGGGCCTGAAGTAGCCTTCAGGATGGCCTGATAGTTGTTGTAGAGCCCAGCCTGGTCCAGAACATCTATGATTCTGGTGGTTTCTCTGCCGACACTGATGCCATCATACGTGTGAATAGTAGGAACTACGCTAGATAGCAGAGTGGCAAAAAGGGACATGTGCTGTACTTCAAATACGGAGGCGCTTGACACGAGTCCCAATCCTAAGTCATCTGCGAGAGTCAAGGACGATATGTAATCCGTGACGAGACCGGTTGCAGAGGTTTCGGTATAGTCCACAGCAGCAATATGGGCGATGAGAGGGTTGGCTACCGAGTACAGCAAAGACAGTTGGTCGAGAGCGGGGCGGAGATGGTGTAACGTGGAGGAAGAAGCAATAATAGCTTGTGGAATGTGGCGTTTGGCGAGGTCGAAGTCCTTAGAAAACATGTACCCAAGAGCAATTGAAGCTGCACCAGTTCGCGTCTCCATAAATGACACACCAGTTCTATATCCGAAAGCATTCTTCTCTTTCCTTGAGACCCAAAGCTTGGCAGCGGCATCCAGATCGAATGATTCCAACGAATATGTAAATATCCTGTCGGAAAGCGTATAGGCGACTTGTTGGACAAGAGCCTGAGCAGTCAAGTAGGTAGGCCCGCTAATTGAGGACAGAGAGAGCTCCTGGCCGAACGGCAAGCTCGAGGACTGCTCCGCGAACTGCTTGGGAGGTTTCACGGCATCCTCGGTAACGCCAGGTCCCGCGGATTGGGATTGCTGCAGATGCATGGCGGAAAATGGGGGAATGGAAGACGCAACGAGAACGATTTAGGGAATGCGCAGATGGTGGCAGTCCGCAGAAGCGGTAGTGATGAGAGCTCGCAAACGCTCTACACTATTTGGCGTAGGAAGGGAGGAGTGAAGGAAAGGAGGAGGGAAAAGGAAGAGGGAATAATTTGACGGTTGAAGGTATGACAGGGTGATGTCGGGGACCAAGAGGTAATAATAGATAAAATCGCAAAGTTCTAGACGCGGATTCTTAATCAAAGACGGCCATTGGGCCTTATGGGCAAAAGTTTGGGGCTCCATATTAGCTCTGCAGGTGGTGGCAGCGACGACAGGCAATCGCCTCGAAAACCTTGGGTGCAGAGTCGAGCACGCAATCCATCGCAATCCGCATCCCCGGCATAAAGAAATCCCTCGCTTCGGCAAAAAGAAACCCCGGAGTCTGGGGCTCCTCCGCATTATCATTCCTCCGCAAAAGTCACGTGAAGGCGGGCAGACCCTGGGAGAATGATAGCTAGCGGGACACGGAGGAGTCGTACCCAGAATCGTCTGCATATTGTGTCAACAGCTCCATCCACCTAGGCAGCCGCTGACTCTACACACCACTACCACTGCTCTTTGCTGCACTTACGATACTCCTTGTAATCTTCTTCCTTCATGCTTTAACTCTCACTACTAGAATCCTTCTGAATTCTTTTTCAAGGGATCTTTCAATTCGCACAATATCGCAATCATGAGCGGCTGTAAGTTTTTATTAATATCTTTACTGCTCCGAAACTCAATTAAACTATATGCTGATACCCTCTTCTATCTTTAGTCCGATTTCTCGATATCGTCAAGCGTGAGTGCACTCCACGCATACCCAACACTATTGCGACTAGGAACTAAATACCATTTGCAAGCCTTCACGCCTTTCCTCCCCGAGGTACGTCGAACTCCAGTCGCATCCATGTCCACGCATTGACACCCCACTAGGTCGCTGCTCCCGAAACAAAGATTGTATTCAATCAGAAGTTGATGTGGACGGCTTTGACACTATTGATTTTCTTAGTCATGAGCCAAATGCCCCTCTATGGCATTGTGTCCTCAGGCAAGTGAAGGCGATGTGCTACACAAGCATTTGGGAGACTGACCATGCTCACTCAGACTCATCGGATCCGGTAATGTGGCTAAGGCAAGCACACCTGCTTAGACTTAAGTAGCGTGGCATCGAATTAATAATATTCCAAGAATGATGATGGCTAGTAACCGAGGGACATTGATGGAGCTTGGTATTACACCCATTATTTCGTCAGGCATGGTTTTCCAGGTAACATTCAACGCCATGCTTGGCGATAGTCAGAATTAATGCACTCCAGCTCCTGGCCGGTACACACTCGATCGATGTCAACTTGGACGTAGGCTACGAGCGACCTCAGCTTTACATGGCATTTCTGACACCTGCAATAGCTAAAAACGGACCGTGAGCTTTATCAAACTGCCCAAAAGGTTTGCCACTTGCGCTTATCTCCTGTCCGTGTTGCACCTTACTCAGTGTTATTAGCTCCTCAGCCTGGTTATATCTTTCGGCCAAGCTTCTGTCATGGTAATAACAGGTAGCAAGAATCTACTTCTGTTGCTTCCGCATTTATTAACGGCTCCCCTAGGCACATATGGACGCCCTACCGAACTAGGTGCGGGTGTCTGTGTTTTGCTCGTCGTCCAATTGATGATTGCGGGTTTGATCGTAATTTTACTCGATGAATTGTGAGCTGTATTTGAACTGTTTTCGGAGAAGCAGTATTTCTAATATATCTCCTATCTGTAGACTTCAAAAGGGTTATGGTCTTGGCAGTGGTATTTCTTTATTCAGTAAGTCTTTCGTAATTATTCTAATTTCGGGATGCAAGACACTGACATTTTTGTAGTTGCCACAAATATCTGTGAGTCAATCGTATGGAAAGCTTTCAGTCCCACCACCATCAACACAGGACGAGGGCCGGGTAGGCTATTCCGTTCCTCTTATCCTGCCATCCCCTAACATTTTCCAGAGTTCGAAGGAGCCATTGTCGCGCTGGTCCATCTCCTCTTGACTTGGCCCAACAAACAAATCGCACTCCGCGAAGCATTTTATCGACAAAACCTGCCAAACATTATGCAGCTGATGAGCACTGTCCTGGTCTTTGCTATTGTCATCTACCTTCAAGGATTCCGCGTCGAAATGTAAGGTGCATCATATATTGTTGATAAAACGCACTAATCGTGATTAGCCCGGTCAAGTCATCCCGTCAGCGTGGCATGCGGGGTTCTTACCCGGTCCGCCTGTTTTACACATCCAATATGTGAGTTTCGGCGATTTTCTAAAAAATGCATGTTCCTAAATCACCTTGATGTGCATATGCTAATCCTCCTCAGGCCCATTATGCTCCAAAGTGCTCTCTCATCAAATATTTTCATGATTTCCCAAGCGCTGTTCTCCCGCTTCTCCGACAACGTCCTTGTCCGCCTACTTGGTGTGTGGGAAATTACGGAAGGTTCCGGCCAACTACACGCTGCCTCCGGGATTGCCTACTACATGTCACCGCCACTATCTTTCAGTGACGCTCTGCTTCAACCTCTTCACACTGCTGCCTACTTTACCTTCATGCTTGTTGCTTGTGCTATGTTCTCAAAGACGTGGATAGAGGTGTCTGGATCATCCCCTCGAGATGTCGCGAAGCAGCTTAAAGAACAAGGTCTAGTCATAGCGGGCCACCGTGAAGAGAGCATGTATAAAGAGCTCAAGAGGGTCATCCCTACTGCGGCGGCGTTTGGTGGAGCTTGCATCGGAGCACTTTCCGTAACCAGCGACCTACTAGGTGCTTTGGGAAGTGGCACAGGCATTCTGATGGCTGTGACGTAAGTCGTTCAAAATTCTAGAATCACCCTAAAGGACTTCTGGACCCCGAAAGTTACTAACAATTCGATCCTAGAATCATCTACAGCTATTTCGAAATTACCACCAAAGAAGGGGATATGGCCAGCTTGAAGGGCATGGTTATGTGATAGCGAACGCTACCTGCTAAAATCATGAACTTTTCATGAGCTGTATGCTGCTAGAGATGAGGAGACGTGACCATAAGTGAGTTGTTACATCATGCGGAGATCGTGCCTTAGGAACGCGTTGACCAAAAACTGTTGGGACGGATCTGGTTCAAGGTTGTACTGCAACCAGACAGAAGTACGAATCCAAAAGTAAAGCTAGCGTAAGGGAATTAACAGCCATATAACTTGGAATACCCTTCGGTCCCTTTTTCTCCCTAGCAGGAATTGTCCAGCTAATTCTATGTACGGGGAACCCAGCAAATAAACCGGAAGAAATTTGGGCATTAGTGTTCCAAGCTTTATTAATATCTCATCTTCCGCTGTTGTCATACCACTGAGATTTCTACGGCATAGATCAGGTCGCCTGCAACACGTTCTCTTTTCATGGCCACACACCGACTTTCCCCCCAGCAAGCAAACGCAAATCTAATCCACACAATCAGGTTCAGCTATAATCTGCGCCGCGATGAGAGAGTACTGAAAGTTGCGTGTTAAAGCCACGTCCTTTACGTTCGTGTAGATACGCCTCAGAATAAGTACGAAAGCTTCTGTTGCTGTTTTGATATATTACGGCTCCTCCATGGCGCGTTCTAAGACCAGACCTCATCCGTGGCTGGCCCATCTGGTGAGCGTAGGTGTCGAAGTTAGACCCGTCCCCGAAGCGCCAGTAATCCACAGGGTGGATGTCTGTCTGAAAAATCGGTTTCCGCGATAAGACCTTTGTGACTGTAAAGTCTAATTTCACCGACATTCTCTTCTAACTACTTGCTTCTCTGACAAAAATAATTATCTTTTCGATAGGCATAGTGGAGCCGTCCGCTAACACAATTCTCTTGTAGTCCGGCTTTGTTAATGATTCCGCAGAATCCGCTATGCAGTCGAGTTGTACTGTTCGGACAGTCTCGTAATCGACTCTGCAATACCGATTCCCGCTTAGCCTCTCCGGTGTGACTGCGAGACGGAGGCCTGCATCCGGAACTTTTCGTTCCCCAACAGACGTCCCCGTAGATTTTTCTTCTGCAAGGCACATCTCTAACCGCAATCCCATAGCGGTCATTGAAGCTAGCTTTCCACCGCTACTTTCACCACCAACCCATATGATATCACGACATTCAGAGAATTCTACAGGTGAATGGGCGAGCAAGCCCCTATCAGCCTTACAGGACCTTCTCCCCTCAAACGCGGAATCGGAAGTGCCGCGCGCGGTCCACGCAAAGGTGGCCGTGTCTTGCGACGAGCTGAGAATCTCGAGCCGCAGTCTATTGAAAGCCTTCTCCCCTTCGCCGTACAGCAGTGGGATATTTACTCCGAAAATACCAATAAGGGAGTAGGCCATGTCCTCAACTCTAGTCGTTTTCCTCTTAAAGGCCCAGGACATTTTCTGTGCTATACTGAATTGGTCGTCCCCCGACCCAGCAATAGAGCAGAAATCTGGATGTCCGTGATCTGGGAGATAGTCTCCTTTAAACTCGCTTTCGTCCCGATCTCCGCCCATCCCGCGCCGTAGAATACGATGTACTCAGGCGCAAGGAGTTCCTGCAGTGGGCACCATCTTGTGAACCACTGGCTTTTTTTTGGGGGGGGGGGTCTATTTCTGCGTCGTGCGCTGGCACGTCCGATAGGTAAGCATAGCGTATGGCCGCATTCCGGTACCAGCGGTACATGGAGTTGATGGCTTCCGAGAGCTCCGCGCTACTAGATTCGTCAACGCAGCACGTGTCTATCCACACATACTCAAAGCCATTGGATGCGGCCTGCGCGCAGCCAGTGACGCAATTGGATTGGATCTATCTCGGTTGGTTCGGACAAACCAAAATCTAAAGTAGATCCGGTTTATCCAACTTGATTAGCTCTATCTGGATTGGTTTTAAAGCTTTGACGGTAATCGAAATCTAGTATAACCAATAAAGGCTAAAGATAACGCCTGTCCTACCTATATAACAATGGGCAAGCCTTATAAGCATACTACCTCTCTTTACATTAATTGTAAAGAAAAACACTTTGCTAATAGTAAAGACTGCGAGACTCTTAAAGCAGCTAAACTGGTACGTAGTACTAGCATAGAAGGTTTTATAGAAGAATAAATAAAACAAATAGGATTTTAGAAGGAGGTAACTCCTACTAGGATATTAGTAAAAGAGTAAAAAAATAGAAATAAATTGCAAAAGAATAGGGATAGGTATTAGGATTTCTTATAGTTTTTTCTACCGTTTTCCTACTACCTAGTAGTTATAGTAACTTAGTATTTTACTAAGGAATTATAAATATTAAGATATAGCTACTAATATATATTAAGCTGCCTAGAAAGGATTTATATATATAGAACTATAGCGCTATAGCTTAGAGGCTATATACGTAGTATTATATATAGTATAATATAATGGATATAAAAAAAATAAAGGCTTAATGTTAATAAATTTAGTAAAACGCGTCGCTATATAAGAGAGCCGCGGCTCGTATAAGCTCGGACCCCCGGAACTCGATCGCCTCCCGAACTCGGTCACCACACTAAAATCAACTGTAACGTTTCCCGCCCTAACGTCGCCATTCGGCCAAAAAGACACGGAGTGCTTGCGATATTAATCGCAAGCGCGGCGGGATCTAATATATGTACTCTTACATTAACTCTCCAACTTACCGACCTATTTTCTCTATAACGAGCCAATCAATATAGACCAAACTAAGTAATTTATAAATAGCCATTATAGATTTTAAACCTAGTGCTTATAAGTCTGCGCAAAAAGCTATGCTTATATATAGTGTCCTTTTATTATACTAATTATAGGATAGTGGTCTTTTGGGAGGGTTTTAGTTAGGTCCCTAGTTAAATATATTAGTATATTTCTCTAGCATTTCTAGCTTAGGGGAAGATCTTAAAGTTACCTCTAGCGCTTAATCTTCTAATTGGCTTAGGTGGGGCTAAAGGGGTTCTAGTTACTTTTTAGTAGTATTATAACCGTTATAGAGGGTGTCTATATTTTCCTTAGCTGTAACTATAGGTATATAAGAGTCTTTAAGCTTTTAGAGCATTTAGGTATTAGGGCTTATTTAGCTATTTTACCTAAAGGTTTATATTATCGTAATCTTTTACTATTAAAGGGACCTTCCTACCCTAGCGCGACGGCTTTCTATAAGGTGCCTATTGTAACGGCGCTATCGCACGTTACCTGCCAAATTCTGCTATATTCTGCCGACCTGCGATTGGCCCGCCCAAAGCTAGCGCCTTAGCGGCTTACCCTATATATTTGTTTACATCAGTCCTAGCGACCCCTTTTCCTTCTTTTTAGCTTAGTATCTTTATAATACAGCATTCTATAAGCTTTGGTTTAGAGGCATTTATACGAGCTATAACATTATACTAAGCTTACCCTACCTCGCCTGGGAAGGCCTTAATAATATCCCACCCTAAAGAAACTTCGTCTACAACGACGCATTAACGCACTATACTTAGACACTAAAACAACTCTATATTACCTGGGAAGGCCTAGATAATATCCCACCTTATAAGCTAGATAGGACTAGACCTATACCCCCGGAATTAAAACTAAAGCATATAATACCGACGAACCTTAGGAAGCTAATGATGGCACTTAAAGTAAGCTTATTTAAGAGAGCTGCCTTTACCTAAGAAGAACCTAAGATCTAATTAGGATTAGAAATTGAAGATAATAATAATATCGTAAATATACGCGAGTAGATTTACGCCCTTATAGCTAGCTAGGAAGCTAATTGTCTTAAAGTGAGAAATATATAAGAAACCCTATAAGAGATCCTAAAAAGCCTCGCGGCCCTATAAAATAGCCTAACTTCCCCTTTTTAAAGCCCTAGCTGACCTATTTACTCTACTAAATATAATATACTAGAGAGTACGGATATAATAATAAAGTAGTTAAAGTCCATTAAGCTCTTTAACCCCCTACTACTATCTAATGGGATAGACCCTACCTTTAAGAATTAGAGGATTTAAGTATAAGGAAAGCTCTGCGTTAACTATAACTATTTCCTTTTTAAAAAAGCTAAAATACTTTACCTCTTTAGTTGAACTACTAGGGACGCCTAACGGCACCTTTAAGCTAAGTTTAAGGACGACTCCCCTATCTAATTTATATCTATTAATAAGATAATACGGTACCTAGCGGCTATCTATATTAACCTAAATAAAGTATAAGATGCCCATTATAACTATAATCGCCTAATAATAAAACTAAACTAACCCTTTACTAAATTTTAAACTTAATTCCTATACCTTATAGGAGAAGGCTAGGTTCCCCTTAAGAACTACTAATTAGACCTATATAATAAGCTAACAATCTAGCTATAAGAAAAGATTACTATAACCTTAGATAACCTACTAACCCATAAAAGACTTACAGCTTATTACCTATTATTAGACTTAAAACTAAAGCGGATTAACGCCTACCTTAATTAGTAGAAGCAACTCCATAATAATTAGAACTTACTAGCTATACCTATAAAAGCTAGAGTAAGAAGATAAGTTATAACTACTCTTATACTAAAGGCGGTTATAACTATATACTAGCAAGCCTTACCCAACTAGTTACGTACTACGCTATTAACTAGTATTTACTACAATACTCTAATTAACCCTACCTTAGCTATATACTACAACTATAATAAATAGGGTTACTTTATCTTGTCCTACCTAGAGCTAAAAGATATAGGTAATATTAAGGAGATAGAGGAAGGAGAGACGTCTAATAAGTTAGGAAAAAAAACCCTAAGAAAAGACTCCCCCCTAGGGTACCCTATTAATCTTAAAGAGATTAATCTTAGTTAGTTAATAGGTGGAAAGCATTTTATAGTTCTATATATAGTATTTTAAAATAGATATAGAGTTAATATAACTGCCTTTATTAACACTAGAGCAAATAGCTTTACCTTTATAAATACTACCTATATAAATAATGTTGCCAAGTTTCTAAATATAGAAGCCATCCAACTAGAGAAGCCTATTTAGGTAAAAGGCTATAATAGCCAAGCCAGTCAGCCTATTACCTACATCTTAAAGTTATATATCGCTCTTAACGGATAATACTAATATAGTATCCCCTTTTATATCCTAAACCTAGAGTCCTATAATATAATCCTTAGACGAAAATAGATATCCTATTTTAATATTTAGTTAAACGTGTAATAAAGACGGGTTATCTAGCTAGAGGATAGACCGAGGTTGCCCTCCTTTATTAGGAAGATCTAAACTAACTATAAGACACTAGCCGTAAGGGCTAACCCTACCTACTAGTAGGATGTCTGAGCCTATAACCTAGCCTTTATCTAAGAAGACGCCCGCTATAAAGCTAGAAAGAACTTTATACTAATAAAGATACTCTCCTAAAGCGCTATATTTAAAGAGGACTCTATATACAGAAGTAGGATAGATAGTAATATAGATACTCTCCTAAAGCGCTATATTTAAAGAGGACTCTATATACAGAAGTAGGATAGATAGTAATATAGATAACATCTAAATTGTATAGATTTAACCGGTATAGAAAAGAATATATTAATAGGATATAAGGGATAACCTTTAAAAGATATAATAGGAGCTAAAAGGAGTAATAATAACACTAGTACCCTAGAAGTCCCTAAAGTTATATACGCACCTATTATTAGGCAACCCCCCTACTATAAATATTGCCGTAATTAGCGCTATAGTGTTCCACTTTAATATATACCGGAAGGACAATAAGGTCTTTATAATAAGCCTATATAAGATTAACCGAATTATTAATAATAGAGAGGAAAGGCTAGCTAAGGAAACTAATAAGGAATTAGTTAAACGCCTTCTTCCTACTATTTATATAGACTATAAGGATGCATTCTTAAAGGCAGCCTTAGATAAGTTACCCCCCTACCGGATATATAATTATAAGATTTAATTAAAAGCTAATAACTCGCTAAGCTATAGCCCCCTCTACTATTAATTAATGGATAAGCTAAAAGTAATAAAGTAGTACTTAATTAATAACCTAGATAAAGGGTTTATCAAGCTAAGTTAAGCCCCTTTTACTTCCCCTATTCTATTTATAAAAAAGCTAAATAGAGGCCTTTGTTTTTATATTGACTATTAAAAGCTAAACGCTATTACTTAAAAGAACCGGTATCCTATTCCTTTAATTAATAAGACCCTTATATATCTAAGCTAGGTAAAGATCTTTACTAAACTTAATATCCGCTAAGCTTTTTACTAAATTAGGATAAACTCTATATCTAAAGATTTAACAACATTCCGTACCTATTATAGTTCCTATAAATATAAAGTTCTTCCTTTTAGACTAATAAATGGACCGGCTACGTACTAAAGGTATATAAATAACGTTCTTTTTAATTACCTTGACGAATTCTGTATGGTATACCTAGACGACATTTTTATATACTTAGATAACGAACTTAAGTATTAAGTTTATATTAAGAAGGTCCTAGAGAAACTACAGAACGCGGGCTTATAAGTTAATATTAAGAAATGCGAGTTTAGGGTAAAACGTATAAAATACCTTAGGTTTATTATAACTATAGAAGGAATTAAGGTTAACCCTAAGAAGGTAAAGGTAATCCGTAACTAGAAGCCCCCTTATATAGTAAAAGAAATCTAATCCTTTCTTAGTTTTTATAACTTCTACTACTAGTTTATTTATAACTATAGAATTATAGTAAAACCTCTTATATAACTAACTAGGAAGGATATACCTTTTATCTTTAATAATAGCTATATAGAAGCCTTTAAAGAGATAAAGGATCGGCTTATCTCTTCCCTAATTCTTTATTACTATAACCTAGACCTTAAATTAATGCTAGAAACGGATGCCTCTAATAGGGTTATAATAGGAATCCTATTACAGTTATATCTAAACGGTAAATAGTACCCTATAGCTTTCTTCTTAAAAATAATAGACCTAGCTAAATATAACTATAAAGTACACAATAAAGAAATACTAGCTATTATTTAATTACTTTTTTAATAGTGCGTAGAGCTTAAAGGTACGAAATTCTGGATTAAAATATATACAGATTATAAAGCCCTAAAGTACTTTATAACTATAAAGCAGCTTACTAGATAATAAGCCTAGTAGGCTAAAATATTCTCTTAATTCTTCTTTATAATTATATATTATTCTAGCAAGTAAAACTCTAAAGCTAATACCCTAACCTAAAGAGAATAAGATATAGGACCCTAGGATAAGCTAAAGACCCAATATTAGACGCGCGCCCTCCTTTATTTAGAACAGCTTAACCTACAGATCCTTAAGGAGCTAGACTCCTAGTAAAACAAGCTAGCACTAATAGAGGAGTCCTTAGATAAGCTAATAGGGCTAATTAACTGCCTTCTAATTATAAACCGCACGGTTAACGCCTTAAGGGCCCTCCGCAAATAAGCTGTAAAAGGAGACTATATAATTACAGCACCTAGTATATAAACGCGTAAATACGCGTTCGTGTACTAACCACCTACGTGCTGACTAATTAGGGGGGAGGCGTGTTAGTATATAGACTACGTAGTCTACCTTAATAGAATCGACAGTCACCACCATCCCAAAGAGTATACAATACTATACGTATTTTGTGCCCCGGGATACAACTCACTCGTGCTATTAAATTAGTACGAACACTAATCAGTAAGCGCGTATAGATTAGCAATTACTCGATACCTCCCCCCGAGCGATACTCGATAGTAACTACCTGTTTAGACTCCTAGTATAACCTACTAGAAGGTCGGAAGTCGGGGATTATAGACTTATCTCTAACTCTATATATTTATTTAAGTCTTAGTATAGTTTACCGGAAGTTTATAGACGCGAATATAGACCTATACGGAACCCCTACCCTTAACCTACCTTCGAACCTTAAACCCCTATTCTTACTATACCCTCTTTTAATACCTTTAACGTCTTTTTAGACCCCTTATGGAGACCCCCTACCTTTTTACGAACTACTATAGACCTATCAAGACCCCTTACGGAAACCCCTTACCCTCCTACGAACCGTTACGGACCCGCCAACCGCTTTTACAAACCCTATAAGACCTCTACCACCTACTATATACTACACTATACAATACAGTATAGCAGACCTAAAAAAGCAAGTTAATAAAGGTTAGGAAAAGTAGAGGTAGGGAGTTGACCTTACGTCCATACCTAACGTTAACAACTACATTAAATTCAAAGTTCTTAAATATAAATATTTTAAGCTTATAAACGTCGACCTATGGGAGCAATACTAGGAAGACTTCGCGGACTTTATAAAAGCTATCTTTAAAGTATGCAACCCTACTACCATCCGTAACCTACGGACCCTCTTATATAACTAAGGTGTATAGGTTAAAAGGAATAAACGAGTTACTGTTGTATAGTCCTTATATAATATAATACATAAGAAGGACCAAACGGAATAGACTAAAGAGGAAATCCTAGACCAGTTCTAAGAAACTAAGGAACTCTTTATTTCTTCTAAACTTAATATAATTGCTAGCCTTATACCTAACCTACTTAACTAAATTCGTCCTACAAACCTAAGCAGTCTTAGAATTAATCTTACTAGCTAAAGTATACCTAGTACTTAAGTTATGGACCGTAATACCCCCACAACCCAAATTATAGACTATAATACCCCCGTAAACCAAAATACGGACTAAACCCCTTCTATTATTTAAGTTATAGATCCGTAAGCTATATATCCGCAAACTATATATTTATAAGCCATATATCCGCAAGTTATAGATCCGCAATCTACCTAAGTAAAGACCTACGGCAAGGAGCTAGTAAACCTAGCTAAGCTCTATACCGACAAATCTAAGTACAGCGGTAAAAACGATAACTTTAACTTCAAACTAACTATCTTTACGGACCTCTACCAGAAGGCTAATATTCCTAAACAGGAATTTAGCCAAGCCTACTCTACTATGCTGCGCGGCCTAGCACTTAACTACTACTACACCAACCTTAAGAGCAACCCCCTTAGTATTCCCTTTAATAAGCTATGCGAAGCTACCCGCAACTACTTTAAAGGACCAGAATATAAACGTAATATCCTTACCTAATAGAATACGACCAAGCTATAGACCGTAATTAATAAGAACACTAAAAAATCGACTATAGAGTGCCTGCAAATTCTTATTAAAGACCTCCAGCACCTATAGTACGGCCTTAACACTAAGCTTTAAACAGACGACTTCCTGCATAATAAACTTATTACGGCCTACTAGGAAGTAGAGCCTTATAAGTACGCCTACTATAAGCCTACAAATACCTTAGCTAGCCTTATTAATGATCTACGCTCCTTTATTATAATGTACGAAGTCTTAAACCTACTAGGCAGCACTTAAGCCTTTATTACAGATATTTAATATCCGTAAACAGACTTAGACGTCTGCTTTATGAACCGCCGCTACCGCTAGCAGCACCTATACCGACTAAGTCCCACCTATAACCCCTATAGCAACCCCCGTATAAAAATATACCCCTATAGATAAACCAGCCAGAAGTGCTTTATATGTAGTAAGGAAGAATATTAGTCTATAAGGTATACCTAGGAAGAACGTAATAAGTCCAGGAAAAGACTTAATAGTCGTATTAACTAGTTTATTTTAAAATACAAAGGAGAGGAAGTAGAGAGCCCCCTGATAAGTTAATAGAAGCCCTTATAGTTAACTTTAACTTAGATACTTAGGAATAAGAAACCTTAGAGATATTTCTAACTACTTTCAGACCTTTTACGGACAGCTAAGCCTTTAATATTACGACTATATTAGCTAACCGTTCCTTTATACACTTAGTTACGCCTAAAAACTATTCCGTAAGTACCCCCGTTACGGACGTTATAAATTATAAGCAGGACCTATTTATATATATCACCATAGAACGCTATACCCCTAAGGAATTCTATGGTGTTATAATTAACATAGGTGCCTCTAAGAAGTCTACTATAGGCTATAGACAATACCTTATATATAGGACCACCACAAATAACAATACGGACATTAATATTACGTAAACTAGGGCCGTAAACGTCTAATTCGGTATCGGCTTAACCGTATTAATTAGATTAGTTAAAGTTAAGACTCTAATTAGCCTAGTTAACTTCTATATAGTAAAAGCGGATACCCCTTTCCTACTTTACTTTACGGACATAGATAGGTTATAGGTTTACTATAACAACGTTACGGACACCTTAATTGGCCCCGTAACTGCCCTAAGAAGTAAGCATATTACCCTACCAATTATACAACGATTTGGACACCCGTTCCTTATATAGAGAGAGACTCTACGGACCTATATTTAGGAATCTTTTAACTATAACCTATATTACCTTACTAGTACTAAAATCCACCGCCTATACTGCCGTTTCGGCCACCCGTTAGCCGAAAAGCTATATAGAGTCCTTAAACGCTTTAGATACGACGACGTTAATAAGAAGGCAATTAACCACCTAACCAAATACTGCTCCTTCTGCTAAAAATACGGACGTTCCCTAGGCTGATTTAAGTTCACCCTTTATAAGGACCTTAACTTCAACCACTTAGTATACGTAGACATTATATATATTAACGGCAGCCTAGTATTATATATAATTAATGAGGCAACCCGCTACTAAGCCGCCCGTTAGTTGTAAAATATATCCATAAAACATACTTAGGATATTTTACGGACCTACTAGATTAACACATACGTTAGACCCCCTAAGTATATTACCTACAACGCTAGTAGGAACTTTATCAGCAAGGAATTCTAGCAGTATACTACGGCCATAGCTATATTAATAAAAGCTGTCCCAGTTAAGATATATTAGTCTATTAGGCTTATTAAGCGAGCTTACCTAGCCTTATAGAGAGCTTACTAGATTATTATGGACAAATATAAGGACATTTAAAAGGAACTAGCTCTACAGATAGCCGTAAAAGCTATTAACGACACTACTGGCCTAGATAGACTAGTACCCACCCTTTTAATCTATAGAGCCTACCTAAGGATAAGCAAACTAGACCCTTCTACCCCGTTTATTATAGAACGAGCAGCTATAATACAGAAGGCAATAACTGAAATAGTTAAGCTACGGGCCAAGCAAGCTATTAATAACGCCCTATACTACCGTAACGAACCTAACATAACCTTAGTACACGACCTCCCGCTTAACTCTAAAGTCCTTATATGGCGTAAAAGCGGTAAGTAGACTGGACCTTATTATCTACTAACCGTAGAAAATAAGACGTGCTGCGTATAACTTCCTAGCGGGCTAACTAGCTTTAGAAGCGCGTCCGTAAAACCCTACTTTTGGCCTAAAGATAACCATAACGTTAAGCTAGATAAACTAGAAGTACCTATTAAACTAAACGAACCGGAAGCACCCGCCAAGCTAGACGAACTAAAAGCACCTATTAAACCAGACAAACTAAAAGCACCCGCTGAACTAGATAAACTAGAAGCACCCTTACCTACCTTAGAAGTCCCTTAGAAACCTACTAAACCTACCGTAAAACGTGGTTAAGGACGCCCCCAAAAGCACCCCGTAACTAAAAACACCGTAATAAAAAATTACTTAACCTCCGCAGGAATATTTGCAAGGCAATCTCCGCCTATAGATATATTAGTTTTAGTATAGGAAACCCCTTTTACGGACTTATAACGCAAAGAGATTAACGGATTACTTAAGAAGGGCGTCTTTGCGGTTATAATAGAGAAAGACGTTCCGCAAGGCGTCCGTATATTTAACTTACGCTTTATTAACGAAATTAAGCACCCTAGTACTAATAAAGCCTTTAAAAAGTTAAGGCTCATTATATAAGCTTATAACGACTAGGGAAAGGATTTAGTCCTTACGCAATCGCCTACAATTTAATAAGTTAGTTAATGGATTATACTTATACTTACGCCTAGATTACAGCAAATTAAACCTATAGCCCTCTACTTACGGGATATCTCGTAAGCCTATATGCAGTCTAATACCTACCTAAGCAGAGATATCTTTATATGACCACCCCGCGAGCTTAACCTATAACTAGGAACAATTTTATGGGTTATAAAACCTCTTTACGGAGTACTAGAAGCTAGAAGCCATTAATTTAAAACGTACCACTAGCATTATATTAGTAAACTTAAAATGGAATAGTTAACCTATAACCCCTGCCTCTTATACACCCTATTAAACGGCCTTAGCATTATTGGACTCTAAACTAATAATACCCTCTTCCTAGCAGACCAAACCTTTATAGATGCTAAAGAAACTAAACTATAAAAGGTAAAGTTCTTAGTAAAGCTGTGAGAGTAGTTAACTAAACAGACTCCAATTAAGTTTAATAGAGGCTTAATTATATAAAAGGGCAACCTAATTAAGCTGACTTAGGAACGCCAAGCTTAAAACCTAAAGCCTATTATAGNAAANCCTATNGACCTTANTAGTTCCCNNNNAGAGACNNNTAAAACCGTAAATATAAAGGACTAATACGCTGCACAGCGTACAAGAGGCGCCTATATTGCCACAGTCTGTTAACCTAAATCTACCTACAATCTATCCTTTACGGCCCAGGCAGTAGACCTATAAGAAGAAAATATTAAGCAGCTTAATAAGCGCATCCAGTGGCAAATTAACAATGCAGTAAGGGGACTTACTTTTATACCACTAGACCTAAATTCCCTTAGCCTATTAGTATTTACGGATATATCTTTTACTAATAATAAAGACCTATTATCACAAATCGGCTTTATAATTGTACTTACGGACCGCAATTAGGACGCAAATATACTATATTAGTCTTTAATTAAGTGTAAATAAGTAACCCGTAGTATACTAGCTTCTAAGCTATATATACTAGCTTATAGATTTAATATAGCAGCCGTAATCAAATTAACGGTCTAGAAGATTCTATAACTAAAGTAGTTACCCCTGGTTTTATACACCGATTTAAAGTCCCTTTACGACTGCCTAGTTAAACTAGGTACGACATAAGAGAAGAGGCTTATAGTTAACCTAATGTGCTTATATCAGGCCTATAAACGACGTAAGATTACAGAGGTCAAATGGATTAGCAGCGGAGACAACCTAGTAGACGCTATAACTAAGGCAAAGCCGTGTTAAGCTTTTAAAACCCTAATTAATACGAACAAGCTCAACCTAAAGGTTATAGAATGGGTAGAGCGAGACTAACGGAGCATTTATGGTTTAGTTACGGCCCGTCAGAAGGCCGTATGGTGCATTTACGGCCCGTTAAAAGGCTGTACAGTTTATTTTACGGACCGTAAGCAGGACTTACGGCTAGCTTAGAGCACCATTTGGAAGGCAACCTAGAAGGCACCTTAGGAGGGATTTCCTATATATTTTCTTATGTGTCTTATGGTTCTATTAAGGCAATTACAGAGGCTATATATAAGCGGTTTCATTTTCCAAGTACCGCTAGTGTATAATTATAGCACCTAGTATACGAACGCGTAAATACGCGTTTGTGTACCAACCACCTACATGCTAACTAATTAGGGGGGAGGCGCGTTAGTATATAAACCACGTAGTCTACCTTAATAGAATCGACAGTTACCACCATCCTAAAGAGCATACGATACTATACGTATTTTGTGCCCTGGGATACAACTTACTCGTGTTATTAAATTAGTACAAACAGAGACCCTAATTTTAAAATAGAGAAAAAATTACTCCTATACTAGGAGTGGCTTATAGTCCCTAACGTTAATATCTATAGACTAAACTAATCCGCGAAGCTTATTGCTAAATCTCTATAGTATACCCTAGCAAGAATAAGACCTATAAAATTATTAACTGCCGCTACTACTAGCCGAGAATAGTTATGGATATTAATTAATATATATAGAACTGCAAAGACTGCTAGAGAGCTATAATCCCACGGGATAAGACCCTAGGACTACTTAAGCTACTCCTAATACTAAAGCGCCCTTAGTAGTATATCTTTATAGACTTTATAAACTACTTAGGGACCGTAACGGATATAATATAGTTATAGTTATAGTTAACCGCTTTAGTAAACGCCCGTTTTTAATTCCCTATTATAAGAATATTAATACTAAAGAGGTAGCCTAGCTATTTATTTATTACGTCTACCAAATCTACAGACCACTAGATACTATTGTGTTTAATTATAGGCTATAGTTTATATCGGCCTTCTAGAATAAGTTTACCTAAATTTTAGGTATTAAGCTAAAGCTTTCTACAGCTTATTACCCCCAGATAGATAGTTAGACAGAGATTGTAAATTAGTACCTAGACTAGAGGCTTAGGCCCTTTATTAACTATTTTTAGAATAACTAGTCTAAACTACTACCCTTAATAGACTACGCGTAAGCAACCCTACCCTATAACTCTATAGGGTTTACCCCAATTTAGCTAGAAATAGGATACTTACCCCGCATAAGCTTTNACTAAAAAAGGCTAGAAAAACCCTAGACTATATAAGAGAAGCTATCCTATACTAAGGCCCAATAGTATACTAAATAATTAGAGGAAGCCTAGACGGTAGCCCGCGAGAACTTAGAAAAAGCTTAGAGGTTAATAAAATAGTAGGCGAATAAACACCGTTAAGAGCCTAATTTTGCCCCTAGCAATATAGTCTAGGTTATAATAAGGAATTAAAAGACTAAATAACCTAGCCGTAAGCTAGACTACTAAATAGTAGAACTATATAAGGTTCTTAAAAAGATAGGCAACTTATATAAGATAAAGCTCCTAGATTTAATTAGGGTTTACCCTATCTTTTTACTAGATAAGTTACGGAAAGCTATAAANAACCTATTNCCTANANAAAAGAANAAGCCTNNCCTACNAGTTTAAGTAAACGGTNATAATAAATAGGAGGTTAATAAAATACTGGCCTATAAGATAGTATGGGGAACGCTAAAATACCATATCTAATAGAAGGGCTATAATTCTAACCTAACTTGGTACCCTATATAGAACTTTATAAGCTACCCCCAAAAGCTTAAAAAATTCTATAACTAATACCCTAATACGCCTAGACCCCTAAAGTACCTAAATAAATAGATGGAATGCTAGTATAATAAAGATAATAAATTACCGGAAGAATATAGGGATAAAAACGCCCTAAAGCCCTAATATAGCTATCTACTAAATTCTGCTATATTCTGCCGTTTTCTGCTAGTACTATAAAATTTCAGATATTTAGGAACTTTAACCGCTGGTTAAAGTTGTCTAATTAGTTAGATCCGTGCTAAGACTTTTAGCGGTTACTCTTTCTAGCCTAGTGCTTCTACTTAGCCTATAATTGCCCTTTATACTTAGTCTGGACGTACTTATATCCCCTTTATCTCCTTATCTTATATTTTATAATCCTACGTTTATAAGCCTAGTACTACCCTATTTTTAACTAAGCCTAAGGGCAAGCTTTTCTTTTAAAGAAGGGGGTGATGTAACGGCACTATCGCATATTACCTGCCAAATTCTGCCATATTTTACCGACCTATAATTGGCCCGCCCAAAGCTAGCGCCTTGGCGGCTTACCCTATATATTTGTTTATATCGGTCCTAGCGACCCCTTTTCCTTCTCTTTAGCTTAGTATCTTTATAATATAGCATTCTACAAGCTTTGGTTTAGAGGTATTTATATAAGCCGTAACACCTATAGAGTTTCCGTTTAGGTTATTATAAAATTTTAAGGGAAAATAGTAGTTATAAATAAAAGATATAAATACACAATTTGGTCCTTAAGCCAGCTACCTTTTTAAAAAGAAGTAGGAAGGATTTAAATATAAGGGGACTTTGTAGATAGGGGGCTATAAGGACACGATTGTAGAATAGGATAGATTGGTAAGAGAGACGAATCCTTAAGAAGGTAAGGCCTTTGGGATCGTGGAGACTATATACTATAGGTACGTGCCTCCGGCACGTAACTAGCGACTATCTAAGGGGCGTTTAGGGGTTGCCTTAAGGGCAACCCAAGGTGTTCACAATAATATCCCTTACACTAAGGCTTAAAAGAAGAATAAGAAAAAGCTTTAAAAGGAACAGGAAGAGGCTATAGTAAAGGAAAGGAGGGCTATATTATAAGGAGTTGTTACCTTTATAAAGAAGGTTTGGAAGGAACTACTAATGGATTATAGTGTATTTATGTAATAGGGTAGATTTAGGTTGTTGATTTTAATATTAAATTAATCTTAATTTTGGCGAGAGTCCGTACACTATCTCAAATAGGTAGCTGTCTCGTTTGGGTAGCTAATTCGTTAAAGGTAAAAGAGCCTAATTGAGAGTGGGGTTACCTTAGCATGGCTCGCGAGTAAGCGAAAAATCTATTACTAAGCTGTTGTTCTTTATTTGAGTCAAAAATTGAGTCTCGCTAAGTAGGCTGGCATATATCGTGTCTATAAAAGTAGCTAGTTTAATAAAAAAAAGTTTTAAAGTTAAAAAAAATACACTTATAGACGGCATGTAATTAACTATAAAACCTATTAAGCCGAAAGCTCTGTTGGGATTAAATAAATCTTATAAAATGCACTATCTCTAATAGGAGAGCATTTTAGAAAATAGAAAGTATTTCTAAAAAGAAAATAGTGTATTACTTTAACGCAGGTTCTATATCCGATTGGTATTTTCTTATACTATTATTTTCCGTTATAAACATAATACTAACTTTAATTCTTATTAGTATTTAAGTTTTAATAAAGCATTATTTAATTTAATAAATACTATCCTAATAATGTTTAAGGCTAGGAGGATCCTAAACTTAGCTAACTGCTTTTATAAAGAGTATGGAAACGGGATATTTTTATTAAGTTACTTTTAGAGTTAGGGACTTTTAAGATCGCATTAATTTTGTTTTAAAACTCTGCTATAAATAAGGGCATATTATAAATACAACTTAATTAATATTAAAATGTCTCTTTAGTTAAAAACTCTAGCGTAATACTTTGTACTATATTATATAATCCTCTAAACTCTTTACTTCTACTATTATCTCTATGATACCATCTAACTGTAATCCGCCTCCTTAATCCTATCCCGTTAAGGCGCTTAGATGCCTATTTTCTACCTAAATATTAAGTGTTCTAGGCTTAACGTAGAAGGCGCAAAAAAGATAAGCTTAAGGCTATAGTAATAAGGAGGTATAGTTAAGTAGCCTAATGCGATAATTTAGACTAGGAGTCTAAGGGAATACTTACTATAACTAACCGGAACTAAAAAGTTAGGTTACCTAACTTAAAGAGCTTAGGAAAGCGAGGTATTATAATACTTAGGTCTCTTTAAGCGAAGCGTAGCTGGTTATATTACTTATTAGTGAGATATTGCCCCTTTAGATATGGCGCCTCACCTTATATTATTTTACATATCTAGATATTCTCTTATTAACTAGTTATTAAAGCTGCAACTTATCTAAGCACTTATTTATACGCTTATTTAGGGCATTAGCTATAATAATTAGCATCGGCCCTTAAGACTTAACTCCTAAGATCTTTCTCTCCCTAATAGTTTCGGATTTTCTCTCCTTAGGGGTTCCTCTTTAGGCCTTCTACCTATTACAGTTATCCCTATCTCCTCGCCTGTTTAAGTTGTCTTAGTAGTAGTTATAGAGCCCTTATAAGCCGTGTATATTAAACGCCTAAGCTTAACTAACCTAATCCTAAAGTAGTAGCATGGAAAGAAAGGCTTTATGGATAGTACTTTATTATAAAAAAAGAGAACATAAGTGGGGTTAGGGATAAGAAAAGGGTATTATTAGGAGGAGAGTCCGAGATAGATCTAAAATATAAAGGTTAAGATGAGTATAAGAGGAGATATTATATCGGAGGAGTATAAGAATAGGAGTGCGGGTATAAGATTAGAATTGGAGCTGGAATAGGTAGGGCTATAGGCCTAGGAGAGAGGGGTAAGATTAGGAGAGTAGTATAGTGGATAGGTATTAACCCTGGGACAATCCTATAATGGAAGTTTAGCCAAAATGTATAGGGAAACGGGTCTTTAAAGGGTACCCCCTTGGAGCTTAAATCCTCTATAGAAAATCTTAACTTTAAAACGGAGATCTATAGCATAGTACCTATCTCCCGCACCAGTGCTTTAGTATTTAAGACTACTATTCCGCCATAGAAAATAAAGCCTTTTAGTACTGTATAATTAAGGTTTTTTTATTCTAGTATTAACATTGCTATCGTGATAAATTTGGCAATATTTGGAAAAGCTAAGGTAAGAATCTAACTACTATTAAAAAACTAACTTCTAGGGGTATATAGGTTTTTAAGATTTGGTAGTATTTTAAGAGGAAATTTTTTAAATAGAGATTAGATGTCTAGAAGAGATGTAATACCAGGAAAAGATAGAAACAGCTTTGGAATAGCTAGGAAATATTAATAAAAGGAATAGGTTTAGGGCCTAATTTAATTATAATGCTTATTAGAAAGAGGACTATCCTCTTAGTAGCCCTAATAGTAAAGAAAAAGGAGTATATAAGAAGGAGGAGGAGAATAGGGGATGGGAGAAGTAAGGCTGTAATCTAGGATGCGGTGTAAAGCGGTTACCCTATTGTAATATTCCTAGGGATTAGCTCTAGGTCCTAGATAGTATAGGCGGCTTTATAAAGCTCTAGGTACTAAGCTTTTAGCTACGCTAATGTCGCAAACGCTTGCGGAGTTATAGGATAGTGGTGGCATGTATATAAAGGATGTGGTGGTATTATAATAAGGTTTTAGGGAGTTAGGGAAGATAGCTTCTACAATGCCTTCCTTTTCTAAGATAGACGTTATAAAATATAGCTGCTTATTTTTAGGAACTATAAAATATAAGTAATAATTATCCTTACGGCACAAGATAATAGATTAAAGTAGGAATTTATGTATATTAAGTAATCGCGATAAAAAGAAACCTTTATAATTATATTTACTACCCTACCTCTCCTAGTTATTGCGGTCGCTCCATTACTCTTTTACAACACTTTAAATAGCATCTTAAGTAAGCTGGCTAGCCCTAAAATAAACTTAATTTAATGGTATAAAAATAAATTAAAGTAAAGTAAGATATACTTATATTAAAACCTTAGAAATAAATAAAAGTAAAGCTTAAATAACTTTAAGTATATATTTTACGCACTTTTAATAATTATAAGATGCAAACCTATAAATGCCAAAACTATAGTGCTTAAAGCGGTCTATAAGTAAACGCCTAACACAAAGCCGTAACTGTAACTATAACCCTAGTCCCGGCTATATAAACTAAATACTATCCTAGTAGCAATTGATTAAACGCTTTAAGAATAAAGGCGTAATAAATAACTGCCTTACCCTAAGAGTAGGTAAGCTAATAATAAGGGATAAATGCAAAAGATAAAGAATAGGAAGTCTAAGTATCTTATCCTCCTTAGACTATTAATTATCTATTATATCTAAAACTATAAAAGCGCGCTACTAATTTAAAAGCTTATAAATAAAAATATGTTTTACTAAACCAATCCTTTCCCCTTACACTATAACGAAATTCCTAGGTTAAAAACCTAGGCAGTGCTTGGTTAATCTAAAATAAACAATAAGTTGGTATTCCTAAGAAAGAAATAGTAATAAGAATAAAAAAAATAACCTATAGATCTGTAAACAATAATTACTAAACCTAGACAAATACTATCTTTCCTAACCGAACTAGATCTATTAAGTTATAATTATAAGTATAGGTAGCTCTTAGCAGTACTATAAAAAGGTATATTAGGGCTAGCTTCTTTAGACTAGAGTATATCTCTTTATTCCTATCGCAAACGTCTTTATAAATTCTATTATAAACCGTAGTATAAATATAAGATTTGTTGCTTGCAACTCTAAATAGATTAAACTTATTTAAGTCGGTGTCTGTCTACTTAGATTTCGGTAAGATACGGGCTAGTAGGGTTAGGTATTTAGCGTTTAGGTACTGCACCATTCTGGTAGATTCTAGATGGGAATCTTTAAAAGCACTAAAAACCAAAAACTGTATTATTTAGCAGATATTCTTCTAGAGCAGTAATACCTCGCAAACTTATTAAAAATTTGTAAATGTTATATCCTTTTTAAATCCGCTAGAGAGATAATATATATTAGGTTGCGGCTTTCTAAATAAGCGGAAGAACTAGAAATATATACTGGTAAACGTCTTTACCTATAAACGTAGTAACATTTTAAGGAGTAGTATATTTATAGGCAACCTCCTAGTAATGCAGGCTAGTGTGGACATTTAGGTAGAATAGGAAGGCCTTAAAACCCTTTTCTTTTTTTAATCCCTTAACTCTTTCGCTATTATTATCCTCCTTAATATTTAGAATGCTACTAGCCTAGCTTAAAGCGATGCTATTATTAGCAGGAATAGTACCACGCTGTTTATCCCGCGCTATGGCGAGTAACGCATAATAGAAAAGATCTTAAAACGCCTTTCTTTCCCTCTTAATAATATAATGCATTTAATCCCGGTTTTCTCCAGCTATTAATAGTAAGAGGATTATAGCGCTGCTTTAGGTTATAAGCGTAAAGTATTTTATAATAGCATTAATGGGGGGTAGCGTAAGAGTAATATATATAGCTTAAAGGTAATTAGCTTCTATAAAACCTTCCCTTAGCTATCTTCTTAATATTAGTAATATTAGGACCGAAATTCGTACATATTTAAATATTTGGTAACTCTTAAGGTAATATATCGGACTTTAAAGGTAAGCCTAGCTAGGAGGGAGCGGTTATAACTAAAGCTCTTTAATATAAGCCTCTTGTCCCTTCTTGTTAAGAATAGCAATAATTATGCCTGCTTTATAAGCCTAGTATATTTAAAATAAGCGGCGTTGCCTGGGCGTAAGCGAATAATATCTAGGTAAGGTGCAATCTTAATAAGAGGAGTCTGTTACGGTGCCATGCCAATTTTCTAGAAAAACTTTAGTCTTTAACTCTTATTAGAGAGCATTTTGCCCTACTATTAAAGGTTTATTATCTAGTAATGGTACTAGCCGTTTTTAATAATATTAAAGTCTAGATTTGCACGCTGGCTCTTATAAGTAAGGCAAAACCTATAGCCGTAATTAGCTATGGCAGATATTAAGCCTTTAAATCCTTAAAAGGCTGCCATATCTCTAGTAAACGCCATTATAAACCCATAAACGAATTTTTTTAGTGCCGTTAATTTCTAGATAGACGTTATAGTTAAGACGGCTAAGGTAATAAAGCGCACTAATAATATCGGCAAAAAAAGCTTCTAAATAATCTAAGAGTGATTAGGAATATGTTTTAACGGTAGGTTCTTTTACGGGTGTTTATACTGGTAGGAGTAATATATATCCCTAGTAGCAAGCGGTATATATTCCTAAATAGCCTAAATATATTAATAAAATAAAGAAACGGTACAGAAATAGTCTAGCCTTTCTAGAAATTTTAAATTAAATGCTATTATCTAAAATGCTTAATTTCTAGTTTACCGCGAATAGGCGTAGATAAGTTTAGCGATTGCATTATATTAGTTTATAAATTAATAATATTCCTAATAAGAAAGATTTTAGGCCGCTTAGTAATATACTAAGCTCTAGTAGCAGAATAGTCGTAGTCTAGGTAAATATTAGGTTTAATAGCTTACACCTAGTCCTCTTATAATAAAATATTACCTTTTTTAATAAGGAACAACTTAATGGATTAAAGAGGTGCATTTAGAGATAATACTGTATTAAGGTATTAGGAGGGAAGCTCTTTTCTTTTTAGTACCTATTATATAAAAATAAGAATCTCTCCTTTCCGGTATAGAGAACTATAGCTAGTATAATTCCGTCCAATACAAAGAACACGGCCCATATGATTTAAATTCGCGGTATAATATAGGCAATCTATCTCTAAACATTTAAAATAAATAAAGTTAGAAGGTAGAATTGGTAGACCGTTAGCATATTTTATAAACTCTTTAGATATTATTTTTACCAAGAAACCCTAAGCTAAAGAATAGTAAAGCTTAGTAGGTTTATCTATAAAATGCATTATTCCTTAATATATTTTATTTAAGAGATCTAAAATTATAAGCATTGTTTTTATAAGGTGAATAGTATTAAAAAACACTATAGTTTCTGTTGGCCTTAATCTGGTTAGGAGCTTAGGGCGGTTTACTATAAGCTCTATTTTCCGCATTTTTAGAAAAGGTATTTACTCCTATATCCTCTTCTTTAAAGTATTTAGAGTATTAGGTAGTTAGTAGAGCTAGCTAATATCTTTAATAAGCCCTAGAAGGTCCTTTAAAGAAGAGTATTCCTTTTAAAATAAGCCTGCCCCTTTATATTAGATTCTTGCCCGCAAAGCCCTACTACACGCGTCCACGTTACCGCGGGTGGAAACATTATCGGGAAATCATTCCTTATGATGGCTAAGTGCAGAGGTAATAGAGGAGAGCCGTCGCAGCGCGCGCAGCGCGCTGGTGTTGCGACTCTGTGGTGTTGAGCCTGCGACGCGTATATCGCCCTTAATAACACTAGGAGTCCTACTGCCCCCGCTTAGGGCTCCTGCTATACCATCTAGGGGGGCTATTAAGGGAAACTAGGATATAAAAACCGCCCGACGTATAACTACCTGGCTTACAGCCAGGCCCGAAACTAGCCTTATTTAGCTAGTTAACATAAACGCGCCCTAGGCGTACGATAGGACACCCTTAGGCTTACACTAGCTCTAAGACCAAGAGGATACGGCGAGGGTATAGGGAACCTCTTTTTATAAGAACTTGTTAAGGTTAATACGTTATAAATACTTTATATAAAACTTATTAAGGCCCCAAGGCCACCATAAAGAACTTATTAAGGCCCTACCTAAAGAACTTATTAAGGCCCCTTTATAAGGGCCTATTTAGTATCTAGTATACCTAAGTGACTTAGAAGAGGGTCTTAATAGGCGTAGTACGCGCGACCTAGATGATGGCGACGCGCTAGCGACGTAATGGCAACGCGACGGCGACCGGACGGCGACCAGATGGCTTAACGAGGTGGAAATATAGGTAAAGCTCTAGGCAGCGGAAACACAGGCTAGCTTTAATGGCCCTATAGCGTTTAACTTATAGTCGACTTATAGTTAACTCACGGTTGACTTATAGGCGACTTATAGGAGGGTTTTAATAGGTGTAATGTACGTAACCTAATGTGTATATGCATAAGGCGACTTATAGGAGGGTCTTAATAGGCGTGGTATACGTAACCTAATGTATATATATGGGGGAGGCTATAGGGGAAATATAGGCCAGTTAGATAAGGACTTAATAGTTAGAGATATAGGCCAGCTTATAAAAAGGGGGGATATAAGCTTAGTTAGTAGGAGGGGGGAAAGTAGGTCGCCTGGTGCGGGACCTGGTCTCTATAGCCCCCCTCCTATAAGATATAGTCGGCCTATTATAAGGAAACTCTTATAGGTAACGCGAAACGGGAACTAGTAGTATATAGGGTATTACGCCCCTATATTACTACTAGCTTCCTATAGGGCGTAGTACGTAGTAGCTACTACTAGCTCTAAGGACCTTATTCCTTAACTAGGCTCTAACCTTTAGTACACCTAGTAGGTAGGTAGGATTATACCCTAGCCGGAGAGACTATTATATAGCTTAAGAGAACGGATACGCGTATTAGTATATTAATAGACGGAACCGTTCGCCTTTAGGGCGGCTTACTAGTAAGATATACTTAAGAAGCAAATAGGAGTTACTTAGGTGGGAGAGGCAGTGGCTTAGCCTCGTCCGTAGAAGGTATACCTAACTATATTACAGGATGCAGCTACGACGCCTCCGTAGGATTACGTTAGTAGGCGCGAAGATAGGAGTTACAACCCCTAGAAACAGCAGCTTATACCTATACCGGCGGAAATAATAAAGAAGGCGTAAAACTAGAGGCTATAGAAGGCTCCTAAGCCGTATAAAAGCGTACTAACTTTAGGAGGAAACTCTTATACAAACTACTGGGGGGTAGACTGGTACTTGGGTAATACCGTTATAAGATATCTAAAAGAACTGGTAAAATTCCCCGCAATTAGTAGTGGCAGCTAATTGCTTATAGTTTAGGACCAAAGCACTAGAAAACTGGGGTAGAGGCCTAAATAAATAGGTATATTAAACTCTACTATATTACTAGCTAATATATAACTACCTACCTAAGCCTTAACGGGCTAGAAGCGACGCCGTGCGATATCACTAGACTAATTAGGGATATAAGGGTTATAGGGGATATAAGGAAGAGGACGCCCCGTAGGAAGACCCCTATAGACAGTAATAGTAGGCTTAAGACCAGGATAATTAAGAATTAGACTTAATGCGGCAAATATAACATTCGCAGCCGACCTATAAAGGGTATATAGCCGACCAGTAAGAATAGGGGAAGAACCGGTAATAATAATAGATTTAGATATAGAAGCGCTAATAGAAATATAAAATATGGGAATGGAAAGCTTTATATAAAATAAGTAGTAACTAGGGTGTAGATATAAGAGATAGAAGCTCTAAATATCCTAGAGAAAGTAGAAATAAAAGAAGTAAGGAATAAAGGAGAGTTAAAGGACCTTTGCCGGGGGTCCGCTACCTATCCATTATATAGTATAACTACGGCAATATAAACCACCACCTTGCAAGGCCCCTACTAGATAGTCTAGACCTAGAGAAATACTATATCCTTACTATATAAGAACTATATTACAATACCTTTATATAATTAATATACTGCCCCTAAGGATTCCAGCTCCTATACGAACCAAAAGCAGCTATATATGTATGCTTTATGATTAGCAAGGCTATTAGCCTATCCTTATAGTTATGGCAGGCAGTTAACCTAGATATTATAGTTATAATAATCTAAATATATAGGGGACTGGTACAAATTATTAATATATATAACCCTAGGGTTAAAGGGGTCCTATAAACAGAGAATATTATATTAGTAATAAGCTTACTAGAAACCAAAGGTATAGAGTCTATCCTATTAGAAGATATAAACCTCTACTACCCACGGTAGAGGGGTATCTATATTGCTGCAGATTAATAGTCAGAGTACCTACTAAGAGCTATAGATATCTGGGGCCTTAAGCTAGCCACCCCCCTAGAAGTAATTATATAGCAACGAGGCACTACCAGAAGTATAATTAACCTTACATTTATAAACGAAGGCCTATACTAAAGACTTAAAAGGTATAACCCCGAAGAAGAATAGGCACTTACCCTAGACTATATCCCTATCCAGATATAGCTAGACCTAGATACTAAAGCGCAACTAAATAGAAAAAGATACGTAATAAGGAAGCTTAAGATAGACAGTTTCCTTAATATAGTTAAATAACAACTCTAAAACCTAGAAGAAATCTACCCAATACCAAATAAGCAAGGCTTATTAGCCACTCCTAAGAAAATCAACCGAAGACTAGAAAGGATCTAGGCAGTAATTAAAAATAGGCTAAAAGAGCACTGCCCAATCTTAAAACCGGGCCCCTATACGCGACATATATAGTCTATATAATACGCAGTTCTAGTTACCAGCTAATAATAAGTAAAAAGGAAATATATAAGTAGCTACAACCCTAAAGATAAGAGATAATATAAAGACATAAGAAACTAGTTAAAGAATACCCTAAAAAAAGAAGTAAGGAATAACTAGAGACGGTTTATAAATAAGCATACTTCTAACTCGAGCCTCCCCTATAATAAGGGCCTTTAGGCTATAGTAAAATAGGTAAAAAAAAAAGGCAGGGCGCCTAGCAGAAGACCTACACCTACCACCCCTACGAAGAGCAGGAGAATTATAGGCCATAAATAACAACAATAAGAAGGCAAAGATCCTTATAGAAAGGTTCTTCCCCTAACCAGCTCTAGTAGACCTCAGTAATATTACAGGCAAAACACCAGTGACTTGCCTACGGGTCGACAGCAATATAACAATAGAGGAAATAGCTAGAACTATTAGCCGCCTTTTAAACAATATAGTACTAGAACTAGATAGGATTCTAAATAAGGCCCTAAAAACCTATAGGCCACTTATAGCACCTTAGCTTGCAGATATAGCTAGAGTATACTTTACTATAGGCTACTACCCGTAACTCGGAAGATCTATAACAACAGTTGTCCTACAAAAAGAAGGTAAAGTAGATTACTTAATCCCAGGAAGCTACCGCCCTATTGCCTTAAAAAACACCCTTAGCAAGATCTTAGAAAGGGTAATAGCGAAACGCATAGCAGATATAGTAAAGGAACACGCCCTATTACCACAAAGCCAAATAGGGGCAAGAAAGAACCGCTTAATACTATTAGCACTTACGCTACTTGCTGCTACTATTAAATCTACATAGGCGATACGAAAGGACTTTATAGTATTAATGCTTAGCCTAGACATTAGTGGTGCCTACAACAATATACCCTACGAGCGTCTCCTATATATCCTTAGGGCAAAGGGCTTCCTAAAATGGATTATATAATTTGTCTAAGGGTTTATAGGCCAGAAAGAAACTTTACTAGTCTTTAGCGGATACTAAAGCCCCCCTATCGCAGTTATAATAGAAATACTATAAAGATCACCCCTCTCGCCTATACTCTTCCTTTTCTTTATAAGCAACCTACTTAACTCCTTTAAGAAAGGGGCGACCTAGGGGATAGGCTTTGTTAACAATATAAACCTAATTATATACGGGCCAACAGCCGCAAAGAATTACAGAACACTAGAGAAAGCTTATAATACTTATATAGAATAGGCAAAACGTTATAGAGTCCAATTCTTACTAGAGAAATACTAGCTAATCCATTTTATAAGAAAACGTAACCAATCTACAGATCTTTAGCATATAATTCGCATTTAAGGCTTTAGGGGTTAACCAGTTTAGGGCCTAAGGGTATTAAAAGTATAGGTAGACAGCAAGCTCCGGTGGAGCGTATATACGGCGTAAGCGGCCCATAAAGGCTAAGTATAGTTTATCGCTTTATCTAGGATTGTTAACTCTATATAGGGTCTATGCTTCTAGAGGTCACGCCTACTATATATAGCAGTTGTCCGGCCAACCATAATATATAGATCCAGTATTTGGGCCATTAGAGAAACTAAAAAGGGCCCCCCTAAATTACTCCTTAAACTACTTTAAAAGGTCCAAACTACCTGCCTTTAAAGTATTATAGGCGGGTACAAGCAAACGGCCACAGCACTGCTTAAAAAGGAATCTAATATTCCCCCCCTATAGTTACATATTAAAGCCGCTGCAATATAAAGGACGTAAAATAAACATAACTCTAATATTATAAAGTACATTAAGACACGCCTAAGTAAACTATGGAGGGACCCTAGGGTGCCCTATAGGAGAATAAACCAACAACTCTAAAATAGGGAAGAGATATTAGAGAAACAGGTAAAGAAAGCAGAAGAAGAATAGTGCCGCTTTAGGGCCCAGGCCTATATAGAGAAGGAAGGAAGACATATAAGAGGTTAGCAAAGATAATAGCAAGACAGAGAAAGGAGCTAAAGTAAAACACGCAAGAATGCTAGGAAACTATCTACCGTAATATAATACTAGTTAGACCAACGCTAAAAAGGTAAATAGGAGTCGAAGGTACAGAGGCTAACTTAGGTAAGACAAACCTAAGCTATAGCATAGTTAACGCCATAGGGGGTAAATACCTAAGGGCTCCAAGAAGGCCTAATAAAGGCAGAAAATATAATAGCAATACTCTTAAGAACAGGAATAATAGGACTAAAAGATTAGCTTTACTAGGTAGGTATCCTAGTAAGTAGCCCGAGATATAAATATAGCTAGCTAAGACAGACACCAAAACACGTAATACTGCTATGCCCCCTACGCACTAATTAAGAAATAATGCTCTTAGTAGCTGGCATAGAGAACTATAATACACTACTCTCAATATAAAAAGGCCTTAAGGCGGTTACCCAGTGGCTTATTAGTTAAAATGTGCTAAATTAGTTCCGGGTTGCAAGGGAAATAGTAATAGAAGGCAAGGGGGCGAGCAGTAGGTGCCCCCTAGTAACTCTATAGTAGTAGAGTAATAGTTTATAATACTAGCGCGTCCGTAGGCTTATTACGGCAGCAGTAGTTCCTAAGGAGGTTAAATAGTAAGGTAGTAGAGCACTATAGGCGACTTATAGGCGCTAAGTAGGCGAGTCCCAAAAGGCGGGGAGATGGATTANNGGGTTTTCTCATTTTTCTTAAATAGAGTTTTCTCCCTATATATAAATAAGGAGTAGTCCGCGTGGGCCTAATAGGGATCTAAATCGGACGTTAAGCAATGAATTATTATTATTATTATTATTATATTAGATTCTAAGAGAATTATATAATTAAATAGTTAGGGGCTTGGTGGTTAATACGTGCGCATATACGCACGCGGTCTTTAACGGACTTTAGTAAAATTCAATTAATCTAATAAAATTTAGTAGAAGTCGATTAAGCTAGCAGAATTTAGTAAAATTTGGTTAAAGCGTCGGAATTTATCTATTAAGTGTTTTACTAAGACATTCCTACTATAACTAGGCTAGTCCCGTTATGGTACCCCCCCTTTTAGCTAAAAGTCTAAATAATTTAATTTTGGTTAAGACTTATAACTTATCGCGTGTTATATTTTCGCATTAGGTAGCGGTATAAGGTTTTACCGGTTCTAATTATTAAATAGGCTAATTAGGATTTTCTATGGCTAATATAGAAAATTGCTATTAGCTTAGTTAAGGTAGTAAGCTAAACTAATATCTTTATAGGGTCTTAGTAAGGCAAATCTAACTAATTAGACAACTTTAACTGCTGGTTAAAGTTCTTTAATATCTTATATGTTATATAATTGTATTATAAACGTCATAATATATTTTAAGTTCTTTTTAATTTTAAGCTTCCTGCTATTATATTTTATATATTTATATTAGGTAGCAGTTATTTACCTTTATATTATATTTATCTAGCTAAAGTAGGCCGCAAAGGATAGTCCTTATAGAATTCTTTTACTAAGGCATATTGGCCTTAATCTGGTTATAGGTTTCCTAGGTTTATATTTTATATCCTTCCTACTTAATAAGAAGTTTAAATTATTTAGATCGTGTTTTCTATTATATATTATTAATTAAGTTAATAAAGTAAAAACTATTACTATTATTAACAATTATAGGAGGCAGTAGCGGCACTTCGTAAGTTAAAGGTTTACCTTTTAAAGGTTATAGTAAGTTTACGTAAAGCATTAGATGTATTTTTATCTTAGTTAGCAGTTTAAGCTTATAAGTGTATAGGCTTAGTTTCTTCTTAATTTAGTATAGGCCTGCAAACTTCCAGTCTAGTTTCTTTAAGGGTCGTTAAGTCTTTAGGTTTTGTATATTTAGGTAAACTATATTACCTTCCTTAAAGTCCTATACAGAAGCTTATCCTTTATTTATATACTATTTCTATACTGTTTAAGTATACGCTAATTTACTTTATAATAGTTCCGTTAACTACTTTATTTAATTAGCAAAGTTATACACGTTAATTAGTTAAATCCTCTTAATTATAGGTCCTGTTGTATTAATTTTAAATTATAATTTAAATCTAAGTTAAGGGTTTTATCCGTAGGTTATATAGAACAGTGTTACGCCTATTAATTTAATTCTTATATTATTTATAGTAAACTTAGCTAAAGGTAGCCACTTTTCCCAGTTATCTTGTAGGTAGAAGTAGTATATTTATCCCTTTGACCGCTAGGGTCCAACGCCAAGGCCGCACGGACAGCAACACCGTGATAGCAGCTACATTGTCAGAAATTAGTGATGAGGTGCTAACTAAGCTCTGGACACCTTGCGAGGTCAAGCTCTACATGCAATCTAGATAGACATTAACCGCATCTACTACATCACGAATCAATCAAAATTCATCGTCTGCGTTATCTCTATCATCAATTAAACCCTCAAGACACCTCCGCTATAACCTTATAACCTTATAATTCCAACAGGTTATAAGCCCGGGTAGCAAATCTCTCCCGGGTAGCAACACCTCCTAACTCAAAAATCGACCCCCAAAAATGACCTCTTCTACCTCAACCTCAACGACACCTACGTACGATCACAAGGCAGGCAAAATTATCATTTTCAATAGAGACAACTTTGCAGACTAGGAGCGCACCTATAAGGCAGCCCTAATCATAGCAGAAGAATGGGATTTCGTCACTAGTACAGAAGACCCAGCTTAAATTAATTCAGCCGATAGGAGAAGAAGATAAGGGGAAGCAAATAAGATCATCTATAATTCGATAAGAGACAACCGTTAGGAAGAGATGCGTATAATAATAAAGGCGTATAATATTTAAGGAATGTGGGAAGAAATAAAGAAGTTTAATAAGGTTAATAACAAGGTCTATATCTCTAGACTTTATAGAGAGTTCTATAGCACTATATTTAACCCTATAAAGATATAAATCGTCAAGTTCCTAACTATACTAAATTAATTTAAGATTAATCTAGCCTTAACATCTCAAGTACTAACTAACGACAATATTAAAGAATAACTCCTTCTAGCCCTACTAAGCAATGTTATATAGCAGAATATAAAGACCTAGTGCCTACGAGATAAACGAGACCTTAAGAGCTGCATTACCCTTCTTTAGAAGCAAGAGACTGCTCTCCCTATATAAACTACTACACTCACACATAAGAGGAAAGACGAACCTAGGGGGAAAAGGGGAAACCGAGGTCAAGGTCGAACAAGGGGCAAAGGTCATACTAGTAGATTCAACCATTCCTTACGTAATCGCCATAGCTCGTCATCTTAAGTAAGTAAAGAGCCAAGACGACTAAAAAGAGACGAGTGTAGAATATATTATTAGAAAGGTCACTACTAGAAGGACTGTCCTCTACTTAGACAATTCCGACTTAATAACGCTAAGAAGATAGATTAAGGTACTCCTAAGGCAGAGGAAGTAGGGAATATAGCAATAGCTAAGGAAGAATTTAACAGCAATTTAATCTACCTTAACCCTAACCCTAAACGTGCTATACTTATAACGACGTCTTTAGCTTAGGCTCTTGACTTAGGAGCAACTAAGCACTTTACTAGTAACCAATCAGACCTAATATACTTAAAGAGATAGAATATGCCATAATAGGTCCGCACTGCAAATAGGACTATTATACCTGCTATAGGCTACGGTCAAGTTTAAATCGGTACCCTAAAGCTAAAAGACGTCTAGCTTATACCTTCGTTTAAGACAATCAAGCTAATCTTAGTAAGGACTCTCACTTAGAAAGGCTACTTAATTACTTTTAATACGGACAATTAAGCTACTAGCAAGCATAGATTAGGTGTAATATTTAAGGCTATTATAAGAAATAACCTCTATATACTACAAGAGCATTAGAAAGTATTTAATGCGATAGTAAAAGCACACAATTTATAACTAAACGTTAGTAAAACAGATGCTAAGCTATAGCACCGCTGAACTAAATATACAAATTACAGCAACCTATTTAAGCTATAGCATTCCTTACTAGGCATAAGGCTTAAGAAAAGAGTAGTACTAATTGGTAAGAGCACATGCGAAGCTTGCCTAGTAGGGAAGATACGAGAAATACTAAGCAAGAAGATAACTAGGCGCGAGAAGGTACCTAGTTAAGGGCTACACCTTAATACTACGGGACGAATCGGTATATTAATTAGAGGTTATAACTACTACCTCCTAGCCCTAGATAACGCCACACGCTATACCTAGGTCATTCCTCTTAAAACCCTCTAAACTAAAGAAGTACTGCTGTATATTAAAGAGATTATTGCAAGAGTAAAGAGATTTACTAGTAATAGAGCTATCTAGATTCGAGTAGACAATAGAAAGGGGGAATTCGGCTATAGATTTTAAGACAAATTAATACCCTAAGGCATTAATTTTAAGCCTTGTTCGCTATATAAGCACTTATACAATAGCGCGATCAAGCGCGCAATCTATATAGTTAACTGTAAGACAAGGTCACTTCTATTTTAAGGAAATATACTAGTTAAACTCTAGTGCTACGCAGTTAAACATACTATCTAGATTAAGAATTAAGTACCGACCTTAGCTCTCCCATTTAATAACGAGTATAGTAGTACTATTACACCCTACGAGGCATACACCTATTAAGTCCCTAACCTTAAAAATCTAGTCATCTTTAGGTGCTATGCTAACCCAATTAATATGCTTAAGAAACACCCTAGGAAGTATAATTTAAGAATAAGACCTAACTACATTTTCATAGGGTTAAAAGGCAGTAGTTAATTTAAAATAATAAACCTATATACGCAAGCAATTAAGCTCTTTAGAAATGCTAAAGTAAATAAATACAGGTTCCCTTATAGAGCACCTTAGGTACAAGCTATAAGCTAAGCTCTAAACTAACCTAGACCTCCCCCTACTACCTTAAACGCGCCGATAAAGACTCTAGTTGCGAGAATTAAAAGTAGGCTAGATAGTGACCGAGTGGGCCGCTTAAGCTAAGTGGGAAGCCTAGGTCAAGACCGAGTGGGCCGCTTAAATTAAGTGGGAAGCCTAGGTTAAGATTAAGTGGGACGCTTAAATTAAGGTAATATAAAGGGTGGGACGCCCGTATAAAGTATATTAATACACATTCCTTATACGCAGAGAATAAGGTCTAGAAGGTTACCAAATATAAGAGTTTTTAATAATATGGTGGTTTAGTTAGTAATAGTTATAAAAGCTGTCTACCTAGAAGCTAAGAACACTACCTCTATAGGAGCACCTATAGCACCTTTTAACGCTATTAAGTTAGATTAGGCCTTAAGGGAGGACGCTCCTAGCTAGATAAAAGCTATCTTTAAAGAATTTCTCTCCCTAAAGAGAATGCACACCTATACTATTATAAGGGGGAAAGTACTAGAAGGAAGGTCGTTACTCTTAAGCAAGCTAGTACTAAAGCACAAGTATAATACTAAGGGAGAAGTAATTTATAAAAAGGCAAGACTATGTATTTAGGGAGACAAGCAGACCCCTAACATCGATTATTTTAAGACATTTACGTCTGTTATATAATATAACACCTTTAGGTTCCTAATAGTAAAGGTAGCAGCTAAAGACCTTAAACTTAACCACGTTGACGTCAAAACAGCGTTCTTAAACCCGCCGTTGTAAGAGTAGGTTTATATATAGATTCCTAACCTATTAAGAGACTTTAAGCCTAACCTTAAGGAGGTAAAAGACGCTTACTTAAAGCTAAATAAGTCACTTTACGGCCTAAAGCAGGCACTAAGAGAATGGTTTTATATGGTTAAGAAGTTCTTTAAGAGTATAGGTTTAATATTAGCTAACGCTGACCCTAATCTCTTTATAGGAAATAAAGTGTATATCTTATTATTCGTTAACAATATACTAATCGCAGGAAAGCGTAAACACCTTAATATTATAAAGGTAAGAATTTTAAAAGAATAGAGATACAAAGACCTAGGTCCTATAGAAGTATTTATAGGCTTCTAAATCTATTAAGACCGTACAAACTAAACCCTTAAGCTATATTAGACAATATACACTAAGAAGCTACTTAAACGGTTGAAAATAGATAACTGTAATCCAGCTAAGCTACTAATACTAGCTGGTACTGTTCTAAAACCTAATATTAAAAGTCCCCTTAAGTATAACAATGCAACGGTATACTAACAGATTATTAGCTCTATAATCTACCTCTTAAACTACACGCGTCCTAATACTAGCTATACTATTAGTTAGCTAGCTAGGTTCATAGCAGCACTAAAAGAATCGCACTACCGCTTAAGCAAGCAACTACTACAATATCTAAACGGCACTCTTAAAACAGGAATTACCTACTTAAATTAAGAGATTTACCTACCTCTATATAAGCTTACGTTAACCAACCTGCCTGCTAGCTATAGTATCTTTATCGACGCTACATAGGGAACAGAACACGATCGGATATTATTCTAAGGTATAGCAGTTATGCGCTATAGGGGAGCGGTAATCTAGATGGCTTAAAGACAAAGGTTGACGGCATTAAGCTTAATAGAAGTAGAGATTATGGCAGCATTAGAAGGAGCAAGGTTAATAGTATAGCTTAAGAAGCTGACGAGAGATCTAGGGGAGAGAGACAACGACGACCCTTTTGTCCCTACGCTCTACTGTAATAATAAGGGTATAGTTGACCTTTTATACGACACGAGACACTACCAGAAAGCCAAGTATATCAAGATTTAATACCTCTTCATACGAAACGACATGGTTTAGTAAGATTAACTTAAAGTAGTATATATACCAGGCAAAGATTAGCTAGGAGACATGCTTATAAAGCAGCTACCAATCGACCAATTTACGAAGCACTATGTAACGCTAGGAATCAGTAACTAACGGAGCAGGTAACAGAGGTTTTTCGCCTACTAGGTTTTCCCTCTATACGTAGGCCGAATGGCACTTGCAAGGTATTTGGGAATAGCTTCATTATTGCCTATTTGGGACAGACGAGGAGAGCGTCATCAGCATGGGGGAGTGTCAGAAATTAGCGATAAGGTGCTGACTAAGCTCTAGACACCTTGCGAGGTCAAGCTCTGCATACAATCTAGATAGACATCAACCGCATCTACTGCATCACGAATCAATCAAAATTCATCGTCTGCGTCATCTCTATCATCAATTAGACCCTCAAGACACCTCCGCTGTGACCTTATGACCTTATAATTCCAACATACATAGAAGTACATGTAAACACAACCAATTTTATATAGCAATCCACGTACCTATAATGCCGCAAGCATTCTCAAATGATATTAATCTCGTGCGCCCGACTTAGTACACCGTTCCTCCCGGGAAAAAAGCTAAGCAGCCTGCGCCCGAGCCTTGGATTCTACCTGTCTTCGAACCACTACAGATTAACGACTTCCAGCTCTAAGGAGCGCCTAACCTCCCTCCTAATGTCGATAATAGCGATCCTCTAGCCCTCTTCCGGCTGTTCTTTACCGACGAGATAATGGACAACATTACGGCGTGGACAAACGCGTACGCAGAGCAACACCAGCCTACTCAAACAGCGCGCGGGCGGCAGCGGCCATGGCAGCCAACATCAAGAGAGGAGCTATACGCGTATTTCGGCGTGGTGTTGCATACAGGCCTGGTTGTAGAGCCGCGCCTTAAGTGCTACTGGGGCAGCCTAGAGGACCATGGTGTTGAGCATATTGTAAAGAGATACATCAGCAAAAATCGGTATAAGCAGCTGGACCGCTACATTCGCCTATCGCCATCTCGCAGTGCCTACGAGGCTACATTCGACCGCGTAGACGCCCTCTCTAAGCACCTAAGATTGCTCTGCCGGAAATATTATAGTCCTAGCGCCCACCTAGCTGTTAATAAGACTATTAAACGCTTTATGGGACGCGCACCCGAGATTATAAATATACCTACAAAGCCTACGCCTGAGGGCTTTAAGATCTGGGTGTTGGCTAATCAGGGCTACGTACTGGATTGGATGTAGCATGCAAAGGGAGATAATAAGGGCCCGGTAGATCTTAACACGGTATTTACAAAGGAGGAGGGCTTTACTAAAACTTAGGCCGTTGTCCTTAACCTACTTACACAGCGAGACCCTCAGACAAATGCTGTCCTCTACCCGCCCGGCAAGCATATTGTTTGGCTTGATAATCTGTTCTATAGCATTAAGCTCTTTGAACGGCTTCGTGGCCTAAGCATTGGGGCAGCAGGAACCGTACGAACTACAAAAACAAAGCGGGAGGAGGATGGCGAGCAGGAGGCTAATATTGTGGAAGAACAGAAGGGTAGAAAGAAGCGCAAAAAGAAGGTGCCGGCAGAGGGATTCTCTCCATTACTTACCGACCTTAAATTAGTACATACTGCCCAGATTCCGTGGGGTACGCTATACGCTAAGCTTTCTAAAGATCGTACGGTTATGGAGTTTGCCTAGGCAGACGCTCAGATTGTTCTTTTTATGTCTACAGTCCACAATGGTAAGTAGACGTCTTCAACACCGAGCATTCTCTGCCGCTGACGTCATACATCGCTAGGTCAATCCTACGTCCTTCGGCGCCGCAGGCGACCTGCGAAGACCTCTACCAACGCGGCTATTAAGCGCAAGCCCTTCGGCGACCTACCGGTTAAAGAAATGGATATTCCGGAGTTCATAAACCAGTACAATCTTTATATGTGTGGTGTTGACGTAGCCAATCAGCTTAGGTCCTACTATACCACCCAGAGAATCCATCTAAAGACCTGGAAACCGCTATTCCACTTTCTCTTTGATACTATTATCGGCAACTGCTATAAACTCTCCTCTTATAACGCTGCTGCTAGCTATCTACGCGCTAATAGCCATGCCGCATTCCGTCGTGCCCTCCGCCATGCCCTTCTTAAGGCCTCCAACCAGCTTATAATAACACGAGAGCCGCAGGCGGGCAGGAAGCAGATAGATGACGTCACCTAGAAGCCTCTGGAGGAGCATAACCTAATAAAGCTATGGACGAAGCCAAAGAACTACTCCGCTTGCATTAAGGCTGGCCGGAAGTCTACAAAGGAAAAGGCGTATAGAGGGGCCAGGAAGCCGCTGGCGGACCTCTCAATTAACACCACAAGGAAATCTATATACAGCAAGGATTGGAAGCGCCGAAGGAGGGCTCCGAGGACTCTATTTGGCTATTCTACGTGCGAGATTCCGTTCTGCAGCACCGGCGAGTACTAGGCGTCGCACTACAATAAGCTGAACACTAAGGACTAGCTCTATAGATAGATATATACACGGAAATAATATATTTAAATAACCTCACGGTCGTTGCAGTTCTCATCACAGAAGCTCAAACAAGAGTCTCTGATTGGCTAGATCCTTATCAATAACGTTGGACCCAACTCAGCGGTCGAAGGGATAGGTATTATTCCATAATCGCGTTTACAATTTTAGTTTAGCTATTTATTTCCGGATAAAATATAGTTAAGAGTTATATTTATATACTTAATTGTTTATATAGGGCTTACTAGAAGTCTAAACCGAACTAGCTTCCACGGTTAGATATTATCAAATTAGGAAGTCCGTATAGCTTAAAAACATACTTAATAAAATATTCGGCTACTAATATTGCATTAATTAAGTCTATAGGAATCATATATCGCATTTTTATAAAATGGTTAATAATTACTATAATATTTATAAACCTATTACTATTAGGCAGGTTAACTATAAAGTTAATTAAGATATCTTACTATCTTTATATTAGAATTGGCAATAGTTAAAATACTCCTTACTTCTTTATATAAGAGGTTTTCCTACGCATGCATATTTTATATACTTAAACATATTTTTATATATAGTTATATATTATAGGCCAGTAATATACTTATTAGATAATCTTATAGGTCTTTATATAGCTAGGGTACCCTACTATAGGGGAAGCGTGTATAAATTTAAGTATTTTAAATTATAAGGGTTCGGAATTTAGAACTACTATCTTTTATTAATAGTATAACCGATTATTACGGATTTTATATTTAGTGAGTATAATATCCTTATATTGCCGTTTGCCTATTTAAATTGCTTTTATTATATTTACTATTTAGGGGTTATTCTTATATTTGTGCTTTATTAATTTATTAATTTTTATATCCTACTTATTAATTTCCAATTTATTTCTATTAAGCTCCATATCTAAAAATATAAGACGTAGTTTCTTAAAGTGTTTAGGGGGTAGTAGAATTTATAATTAATTTATAATCCATTCGTTAGAGGCGTTAATAGGTAAGTTTTATAATCGTTATATTAATAAGTTAGGCTTCTAATTAAGTTTGCTAGGTCGGTACGTAATCTTAAAGTTAAATTATAAGAGGTATTTGGCCTAACGAATTTGGCGCTGCGTTAATTGCTTTATAGTTATAAAGTACTATAGGTTTTATAGTCTATTAATACGCGTATTAGAAATAATAATCCTTTAAGTTTTGGACGCTATTATTTAAAGCATCTAATAATTATAAGTAGTTCCTTATTATATATCTTATAGTTTAATTTAGCGGGGGTAAGTTTCTAGGAGAGAAAGGCTACTAAGCGCAGCTCGCCGTTTTTATTATATTGCAATAATACTCCTTTTAGTACATAATTAGATAAGTCTGTTTTAATAATACATTTAAGGTCCGGATTAAAGTGGGTAAGAATTAAAGTAGTTATAAAAATAATATTTTAGGTCGTTAAAAGCTTATTTATATTTAGTAGTCTATTTAAATCTTATATTCTTCCTTATTAAGTTTACTAATAGCTAAATAATTTTTAAAAAGTGATTAATAAATTAATGGTAGAAATTTGCGAATTTTAGAAATCCTTAAATATCTTATACACTACTAGGACTTTCCTAGTTTATAATTACAGCGATTTTCTTAGGGTTTATTTTAATTTCATTACGGGATATAATTAAGCCTAAGTATATAACTTTAAACGTATAGAACTTATATTTCTTAATATTACATTATAAGCCCGCGTCTTATAGGCGTTTAAGAACTATTTAGACGTGTTTCTAATACTTAAAAAGTAAAAATAAATAGATTAAGATATTGTATAATTACAGCACCTATTATACCGACTGCGTGCTTACGCGTTTAGTACACCAGGTACGTGTTTACGCGTTTAGTACACCAACTACTTGCTTACGCGTCTGGTGCACTTATAAAGCACTAACTAATTAAGGGGGAGGCGCATCAGTATATAGACCACGTAGTCTGCTTTATATAATTAACAGTCACCACTATCCTAAAGAGCATATAATACTATACGTATTTCGTGCCCCGGGATATAACTTACTCGTGCTATTAAGTTAGTATAAATACTAATTAGTGAGCGCGTACAGATTAGTAATCACTCGATACCTCCCCCTAAGCAATACTTAACAGCAACCACCTGTTTAGACTCCTAGTACGACCTACTAAAAGGTTAGAAGTTAGGGATTACGTACTTATTACCAACTCTATATACTTATTTAAGTCTTAGTACGGTTTACTAAAAGTATAATAGACGCGAATACAGACCTATACGGAACCCCCTACCCTTAAACCTTAAACCCCTATTCCTACTACACCCTCTTTTAATACCTCTGATGTTTTTTTAGACCCCTTATAGAGACCTTCCACCCTTTTACAAACTGTTACGGACTTGTTAATTACCTTTACGGACCATTACGGAGACATTTTACCCCTCTGCGAACTACTACAGACCTATTAATTACCTCTACGGACCGTTATAAGACCTTACGGAAACCCCTTACCCTTTTATAAACTATTACGGACATTAACCGCCTTTACGGACCACTATAAGACCTCTTCTACCCACTACGTACTATACTATACTATATAGTATAGCAGACCTAAGGAAGCAAGTCGATAAAGGCTAGGAAAAGTAGAGGTAGGGAGCCAACCTCACGTCCATACCTGATGTTAACAACTACATTAAATTTAAAGTTCTTAAATATGAATATTTTAAACTTATAAACGTCGACCTATAGGAGTAATACTAGGAAGACTTCGTAGACTTTACGGAAGCTATCTTTAAAGCATATAACCTTACTACTATCTATAACCTACGGACCCTCTTACATAACTAAGGTGTATGGGTTAAAAGGAATAAATAAGTCACTATTGCGTAGTCCTTATACAATATAATACATAAGAAGGACTAAATGGAATGGACTAAAGAGGAAATCCTAGACCAGTTCTAAGAAACTAAGGAACTCTTTGCTTCTTCCAAACTTAATATAATCGCTGGCCTTATACCTAACCTATTTTACTAAATTCGTCCTACAAACCTAAGCGATCTTAGAATTGATTTTGCGGGCTAAAGTATACCTAGTACTTAAGTTACAGACTGTAATACCCCTATAAATTAAATTACGGACTAAACCCCTTCCGTTATTTAAGTCACAGATCTATAAGCTATATATCCGCAAGCTACAGATCTATAAACCATAGATCCGTAAGTTATAGATCTATAACCTACTTAACTAAAGACCTATAGCAAGGAGCTAGCTAACCTGGCTAAGCTCTATACCGATAAGTCTAAATACAGCGGTAAAAATAATAATTTTAACTTTAAACTAACCATCTTTACGGACCTCTGTTAAAAGGCTAATATTTCTAAATAGGAGTTTAGCTAAGCCTACTCTACTATACTACACGGCCTAGTACTTAACTACAACTATACCAACCTTAAGAGTAACCCCCTTGGTGTTCCCTTTAATAAGCTATATAAAGCCACACGTAACTACTTTAAAGAACCGGAATATAAGTATAATATCCTTACCCAATGGAATGCGACTAAGTTGCGGACCGTAATAGATAAGGATACTAAAAAATTAACTATAGAGTACCTGCAAATCCTTATTAAAAACCTCCACCACCTATAGTATAGCCTTAATATTAAACTTCAAACGGACGACTTCCTGTATAATAAACTTATTACGGCTTACCAGGAAATAGAACCCTGTAAATACGCCTATTGTAAGCCCGCAGACACTATAGTTAGCCTTATTAACGATTTATGGTCCTCTATTACAACGTACGAAGCCTTAAACCCTGTAACCGACTACCGGTGCTGTGCCGAGACACAAGGCTGTAGCCTGGAAGGCTCCAAGACAGCATTGGCACTACCCTCGTATATCTCGCATACCTCGTATATGGCTCAAATAAGTCATAGATCAAGTCATAGACCCTACGGTCAAGACTCTACATTTGTGTATATAGTTCACCTGATTTCCATAGATTTACAATCAAGTTGCTCGTTTAATTCCCACACACTGCAAAGCTTACAAACCCGCTAGGTAGTACTTAAGCCTTTATTACGGACCTACAAAATCCGTAAACTAACTTAGATGCCTACTTTATGGACCGCCGCTACTACTAGCAGCACCCGCATCGACCAGGCCCCACCTGTAACCCCACCTATAACTCCTGTATAAAAGTATACCCTTATAGACGGACCAGCTAGAAGTGCTTTATATGCGGCAAGGAAGGATATTAGTCTATAAGGTATACCTAGGAAGAACGCGATAAGTCTAAGAAGAGATTTAATAGACGGATTAACTAGTTTATCTTAGACTATAAAGGAGAGGAAGTAGAAGAGTCTCTTAACGAGTTAATGGAAGCCCTTATAATTAACTTTAACTCAAATACTTAGGAATAGGAGACCTTAGAAACGTTCTTAACTACTTTTAGACCTTTTATAGACAGCTAAGCCTTTAATATTACGACCGTATTAGCTGACCGCTCCTTTACATACTTAATTGCACCTAAAAACTGGCCCGTAAGCACACCTATTAGACCCGTTATGGACGTTACGGACCATAAATAGGACCTATTTGTATATATTACCATAGAACGCTACACCCCTAAAGAATTCTATGGCGTTATAATTGATATAGGTGCCTCTAAGAAGTCTACTACAGGTTACGGACAATACCTCGCATATAGGACTACTATAAATAATAATATGGACATTAATATTACGCAAACTGGGGCCGTAAACGTCTAATTCGGCATCGGCTTAACTATATTAATTAGATTAGTTAAAGTTAAGACTCCAATTAGCCTAGTTAACTTCCACATAGTAAAAGTGGATACCCCTTCCTACTCTGTCTTACAGATATAGATAGGTTATAGGTATACTATAATAATGTTACGGACACTCTAATTAGCCCTATAACTACCCTAGGAAGTAAGTATATTACTTTACTAATTATATAATAATTTAGACACCCGTTTCTTATATAGAGAGAGACTTTACAGACCTACATTTAGGAATCTTTTAACTATAACCCGTGCTACCTTACTAGTACGGAAATCCACTACCTATACTACCGTTTCGGCCACCCGTTAGCCGAAAAGCTGTATAGAGTCCTTAAACGCTCTGGACATGACGACGTTAATAAAAAGGCAGTTAACCACCTAACTAAATATTGCTTCTTTTACTAGAAATACGGACGTTCCCTAGGCCGATTTAAGTTTACTCTTTATAAAGATCTTAATTTTAACCACTTAGTGTACGTAGATATTATATATATTAACGGCAGCCCAGTATTATATATAATTAATAAGGTAACCCGCTATTAAGCCGCCCGTTAGTTGCAAAATATATCCATAAAATATACTTAGGACATTTTACGGACCTGCTAGATTAACACATACGTTGGACCTCCTAAGTATATTACCTATAACGCTAGTAGGAACTTTATTAGTAAGGAATTCTAGTAGTATATTACGGCTATAGCCACACTAACAAAAGCTGTTCTAGTTAAGGTGTATTAGTCTATTAGGCTTATTAAGCGAGCTTACCTAGCTCTACGGAGAGCCTATTAGATTATTATAGATAAGTATAAGGACATTTAAAAGGAACTAGCTTTATAGATGGCCGTAAAAGCTATTAGCAACACCGCTGGCCCTGACAGACTAGTACCCACCCTTTTAGTTTATAGAGCCTACCTAAGGATAAGTAACCTAGGCCCCTCCTACCCCGTCTATTATAAAACGAGCAGCTATAATACGGAAGGCAATAGCTGAAATAGTTAAATTACAGGCCAAATAAACTGTTAATAACGCCCTATACTACTGTAACGGACCTAATATAACCTTAGTATACAACCTCCCGCTTAACTCTAAAGTCCTTATATAGCGTAAAAGCGGCAGCTAGAATGGACCCTATTGTCTACTGGCCGTAAAAAACGAGATATGCTGTATATAGCTTCCTAGCGGGCCAACTAGCTTTAGAAGCACGTCCGTAAAACCCTACTTTCGGCCTAAAAACACCTATAATGTTAAGCTAGACGAACCAGAAGCACCTACCAAATTAGATAAACTAGAAGCACCCGCCGAATTAGATAAACTAAAAGCACCCTTGCCTACCCTAGAGGTCCTCTAGAAACCTACTAAACCTATTAAACCTGCTATAAAGTGTAGCCGAGGACGCCTCCATAAGAACCCTATAATGGAGAATTACTTAACCTTTGTAGGTATATCCGTAAGGCAATCTCCGCCTATAGATATATTAGTTCTAGTATAGGAAACCCCTTTTACGGACTTACGACGTAAAGAGATTAACGGACTACTTAAAAAGGGCGCCTTTGCGGTTATAATAGAGAGAGACATTCCGCAAGGCGTCTGTATATTTAACTTACGCTTTATTAACAAGATTAAGCACCCTAGTACTAATAAAGCCTTTAAGAAATTAAGGCTTATCGTATAAGCTTATAACGACTAGGGAAAGAACCTAGTCTTTATGCAATTGCTTATAATTTAACGAGTTAGTTAACGGATTATACTTGCGCTTACGCCTAGACTATAGCAAACTAAGCCCGTAGCCCTATACTTATGGGATATCTTATAAGCCTATATATAGTCTAATATCTACCTAAGTAGGGATATCTTTATACGACTACCTTATAAGCTTAACCTATAACTGGGAATAATTTTATGGGTTATAAAACCTCTCTACAGAGTACCGAAAGCTAGAAACCATTGGTTTAAGATATATTACCAGCACCACGTTAGTAAAGTTAAAACAGAATAGTTAACCTACAACCCCTGCCTTCTATACACCTAATTAAACGGCCTTAGTATTATTAGACTCTAAACTAATAATACCCTCTTCTTAGCAGACTAAACCTTTGCGGACGCTAAAGAAACTAAACTATAAAAGGCAAAGTTCTTAGTAAAGCCGCGAGAGTAGTTAACTAAGTAAACTCTAATTAAGTTTAACGGAGGCTTAATTACATAAAAGGGTAACCTAATTAAGCTAACTTAGGAACGCCAAACTTAAAACCTAAAGCCTATTATAGTAAAGCCTACGGACCTTACTAGTTCCTACGGAAAGACCTATAAGACCGTAAATATAAAGGACTAATACGCTGCATAGCGTGTAAGAGGCGCCTATATTGCTATAGTCTGTTAACCTAAATCTGCCTATAACTTATCCTTTGCGACCTAGGCAGTAAATCCATAAAAAGAAAATATTAAGCAGCTTAATAAGCGCATTTAGTGGCAAATTGATAATGCAGTAAGGGGACTTACTTTTATACCACTGGACCTAAGTTCCCTTAGCTTACTAGCATTTACGGATGCCTCCTTTGCTAATAATAGGGACCTATTATTACAAATCGGCTTTATACTTGTACTTATAGACCGTAATTAGGACGCAAATATCCTATACTAGTCTTTAATTAAATATAAATAAGTAACCCGCAGTGTACTAGCTTCTAAACTATATACACTAGCTTATGGATTTAATATAGTAGCCGCAATTAAATTAACGGTCCAGAAGATTCTACAACTAGAGCAGTTACCCCTAGTTTTATACACCGATTTAAAGTCCCTCTATAACTGCCTAGTTAAACTAGGTATAATATAAGAGAAGAGGCTTATGGTTAACCTAATGTGCTTACGTTAGGCCTATAAACAACGCGAGATTACAGAGGTTAAATAGATTAGCGGCGGAAATAACCTAGTAGACGCCATAACTAAGGTAAAGCCGTATTAAGCCCTTAAAACCCTAATTAACACAAATAAGCTTAACCTAGAAGTTATGGAATAGGTAAAATAAGACTAACGGAGCACCTACGGTACCTCTACGGCCCGTTAAAAGGCCGTACGGCTTATACGGCCTATTATTCTGCCACGGTAGTTAAATTAACTAATTACGATTTTCTATCCCCGGGATGGAAAATCGCCATTAGCTTGCTTAGCACTAGCGTCTTAGCGGCCCTTAAGATCTAACTTATGGCTTGTCTACTACCCGTCGAAAGACCGTATGGTTTATTTTACGGACCGTAAGTAGGACTTACGACTAGCTTGAAGTATAATTTAGAAGGTAGCCTAGACGGCACCTTGGGGGAGATTTCCTATATATTTTCCTTTATATTTTATGGTTTTATTAAAGCAATTACGGAGGCTGTATATAGGTGGTTTCATTTTTTAAGTACCGCTAGTGTATAATTACAGCACCTATTATACTAACTGCGTGCTTACGCGTTCGGTACACTAGGTACGCATTTACGCGTTTAGTGCACCGACTACTTACTTACGCGTCTAGTGCACTTATAAAGCACTAACTAATTAAGGGGGAGGCGCATTAGTATATAGACCACGTAGTCTGCTTTATATAATTAACAGTTACCACTATCCTAAAGAGTATACAATACTATACGTATTTCGTGCCCCGGGGTATAACTCACTTATACTATTAAGTTAGTACGAACAGATATTATTAATATACGCGGTAATAAACATATTAAGGAATTCGTGAAGCGTATTATTAATATATTATTAAAACGTACTAGGACCGTTTTTTATACTAAATAGTATTACTAGATATTTAAAAAGTCCCTATCACGTATAGAAAGCTATATACTTTTTATCTCCTTTATAAACACGGATTTAATTAAAGGTAGTAACTACGTTAAGCTTTATAAAGTATTATACTTTCGCTAAATAGTTAAGCGTTTCTTAAAGTAAAGAAATCGGATATTAGTTTTAAATCGTAATTGTATTTAGGGCTTAATAATTAATATAGAACCTTAAGCCTTCTTTAGGTTTCTTAATAAATAGTATAGGTAAAATAAATAGTAATTAACCAGGGCGAATAAATTCTTTCTCTAGGTGCTTTTTAAGGTATTATTATATTATAAGTAGCTCTTCTTATAACATACCGTATAATGGGCTAAACTTTAGCGTTATACTAGGTTTAAGTTCTATCTTAAAATTATACTTATTTTAATATAGGGGTAGTTAGTTTACGAATTATTTCTTAAATATATTAATTAGATTATAATATTCTTTAGGTATAAGAGGTTGGGGGTTAATATATTGCTTTAGTTCCAACGCCTTTTTAATATCTTCTAGTATTATAGTAAAGATCTTATAGTTTTATTTTCTTACTAATAAATAAAAGGGTACGGCTTATACTATATAAAATTTAAGGGGTTTTAATATATCGTCTTTACATTCTTTATCGTAATTAGCAGTTATAACTTTATTATATTAGTTTAAGGTTTATAGTAAGGGCAATTTATATTATATTAAATTTAAATAGTCGTATACGTGTTTATAGGGCAAGTAGTATTTTAAGTAATAACTTTAGCAGTAGGTTATACGGAATTTTAGTATTTCTTTAACCTAGCTAATTTAAGGGTTATGTTGTTTTAGCTATCTATATCTAAGTATTATTTTATAATACTTTAAGGGTGTTATAAATAGGGAAATATATTTAAGGTATTTGCCTATTTATATCTTTATAAAAGCATAGTGCGTTAGTTCGCTATATATTAAAGGCTTGCTATTAAAGCCTTATAGGCCTTAGAGCTTATTAAGTTTCTTTAAATTTAAGCGTTAAGTTTTTATATAGTTTATATTAATAAAGCCTATACTAGTAGCTCCGCTATCTATAAGAATTTATACTTCTTTCTATTTTTTAAGTATTTAAATTTTGCTAAGTATATTAAGGGAGTTATATTATATATTAGCGCTAGAAGAGCTTAAATACTTATACTCTTCTACTTCTTATCTTAAGGCGCAACTTAGCCCTAGAATAATTCGTTTTCTAAGTTAACTAAAGGCGAGATACTTTATAATAACTAAGTATAATTTATAAAATAAGTATGACTTAAGGACTAAGAGGAGCTACGGCGGACCTTTTTAAAAAGGTACGTTTAATAATTTCTTTAAATATATCCCTTTTTACCATATCTAAAGCATTCTTTATTTGCGGCTTATATTCTTTATTTATTAGTTTCTAAGGGTGTATAGAATTAGGTAGTATTAAGGTCTATAGGGTTATATATAGGGCTTTTAGGTCTTAGCGACGGATCGCGCTTTAAGGTATATATTAGTTTCGTAAAATTTTAAATATAAGGTATAGTTAGCTTTAGGGAATAAGTCTATTTATTATATTAAAGGTCCTTATTAATTTATTAATATATTATAGTAAATTTAGGTAAGTCCTTTAGTAGTTCTTTGCCTACTAACTATACTCTAATTTTATCCAAAATAGCTTAATGGAGGGCAGTAACTCTAGCGGCTTTATTCCAATCTAGTTTACTAATAAGGCTTAAAATTCCGAAAAAAAGCTGGTAAAGTCTTAGTTCCGTTATTATAGGTTTTTAAGTTTAATAATAGCTGTATATTTGCGGCTAGCGTTATTATATATTTGTTTTAGTAGAGAGATAAAGATTTTAAAATTAATAAAGGTGCTGTTATGGAAGAATAGGTCTATAGTTTATACAGTATTTTTACTTAAATAAGATATTCTATAGCTAATTTTGCTAGCTTTAGTAGGGTATTAGTTATAGTTTATTAAAAGTTTAAGACGAAGCTTAGTTATAAAGAGATATAGGTTATTTTAATTTCTATTAAACATTAAAGAGTTAGGGGGCTTTTTAGATTTTGTAGTAGGTACTAGGTTTATTATAGGTATAGGTTAAGCTATTATTACTAGTTTAGGGTTTGTATTTAATAGGTTAGGTTTATATATAGTTATTTTAATTTTATTTATAGGTGTTGCTGTTAGGGTCTCTAATATAAGTACTTTAGCGTTATAGAGTTCTTTGCGTATTACTTTAATTAATTATTAATACTAAGTTTTTAGTATAGTTTGTTACTAGGCCAAGGCATCTATAAAGGACTGTTATATTATAGTTATTTATTCCCTAACTAGGGTTATAATAGTTATTGTAGCGGATTTAAGTTTATTTGCTATTTTAAGGGTATTAGTATTAACGTAATATAATATAAGGGGCGCGGAAAGACTTTAGGGAAGATTTAAAGAAATAATATAAATTCTATCTAAATCTAAGGGTATATAGCTCTTACTAAGAATAAGACGTTATATAAAGAAGAGAAGGGAATAATAAGAGAATTATATAATTAAATAGTTAGGGGCTTAGTGGTCAATACGTGCATATATATATACACAGTCTTTAACAAACTTTAGTAGAATTTAATTAATCTAGTAGAATTTGGCAGAAGTTAATTAAGCTAATAAAATTTAGCAGAATTTGGTCAAAGCGTCGGAATTTATCTATTAAGTGTTTTACCAAGATATTCCTACTATAACTAGGCTAGTCCCGTTACACTAGAATAGAGTTAGGGAACTATTATATAGGCACGTTTCTAGGAATAGAGATATGCGCGACTTAAGATATATAGTAGGGACCCTTAAGGCTTCGGACGCTCCTAGGTATCGACCTTTAGACTAAGTAGTTTTTTAAAATCCTAAGATCTAAAACTTTAATCGCCTTAAAATCGCTTAGGGATAAGTAGCTCTGCGATAATACAACTGCTTAAAAATGCCCTTATAGCAACTCTAAGTGCCGCCTATAATAATTTAGAGTTATTTAAAGGTTTTTAAGTTTTAAAGGTGTTATTATAGATTTTATAACTCTTAGATAATTTCTTCTCGCCATAATAATACTAGTAGTAAAATTCAAGGTCCCTTAAAAATAATTACATCTTTAGGATATAGAATTAACCCTAAATGCACTAACAGCACTAAAAATATTTCTCCTATATCCACGCCTAAAACCTAGGGGATCTTTAGAAGATAGCGGCTTAGAAACTTAGTCTAGGGATATTATAAAAGAGGTAGAAAGGTAGCTATTTTAACTTAATAGTTAGCAGAAATACTTTATATTTAAATATAGCGTAAAGTAAGCTTAGGGATAGAGAGTAAAAAGAAGGGAGTAGTAAATAGGAGGAGTTTTAGAATAGGGATGCCTAGGATATACTAGGTGGAGAGCTATAGCTCTAATAGGGAACACCCTTAAACTCTAAGAGGTCCTAGGCTAGAGGTAAGGCTTAGTAATTTTAGAGGTTCTACACTTTATAAAATGCTACGCGCTAAAATACTATATCGTCTTATAGATATGTAAGGAATAGTTAGTAGTTATTAATAGTATAATAGGGGAGCGGAGATATCGTAGGGGGAATTTCTTAGTTGTAACGGAACCTTATAGCAGGAACTACGATAGGCTCTTTATTAGGCTAAGTGTATAGGTAATACAAATTAAAGTTAATAACGTAATAACAACTAGTGGAGTAGTTGCCTAATAGATTAACTCTAATTATATTCTGAGAATTACTATAAAGAAGGAACTATCTAGGTAGGGATTAAGGGTCCTTAAATACACAACCGTACTCCTATAAAATCCTTCTTATACGTAATATACGTATACTCTATTTACTCTATTATAGATTACGCAGATTATATAAATTATATAAATTACGTTATATAACCTTAGTTACTATTCCTTATTATATAGCTCTATCGGCTCTATCCTAGACTATGCCTAAATTAACTAATTAGCTTCTTCTAACTCCTCTCCTAGTAGTTATAATATTGTACTTAAAGCGTCCGTAACACTATCTCCCTCCTCTTTATCTTTATCTTTAAAGATTCCTAATATCTTTAAGTTATTTATTAGAGGTATAATATCCATCTAATTAATTTAGTTAATATCTTTACTTATTATACCTAAAGCAATTTCTTCTTCCTTAACTGCTCGTCGTGCTCGCACTATTATTGCGATATTATCTCTTAGTAAGATTATACCGTCTCCATATTCTCGTTATTTAAAAAAGGGGTTAGTTTATATTACGTTAGCGAGTCTATCTTCGTAATAACCGTCCTCTTATTTAAAGTGCACTAAAGCGAATATTTATTTGTCCTGTAATGTTTACTCTATCTCTAATACTAAATATATATAACCTATTACTCTTAATAGTTATCTAGTTCCCTAATTAATTTGTCTTAGGGTTTTATATTTAATCTACTACTATACGGCTAGATAATAAACTATCTATTACTCTAGCGGAGTTACGCCGTTCCTATAACGCAGAATAAGAGGCTACTAATGCTTAGTAATAGGCCCTTAAGTCTCGTCTTATAGCGTCTGCTTAGTTAATTCGTCTTAAAAAGGTGCGTAAGAAGGTCCATTTTAAGGAGTAAAAACTTATAGAATAGGGTTTATAGGAACTTAGTAATAAAAGAACGGATTCTCTTTTAGCCAAAAAGGAAACAGATCTAAGTAGTTTAGCAACTACTCTTCTTAGGTCCCCCTTAGGTAACTTATTTTTTTATAATCCTTTTTTATTAATACTACCTAACCTAATTTCTTCTAATACTCCTATACCTTTCCTATAATATTCTTTAAATTCTCTAGTAGTTCCTAGGTAGTCTTATTATAGCCTATCTACTTTACTTTATACTATATTTTATCGTTAATATCTTTATAGCTAACGATCTTTAAAACTTACTATTTATCTTCCTCTTGCCCTCTATATATGTCTACTTCGTAAACTAGTGGCTTAATATTCCCGTATACTAGCTCTAGTATCGCAATATACTATATAGGGTAGATCTTTATTTTAGCTAGTAGGTTTAACTTAAACGTAACTAGTAAAATCCTTTACTTAATTTTAAAAGGTCCTAGTTTAACGTAATCTAACTTTTTACTTAATTGTTAGCTTTTGAAATTTTTATATAGTAGCCATACTTTATCTCCCTCCTTAAGATCTGGTCCCTTAGATCTCTTAGTATTATAGTACTTTTTTATTCTTTTTTATACTCCCTTTATTAATTCCATAAGGTCTATATAAAGATTTATTAACGTCTTTATTCTTTCTTTAGCTATATTACTTGTTTTCTTTACTTATTATAATAATAACAATATTCTTAGCTTATATCTATAGTTTGCCTTAAATAGTAATATACCTATTCCTTCTTAAAGTATTATATTATATGCGAATTATATAACTAGTAATAGTAATACCCAATTATTCTATGCGTAATTAATATAATATCTTAGATACTGTTTTAGTATCTAGTTTAATCTTTTTATTTATCTATCCGTTTGCGGATAATATATAGTAAAAGTTACTACTCTAACTTCTTATTCCGCTAAGAATACCTTTTAAAATGCTGCTATAAATCTTAGATCTCTATCTAATATAATCTTACTTAGTACTTTATATCTTATAAATACTTCCTTAATATAGATTCTAGCGACGTCTTCTACTAATATTTCTTCTGTATATGCTATAAAGTATCCCCACTTTATAAGCTTGTCTACTATTACTAAGATTATATTATAATCTTATCCGGTAATAAGGTCTCTTAACTTTAATAACTTAATAATAAAGTCCTATAATATAACTTCCTATAGTCTTTCTAGTATTTTAGCAGATTATAGCCCTCTATACGGCTTATACCTTATTAGTTTATTCCTCTAGCAATCTAGATATTCTTTAGTAATCTTTCACGCTAAGCTTTAAATTCTATTAATAATATACTCCTCTTAGATTCTTAACACTAAGCCTATAGCTCCATTATGTCCTTAAGTTAATCCTTTATAGAATTCTTCTACAAATTATTCTGCTATGCTTTTTAGGATATACTTTACTTCTTAATTTTTATATATATTCGTTTATAGATCTTCTAGCTATACTTTTGGAATTCTTTATACCTAAAAGCTTTCTAATAACTTATAAACTTTTTCTAGTTTCTCTTAAGTTACTATAATTTTTAGATAATTATACCTAATTAATCTGTCTATATCTTTTCGCAGTAAAGCCCCTAATAGCTTTTTATCGTTTTATAGTTTAGCTTTTTAACTTAAAGTGTCTGCTTACGTATTATCCGTACCCTTAATATACTAAATCTTAAAATGGTATTCTATAAGCATCTCTACCTATTTAACCTATCTTTAGTTAAGTTCCTTTATTATTAGGAATCCTATTAGGTTTTTATAATCCGTTTTAACTATAAATAGTTTCTTTATACCTTATAAGAATGCTCTCTATTTCTTTAGTACTATAACTATACCTAATAACTCCTTATTATAGATGTTATAGTTTAACTCTAATAGTGTTATCTTCCGACTATAGTATACTACTAGGTGCTATTTATTTTAATGTTTTTATATAAAGCACGCCTCTAGTATATAGTCTAATGCATCCGTTTCTATAACTGTTTCTAGTCCTAGTTAATAAATTTTAAGAACTAGCTCCTAGGTAAATAACTCTTTAACTTTTTTAAAGAGTTCCCTTTACTTCTCTCCCTATGCCTATAGTTCTTCTTTCTTCGTTAATTATATAAGTGGCTTAATATCCTTTAACCATTGCGCTATAAACCTTTTATAGTAATTGCAAAACCCTAAAAATAATCTTAACTATATAATGTTCTCTAGTTCCTACCAATTTACTATAGCCTTAATCTTCTTTAGGTCTATACTAAGTTGGCCTAGTTTAATAATAAATCTAATAAAATCGGTCTTCCTAGTAAAGAACTCGCATTTCTTAATTACTACTAGCATCTATTCTTCTTATAGTCTCTTTAAGACCTATTTAACATATTCCCCGTACTCTTCCTTACTTATTAAGTAGATAATAATGTCGTTAAGGTATACCATAACAAATTTATCTAAGTATTCTCCTAATACATTATTAATACGCTTTTAAAACGTTGCTAGTATATTTATAAGCCTAAATTGCATAACTAATAGTTTATATAGTCCTTCCTTTAATCTAAAGGCTGCCTTTTATTTGTTACCTTCCTTAATTCTAATCTAATAGAACGCCTATCTTAAATCTATCTTTATAAAGATTTACGCGTTACCTATCCTGTCTTAGATTTCGCTAATTAAGAGTAAAGAATACCTATCCTTCCTAGTAATGCTATTTAACTATCTATAGTTAATACATAGCCTTAGTTTACCATTTTTCTTTAGTACGAATAGTACTGGATAACCTACTAATAACTGTAATAGTCTAATATATCCCTTTTATAGGTTTTCCTAAATAAACTCCTTTAATACTCTACCTTCTTCTTCAGTAAGCTTATAAATTAGAAAGAACCTTAGACTTATTCCTAGTTCCAATTCTATCTTATAATCCTATACTGCATACTCTAATAGCTTCTTACTTTCTAGTGACTATAGTTTCTTACTATACTTATAGTATCTCTTTAGTACATAACTTAGTCCTTTTTCTATTTCTTTATAGGTTACTCCTACTTAGTACTATACTAACTTAGCTTATTATCGCATCTTATAGCGTTAAGTATCCCTAATATTAACCTAACCTATAACCCAATCGATCTTTAGATTGTATTCCTGTAACTAAGGCATTCCTAGTACTGCCTTATTATTCCCTAATAGTAATATATTAAAAGACATCTTTAGTTTATCTTCCTTTAATAGTTAACTAAATAGGTCCTATTTTAAGGTTAATAATACCTCCTCCGTAGGCTATTAGATCTCCTAAAATTATTACTAATAGGTAAGGTTGCTCCTTCCGTCTATAAGATAGCCCTATTCTTTTAACTGCTACTAATAAAATATGGTTTTGTATTACTCCACTATCTATTAGCGCTTTAAACTATTAATCTTGCTATTTTACTTATAAATTTAGGTATTATCCTTAAATTCCTTTAAGGGTTTAAGGCTCTACTACTAGCTCCCTCTAGTCCTATAGGCCTCTACTTTTCCTAACTATTAGCTACTTAATCCTGTTTATACTTAGTCTAACTTAAGCTAATACTTAGTTCGCTTTTTATCTTTAATATACTATAGACACGTATTCTCTAGGCATTCCCACTACTATTATCCATCTAGGTATTCTTCCGTAAGGAATCTTTTTAGCTAAAGTATTAAGTCTCCTAACTCCTAAACTTTTACTAGATGCCAGCTATACATATACTTAGCGTTTTAATATTTCCGTTCTTCTATTATCTAATATATTCTTATAGGATATTTCTTATACTTATCTTTAGGTGCTCTGTGTATATTATATATATTATCTACGCATATAATCTATACTAGTGTATAATATACTTAGTGTCTTAGGTTAACTCTTAGCTCGTCTTTATCCTTAAGTTTAAACCTCTGCTATATTAATCTAAACGTTATAACTTTATTCGCGGGTACTAAGATGCGTCTCTCGCTTCTCTAGTCCTCTAAGCATTCCTTTAGATCCTTTAATATTATAATTAAGGCTCCTTTAATATAATTTATAGCCTTCTCTGTAATTGGGTAGTCTTAGATACCTTTTTCGTCTAACTATATATAGAAATCTTCCTACTCGTCGTTGTACCTTTGTCTATACCACTTTTAGTATAACTACTAGAGTGTATACGGTTCGTCCGTAAGGAAGTATCTTCTTATTATTATATTATAACAGCCCTTTATATATTATTCTTTAAACCTAATAGGGATCCCTAGATCCTCTTTATTTTCCAGTTTAGTAAGCTACTTAGCTCTTAGTGTGCCTGCCCTAGGCCTATTAGTAATTCTTTATACTAGTATTTTGTCCTTTATACGTTCTAATATACTAGATCTCTTATCTAGTTTCTATTCTTGCTATAAGGTAATTCTTGCTCTAAATTCCTCTATAGTTTCTTTTCTTTCGCGTCTTATAAGTGGATCCTTAAAGTCTTCCTACTTCTTAATCTTAGTATATTGGGAAAATATTCGCAGGATGAGATTCAAGTAGACTTTATTTTTCGCGTTTCGCGTAATTGACATGTAATTTAACCAACTCGACACGTAATTGACTAACTTAACACGCAATTGACTAACTTGATATATAACTTAACCAACTTAACACGTAATTAACCAACTTAATATGCAACTTAACTAACTTAATACGCAATTAACCAACTTAACATATTTAAAAGTTAAATAACACGCAGTTGACCTACTTAATAACTTTAAAAGCTAACTGCATATTCTTTGATATGCAATTAACTAACTTAAAATTTAAATAATACGCAGTTAACTAACTTAACAACTTTAAAAGCTAACTGCACATTCCTTGATATGCAATTAAGGTAATATAATATATTATTTTAAAGTTGTATGCCAATTACGCAAATGAATTTTTACTATTTTCTTAGCCTATAGTATGCTAGCTTATAATATATATTAAAATCAAAATAATTTTATATAATCTTATATAATCTTATATAATCTTATACAATCTTATATAGTCCTATATAGTCTTATATAGGTTCTATACTAGCTTAGCTACTTTTACTATTTGTTCTAGCTTCTATATAATAACGCGATACGGGTTCCTTCTTTAAGAAAGTTGTCTAAGTATAGAGTATTATATTGGTCCTAATTAATATAATTATTAATATAGTATAAATCTAGACAAGAAGTAGCGGCTAGAACAATATGCGCGCTTTATAGAATAGATGGCATTAAATAAAAGCGACTACCTCTAAGTACTTGCCTAGTATTTACGCTTAAGCGCGGCCACCTTTTTACCTTAACTATGCCGTATGTTAGATGCGGTAGTCTATGATTTAATGGCTGAAGCAGCTCTACTATAGCTCTAGTATACTATATGTATACACCATACTTATCTAACCTTTTAATATCTAGAATAGTAACAATTAGCTAAAGCTGGCCTATAAGTCTTCTACCTAATAGTGTGCGGCCCTTTCTAATACGGTTGTCGTTATCTATATACTTTTGAACCTATACATAATTACGCCTCTACTAGTTAGAATATTGCCAATCTGGTGCGCAACGTACTACCTCACTAATTTGGGCCTTAAGGTTAGTTGCATTTTTTCCGTCTCGTTTCTAATAGCGGATAGATGGATATATTTTAATAAGTAGGCGCTTAACCTATAAAGAATCCTTTTCTTTCTAGTCTATATTGGAGTTCTAGGCACGTTCGCCTTATAGTTTTTGCCTGTATTCTTAGACAAATACCACAATACCATCTAGAAACCCTAGGATTTTGTAGCAGTTTGCTATATAAGATATATAAAGCCACGTCTTTAACCCAAGACGCCTTTGGACAAGATCTGTTGCCCTATTTATGTCTTCTAAAGGCCACTAAAGCTTTATAACTGCCAAATACTATATTGGTTAAGTAACCTATACCTCTAGATATTAGGAAGACTATAGTACAGAATTACTATTCGTGAAAGCTATTTCGTCTTCCATTGCTAGTACTGCTACCTATCTTAAATTATAAGAGCAGATTTAAGATAGCAAATCCCGTTTATTTATTAAGTTATAAAACGCCTTAATAATATAACAGTGTCCAGCTTCGCTATTTGCGCCAGTGTAGTACCTATCTGCGCATCCATATAGGCGGATATTTTCCTTAAAATGTATAAGGGCATGGAATTTTAGTATATTAAAATGGCCCGTATTAGAATCCTTTACCTTTAGACGGAAACTTTAAAATACGCCTTTAAGCATATCAATTTAATATAGGGCGTGGTGTATATATCGTAGTGTCTCCTTATTATGGGTGTAATACTAAGCTATAATAACGAAGTTGTATACAGCTCTTATAAAATGCATAGCATATAGTTCCCTGGATGACAGCAGTGGGGCTAGCATAGCAACAAGTTAACGAACTATGGCTTTTTATTTATTACCTGTCTATTAAGTAACTTTACTAAATGATAGATTATTAAACCGTTTTAGTTCCGTAAAAGCCAGGACTTATTTAAAACGCTAATTAAGCTAAGCCTCCGTAGATATATTTATTGTGGTTATCTTCGTCCCTCTTCTCTTTTTTTTTGGCTAGACGATATCGCCTACCAGTTTCTATACCTATTTAATAAGTTATATAATGATACCCTTTAGAAGCTAATGTAGAATATCTACTATTATGCCCTTATGGATATTAAATAGGCGATAGTGCTATGCGAAATATTCTACCGGGTATACCCAGTTGTCTAAGGATGGAAGAATGTTCTTTAGTTGCTGGTGTTTAATCTATCTTCTCGTCTCCTTATAGGTGCGTGGCGGGTATTATTTTTTAGTTAAGTTCTCGCGCTTTAAAGGGGGGACCTAGTATATAGTGTAGTGCTATTGGCTTTTAACACTTATAAGCAGTACTTGTTCTTTATAGTCTACTATTATTCCATATATAATTGGATAATATCGTTATATAAAATTATCCGCATATTAAAGGTCTATGCCGCTTTCTATAAGATACTTAATTACTATTATATTTTAGTTTATGGAATATAGCGTTAGAATACTAAAGCAGGACTTATATTTAAGTATAGTTCTTATCGCCTTATAATATGCTTTACTTTTTATATTATTATTCTTTTCTTTAATAACTGGCATAAAACCGACAAGAATATTTACGGGGGATATCTATTAGCGTTAAACTTGTTAGTTAAGATTACCGATGGTAAGATATACCGGCTAGGCCAATTTATTGCTATAGTGTATTATTAGCTAGGTCTTATTGACTGCTATAAGTATAGGAACTACTGTAGTACCGCTAGGAACCTTGCCTTATATCTCCTACTACTAGTTACCGCTATATAGCTTATTGTAGACTTAGTGGTTGTCGGCATTGTAGAGTCTCTTTAGTGTATATATTAGTGCATCTTTAAAGGGTTAATGGCTAATTAGAAAGGTAATTATATTTATAATATCCTAGTAAAGAATATAGTATTTCCTCTGCTTAGAGCCTTTAATATTCGATTCCACCTTATACTTTAATTGGAGCTATTATTTATCTTATATACTAAATAGAATAGCGGTGATTAGTTTCTCTTATTAATTTGCAAATTAGAAGCTGAGCAGGCTATAAAGTGGGCTAAGGCGGGTGTCTTTAAGCAGTACGTTAACGTCTCCCTTTATATAGCAAATGCGGTGCAGCTATATTAAAAAGGCGTAATTAAACTCTAAATAAAAAGGATTGTATAGTATACTTTAGCTATTATTGTGTTATTATATAGTAATATCTAAAATTGTCTGGTTAACTTACTATATATTATTATCGGTCTCGCACAAAATTAGTTTACCCGCCTTTATATTCTTAGTTGCTTTAAATATCTCTACTCTAAGTAATAATAATAACGATAGGACGCTTTTCTAATGTGGTATACCGTATAGAGGCACCGGGTGGGCATTCTGCTTATATTCTACCGCCACCGGAGCGTACTTATTAGTATCCGTGTTTATACTATCTAGTTATAATTACGCGTTATTTAACTAGTTAGAGTAGTAAAATTAATTATAAATTATAAGTAGTTAGGCCGTAATAAACGTGCGAGTGTTATATCTCTCTTCGCGTGTTTTTTTATAGACGTGTTAGTGGCTAGGCAGCCGCCTTTTATAGCACCGTAGGTATTAGTAAAAGCCGCCGTAACTCTTAGGGGTATAAGAACACCATAGATAGCTCCGCTACATTGTCGCTAATTATATATTAAATAATGTGGTATTATTTCTAGGTGTAAAGAGTGCGTGTTATAGTACTAACGGTTAATTGCTAGTATTTAATCTAAGTGGCTTAGCTTTGTAGCTGCTAAGAGTATACCTCTTATTTTCTTACTAGAACTAGTTATACTAAAGCGTAAGTATAACTAGCTTAATACTAAATTTAAGGACTTAAGAGTCCAAGGTAACCAAACTAGATATTAAAGCGTAAGTGTAACCAGCTTAATACTAAGCTTAATACCAAGTTTAAGGACTTAAAAGAGTCTAAAGCAGCCAAACTGTGAATTAAAGACTTAATGGTACCTAAAAAACCTTTATCCGTCTAAATAACAATATATAGTATTCTTAGGCAATAGCTATAGGACTATAGCTACGGCGAAGATATTATTTACTACTAATATTACAGAGCCTAATAATGTTAGCTATCCGGACTTGTGATTCCGTTATTTCTATATAAGCCGTAATAAGAAAAAAGGGAGGATTAAGGGTAGTGCTAGTTAAGTTGAGATAACTGAATAAGTTAGTACTTAGAACTATAATATCTGGTTTTAGGTATATAGAGTTCTAACCAATATCTAACTTAAGCTGCTGCCCGGAAGTCTTATATTTATTATTAGAGTAACGCTAAAGGGTTAGGCTGGATAATAGGTATTAGCAATAATATAGATGATTTAAAGCCCGTAAAGTAACTAAATAGAAAGCCTATATCTTATAGGCTAACTGCTTATCTTTAACGGCTTTTAAAAGTTTATTTCTAGAATTCCTTTTAACACCTCCGGTTTCCTATTAAACAGATATATTAGCACGAGCCTATATATTACTAGGGTACGGAGAGCTAAAATATAGTTAGAGCTCTTTAAATAATTTAGCAGAAAAGAACGGGTTATTTGGGTTAGTCTATAGATCAGCCAGCTTAACCTTAATATCCTACCCTAGCTTGTGAAGATTAGGGCCATCTCTACCTAGTATGCTACTGTTAATCTGTATATTGGCATCTCCCTTATTCATAGCGGCTAAAGAAGCTTTAGGTGTCTAGTCTTTGGAAGGCATTATAATGCGGCTTTTAAAAGAGCCCGCTCTACGCTAGGGCACTAGACGCTATATTATAGGTAGAGTTTATAATAGTTATATAAGGCGGGATATATTTCTAGGTAGTATACGTTTAGAGAAATTGAGGCCGAGGTAAGCTTAACGTAGCTATATTTTTAAAGAGAAATTAAGGCTAAGCTAAGCTTAATGTAGTTATATTTTTAAAGACAAAGAGGCTATAGTATTAGTTTAGGCGGCTATAGAAGTTTAAAAGATTAAGCGGATAATAGCAGGAAATAGAAGAAAAAGGCGTATAAATAAGAGTACGGTGTTATAGGGCTAGAGTAATAATAGCTGTGTTATAGATAGCTTAATATACAATTTGGACTATGGGACCTATATATAAATAAGTCTAGCGAATATCTTTAATATAAGGCGTAGTAGCCATAAGTGGGATCTAGGATACTAGTTTTAGGTTGCCTATATAGTAGACGTAACAGCTTACCTAAAAAAAAGTTGCTTTATTAGTGATATAGCTTAAAAATAGGTTATACTTTGGGTGAAAGGGTATCCCAAAGCCTTATCTTGCGCTTGTAGGATAAAATACTATATTATATTTTACTTTGTTTTATACAATCTTAGACTTTTTATAATGTCTTAGATTATCCCCCTACCTCTCTCTACTATGTACTTTACCTTATCTTACGCTTATGGGATAAAATACCATATTATATTTCACTTTTTTTTATACAATCTTAGACCTTTTATAATGTCTTGGATTATCCCCCTACCTCTCTCTACTATGTATTTTGCCTTACCTTATACTTGCGGAATAAAATGCTATATTATATTTTACTTTTTCATACAATCTTGGACATTTTTTAATGTCTTAGATTGTCCTAAACTTATTTCCCTACCTCTTTAGAGCTGCTTTACTGACTAGTTATAACACGAAGAATAAAATTATCAGCTCTCTTATTGTTATTTACTTAGTTAGCAGCGCAAATCTTATATCTCGTCTCGCTATATACCTTTTGTTCCGTTTCTTACTCTAAGTCTTATATTTTATTCTACTACCTATATTAAAGCTTGCATCTTATCCTACTTCTTATATTAAGACTTATATTCCGTTTTATTTCTTATATCGCTTTTAAATCGCTCTCGTTAGCATCTGCTATTATCTTAAGTTAATACTATTAGCATACCTTCTTATCATAACTGTTAGGATTGTCTTATTGTATTATTACTAATTGTCTAATATATTATCCGCTCTACTGTCTTTATAAGTTACTCTATACTATTCTATATTAAGCTTTTACCCGCTTATAAATATATAGGGTCCCTAACTATAATAGCGGCGCCACATTTAAAATCTAGTTAGTACTTAACTACTGTAACTAATAAGAACTTATCGCAAATAAGTGGTCTAAAGCTGTAGTAAGGACTTATAATTAACGAAAAAATATATAGTAAAATCCTCTAATACTATGCTAGCAAAATCAATAAAGCGTTTAGTGGTAGGTTGCTAACGTCTAAACTTATATAAAATGGAGTTAAGCGTATAGTTTTTAACCTTCTTAATATTAAGTATAGGCACGTGTTTAAGAGATCCGATCTACCATTAGAGTTTAAAGCTTTTACTATCGCCGCTAAAAAATCTATATGGCGATATATAACGACTAACAGACGTAAAGGCGTAGAGGTTATAATAACTAATACTATTTAAAAGCGTAGCGCCTTATCTTCCAGAGAGCAGTCTATCAACTTATTTAGATTAAGGGCAACCTCTAAGACTGCCTAGGTGCTCAGTAATCTGTTTATTAAAGCCCTATAATAGCTAAATACTACACCTACACCATTCTATAAAATGAGCTTTGCTATATACAGTTACCTAGACAAAACGCTATTTACTAGGGCCCCCATTCTATACGGATTTGCATTAAAAACTAAGCATAAGCATCTATTATCCGATTCTCTAGAGAAAATTAATATATATTACTGTAGATATAATAAGCTGCAGGCCGTAATAAGTAAAAACTTCTTAGCAGATAAATACAGGGATGGCTAGACTATAGTAGATCTAACTACTGGTATACTAATTCTCAACTATATAAACCTAGTATTTACGGTGCTTTTTATAAAGAAGGCCGGACTTAATACAATTATAATTAGAGTTAAAGATCCTAATCGGATTATAAAGCATAAGAGACTTTATAATTTATAAGATTGTATAATATTATATAGAGTTATCTAACATATATTTATAGGCATAAGATTTAATAAGGGTGATTCTAAGTCTAACTCTAACCCTAATATTATACGACCGGTGCTAACTAGGAGAAGAATAGATATACCTGCTCTAGGTTAAAGTAGTTATAAGCAGTTAACCCTAGAGTCCACGCCACCTATACCTAAGCAGTTAAATCTAAAGCCTACGTTAACCCTAAAGTCTACGCTACCTATACCTACTAATGCATTATTAGCCGTATGGCTGGCTATAATTAAAACTGCTTATAGCTAAACCTATAGTAGTAAAGACTAGCCCCTACTAGATAAATTAGAGCTCTTAAAAGGCGTAGATCTAGACAAAGTGCAAATATTTAAGACAATGCCATAGGATAAAATAAAAGGATGGTGTAATAAATGGCCAAAGTCTAATCGCGAAATGTTTATTAATATATTATTTAAGGATATAAATAATAACCCTAACCTAATTTGTATTGGGGAAATTAATCTTAACCGCATATGGGAGCGCCGCCACTTTAACGCCTTAATTAACCCTATTTCGACTAATAAGGAACTGGAAGATAAGCATAAGGATGAAATTAAAGAGGTTGATTAGGAAGTTAATCACCTAAAGGACGTACAAGAAGTATATATTAACCTAATATTATGGGTAAAGGCGCTATAGTTCCTCTTATTTCCGTTAACTATTCGTAACACTCTTTAAGATATAACCTTTTACTTACACGGTATAAAAAAGGGTAAAGCTATATAGATATATTAGCTGCTTAGTGTTACCTATGCTCTTCTTAATTATATAACCCTAGGTGGGACCTTTCTCGCGGATATAATGGGTTTAGGTAAGATACTTTAAATGCTTTTAATCTAGTATACCGGCGTGTTAATAACTAAGATTAACCTTAACTAGCTTAATTGGAAAAATTAAAAAGGTAGAGATAAAAGTCTCTACCTTGCCCCTAGTATAGATAAACACCCGCAGCTGCCTAATGCCCAATGCCCGAGTTAAATAGATAGCATGCTACAGTGCTGTTATATTAAGGGAAGTATCGCCAGAAAATTTCTTAACTGGCTAGTAGGACTAACCATATATATTACTAGACAGAATCTACTGCCCTAAGCAGTTAAAGACGTTAAATTATAGTTTAAGACCTTAAAACTAAATAATTTTATTCCTAGAGGCAAACTATAAGTCCGCGTGCGTTATACGGCTTTTATTAGGTCTAGTATAAAGAAGTATAATTTTATAGATAAAGATAGGGATATTCTTAAACCTATAAAATACGAAGGAGAAGGTAAAGTGGTTTGGTGGAAAATGGACCCAAGATCGGCTTTATATCTTATAATTACGACCTTATAAACTTAGGTAATAACCTAGACCGCTTAGGAACAGTATAAAACTATTTTTAATCTCTATAGAGACGGTGGTCCTTATTGTATTATTAATAGGATTTTTACCGATAAGTTCTATATAGACAGGTTAGAGATAGGTTATTTGATAAAAATCGCCAAATAAGTGTATAATAATTAAGCAGTATTTCCTCGCTTCTAACGCCTAGGCCGGTCTTATAAGGACGGTAATAGTAAAATAACCTACTACACCTCTTAACCTTTAGTAGTGTTTACTTCTGGTATACTAACTAGTAAAGGTTTTACGAGTCTAATTTCCGCCTTAGAAATTTTTAGGGCCCCTAATTGGACGGATTCCCTAAATGTAAAATTAATTAATAATTGTAATGTTAAAGCGTTAATTAAATATAAAAAGCTAGGAGTAGCTAATTACTCTTCTCTTTTAAATAAGGTTATTACGGGCTTTAAAGAATACTCCTCTTTAATTGCAAAGGTCTTAATTATGCGTAGGATAGGGGAAGACTAATGGTTTGATAGGAGGGTGATTAATAAGCTACTACTGGTCGTCTACTAAGACTGCTATATAATGAACGATTTAATATTTAAACTGTATATTAAGAAGCTCTAGCGTGGAGTATCCCTAAAAGCTTTCAAATAGCTAAATAAAGCTTTTAGATACTGGAAAGCTAAAGGAAGAAAAGGAGAAGAACCCGTCTTTAATATAGATTAATTTCTAGAGGGAGCCGGTTGCTTATTGAAAATTTTTGCTATCTTTCTAGGCCTAGCTAAGGTAGGAGATAAGTGGCAGAATGTGTAGTAAAAGGATAAGACAAAAGTTAAAATAAAGCTAAGGTAGATAGTTAATAAGTTCCGTAGTGAAAAATAGGATAAACCTTTAGACGAGAATCCACTTTAGAAGAATTAGAGCACGATTGCTAACTCTAGGAAACTAAATAGAATTATAAAATACGTTAATAAAGTACTTAAAAGGAATCCTAATAAGAGACTACTGTTTAGCAGTTACGAACTAGCGGTATATACGCTATTACGCCTTATAAGTTAGCCATTAAACTAGTGGTAAACTGTTACTAATAATATAATATAGTATTTCTATAAAAGGCTCGGCCAGTTTAAATATTTAACTATTTACTAAATAGAGTTTAGGATATCCCTAAAAGACCGGGAGGATATCTATAAAGCGTTTTGTATTCTAATAGGCGGTCCTTACTAGAATAATATGGTCTAGTTTCTTATTATTAACCGAAGAGTTAAAGGAGAGGGTCTAAATTTAGTCTCTACGTATAAAGTCTATCTGCTTAAACTAGCAATAATAGTAGATATAGAGGTGCAAGTGTTCGGCCGAGCTGCTAGATCTAGACAGCCAGCGCTAGTAGTTACTATGTTAATAACGTATAGTACGGATAAGTAGAACCCGATTAATATGGTTATATTAGCAAGGCGTATAATAACTAAAAGGATAACGATTAATAAGTTTTATAAAGTGTTTAAAGCCTAACCTACTTAGTAGGCTGATAATAATATAATAGAAATAGCGTAGCTGGTGTAATTAGAGCAGCGACCCCCTATAATAAGAGTATGTCTTAGCATAATGTATATATATATAGACAATATGCAACTATTTAATATTTTGTAATATATTATCTTAGTATTAACCACCTTATAACTAACTAAACCTTAAAAAGTTTAAATTTTATTTAGATTAATATTACTCCGGCTACTAACTACCTTAATACCTATTAAGTAATCTAGCCTATAACCCTACTAACTCTCATTCCTAATATACATTAATAATTCCTATTAAGGTGTATCCTCTTTATTGACAGACTATATATATATGCCATCTTTATTATTCTAAAAGCCTAATTGGTACGTAAGAGGATTATTCTATAACTAAAGCTCCCTTTATATCTTAAATTGTTATAAAAAGTAAGACGGCATTAGAATAGACAAACTAACGTTTATAACTACCGCTTTCGTCTACCGATTGCATAGTTGCAGCGCATATACGTAGTTGTCTGCTATAAGGGGGAACCGTTAGTAGTGGTTTTTAAGATCTCACTATCTCGTGTAAAACTTTCACTACTACCTATAACGTCTTAACGACCACCAGCTCCTACCCGTACGCTATATAACGTCTATACAAAATCCCTAATAGCAAAGAAAAGCGTACCCTAATTATTCTATTTAATCTGCCTCCTACTTTTTTCTATTAGTATAAGATATCGAATTAACCTATAATATAATGCTAACTGGAATAATTAGCAAACCTAGCTCCGCTAGATAAATGTACTTAATTATAAGGACCGAAACCCCGTTGCTATTAAGCTTATTATACTACAAAATAAAAGGGCTATTATTAATATTGGTACGTTTTAAAGGCACTTTATTAGCCGGTACTAACAGATATAAGTTAATAGACTACCTACTACTTTATATTTAATGGTTTTAAGAACGACAGGGCAAAATATACTATTATTTGTTATACTCTTACCAACTATAACATTTAATTCATTATAGGCCAGAAATTTAACCTTAAAGATAAGCAAAAGGCAGACTTTTAGGATATATTAGATATGTTACGGACAAAACCTTTATATAACCTACCCGCATTAGAACACCTTAATAGCAGTACTATACTATTAGATTTTGCTATTAGGTATTAATAACCAAGTAACCTTAAATCTTCCCCTTATTGCCCGGCCCTAAGCCTTATCATATCGCTAAGACTTATTATATCATTAAGTTTTATTACATTACCGCTAAGCCTTATTACGTTGCCGAGCCTTATTACATCGTTAAGTCTCATTACATCGCTAAGCCTTATTACGTCGCCGAGCCTTATTACATCATTAAGTCTCATTACATTGCTAAGTCTTATTGCATTGCCGTCGAGCCTTATCACGTTATTAAGCCCTATTGCATCGCCGCCGAGCCTCCTAGCCAGATTAAGCAATTGGACGTCGCGCATTTAACTCCCAGGCGTGGCGGATTCGATTCCCACTTATTACGCATTAAAAATATCAAAAATATTAAAAAAGAAGGTCGTTTCCTATTAAATCAGGCGTTAGTAAGGCTCTAAATTAAGCTCGTATTTTTATACGTATCCCATAACGCCTAAAGTTATATATTTAACGAAATCTTAGCACTATATACTAAGCATATCGGCTCTTTTATATCAAGTTTTAATCATATTAGGCTAGCTCTAAATCATAGTAAGAGGTAGAACGCACTATACTACTACGCTATAAGGACTTTGGAATATAATCTTATAAATTTAACTAAATTATAACCCCTTTCTAAACCTCACAATCAAACCAGATCCTTAGGGAGAGATCCCTATATTAAATCTTAGGGAACGTTTGGTTATAACTTTAGATTAAATCTAAAGGCCGTAAAATATATCTAAGCTAAAGCTTAAATCTAATTCTAACGCGATCGTTCGGTTAATCTAGCGACTTTTTAATCCAAAAGCTCCTCTAGATTAGCAAGCGCGTTAAATTCGCAAGCTATACCGTATATAGAATCTAAATTTATAAATATAGGGTATCTCTATTACTGTAGTGGCTACTATAGCAACGGGGGCGCTATATTTTAGTAAGCAGTTAATCTACTATATCTCTGCCACTGTAGTGGCGAGGTACCTTAAGTTTAACACTACGCCAAGTATTATAACTTTCCTATAGTGACTAAGCAACCTTAAACCAAAGCGATTATAGAACTTACCATGCTACTGCGCCGTAAAGGCCCTTAGTTATAGTCTTATAAATTTAATTAAAATATAAACACCTTCCTAAATCTAACAATTAAATATTTCTACGTGTAATACTATGCCAAGGATTATAATATAGATTGCTTAGATATAGCTTTACTACAATGCAACGGCTCTACGCTAATTGATTGATCTACAAGAGATTTAGGCAGTAAAATTACTGCTAAGAGTTACTGCCTAGATCCTGGCCGATAAATACCTATAACTATAATCTTAGTAAATAGTAAAAAGTATATAGCAGTACTAAGATAATAGCAGGACAATATAAGATAATAATAGGACAATATAATATAATAGTAGGATAATAATAGGACAATATAATATAATGGCAGGACAATAACAGGACAATATAATACAATAGCAGGACAATAATAGGACAATGTTAGGATAATATAACACAATAGTAGGGCGATAATAGGACAATATAATATAATGGTAGGATAATGTGATATAATAGCAGGACAATATAATATAATGGCAGGACAATGTGACATAATAGTAGGATAATATGATATAATGGCAGGATAATATAATATAATGGTAGGATAATATGGGACAATATGGGACAATATAATATAATGGTAGGATAATGGCAGGACAATATAAGACAATATAAAAAAATAAAATATAAGATATAAAAAGAGGGAGCCCTAACGCTTCCTCTTCTTTCTACTTTTATGGCCCTAGCGCCTAATATAGTATAATATCGTCTATCCGTATAAGCGATAGTATTAAGACGGTTAGAAGTATTAGGAAATTTTATAAAGTATATATTACTTTAAGTAATATACCTAAATAACTAGTTTAGCGTATAGTTTATATAACATATAATAATAACAGGGGGATCTCCCATTATTATATTGCTGAGTAACGCCTTTAAAGCTACGTTTTTCTAGTGTTTAAAGGTCTTTAGATTATTATAAGACGCTTTATAAGAACTCGTTTTAGTATAGTGGCTTAAGATTTATTAAGCCCTATAGTAGTTATATTTGACTAGTCTTTAAGAATATAAATATTTTTAAATAAGAAAGTATCCTTAATAGCTATAATTAAACTAAGATCCGTATAAGGCTTATTTATAACATATTATAGTGCTTTAATATTTTATTAAACTTAAATAAGGTATTCTAATAACGGGAATCTATTAGTGGTTAGATATCTTCTTATTTAAAAAACATTACACACTTATAGCTCTCTCATTAGCTTTTGTAATGCTAATATAGTATAGTAACTAACTTTATAAAATCTAGTTTATTTCTTAACCATCGTCTATAATACGGATAAGTTAATCTTAATATCTTTAGGTCTTAAAGAATAAGTTAACCTTTAGGGGATTCTATTCTAATATAGCTAATAGTCTTACCGCCACTGTCACAAGTATATATTTTGTTTAAAAATTGTTAATCTTAGAAGTTAAAGTAACTAGAGACCTGGCAACTAGTCTTTTTAACTAATCCTAACGGATTATCTTCCCTACTCTTCTAAGTAAGAACGCTATATAGATTACTAGCCCTTAAGGTGAAAATATTACTAAGCTGGTATGGACCTTGCAGATATTAGGGGATAACTACTTTAGAATTGTAGTATACTTACCTATTTATATATACCGACTCTATTACTATATCTAGATTCCGGTAAACTAAAAAGAGTCTACTTTAATTTAACCTACTGCCTTTCTTAACAGTTTAATTATATCTTCTCTTAAAAGATTATATTAAGAGCTTAGATACTCCTCTGTTAAGCTATACAGACCTAAGATCTTGTTAACTTATAGTGGAATATCTCCGTTTTCGCTAATGATATTCTAGCCCTTATTAGGGATATTAAGTATTTTAGTAGAGGTTAGGACCTCTAATTGTGTTAACTAGGCTCTACCAGTTATAGGCTGACTGGGCGTCTTAAAGTATTGGCAAATATAGTTACTAGTATATATTAAGCTGCCTAGAAAGGATTTATATATATAGAACTATAGTACTATAGCCTAGAGGCTGTATGTGTATTATTATACATAGTATAATATAATAAATATATAAAAAATATATAAAAAAAAAGTATTAATAAATTTAGGTGCTAAATCAAGCTTATAGACGGAGACGTAAAAGGGATAGGAGGTCGTAAGTCTAGGTAGTATAGCGGGTGAAGAAGCGTTCGCTAATACGCTTATTTATTTCTTATAAGACATTTAACTAATTATTTTATATAATAACTAAATAATATACCTATCTACACAATTCTGTATATTAGTCTTGGCGCGTAATTAAGACGTCTTTTCTACCGTACCTCCCTTAACGCTTTTAGAATTATGGCACTAACAACAGACCTAAGCTATAATACCAAAGACACTCTTAAGCGAGATTTAGGGCTTATAAATGAATAATATAATACAATCTACTATGATGTTAAAATTAAAATATTAATGCGTGGGCTCTTTAGATAGCCACTACGCTCCCTTATAAGTAAGGCATAAATACGGTAAATATTAAACGAAATCTCTAACGAATTTCTATTTGTGTTTTTAGGTTTACCTAAGAACCTATATACTAAATATGTTAAATAGCTTACCTAGCGCTGCAGCTATAATATAACGCGTTAAATAAACAAAACGGCTTTTACTAGGTAAATTATAACAGGTAACCTAGTACTCCCACACTCCGCCATTACATATTATCCACCAGCCGGTATACTAAAGGCAATAAGGCAGGAGGGAATACTAAGGTTATATAGAATAATAACAATATTAATTTAGCAGGCAGCTAATAAAGAGCCAATAATTATCCTAACCTAAAAGCTAGCGACTAGCAAAAATGATACTCTAGATATATACGTTAATAATCTAAGCTTTAATACATTTATAGATATACTAGGCTAGGATATTAACTTTAACCCTAAGAGCGAAACGCTTTACTACTATATTGGCAATAAGATAGCTAGAGGACGAATTTAGCTTATAAATAAAGAGAAATGGCGCAGTATAGTTAAGGATATATTTCTATAAGAAATGGATAGGTTTTTATTTATAATAGAATAAAGAAAAATAAGTAGGTTACTGCTTAAAGTTAAGCCAGCGTCACTAACTTGTATTTACAGTCTACGCTACCAGCCAAGAACGATATAATTACTTACCCTCTATTTCCGTATCCTTGCCTTCACTAGATAACTTGTACTCTATATATACAAAAATAGGTAGAACTGGTAAACGGGTCAATACTAAGGCGATACTTGACCTATAGCTGTTCTAAAAAACCTCTCCTAGTTAAAAAAGAGCCCTTACTCTACGCCTTAACCCGTAACAGAAAAGGCAAAGGCAACTATAACTATAGCATAGATTATACGCCTTAAAGCCACTACTTTATCTAGAATGTTTACTGGTTTAATAGATTACTATATATAAAGGTAGACGGCTTAATAGAGCCCCTTAGTATACTATTAGGCAAGGGAGTTTTAGAATAATATAACCCGAGATATTCTTATAACTTATCCAGCATTCTTAAAACGCCTAAGGGGATTAGACGATAAAGCCTAAGGTTTATACCTATTTTTTTTAGTAAACTTATTAGGGTAATATATATTAACACCGTCCCCGGCTTACTCTTAGTATCTAACACCCAATCCTTATATTTATGCTTGCGCTTTCCTTGCCATTCTGCTAAATTTAATTACTGTTGCGATATATATATAGGGGATAGGTTAGGCTTACTATAGGCTAGCGGGGTTAATGACGCGGAAAAATAACGTTAGATGTTTGCGGTAGAAATACTAGGTATTATATAAGGGTATAAAATATGGCGATATAACTATATAGAAGTGTAATTACTGTCCTATATACCGCCTATACCTACCCTAGTATTATCTATACTAGCGAGCTGCACGGATAAGGTAGATAAGCTTTACTTTAAGCGCAAGACGGGTATTAAACCTAGTATAGGTGGACCGGAATAAGGTATAGGATCTAAAAGCCAGCGCCCTAGGTAGGTAAAGTGGTTTAATAAGATACCTCCCTATTAAATTTAGACACAAGCCTTACTAGCCTGCTGCTTTTATTGCCGGGATTAATATTTAACCTTTTATATACGCATACCGTATCTACTAAGGGATATACTAATAGAATAAAACAGTTTCGTGTATAATAGCAAATAGTATTAGATAATCTTTAACTATATAATAATATTTTCTTAACTACTAACTTAACGCGAGTTAATAGGTCGCGGTTATAGCTTAACCGCAACCGGTTAGAACTAGCAGCTAATTATAATAAATGCACCCCTATTTAAGTTATTTATAAGCACTATAGCAATAATACTCCTACTAATACTGCTATTAGTTTAATATATACTATACCAGTATACATTCTTTTAAGTTGTTAATCTATATACGCCCTAGATATTATAGAAATAGCTATAAGGTAACCTATTCTAGCTATAAGCTATACCTTCTGCTAACTAGGCAAATATAGAAGTGTTACTATAGCAGGTAAACGTAAAAACGCGTTATTAAATACTTAAACTAGTAATAAGAACCCTACTTTAAGTTAATATAGGATAAGGAAACGAGGATAACTGGTACAATTAACCTTATGTCTCTACCTAGCCTACTACTAAGAGTTGCCTACGTCCTAGCTAATAGAAGGAAGAACGCGCTAACGGAGAACGAGTATGTAGAACCCAGCTAGAACGAGCAATATTGTGACTCTGGTCTAGTTATATTTGGGCGTAAAGAGGAGCAGGTACGTAATAGACCCCGTTAACGTTAAATATAATATATTAAGCTGGCTAATAATGTATAGAATGTATATAGCCGCCTCCGGCTTAAAAGGGTAATATTTAATAATAAGAATAGCGACTCTGGTCTAGTTATATCTGGGTATAAAGAGGAGCAGGCATGTAATAAACCCTATTAATGTTGTATATAATATATTAAGCTGGCTAATAATATATAGAATGTATATAGCCGCCTCCGGCTAAAAAGGGTAATCTCCGATAATAAGGATAGTGACTGCAAGTTTACACCTGCTTCTTCTACAAAACGACAGCGACTAAATATTAATAAATCTACTAAATCTGTTAATAATCTGGCAGTAGAACTAGCTTAGTTACAGATATAAAGTCCCAATCTTTTGGTTAAGGTAGGTTATACCTTTATATATAACTAGAGTCTAACTGCAATACTTAATAGTCTCCTTTACTATTTGGCACTTAGCGAGCCCTAGTAAATAGAATACTCTCTTTACTATCTAACCGCCCACCGCTATAAAAAGCAGCATCTTTGTAATATACCTCCGGCTCTTAATAATTGCGTATTAGTTTAAAATACTCTCTTATACGCCTAATCCGTACCTTACCGCGTAAATAATTGCGTGCTAGTTTAAAATACTCTCCCGCGCGCCTAATTTAAACCTTATCGCGTAAATAACTAATATTTGGCTTTATATTCTCCCTAGTAAGCTATATTTGCCTAAACCCTAATATAGCTTCGTCCATGAAACAAGTGACCTCCCTCTAATATAGAGTATACTAATCTAGTGTTCAATCTAAAGGGGACCTAGATAGCACTAGGAAAAGTAAGGACAAGTTAGACTATAACAATTTTGACCTAACTACCGCGATACAGGTAAGAGAAGAGTACCTCTAGATATTATAACGGCGACGCATAAAAGAAAACCTACCTAAGAGATATAAGCCTATATTTGCGCTTTATAGGTCTATTTTACTAATAAGGCTAGTAACTAACTTTAGGACTTATGACGGGCATCTTATTAACCTATAGTTCGACCGCTTTCTAGGCCTTATTAAGGATATAATAAAAAAGGCATAGTTAGAAGCTATTTTAAAGCAGCCGAAAGCAGTGCAAAAAAAAGCTAATTATATTCCTAACCTGGTGTCCGCTTATAAGGTATCTATATACTAGAAATATTATATTAAATTGTCCACTAACAATCTTAATATTATATACAGCTATTTAATATAATAGGGAACTTTAGAAACTATATAATTACGAAGGCTCATATAGTTATAAGGGAGGTATATAGGCTAGGGTTTAACGACGCGCCTAAACTGATCGTGGAACTACTAACTAATTACAATTTTATTGCGCTGGATTACATAAAGGTATTTTACCTATGCTATTTAGTAAAATACTAATAAGAGTTAATAGCTAAGTAATAACCGCTTCTGTTTTGACGCGATAGTTGCTAGTATAGCTAGTATATTTCACGGTAGAGGAAGAAACGGCCTTACCTAATTACCCTACTCTTATAATATGTTTAAAAAGCTTACTAGTAACACTATTGCTTTTGTTTTAATAGTAATATATTATATAATTAGGGAGTATAGAACTAGGTCTAAGGGAACGGACAACTTTTATGGCACTGTTATTAGCGGTTAGTGCATATCCAGTGTTTTACTACCTATTATTATTCTCTAACCCGTTATAGAAGCCTACGCTAACCTCTTAAGCAGCTAGAACCAGATATCTAAAAAATAGCAATTTAGAATCTAGCTGCGGCTTTAGCCTATAGTTATTAAATATGCTATAGGCCCAATGCCGGATTAATCGACTATAGAAATTATTAAGGACCCGTATAAAGATGACCTTAACGACCTTATAGCGGATCTAAGCGATAACGCAAGAGAGAGGTTTCTTGCAAGCCTTAGTGATAACAAAACTGACGCGATTATTAACTTAGGCTATTTATTGGTGAGCCGGGCTATACTATTTAATCTACCAAGTCTGTCTTAAAGGGAGAGCTCTAGAGTAGGCCAGACTAATTTACCAAGTTTGTTCTAAATGGAGAGCTCTAAAGTAAGCCAGACTAATCCACTAAGTCCGTCTTAAAGGGAGAGCCCTAGAGTAAGCTAGAAAATCTAGGGCCCTACTACTACTATAATATTTACTAATTTAACTTTTGGAACTAGCTAAGTTCGTTAGATTTAGCAAAATATATATTCTCCGCCCTAGTATACCACTTTGTCCTAAATATAGGAACCAGTAAGCCTAGGCCGGAAAGGTTTAAATCTAATAAGTTATTTGCATAATTTAAGCAGTACTATAGCCTTGTAGAGGATAGTTATGGCTAGTATAGTAACGGAAAAGTAATATTAAATTTAATTAAGAATGAGGAGCAGTATATAAAGTTTATAATATATGCTCTAGACTCTAGTATAGAGGAGCCAGTAGAGTTTTTAGTAGGAGATTAGGTATAGGACTTTCTATACTCTCCTATAGGATAACTGCGGCTTCTTTATTATATATACTAGCTCTTAATCTACCTTTCTTTCGGCCTATATCTACTACTCTTAGTAGCTACTTTTTGGCTATATATATGTGCTATGCTAGCAAAGCTAAATACTTATAGTATATTATTGTCGCAGGGAGAGTAGAAAAGGTTTTATGCTTTTAGAATATATTATAAAACAATTAGGATATTATATTAAATTGTCTAAAATAATATAATGGATTGTATAAAGAAGTGTATATAATTTGCCTTGCTAGCCTTATAAATAGCTTTAAAGTAGCCTTTATTTATTATTTAAAATATACTATTAGTATAAAAGAGGTAGATGGCTCTAAATATAATTATAGTTGCAGGTTATATATAGGTTGCGCGTAGGTTACGCGCAGGTTGCGCGTAGGCTGCGCGTAGGCTGCGTATTAAAAAAACACGATATAGGCTAGTCGGTCAAGTTGCCAAATGCCCTCAACTGCGCGCTAATTGCGTTAACCACCAACCATTGAGGCTATTGGTAGGGTACCATATTTTGCCAATATATTAGCTTTTTAATCTTTAGGTTAAACACTATGTTTTATTAGTACGTCCTCTAGGTCTATATACCGGTCTTTTAATCTAGTTACTATTTATGCCGCAGATTCTCTAATCTCGTTAATAGTCCTTATTTATATCTTAAAGTCTTAGTTCTATAGGATTCTCAATCCTAAGCTCGCTTCTAGCTTAAGCTTAGCTCCTACCTTAGTCTAATTAGGCTTACTTAGTATTCTTATCTCGTCTTAAGAGTCTTAAATCTGATTTATCTTATCTTAAGAGTCTTATACCTATAAGAAACTCTGTTCCGAGCTTATTTATATATCTTTAAACTAAGCTACTGCTCTACTCTATCGGGTTCTGTCCGTTATAGGTCCTTAAGCTTACCTTATCTCGTCTTAAGAATCTTAGTCGTCTCTTATCTCGTCTTAAGAGTCTTAAGCCTTTAGCCTTTTGCCTTTATTAAGTGCCAAAGTAGTTCGCTATTCTACTTCTCTTACGTCTTATAAAGCGATAGACATCGTATTTAGCGGGGTCTTAATCCCTACTAATATTCCCTATTTTGTAGTGGAATTATCCTCTGCCTCTTATATAATATCTTTAAGGTCTATATATTTCTAGTAAACCGCCCTTATTACCTTATTATTATAAAATGTTTTATCTATATTAAATTCATCGTTCTTAATATCTGGTTTATAAACTAGTTCGTTAGTTCCTCTATACTCTATAGATTTTAGCTCCTATAGCTAATAGCTTACGCTATACTTAGCGTCTTTATAAATTTGGTATATATTATTATAATAAAATATAAAACTTCTAATTAAATATTCCTTTGTTCCTCATAGTATACTATTATCCCTCTATATGTATATATTGTCTACTAATCGGGTTCCCTTTATTATATAGTAGCTCTAACTATCTTTATAATCCCTTACAAAATAACCTTATTTCCTATAATTTATATAAGCTCCGTCTTTAAACTATTAACTTTATTATAAAGTCCGCCTAAATATCTTCTACTACTAAGATCCCTGGTTTAGCCTCTGCTCTTTAGTCCTATAATTACTAGATCCTTAACCTTTAGGTTTTTATAGTTTCCTACTCTATCTCTTATAGGCTTCTTTAGTACTACTTAGGTCTATTAGCTCTACGCTATACCATAGTTTTTAACTTAGCTTTAGTCGTTATATACTCTACGCCTTATATAACTATAAAACTCTATCCTAACCTTTCTTAGCCTATTCCCTTTAGTAGATCTAATTATTAATCTTAATCGCCTAATCTATTAAATCCCTTAGGGTTTCCGTATCTTCTATTAGGATAATTACGTCCTAGACTTTAGCCTTAAGTCCTTACTTATACTGTGCTATAAGCGCCCTATTATTTTACTTTACTTATATTGCTAGCGTCTAAAACTACATTATATACTTAATTGCTAAGGTTCGCTATATAATGTCTTGGAGTTTTTATTCCGCTATAATTACTACCTCTAGGTCTCCAAACATTTACATAAGTTATTCTATAAATCCATTCTAGCTTAAGAACATAAACCGTACTTCTTAGTTTGTAGTAGTTATCCCACTTACCTAGATTTCCATAAGGTAAGGTTTAAACTATTTAAGTGCCCTTCCTATTAGAAACAATCCTACGTACGCTATTTAATCTATAGGTGTTACCAGCTTAGCTCCTTCCTACATAACCTTAAAGTGCATTTATATAAGGAATCCCTTAAGCTTTAATCTCTCTTCTAAAAATCTTTTAATTGATAGTAACTTAACCTTTACTACGCCTATCCCGTTGATCCTAGTTTTAAGTACTATATTATTCTCCGTTAACTAGTTAACTATCTCTTATAATTGCCTAACCGTTACAGGTTACTATAAGTTAGTATTTGCTATACTGGTATTACCTAACCTTAAAGTAGTTGCCGCCGTTAATGGCGTTATAGTGGCTGCTTTTAGTGGTATGTTGTTTAACTTTTTATATTTAATACTATAACTAGGTAGTAATTATATAACGGAACCTTATAGTAGGAACTACAATAGGCTCGTTATTAGGCTAGGTATATAGGTAATATAAATTAAAGTTAACAACGTAATAATAACTAGTGGAGTGGTTGCCTAATAGATTAACTCTAATTATATTCTAAGAATCACTATAAGGAAGGAACTATCTAGGTAGGGACTAAGGGTCCTTAAATACACAACCGTACTCCTATAAAATCCTTCTTATACGTAATATACGTGTGCTCTATCTACTCTGTGTAACGTTTCCCGCCCCAACGTCGCCATTCGGCCAAAAAGACACGGAGTGCTTGCGAACTTGTTCGCAAGCGCGGCGGGATCTAATATATGTACTCTTACAATTGCCCTCCCCTCTGCGCGTTCGTCCTCGAACGCCAAGCCGCAGGGGGTCCGCACACGAAGAGTCGCACCATATATTAGGAGTCCCCAGTAACGTAAGCGATCGGAATCTTCACCGACGCCTTATCGCACGGATGCGCGTTAGACTATACCAGAGCGAAGTGACCGGTGGGGATCGAACCCACAATACCTGGCCCCAGTAAGTTCGCAAGCACAATTGTAACGTTTCCCGCCCCAACGTCGCCATTCGGCCAAAAAGACACGGAGTGCTTGCGAACTTGTTCGCAAGCGCGGCAGGATCTAATATATATACTCTTACACTCTGTTACAGATTACGCAAATCGTATAGATTATATAGATCACGTTATATGACCTTAGTTACTATTCCTCGTTACATGGCTCTATTGGCTCTATTCTGGACCGTGCCTAAATTAACCAACTAGCTTCTTCCAACTCCTCTCCTAATAGTCATAATATCGTACTTAAAGCGTCCGTAATATTAGTGTTTTGGATTTTTATAATAATATAGCTGTATTTTAAACCTAGCTAAAATAAAATATAATAATAAGACTAATTAATCCCTCTAAACTAATTCCTTAGTAATTTACCTTATTTAAGATTCCTAACCTAATCTTTCGCCGGATTTAACTTTGCTCCTTATTTTTATACAACGCTTTACTCTCTAATTCCACACCTAACCTATTACTTATTTTCTACCTATATAGTATATACTCTCGTTATACTTTAATTACTATCTTTAATAAACAAATCTCCTCTGATTAATGATCTCGGTTATTAATAATGGCGTATAGTAGTAATAAAACTAGCCTAAAGATAGCTAAGGTAAGCGCTATGGTTTAGAATATAAGTAAAGTAAAGCTACTTAGGTATTAACTCTAAATAGCAGTAATCCCAAACTTGTAATCTATTTAATAGAAACTAACGCCACCTATAAATCTAGCCTTAAGCTTAAGCTAATCGCGGCGCCAATTTTTATAATAACGAGACACCCGAACTGGAGAATAATAATAAGGAAAACCAGTCTTTAGATAACAAGCGCCGCCGTAATTATAACCACTATTACCTATAAGCTGAAAAGCGAAGTAAGCTTATTACCTAAGAGAAGCAGAGAAAAAAGCGGAAGTAAAACATTAAGCTAAATATCCCTAATCCCTTAGTATCTAAACTATTAGATAGTAAGGCTGCTAAGAACGCAAATGCCAGCTAGTATTAAATTATTGCCACCTTTAAAGAGTTAGAACTATAGTAGCGCGTATAATACTTTATTTACTTCCGTAAGCATAATACTAAAGAGCTTATTAAAAGTGTATTTGGAATACCGTGGGAGGACATCCCCGTAGAGACCTAGGCACTAGTAAGAAAAAGGTAAAAGATAAATAGGAATAATTAGAAGTCTAGAGTTATTTATATTACTAAGGTTAGGCATTTCTCCCTATGCCTAGTAGACCTAGTTATAATGCTTACTAGTTTTATATAGGATTATATACGCTTATTAATGGAAGTTAATCCAACCCTATAGTATATTACCGATATTAAGGGCTTACTAAAGTACTTTTAAGTAAAGGCCAACATCTCTAATATATTAGAGGTATTTTACTTTATTACGGACTATATAGACTTAGAGAAGAGTTATAAGCTTAGTGTCTAGTATACTAAGTATAGGTTTTTATTATATATCTAAGGTTTAAAGCATTGTAACTAATATACTCTAGGCATTTATATAAACCTATACGTAAGAGCAAAGCAAACGGTTAATTAGGAAAATGATACTACCGCTTAGCGAAATGCTCTAGTAAGCTACGCCAGCCTGCTAAGGTTTGTAAATATTATTGCTCTTTTAGATATATATAACGACGTTAAGCCTTAGCATTTCTATTTTAAGCGGAAACTTAGGGACAGCGTAAAGTGGAAAAAGATAATTTATATCGCACCGGATAAAGATTATAATTACCTCTTCTTTCTTAATAAGCTATTACCGGATTAAGCTTTAGCTTCTTAAGGCTAATCTGCTTCTTTTGCTTTATATTTACTAGCCTACTCTTTACTATATTATATTTAACGCTATATACCTTATACTTAGATCGGGCAAATAAATATATTATAGGTTTTGTTTTTAGACGGATTTAGGTTTTATCTGCCGGGGTATATTTTTACAAATGGCATAGAACTCTATGTTTATTTCGGTTTATATAAGTTCTTATCCCTAGGTATTAGCGCACTATATAAAATATAGATTATATATAGGCTACTATTTACAGCATTTAATTTCACTAGGGCATGTATTTAGGAGCTTAAGTTAGGCCTACTAGCATAATTCTACTACCTAGAAATAACTCCTTTGAAGGTTTCCTAGGTATAAACACTACTAGTAAGTTAATTTAAATCTTCTTCTCTATAGAAGAAGTTATATAGCAGATCCTAACTTATAGGTATCCTAGGTAAGTCTAGCATTACTAAGATAAAAGGTATACTAAGATTTTTTAAGAACCCTCTTTTACTTTAGAAATTATTTTATCTTAAGTACCGTTTATAATACTTTTGCCATATAAGGTACTTTTAAAAGTCTATTAGATATAATCTACTAATAAACCAACTATAGAGTATATATTTTTAGTATAATTATAAAGTCTAAAAATATTCTATAGAACCTAAAAGTATACTATATTAATTTTTTTTCCTAGACCATTTGCTACAGCTATGCGGAGTTTTATTATACTTAAATATTTTATTTAGAAAGCTATTCTTCTTAGCTCTATAATTAGTCTTATATTAATTATATTTTAATTAAAAATTAACGCTAAATAAACCTCTAGCATGCTTCTAGTTATAAAAGGTTTAAAAGGTAAGGATATATTCTACTTTAACCTAATACTAGGTCGTAAGAGAATGTAGATATATATTTCTATTAAAATAGAGTGTATAGTTAAGATGGTTATGCCGCCTAAGACGTGCCTTCCTAGAATAGGTAGATAGTAAGCACTTTCTAAAAACACTATAGCGCGGGGGCATTAACCGCAACAGCCTTTTCTCCCTAAATAGTTATTTTAGGTAAACAGAGAGGCGTCCAGAAGTACATCCTCGTAGATAATCACTGTGAAATTCGTTACGAAAAAGCTATGACTTTACGTCTTACGGCCATTAAGACACTTTTAGATCTTGGCATTCTATAAACGAGAGTTTATATTATATAATCATACAGAGAGTCTCAGAACAGGATATCAACTCCTCCGCGGGCTACGCTAGGGTATCCTAAGGCGCCAAGGTCTCACGTATGCTGGGCTGTTCTGGGCTTAGCGCCTCAACCGTCCGCGCCTAAACGGTTACCCTACGAAAGAAGCACAGCGATACCTATCACATTCAAAGCCGCCCCATGGAAAGGCCCCGCGACTGCAGCTGCATCCACAACGCCACTCAGTAAGCGGGTAAAGAAAGAATGCCTTATTTGATGACAGAAATGAAACGAGAAGCCTCTGAATCTCACCTCGGGAGATGGGAAATTGCAGAGAGGCCTATCAGTTCCGGTTCGTAAGTTCATAATCTACAAGGCTGAATCATTCGGATCGGATGATTGCAAGGTGACAGCCAGAAAGAGAATGATCAATTTCCGAATGAGCCTCTGAGGAAGAGAGGCTAAGCTCAGGGCATTTCAATCTGTTAAGCGCTTGATATCGAGTCGCAGCATGTTTATTGATCCCTCCCCCGCAATTGGCCGATGACGCATCTCACAAACTACATCTTGGTGTGCCCCGCCCCCGGAGTGCTGATGACTCGCGTAGTTTGGCCATTTCCGGTCACGTTCTGACGTGGTCTACGAATCAGGCCTTGAAGGCTTCCCGCCCCCACTTTTTCAGCCTCATACTGACCCCGACAGGACGCCTCGTCCCGAACACCTAATACTTAACCCTGCCAGCGGTATCAATGACCGGGGTCAAAGTAATCGCCGACTATTCTGTTGAGAACGCCTCCAAGCCTAGGGTGCTGGGTTGACGTGGTCGGTGGTCGTCGGCGAGGTGAACTGACGACAAAAGTCAAATAAAGCTATTTAGGACAGGGAGGGGAGAGCAGATACCCCGCATGCAGCATCCGGAGGATTTGAGCTCAGTCCAGCCCACTAGAGCCAAGATCGAAGACTAAACATAGTTAGGAGAAATTTAGTAGATACGCAAGTAAACAATGAAGATTTGAGATATAGCAACTATAATCTACTATTAGTTTAGAAATCTCTAATTATGAACTACTAATGCTTCAGGAACCTGTGGATTGGAGTCCTGCCACGTGCCATTGTAAGGCATGTGCACAGCGCAGTAGTGGCCAGCCTTAGTAACGAGAGCTATTTACCACATATGGCCACTCATGTCGAAGCTTGCTAAGTTCGTGCTGGCAAGGCAGAATTTCCCGGCACCTCCGAGCAATGAGCATTCATTGTGGTGGATTGGTCGACAAACCGTGAGTTCTGTTTCTTGTGTAGCGTGCAGTGTTTCAGTCAGCCACGCACGCCACATACAGCGACGGCTAGAAAAGCCTAGGGTGCAGGCATGCCGGCTGCTGTCTAGTTCCCGCCACATGCATATGCTCTCGTTTCGGTAACGAAAGGCGGGCCTGATCACTTCAGGAGCCAACGAGTTACTCACCGGAAAACGAGGGGAAAAGCTTGAGGCGCTGAAGCCGCTTCAATCTGATAATTCTGAGCCATACACATTCCTTTATGGCATTATCGTATGATATCCTCTAGTAATGGCGTTTTGCCGGCTGCGTCATGCCTCATCTTCCGCCAGAACTGGACGTGCTGTGTCGCTAGGACCACAATGTGCTCGGCCCCTCATTTGTCACCGAAACTTAGCGCTCTCTGTGAGGCTCTCTCTGCCAAAGCCTTTACTACTATAATAAGTGGCCAAGAATGATAAGCTCAGAGCCTTGGATTATTTCGCCGATTTGTGTACTCGCGCGATCTCCGATTCCAGATCCCCGCTTTTGAAATTTTGTTCCTCATCTCAATTAATAAACACTGCTAAAGGTTTGTCAAGAACATTCTTAATGAGCACACGAAAACAAATTCAGAGACAAACCCTTGCTCGTTCATTAACTGGTGGAGTAGATTTCTTTCTTCTACATGTCCCGAGCACCATTTCAAGCGTTACTCTTCTGGGTCATCCAGCAAGGGAACGCGATACCAACAGAGAGTTTACGTGCGAGAGACACAAGCAGTAACCATACACAACTATATGAGCCAAGATGGGTAGCGGGGCCCAAAACTCGAGGAACCTTGAGCCTGGTTTTCTCTTGTGTCATCACCTTGTTCCTCTGTGTCTGGACTACAGTTCACGTCAACATTGAACCACCAGAAAGCGAGTTTAACCCAACCTTGGCCCGCTTCATTCCGATTAAGGCACTGAAGACGAACAATAAACTCTTGAAGTTTTTAGCCAAGCGATCGATTCGCAAGCTAGGCTGGGGCTGCGTCACTCTTATTGTCCCTGAGGGGGTTATGGCCATTGCCGCTTATGAGAGGAAAATTGCCAGCCTCCTCCGCGACGAAGTCAACGAAATCATAGGCCGCGACAAGTGGGATATGCCCCTGGGCTATTACGCCATCATGGGGGGCTTCGTAATTCCGAGGGCCGATTATGAGGACGCAACTAAGCAGCACAACGGCAAAGTGGGTAGTGAAGGGGAGGCGAGAACGGCATCAGGTAAAAATTCGGAAATAACCAGTGAAGACAAAAAGGCAGAGATAGCTGTGCAGTCGCCCGAACCTACCTCGAAGCGAGAAGGTGGTGCCATCGAGACTAAAGTGCCAAAGGTTAGTCTAGAGAATAAGCCTCTCACCTTGACTCCATACGGTGTCCTACAATTAGCCAAGTGGCAACGGGAATCAGAAAGCGCCTCTCCCAGCAGCAAACCCGACTTGATTACAATCACATCTGCCCAGGTGCAAGACAAAGGCAACGCAAACTCCCTCGCTAAGGTTCTCGTAGCTTGGCAAGCCCTCTGGATGATTGTCCAAATCATCGGGCGACGTGCTGAGGCCCCAGGAATACCCGTTACTCTGCTCGAGCTTCACACTTGCCTACACTCATTCTGCGCCTTCGCCATGTATATTACATGGTGGGACAAACCAGTCGATATCGAGTTGCCAACGACGGTCCATCTCAGCCGCGATCGAATTATCACCTTGATAGAAGGGGAGCCAAACCCAAAAGACCCAACTGATCCTTGGAGCGAGACAGGAGATGAGGAGAAAACTTCTTCGTCCCCCGAACTATCCACCGGAGATACCTCTAGAGTGTTTCTAACGTCCCGCTCGGGCATCGGGAAGCTCATGTACCAGCGCCTCGTCGGGCACAGAGACATTCGGACGGAGTTTTTCTCGGCCATGAGCGACGCCTATATCCGTCTTTGGCGAGGCAAAAGAGTATTCCGGAAACAATCCCTGGCTATCTCTTTCGTCGGCCTAGTCTTTGGGGGTGTCCATCTTGCAGCTTGGAACAGCAGCTTCCCGAGCTATGCCGAGCGGGTTCTCTGGCAGATATCCTCTACAATCACGGCAACAGCTTGGTCCGGTTTCGTATTGTCGCTATGGCTAAGTGTGTTTGTTCAGCGAAGGAGAGATGGTAGGTTTTTTAGTAAAGCGTGTGGCATTCTCCTTGGTCTTGGAATATTCCCGGTTTTGTTAGTTAGAGTGTATCTGCTAGTAGAGTCATTTGCTTCAATTCGTAGGCTTCCTCTAGGATCCTACACGCTTAATACTTGGTCGAATGTATGGCCACATGCTGGGTAATGGGGACGTAACAAGATTGAGTTTTAGTGAGGAACTGTGGACTGAATCTGGGCTTTTAATATTTTCGAGCGCTTTTCAGCCTAATATATTGACTATCGTTTGACTCAATGGCTTGACTACGTGCGACATCAGTCGGAATTTCTCCTGTTTCAGGGCTCAGCGACCTAGGATGCTATAAATTATGGGTTGATCGGCCTCTGGGCCGAGTTCGACCAAAAAGGATTGTTTTATCCATCTTACCCAAGCTTTTAACAACCCTATTTATTAATGCCCCAATTTATTTACCACTATCCTCTAGTATTTAACCGCTGTTCCCTTCTTATAGCATTCTTTAGTAATAAACTTGTTTCCTTGCTAAATAATAATAACCTATATATAAAGTGGAGTAATTTAAAGCAGGAAGACTAACTAATTGCAAGAAAATTAAATAAAACTATTGCTTATATTAGCCTAACCCTGCTCCACTCCGTACCCTTAATATACCTATTTAGGTTTACTATTATATCTAGTTTAGTTAAAGCAACAGTGTTAAACGGACGATTAGGAATAAGAACTCTGTCTATTAAAGAGGGCTCTAGAAGCTCTTTATATATATTAGGTAGGTCTAGACAACTAAGTTAAAATAGGTAATAGAAACTAGGTAATAAGATATTTAATAAGACATTTAGTTATAAGTTAAGAGACAACTAAGATAAAGTTTATATAGACGATCTAGGTCGTCAGACAGTATTATAATAGTAGTAAGGAACTCCGATTTAGGTCGACAAACAGCTACTACAGGCGGCTGCGCCTAGGGATGTATAGAAACGTACCGGTTTTAGTATATTTAAAACGCTTCAGCTATACGGGTTTATATAAAACTAAACCTTGTTTAGTTTAAGATGTTTTAAACCGTTTTATACGTTTAAGGTTTTCCCTTCTCTAACTGCTATATTACGAAAATACTAAGCTAAGGAGAAAAAGAAGAAGAAAGGGGGTTCTAGTGTATATAAATATCCCAAGAGGAACGCTAAGGCGCTAGTGGTAAGCGAGCCAATAGTAGGGTATGGCAGAATTTGGCAGAATTTGGCAGGAGGCATACCCTAGCACCGTTATACTAACCTTCTACCTCTATATAGCTTCTTAAGACAATACCTCTACAGTTTTAGACTTTACGGAGTATACATAAGATAAAGATGATAGCTCCTACCTAGTATCCTAAGCTAGTACTACTAATAGCAACGAAATCCCCTGCTAAAATAAGCTAAAGGTAAATAAGGAGCTATGGTCTTATACTCGTAAAGTAAAGGGTTCTAAAAAGGTAAGGAATAAGCATTACCAGCAGATATATTATTGTAAGTATTGCACTAGCTATAAGGGCTCTCTAAATGCTAAAAGATTCTGTATATACCTTCTTAAATCCTATAGTACACGCATTAGTTTTACGCCTCTAGGTCTAATAAAGAGAGATTTTAATAATATAATTATAGACGTCTTTAGCAAGTAAATAACTTTACAAGAGAAGCGGAACCTAATTAAAGAAAAGACCCTTTAAGTAGCTATTAAAGTACCCAAATTTAAAGAAGCTTATGTACAACTTATTACCGTCTAAAACCTTCCTTACTTACTACTTAATTAGCCTAAATTTTGGGTTGTTATTCTATTAGTCAACTATAGGGCTAAAGAGACTCTTAAATTCGCGCGATAAGACGTCCTAAAGCTTATTAAATTAACCTATATCCTCTACCGCGAAGAGCTTATTAAAAGGCTTAAAAACTCCCTCTTCCTAGTACACTTTTTAATTAATATATGGATATTACTAGCAAAGACAAGATTCTAGGTAATTGTAGTATATTAGGTAGATACAGAGACTCGCTATATAGAGACTGCCTTATTATTACTTAAAGAATTTAAGGGAGCTTATGGTGGTAAGGAATAGGTAAAGGCCTTTCTTTAGGTTATAAAAGAGGCTAGTTTATAAGATAAACTCGGCTTCTTTCTATTAGATAATTATGGCTTAAACAACCTTATGCTACGCTATATTATAGAGGAGATTAAGAACATTAACCCAGTCTTTTATTAAGTACGTTACTTTAGCTATAATCTTAATTATATCGCCTAAGCCTTCCTTTTTAGATCTATAGTAAAGTAAGGAGAAGGACAAAAAGATAAGGATAAGGTAATTAAGAGGGCTATTTAGGATATTGCTTAACTCTAAGATAAGCTTTAATATTAAGGATTACAAAGTAAAGAAGATATTACTAAAGAGTTTTATAACTATGGAAGCCTTAGTAAACTCTATAACTATAAAATCTTTTTTTACTCTTCTTCCTATCGATTTTAAGCCTTCCTTATAGCAGTTAGCTAAGTAATTCCTATAGATAGTAATGCGTAGTAGAACTCCTAGTTAGATAAGGTTACTATTACTTTATAGAAGCGTAAGGAATTTATATATTACGGCACTGACCTAATATATACTGTTTTATACTGTCTTATACTGTTTTATACTGTTAGCTAGCCTACTACTAGCGACTTAGCAGCCGGCCCTACTATTTATATACAATACCCCCTTTCTACCTTCTTCCCCTCTTTATACTATAACGTAGTTATTTAGTCTACTTTATTATAGCACTGTAACAGTTTATAGTATCTTTAATTTACGCCCTATCGCGATTATTAATTCCTTATACCCTAGCTAATTAACCTCTGCCCTAGAGTAATCGCGACCTACGCGCGCCTCTACTAAAACTAATACGTCCCTAGCACAGTCCTAAAATAATCCTTAGTTTTTACCTAGCGCCTAAATAGGCGATACTAATAACGCCAAAATAGCCGAAACCTAAAACCCCTGCAATATTTTTGTAGATCTCTTTATAGAGATATACCCTAATATTGTATAGATAATCCGCCGCTCCCTACTATACCCTAAGACCTTTAAGCCTAGCAAAGCTTACCTTACCCTTATTAACTATACTAACGAGTTTCTTAATAATATTAAAGTAGGATTATAGTATATATATAATATAAACACCGCTAATAAGAAAGCTAATGAAAACCTTAGTGCCCTTATCGCTTTTTAGATAGGAACTATTAACTCTTAGGTAAAGACTATTACCGTCCTAAAATAATTAACCCCTATAATAATAGTAGTAACCTAGCAGAAAAAATAGAGATCTAAAGACCCGCTAATATTTAGCGGAAAAGGCACCCTACTAAAATAATAAGCTAATTTTAAGACCTAGTATATTAAGATTAAGGGAGTCTTTAACTAGGACTAGAATTACTTTAATATAGTTTAGTCCTAAATCCTTTATATCTTAAATATACTAAAGGACGAGGCCTATAAGTTTATTAAGTAGGGCTTAAAGCTTATATATAAGAACCTAAACAACACATCTATATAGAAATGGCCTACTAAGGAAGATATGCTTAAAGACCTTACTACCTACTATAAGGTCCTTAATATAACCCAGGTTATAAAGAATAAGCTTAACTATTTCCCTTAAGGCGAGTATAATTACTAGTCCTAAAAGGGAGAGCTTAATAAGCTAATAGTCCGCGCTAAGAAGATAGATAAATAGAAGGTAGACCTACTCTAAAAGTTTATCTCTCTAAAGATGGAAGAGCTAGTACTTAGACTTACTTATAAAATTAATAACAGTAACTATATAGGTTAGAGTAAGTAGATAGATATATTTGCTAAAAACCTTATAAACTATATATACTAAGCCAACCTTAAAAAAACGCTAACTACCGCCTACCTACCTAAGCCCCTACCCCTATATTAATCCTAACCCTAGTAGTAACTAGAGAACCTATAGACCTTAATAAAATCTTAGATATAAAGTATAAGCGCTATATTAATAATAGACTATATCTTACCTATAGCCTACCTAGCCACTAAAAGGATATCTATAACCCCGCTAAGATAGTAAACCTAGTCCTAATACTACTCCGTTAAATAACGCGAACTAATAACCGCAAACGTGGCAATTATAGAGTTTATTATAGACGCGGCGACCGCGAAGCCTATTATAGCTGTAGTAAATAACCCTTTTCCTTTAACCCTACGGCTTAGTTATTCTAAACTATACCCTATATAGGAGCCTAACCTATTAATAACGCCTAGTATTAGTAACCTCGCGCTAGCGAATATAAACACGGCCACGTTATTAGTAAGGTATTATCTTCCTATACCCTAACTAAAACTAAAACTAATACCGCTAGCTAGACGGACACTGGACCGCCCTACTAAGATAGCCTTATACCTTAGTTATTAAAAAGTAAACCCTTAGACTAAGTTACGTCTAAGGATTTAAACTATATAAGGAGAAAGATAAGAAGATTAGGTCCTTATTACTAAATTAATTAGTCCTTTCTATTAGTAAACTACCACTTAATCTTAAATTAGCAAATAGTAATAAGAAATTAATCCTTATTTAAACCTAACTCTCCTTACTATATAACCTATACCCCTAAGTTTATATTAATATAGTAAGCCTAGTAGACTCCGGTAGTACTATAATAGCATTTATTAATATAGAGTTTATTATAAGAAAGTATAATATTATAACTAAGAAGCTGTTAGTATCTAGGCTACTATGCCTTATAGATAGCATTCTAACTTCGCTTATTACGGACTACTTTACCGCCTAAATATTAATCGGCCTCCATACTAAAGCTATACTCTTTTTTATTACTAAACTCTTACCTATTACCCTAATTATTCTAGGTATACCCTAGCTTTAAAAGCATAAGCCCTATCCTAGCTTTAGGAAACTTAAAATCCGCTTTAACTTAGACTACTACTCTAGGCACTACCTCTTGTAGGGGATAACCAATATTAATAGAGACGCCCTATATAAATACTTAGCACTACTAAGCCTAGTGCCTAAAACTATATATAAAGCCTAATAGTAAAAAACGTTCCTAATAAAGGAGAGCCTATATAGCTGTAAAGAAACAAGATAGTAGAAGACTAGACTACCCTAGCACTTAAGACTAAAATAATAGGCTAGCTAGCCCTGCCAAGACTAAGAAAGAAAGTCCGCTTTACGCCGCTACTATTAAGAATCTAACCTTAACCTAAGTACTATTTAAACCCTAGCCGCCTAGCCCAATACCTGGAATTAAGCTATATACTATATATATATACTATAGCTCGCGTTATAGTAAGGACTGGCTATAAAACTACTAAGACATAGATAATAGAAACCGCGCTACCGTAACGCCTAACTTTATATCTATCTCCCACGCGTACTATATAGGGCTACTGCCTTATTTCTGCCCCCCTAGGCTAACTAAGTTATACTAGCTTAGCTATAGCACCGGAGAACCAGATACGCCTTAACCTAGATAATATTAAATATACTTATACTATTAATTTTACCTAGTTCTATAAATAAAAAGATATAAAGGTAATAAGGATCTATATAGCGGAGCTAGTAGAACTAGTTAAATAAGATAAGTACCGATAGCTGCTTAAAGAGCTACCTATAGGCCTAATAGAAGTACTAAACCTATTAGAAAGGTCTTTCTACTAGCTAGTAGAAGGCGACTATATAATAAAGGAAGCCTATAAAGTACTCTCCCCCTATTTCTATAACTACCTTAAAATAAATTTAAAAACTAAACCTAAGCCTTTATATTAGAAGATAGTCAACACTAATATTAAAAAATTCCTAAAAGGTAAACCAGGATTAACCCGTAAAAATATTCTATAACGCCTACTAAAGGAGTTTAGTAAATATATTAAGCACTTCCTCCCTAAAAATATAGATAAGCTGCCCCCTTACTAACTATAAGACTATAAAATTAAGATTACCCCTAGAAACTAGGCCCTATACTATAAAAATAGACTACTCTTACCTACTAAACTTAGGTGTGTAAAGAAGTGGATTAATAAGATGCTGGATAAGGGTTTTATCCGCAAATCGACCTTACTAGCTGCTATATTACTCCTCCTCGCTACTAAGCCTAGTAGCGGTATATAAATCTACTATAACTACTAAGGCCTAAACATAGTTACTATTAAGAATTGATACCCACTGCTACTAATCCGTAAGATACTTAACGCACTCTATAGTACTAAGTACTTTACTAAACTTAATATAATTACTGTGTTTAACTAGATTTAGATTGCGGAGGGCTATAAGTAGCTTATAGCATTTATTACCTGGTTTAGACTCTATAAAATACTAGTTATATTATTTAGCCTCTATAACGTACCCGCTATATTCTAAAACTATATTAACTATATTCTATATAACGCCCTTAACAACTACTATACTGCCTACCTTAATAATATCCTTATCTTTTCTAAAACATGTGCTAAGTACACTAAGTATATAAATAAAGTCATCTAAAGACTTGGTAATACTAGACTTTAGATTAATATTAATAAGTCTAAGTTCTACTCTACTAAAATAAAATACCTTAGCTTAATTATTTTAACTAATAGTATAACTATAAACCCTAAGAAGGTATAGGCCTTATAAAAATAAAAGGACCTAACATTAATTAAAGAACTATAATAATTTCTTGGCTTTGCGAACTTCTACTAATAATTTATCTAAGGCTACTTTACTATTGCTATACCTATAACAAAACTCCTAAAGAAGGATATTAGATGGCTATAGGGACTAAAATAAGCTAAATTGTTTAAGGCCCTTAAGGGAGCCTTTACTTTAGCACTAGTATTAGTATATTATAACTATATAAAGAAAATAGTAGTCGAGATAGATATATTAAATTAGGCTTTTAGCGGAGTCCTTTCCCAGTATAATAATAACGGAAAATTAAAACTAGTTATATTCTTCTTTATAAAGCACTCTATACTAAAATATAACTATAAGATCTATAATAAAGAACTCTTAGCTATTATTAAGGTTTTAAAGGAATAGCGTCCTAAGCTATAAGGGACTAAGGAGCCGTTTAAAATTATTACCAACTATAAAAATCTATAGACATTTATAACTACTAAGCAGCTAAACTAGTACTAAGTCTGGTAGGCAGAGTTCCTTTTATAGTTTAACTTTATAATTATATATAGACCTAGTAGTAAAGCTATACTCCCTAACGCCCTAAGCTGGCTACTAGGAATAAGGCCTAAGGACGCTAATAATAAACGCCTTCGCTATTAAGCCTAAGTTATTATACCGCCCTAGAAAGTTAACCCTATAATTTTAAAAGAATTACTATATAAGTCCCGTAACTCTAATAACGTAAAGTTTATAGCTACTTTAGACCCTAAAATAGCTAAAAAGTTACTAGATAAGTTAATTTAGCTAGGATACTAGAAGAGCAAACTCGTAAGAGATATAGTGGCAGCCCTATATAATTAGAAAGCTCGCCGTTAGCTAAAGAAGATTAGGAAATTACTTTATTATAATAAGTTAGAATGCAGTATTATTAATAAATAGATCTACTTTTGCTAATATCTTTTTATCCCTAACGCCCTAGACCTCCGCCTAGAAGTTACCTATTACTTTTATAGTAGCGGCCCTGCTAGTTACCCTAGCTAGGTTAAAACCCTTAACCTCTTAAACTAAATATACTGGTAGCTAGGAATCTCCTAGTTTATAGCTACCTTTGTTAAAGACTATACCCTATACTTTTATACTAAGACCCCCTATTTTACCCCGCCTGGTTTTTTAAAGCTATTAAAATTACCCGCCTACCCGTGGACTAATATCTTAATTAACTATATTATAATGCTGCTGGTATACTAACGCTATAGTAAGGTATATAAATATATCCTTATTATTATAGACCGCCTAACTAAAATATAATACCTTATTTTAGTAATAGAACTCTTAACAAAGGAGCTAGTTAATAGCTTTATTAATAATATATATAAGCTCTATAGTATACCAAGCATAATTATCTCTAATCGCAGTATATAATTTATTAGCGACTTTTAGTAATAACTAAGTAAACGCTTTAAGATAACCTTATAACTAAGCTTAGCTTAGTACCTAGAAATAGACGGCTAAATTATTAACACTGCCGTAAATAAATACCTTTATACTTTTGTTAGCTTTATATAGGACAACTAGGTTAACTACCTACCGCTTACTAAGTTTGCTATAAATAACTAAGTTAATAAAAGTATAGGTATCTTCCCGTTTTTTATAAACTATAGCTTTAACCCTTACCTTAGAATTAAGCCTACTAGTCTTTACTTATTAATACTATTTGTTGGAAACATAGGGTGACTTACTAATAACGACTACTCGAGTAGGGTTACAGTAATGTTGGTTAATTCTTTTTGATAGGAATGAGGAAAGGGGTGAGGAACTTAAGGTTCCTCACCACGCTAGGGCCACGTCGACACGTGACGGCAATATGCTTTATATAACGGCAACTTGCCTTATTCCCGACACTAGCAACTCTTCTTTTTATAGTTGCTATATATATATATATAAACAGACAGTATATAATAATACCAGATAATATATAATAAAACTAGATAATATATAACAAAACCAGACGATATATAATAATGCGGCAGTTGGTAGAATTTAGTGGATAACGCAAAGATGGGTGGGCCGCTAAGACGCTAGTAGTAAGCAAGCTAATGGCGATTTTCCATGCCGGGCATGGAAAATCCTAATTGGTTGGCAGAAGTCTACACCACCACCTAAATTAATTAGGCGTGGCGCTCTTGGCAAGGATCTGACCAATTAAACAACTTTAACCGGCGGTTAAAGTTTTATAAGATTTTAACTTCTCTAAATTTCCCTTTTAACCCAACCTTTAACTTATATATATAGAGTATTTATATTAATAAACGTCTCTAGTGCCTTATTTAGGTTTACCTTCGTTATCGCATCTACTAGGTTATCTTAGCCATTAATCCATTAGATCTTAAAGAGTTCTTAACGCTTATAGGACTGCTAAAGTACTATAATATTAATTATAAGACGCTTCTCCTTTATAGTACTAAGCTTAACTAAATACTTATAGAGGGAATATAAGTTGGTGTATATAATTATAGGGATAGTGGGAAGTTTAAGCCGGTCTGTAATTATCTTAAGGGTAGTTCTAATTGTAATTGCTATATTAACTCCGCCGACTATTTTATATATCTCTGACGCTAGAACGCTTTAAGTAACGCGCTTACTCTTAGTTAAGCTCTAATAGATAAGGTTGCCGTAAATTATAAAGTTATTCTCTCCGGTAGATTTATTCGCGATAATAATCTTATATTCTAGCTAGGAGCTAAAATCTTTATTATTTATAAACGATCTATTAATAAATATAAAGAGCTTAGCGGTAGGAAGGTTAATAGGTACGTAAAGTAGTCCCCTATTAAGATGGTTTATTTGCTAGAAAAGACGCTTATTTAGGGCAAGAATGTTATTTTTAGTTGGTTTCTAGTATTAAGCGGCAATAGAGAGATTAAAGGAAGCCTTAGGTTAACAAATAGAAGCCATATAAGCTTCGCGAGCGCGTTGCTCCACATATCCTTGCTTTAAAGAATTAACGTTAATAACGTTAATCTTCTTACCTTGACCCTTTTGGCGTAGAGCAATAGAGCCCTTATTTAGGGAGAGGATATATCCATTAAAGAGTAATAGTGTTGCTAAGTTAAGTCTTTCCTTTAGCTTTGCTATAAGGTTTGCCTTTACTAGCTTATCTTCTTTAAGAGCTAAGAATTGGTCGTCTTCTAAGATAATTATATTATCTGTTTATATACCGACGATTCTAAATAGAGTTCCCGTAGTTGTAATAAGGAAGCAGGGATTAAATGTGGAAGTAGTCATCAAAAGCTTCTCCTTATGGTGCTTGCTGTAGGTAGCCCACCAATAAGTTCCTACCTCTGCGATTCTATATAATGGCTTAAGTACGACTATAATCGTATCCTTGGGATATTAGTAGCGAATTTGCTCTAGAAGGTATACTAGTATTAAGCGCTAAAGGCGCGTCTCTAATTAGGTGTAGGCCTAAGTAATATCTTATAGGTAAACCGCCATCCCATTCTTTATTAAGGAGGGAGCTAGCGTAATAATAACTCATTGACTAGCTTATTAAATTATAGGGGATTATATAAGGATTACTTCCTTACCGTTATTATTATAACCTTAAATAACTAGCCTTAACTTCTTAAATGGGGTATTAGTAGCTTTGCCTTTAATCTTATTAACTATTCTTAACTTAAATATACGGATTCCATTGAACTTAGTAGGGTTGTATTTCTTAAATTTAAAGACTCCTTTTGTAATGAGACCGTTAATCTCCTGCTTATTAGATGCTTGGAAAGGAGCTCCTAAAGTTATAATGCGGCCTTCCTTTTAGAGCTATTTTACGAGTTCGAAGTTAGCCTTCTCTTTAGCTGTTATAAAGGCCATTAATAGTTTATCTCTATTCTTAATAGCGGTAATAAATTGCTCTTTGAAATTAACAAAATGTTGGCAATTTTGTAATCCCTTTGGGCGACCTCTACCGCGTTATAGTTGCGGTATATCTACTATAATTATATTAGAATCGCCTTCGCCTTCTAGAGCACGTTAATTATAGTTCTCCTCTAGGGTATCCTCTGGGGTATCCTATAAAGGCTTAGAGCTATTATCCCTATAGTAGGGCTTAATAACGGTTAAGCGGAATTAAGTAGGTCTATAGGGCATCTAAAGAGTATAAGTTTAACCATTAATTACAATAAGTTTATATAGGCCTAACTATCCTCCCTTTTTACGCTATACGCGTACCTCTGATTAGAGTGGTAGATTAAGCGTAGTTAAGGTGTTTAGGCTATTTCTTATTCCTAGTACGTTATTAACCTAGCGCGTGGCGTAGAGATGTTATACCTCCTTTATTGCCTTGCGAATAGCCTCAGCTTATTACGCAATAGAGGGAGATAGTGGAGAATTGTTAGTTATTTAAGGGTAGGCGCTAAAGACTAGTAACGTAGGTACGAGCCCATCTAGGCCAGCGGTATCGTTAATAGCCTTAACAGCCATCTATAGGATAAGCTCTTTACTAGCACCCTCTAGTTCCGAAGAAATAATCTTATATGCGTGGCGTAATAGCGTATAATATTGTTCTACTTTTCTAATACTATTATATACCTTAACGGGGACTTCCTTAACCTTAATTGTTATTGCCTTTACCTATTATCAAAACTCCGTAGATAAGAAGTTCTTTTCTATATTATAAACGATTTAATTAGGGGGTCCTAGGTAGATATTAATCTAGCATAATTAAAGAGTATCCTATGCGTTCCTAGCTAACATATCTTTTAAAAAGCGTGCGGCTTAAAAGGAGGTTAAGAAGTCAACAACTTAGAGTACTAGCTTGCCGCTAAGATATATAACATCTATAATAATACAGAAGTTAAAGTTGTAGTCGTCTTTAAGAGTAAACTTAAATCGGCTAGGGGACTTCTAGTTTATTTGGTAGTAGTGGCAGTACTTTATAAGATATTTAATTACCTTAACCTCGACTTTATAACCTACTTGCTAAAGGACCCTAAGCAATTGGTAAATAGATAGGTAGCTAAAACGACGGTGTAGTTAACGTAACTCTAACTCGGTTAGGTGGCTTTAAGCAACGCTCCTTTCTGGCTATTAAAGGAGTAACTAAGGGTGACCCTACTTGCGTATAACGGGCACCTAATTATCTCCCTGGACAAGTATATTCTTAAGGTTGTTAAGCTTAATACCTAATTTATCTATATCTTAGATGTAGAATAGAAACGGGGTATTTATAGGGATAATATGGAAAGTAATATATCCTAACGGGGTTTGGACCTTAATTATGCTAAGAGAGATTATAGTACCCTTGCTAAAGCGAATTGTATATTAGCTTACTGTTAATTAGTTAATCTAAATAGAGCTATTAAGCTACTAAAGAGCTCAAACTTAAGGCTCTCCTGCTATAGATACTCCTGCGGCTCTAGTATCTGGCATAATGCTATAGAAGACGTTTGCCGAGTATCTATCGTTAAAGGAGAACGCGGAACTTTCCTTTAGCTTATTAAAGATATCTAACTTTATAATAGAATGGAGCGTAGATTAGTTATTAAGGATAGCGACGGTTTATATACCATTTACCTCACTATACTTGGTGAAGTATTAGTTGGGAGAGTAGTCCTTAATTTCTATATCCATAAGGAGCTGTTTAGCCTCGTTAACCTCACCCTTAAGATCTTCTTCGCCTTTATATTAAACCAGGAAGTTTTAAAAGTAGGCTATAGTAACCTCTTAGTTTCCGATATTTTGTATACTCTGGCGAAACCTATTATATGCCTCCTTTTGTCTATTAAAAGGGTGTCTAGTTAACTAGTAATTTGGCTTCTTATAAACGTAGCACTTCTTCTAATAATCGCTCCAAAGTGAACCTCCATAAGGACCTCTATAATTGCCTTATAGTTAACGTTAATTATACCCTTTACCGTATCCCCTACCACATCCACTATATGTTTAATTAGTCCAGTTATAATTATATTGGTTAACCGGGTTGATTAAGGTAGGTTAGAGTTGGGCGTTAAATTGCTATACTTCTTAAGAGCGTAGAGCGGTGCTAATAGAGGATCTTAATTAAGTATATACTCCTTTATAAGTACTTATAGGGTTAAAGAGAGCAAGATTATATTCTTTAATACCTCAGTATACGCTAATAACTTAATCACATAGGCTAAGGTCCTCTTAATATAATTTAGATAAACCACGCTAAATTATCTAAAGTTAATTAAAGAGCTTTTAAAGATAATTAAGCTAAGAGACACCTGGGTTCGTAGCAATGATTTTTAGAAAGGTAGTCTCTCTCTACTCTAACATATATTGCTACTTATTCTCTTTTATTTTAAAGTGGTATCTTATCTTATATATTATTCGGTTAAAATTATATCCTTTTTCTGCCAAATAATTATAATAGAAGGTACTAGCGCGGCCCTTAAGCATAACGGAATAGGCATTATAATATTAGTTAGGTTCTAGTCTAACCTTCTAACAACAGTCGTAGAAGATACACAGCTTCGAATTAAGGATATTATATAGTTTCCTGCTAAACTTCTTCTCCTAGTCCATATAGAGCTTCGTAAGCTCTATAAGCATTTTTAAGGTGCCTCTAAGTAGTGTTAAACCACGTTAAAATTGCATTAGAGATTAAAGTAGGGATTACTTTATAGGCTGCAGTGGAGATATAGGGCTTAGTGGAACACGGCGTAGTACCTAATCTTCCTATAGTAGAGTTTAAAGGTTATTAAATCGCGAAGCAAGGGGATCTTGCGCTTGCTCTTAAGGGGTAGTAGTTAACGTTACTAGTTAAATTAGTGGATCCTAGGGAGCTAGAGATAGAGGTAGAAGTAATAAATACGGAATATAAGAACTTATACCTGGAGCAATAGAATTAGAGCGCGTCTCTATTAGTATATTATTTGGATTCTATTATAAGTTAAGCTTCCTCTTAGTATATAGTTGGTGCTTAACCTCTTATAGAGTCCATTCGTGCTCTTCTTTTACGTTAATAACTTACTCCTAGATATTATTTCTAATAGCACCCCCATCTATAGGGACAAATACTCTATTCTCCTAAAGGAAGTTATAGAAGTTTTATATAACGTCCTTCTTCGCGAGAGCCTATATTTCCTTTATCTATCTAATAAAGTCCTCCTTTATACAACACCATAGCTTAGTATCGTTATATTCGCTATCTATATAGTATACTATACGGTATACTAAGAATCCGTTTAGGTCCTGTTCCTCGGCGTTTATAGGGTTAATATCTATATCCCACGTCTCCGGGTTAATGCTTTTCTCGTACTTCTTTAGGTAGGTTAATGCCATAGTAGGTATAAAATTGACGGGGTGTCGTACATCAAAGGTAGGTAGGGTTTTTGGCTTTATAGAATCTCGTAGGTTTGCTGTCAAAAGGTAGGCAATTAAGATGTTGTTAACGCGTTTTAGACGTTAACTTTAGAACTATAGGTTTAGTAACACTTCTAACCTAAAGTACTCGACCAAATCTTTGTATGCGTAGTTGTTTAACGCGTTTTAGACGTTGATTTTGGGACCGTAGGTTTAGTAATACTTCTAACCTAAAGTACTCGACCAAATCTTCGTAAACGTGGTTATTCTATATAATAGACGCAACTTAGTATCTCCTAGTACTTAGTGACACTTCTATTACTAGTTTTCCGCAAGTTTAAGGTAGTATAGTATTGCCAGGATCCATTCCATATGAGCGCATATGGCACCCCTGCACGAGACTGTCTCTTCTATTTAAAAACCTAGCTGCTCTGTAGTTAACTATGTATTTAACCACTAATTAGTGTTGGAAACATAGGGTGACTTACCAATAACGACTACTCGAGTAGGGTTACAGTGATGTTGGTTAATTCTTTTTAATAGGAATAAGGAAAGGGGTGAGGAACTTAAGGTTCCTCACCACGCTAGGGCCACGTCAACACGTGACGGCAATATGCTTCATGCGACGGCAACTTGCCTCATTCCCGACACTATTAGTATAAGTAAAAAAAAAAGTTCTTCCGCGTAGACTTTATGGCCAACCGCTTTAAGCGGATATTAATATAGCTTAAGGCCCTAGCCTGGATTTTATAGTAACGCTATAAAGATAATACTAATACCTATAAGGATAAGAGCGCGTTATTCTATAAAGGTGATATAGTTATAGTTAGCTTAGAAAATATAAAGATAAATAGACCTAAGAAGAAATGGGACAATAAATAGGACGGCTTGTACCCCGTACTTATAGTATACTAAGGGGTAGTTATTATAAACCTCCTAAACCATATTTAAGTAAATAAATCCTTTTATATATTTAAGGTCCGCCTCTAGGCTGCTAAAGAGATCTCTAGCTAAGTAAATATTAATACTATAGAGTGTTATAATATATAAGGATAAGTAGTAAAGAGAGATAATAACGGCAATATAGGAGACAAATAGGAGTTTTAAAAAAATCCTTAATGTATATAATAAAGACCCCTAGGGCCTAACTTATAAGATTAAATAAAAATATTATAAGGATATAACCTAGCAGCTAGAGGAAGACCTAAAGGGTTATAAATAAGCTATATAGTGCTTTTATAAGCAATACCCTAAGAAGCTAAGACTTTTAGACTAGGTATAAGATAAGGAAAAGTTACGCTAAGGTCGCGGTTAACCACCATATTAAAATTTGTGGTGGTTAAGATATTATAGAACTTTAACCGGCGGTTAAAGTTATCTAATTAGCTAAATTCTTACTAAGAAATACTACGTGGATTAATTTAGGTAGTGGTATAAAGTTCTACTAACCTTACTTACTAAACTAACTAATTAGAATTTTCTATGCCCGGCATAGAAAATCGCTATTAGCTTAATTAAGGGCGGTAAGCAGAACTAATATCTTTGTAGTAAAAAATAGGCAACCCTATATACTGCCTATTTTTAAGTTATTTATTTAATTTAGGGACTAAAATATTTAGGGAAGAGGAGTACTATTACGGCACTAACCTAACGTATACTGTTTTATACTGTCTTATACTATTTCCTACTATTAGCTAGCCTACTACTAGCGACTTAGCGGCTGGCCCTACTATTTATATATAATACCCCCTTTCCACCTTCTTCCCCTCTTTATACTATAACGTAGTTATTTAATCTACTTTATTGCAGCACTGTGATATTATATTTTAGATAGAAGATTACTAATAGGAGCTTAGTAATAATACTCTTATAAGAGACAATTAGCAAGAGCTTAAAGATATTAGAGAAGTTCTTTAGCCTTTAAGGCCTGTATAAAGAATACGGAAGGGTATACTGCTATACTTTATACGACCTTTAATAATATAGAATTCCTTATCCGCCACTTTACCTAAATATAGGAGAAATTTAGGGGTAACGCTTAAATAACTGTAAGGTTAATAGTAGCTTAGTATAAGTTTAAGAAGTACTACAAGCTTAATAATAATATACCCGTTTACGCAGTAGTAGCTCTTCTTCCCTTAACTACGTAAAGCCTGTCTTAAGAAGGTATAGTTAATAAAGGAGTAGCAGAAGTGGATTAAGCCTACCATTACTAAGGTCCAAAACCTATAGAAGGACTATTTTAAGCTAGAGAGCGTATAATTAGTAGATCTTAACTTAATTAAAAATCCAGCCGCATGCTTTCTTGCTAAGATAACTATTTTAACAGCAACTATTAATAAATTTAATAACTTTATTAAGGTATATCTCTAATAATCGCTTATTACTCTAGCTAATATCTATAGGGCGCACAAATCCCTATTAGTGTGTAATTACCTCTTAACTAGTAGTTAGAACCTATATAATAATTAATTTACCCTAACCTTACCTAAATAGCTATTGCTATCTTTAATATACCCCTAATATTGGCTAGCCTAGAATAAGTGTTCTCAGGAGCCAAATATATAATTATACTAGAGAGAGTAAGGCTTAAAGTAAAGATATTAAAGATAGTAGAGTTATTAGGGGGCTAGGTCTGAATTATAAAGGCAATAAATAGGGCACTATTAAATGGCGTATTCGCAAATAGTTACTTTATAGATAAGGCATTAAAGGTATTAGGAGGGTAAGGCAATAGTAATAAGTTAATTATCACGGTTTAAACCTATTGTGTTACAGCGCTAGTAGAAAACGGTAGATTATAGTAGATGCTATAGTAGACGTAGGGTTACGTAAGCTTACGTAACTTAAGGACCGCATATAACTTTAAGCAGCGCTACTATTCTTCTCCTTTCCTTTCTCTAGCTTTAGATCTTCATTTATAAATAATCTAATTATATAGGCTTACGCGTCTCTCTTAATATATCCATGCCTTAATTAACTAAATTACTAATATATTACCCTAGAAACCTATAACGGGCTTATATAAATGCCTTTAAGATAAAGCTTATAGATTATATTACAAAGTAAGTATAAGCGGCGATAATATATAGTAAGGTAGATATTATTAAGCTATATATATAAACTATATAATAAGATTAAGACGTTATATAAGGAAAGAAGGTAGGAAAACAGGAAGAAAGGGTATATATTATTTACTTAGTTACTTAGTTAATATATATATAGAGCAGAATAGGGTTTAGGTAGTAGTCCTAGTAGAACTTAGTAGGATTTAGTAGAACCTGGCGGAATATAGCAGAATGTAGTAGATTGCCATTAGATTGCCGTCTTATAGTTAGTCTTTAGTTACTAAGTTAGTAGAAATAAGTAGACGTGTATAAGGTGTTACAGGGATATCCCGTAATAGATTGCTACTATATAAAGATACTAAGCTAAAGAGAAAAAGAAGAGGAAGGCCGCTAGGGGTTAACGCAAATATAAAGGGTCGCTAAGGCGCTAGTAATCAGCGAGCTAATAGCGATTTTCTATCCCGGGAATGGAAAATCCTAATTAGTTGGTAGAAGTTAGGGTTGGTAGAATTTAGCAGGTAATGCACCCTAGCACTAGTTACTCCTAGCTACCCTTTTATTCTTATATATAGACCTAAAACGTATTAAAACATTTAATATTAAACTAATATAAGGGGCTACTAAACTAAAACCGCGTTTTAGTTTTAGTTTTAGGTATTTCTATACAATACTAGCTGCGCCTATTGGCAGACTTTAGGCATTATAGATTTAGTTAAAAAGGGTAGCTTATTTAGCGCTATTATAAATATAAACTACTACTCTAGTATATACTTGGGTAGCAATTACCTAATAGTTTTATTATAAAAAGAATAAGACTTAGTATCCTCTACTAGCGCGAACTAGACTTACTAGTAAGTAAAACATCCCTCTACTTACTTAATTGCCTAATTTAGAAGCCCTCTAATTACTTACTTATTGCTCTTAAAATTACGCCTACTTACTTGCTAATTACTTACTAAGATAGTATAGAATTTAAATAAAGCTTTATAGAAAACCCGCTATATTGTAATAAAGCCTTATAGTAGATATTACGGTAGACTTATTAATATGCTAAGTATATAGATAAAGGTAATAACAAGATCTAACTAGTAGAGTAAGTGCCTAATAAATTAACTCTAATTATATTCTAAGATTTACTATAAAGAAAGAACTAACTAAAGTAGGAACTATAGTCCTTTAAATACATGACCCAACTCCTAAGGAATATATTTAGTTACTAGGTAAAACCTAAGTAGATAGCTATATAGCCGCAATATATAGGCGACCTAGTGGTAACCTAGGGGTGACTTACCTGTAAGGTATATACCTAGGGAAAACCCTTACTTTATACTAGGGTAGCAAGAAATAAGTAACTAAGGAATAAATAAATAATATATTATCTTATCTAATTTTATTTTATTTATTGGTTTCAATAAATAAAGTGTAACCGACTACCGGTATCAGTACCCTGCCAAAACAGTACGCTGTCTCACCAGCGTACCACCCCGTCTCGACTGCGTATCACCCTGTTTTAGCTACGCATTAGTACCCCCTTTCATCTTATTACCTACACCTTTTTCATGTATTTATACTACTTGATGTCCATAGATTTACAATAAAGTTGCTCGTTTAATCCCATACACTGCAAAGCTTACATAAAGCCTTCTAGATTTAAAAAAAAACCTCCCCTATAAGGGCGCGGAGAGACTTTAAGGAAGATTAAAGAAATAATATTAATTCTATCTAAATCTAAGGGTATATAGCTCTCGCTAAGAACAAGACGTTGCGTAAAGAAGAGAAGGGAATAACAAGAGAATTATATAATTAAATAGTTAGGGGCTTAATGGTTAATGCGTGCGTATATACGCACGCGGTCTTTAATAAACTTTAGTAAAATTTAATTAATCTAGCAGAATTTAGTTAAAGCGTTAAAATTTATCTATCAACTATTTTACTAAGACATTCCTACTATAACTAGGCTAGTCCTATTATAGTACCCCCCCCTTTTAGCCAAAGGTCTAAATAATTTAATTTTAGTTAAGACTTATAACTTATTACGTATTATGTTTTCGCGTTAAGTGGCGGTATAGAGTTTTACCGGTTCTAATTATAAATAGACTAATTAGGATTTTCTATACCCAGTATAGAAAATCGCTATTAGCTTAATTAGGGCAGTAAGTAGAACTAATATCTTTATAGTAGGTCTTAGCAAGGCAGATCTAACTAATTAGATAACTTTAACTAGCGGTTAAAGTTCTTTAATATCTTATATATTATATAATCGTATTTTAAATATTATAACGTATTTTAAATTCTTTTTAATTCTAAGCTTCCTACTATTGTATTTTATATATTTATATTAAGTAGCAGTTATTTACTTTTATATTATATCCATCTAGCTAAAGTAGGCCGTAAAGAATAATCCTTATAGAATTCTTTTACTAAGGAAGACGTGTTGGCCTTAATCTAGTTATAGGTTTCCTAGGTTTATATTTTATATCATTTTTACTTAATAAAAAGTTTAAATTATTTAGATTATATTTTCTATTATATATTATTAATTAAGTTAATAAAGTAAAAACTATTACCGTTATTAACAATTATAGGGGGTAGCGGCAGCACTTTATAAGTTAAAGGTTTACCTTTTAACGGTTATAGCAAGTTTATATAAAATATTAGATATATTTTTATCTTAGTTAATAGTTTAAGCTTATAAGCGTATAGGCTTAGTTTCTTATTAATTTAATATAGGCCCGTAAACTTTTAGTTTAATTTCTTTAAGGGTTATTAGGTCTTTAGGTTTCGTATATTTAGGTAAACTATATTACCTTCCTTAAAGTCCTATATAGAAGCTTGTTCTTTATTTATATACTATTTTTATACTATTTAAACGTACGCTAATTTACTTTATAATAGTTCCGTTAACTACTTTATTTAATTAGTAAAGTTATACGCGTTAATTAGTTAAATCCTCTTAATTATAGGTCCTATTATATTAATTTTAGATTATAGTTTAAATCTAAGTTAAGGGTTTTGTTTATAGGTTACGTAGAACAGCGTTACGCCTATTAATTTATTTCTTATATTATTTACAGTAATCTTAGCTAAAGGTAGCTACTTTTTCTAGTTATCTTATAGATAGGAGTAGTATATTTATAGGTATTATTCTATAATTACGTTTACAATTTTAGTTTAACCGTCTATCTCTAGAAAAAATGCAGTTAAGAGTTATATTTATATACTTAATTATTTATATAGGGCTTACTAGAAGTCTAAAATGAACTAGCTTCTACGGTTAGATATTATTAAATTAGGAAGTCTATATAGCTTAAAGATATACTTAATAAAATATTTAGCTACTAATATTATATTAATTAAGTCTATAGGAATTATATGTTATATTTTTATAAAATGGTTAATAACTACTATAATATTTATAAACCTATTACTGTTAGGCAGGTTAACTATAAAGTTAATTAAGATATCTTGCTATTTTTATATTAGAATTAGTAATGGTTAAAGTACTCCTTACTTCTTTATATAAGAGGTTTTCCTATATACGCACATTCTATATACTTAAACGTATTTTTATATATAGTTATACATTATAGGCTAGTAATATACTTATTAAATAATCTTATAGGTTTTTATATAGCTAGGATGCCCTACTATAGGGGAATTGTATATAAATTTAAATATCTTAAATTATAAGGGTTTAAAATTTGGGATTACTATCTTTTATTAATAGTATAACTAATTATTGCGGATTTTGCATTTAGCGAGTGTAATATCCTTATATTGCCGTTTCTTTATTTAAATCGCTTTTATTATATCTACTATTTAAAGGTTATTCCTATATTTATACTTTATTAATTTATTAATTTATTAATTTTTATATCCCACTTATTAATTTCTAATTAATTTTTATTAAGCTTTATATTTAAAAATATAGGGCATAGTTTCTTAAAGCGTTTAGGGGGTAGTAGAATTCGCAATTAATTTATAATCTGTTTATTAGAGGCATTTATAGGTAAGTCCTATAATTATTATATTAATAAGTCAGGCTTCTAATTAAGTTTGCTAGGTTAGTATATAATCTTAAAATTAAATTAAAAAAGGTATTCAGCCTAACAAATTTAGTGCTCTATTAATTACTTTATAGTTATAAAGTACTATAGGTTTTTATAGTTTATTAATATGTATATTAGGAATAGCAATCCTTTAAGTTCTAAGCGCTATTATTTAAAGCATTTAATAATTATAAGTAGTTCCTTATTATATATCTTATAGTTTAATTTAGTAGGGGTAAGTTTTTAGAAGAGAAAGGTTACTAGGCGTAGCTTACCGTTCTTATTATATTATAATAATACTCCTCCTAGTATATAATTAGATAAGTTTATTTTAATAATATATTTAAGGTCTAGATTAAAGTAAATAAAAATTAAGTAGTTATAAAATAATATTTTAGGTTATTAAATATAAGGTAAGGATGTGGATAGGGAGTCTAATAATAGAATAATAGGTATATTGTATAGACAGAGACGAATCCTTAAGGGAGAAGGAGGAGTCTAAGGTGCGAGGTAAGGGGTTTCTATAGGCACGTGCAGCGCACGTGCCTTATAGGCGAGTCGCCTACGGGTCGCCTGTACCTCGCAGCTATATAGCTATCTACTTAGGTTTTACCTAATAATGCCCCCCCCTTTAAAAAGGGTCGTCCCTGATCCTTTATATGCTTAGGCCTTAATAAAACCCTATAAAAACCTTTAGAAGGAAAAAATTGGAAGGGAAAGAGCGTTCTAATTTTGCGTATAGAGAGACAGGTAGTACACTTGCGCGGCGTAAAGATGTTAAGGAACTTTAACCGCCGGTCAAAGTTGTCTAATTGGTTAGATTTGGCTTGCTAAGACTTCCCTATATTTTACCGAGTTAATAGCGATTTTATGTACCCGGTATGGAAATTCCTAATTAGTCTATTTAATAGGTAGAGCTAGTAGCTTAATACTGTTGCCTAAATTTAGTAGATATATTCTAAAGGTTTGCTTATATGGGTAGGTCGCTAGTACCTCGTGGGTAGGTTATAGGTTATTTGTATACAGCCAGATTTAGGACGGTAAGGCTATATACCCGTTAGATCCGCCGCTAACCCTACTTTAGCCTTACGCTATACTGGCGTAGCGCCGTATATACTTTGTGGGTAGGTTATAGGTTACTTATATACGGCCAGATTTAGGACGGTAAGGCTATATGCCCGTTAAATCCGCCGCTAACCTATACTTTAGCCTTACGCGTTATCTGCGTAGCGTATGCGTAGAATAGTGTATAAGTTGTCTATATAGGTTACTACCAGTAGGTTACCAGTAGGTTATAAACCCTAGTTAAAGGACCCTAGTTACGGACAGGTGTAGAATAATATATAAGTCGTTAGTATAGGTTACTACTAGTAGGTTACTAGTGGGTTAAAGACCCTAGTTAAAGGACCTTGGTTACAAACGGACCTATTTAGTATAAGTCGTTGGTATAGGTTACTACTAGTAGGTTACTAGTGGGTCGTAGACCCTGGTTAAAGGACCCCGGTCTCGGACGGACTATAAGGTGTATAGTAGTGCGATTTAAGCGTTAGCAGGTATTGCAGTACCTAGGTATTTACGGAGGTCCTTAGTAAGGCCAGACCTTATTATGCCTTAGGAGTCCTTAAGTGTTGCTAGTAGGAACTCGCCCCTAGATAGTCGCGTGTGGAGCGTGTAAAGGCGTCCCTTATACTCTACGGATGGATTAGTGACTTAGGGGTGTTCCGTAAAGGCTGTTTCGGCTAAGGTAGCTACTACTACTACTTACTATAGCATGAGGCTCTGCGTAAAGCTAGTGCTAGTGAGGTAACGTGTAATACGTAGGTTACTTATAGGGTTGTTGCGGGGGACCGTCGCCTGGGCTAAGGGTCTAGCGCTATAGGTTAGTCGAAGTCTTAGTAAGAATAGTAGGATACTCTAGTCCGCCGGCGCTAGGTTGTTAGTATAGTAGTACTAGGACCGCCTATAAGGTCTATAACCCGCAACTTTTATATAGTATTAAGGGTTGATTTGGCACCTATTGTTGTATTAAGCATATAGGCGGACTTTACCCTAGGGCGTATCTATCGCAATATGTACCATAATGCGTTCCCTTTCTCCCTATTTGGCGTTAGGTCGCGATGCGCCTACGTAAGGTATGTGTTTAGGGGTATGCGGTATCCGAATCTTTAGGCTTATATATAGGTTATTAGTGTAGATTACTACTAGCGGGTTACTAGCGGGTTATAGACCCTAGTTAAAGGACCCTGGTTACGGACGGACTTATCTGCCGATATATGTTATTGGTATAGGTTACTACTAGTAGGTTACTAGTGGGTTAAAGGACTCTAGTTAAAGGACCCCGGTTATAGACGGACCTATTTAGTATAAGTCGTCGGTATAGGTTACTACTAGTAGGTTGCTAGCGGGTTAAAGGACCCTAGTTAAAGGACCCTGGTTACGGACGGACCTGCTACCTAATAGTTAGGCATTATTTATAGCGGTTTGCCGCTAGTGTTCTTTGCAATTACTGCCTATGTTCTTCTTGCGATGCGCAGGCGTATCGCCAGCGTTTGGGGGGTCCTCTGAGCTATCTAGCTGTTAAGTAGTCTCCCCTGGAGCTTGGTTAGGAAAGCGTCGCCTTTTTAGGGTTCTGTTCTCTAAACCTGACCCTATAGAGCCTATGCTACGACCGCGCTTCGGGCGCGAGGATCTGCTGTTACTAGCTGCGCGGTCTTCCGCGAGCTTTGTGGTGTTGAGCAGTTGCTCTACATGGTGGATTTCTACGAAGAGGTCCTTAGCGGTTTTCACCCGTATAGCGAAGTTCTGGCGGAAGAGCTCTGCCTATAGGTAGGTTGGGAAACGTAAGAACTAAAAGTCTACCTGCTGATTAGGGTTAATAAAAGGGGTGTATAAGAAGAGGTCCTCTAAGCTACGCATACGGGCTAAGAAGGTGTTAAACTTTTGGTTCTCCTTTATTATAGTTGTATAGTACGCAGTAGCATTTTTAAAGCGTCTTACTGTAGGGTTCTTGATCTGGTCTTGGACTATAGTCTTAAGTTCGTCCTATAGTAGAGGACCCTTATCTTTGGCGCCTAGGCGGTAATATACTAGTTAGGCGACTGTCTTCTCTTTTATAAGATCTTTAATGGCCTAGCGCGTATATCACTCGCAGTTATAGTTAGCGTTGTTAATCTTAAATCGATTCTTAATTGCGGCAATTCATTAGTTAAACTTCTATTGAGTAGTGCCACTAATGTTAGGCAGTGACTTCTTAACTAGGGCGTCGAGATTTGTTCGTTGTATGCGTTCGCTGCGTAACTTATACTCTTTACTAAAGGGGTAACGGGAGGTTAAATCGATGATGCTTCGTAAGTTGGCTATTTTCTTAGCTAGCTTATCTAGCTCCTTTAGGTTAGTAGTATTCGGTAGGACACTGGTAACCTTACTAAGCTCCTATTAAGCCTAGGTATATAAGTCGAACTAGTCTTTAGCGTTTATAAATGTCTAATTGTCTTGAGATTTGGAAGGTCGCGTAGATTCTACTAATGTGCTTCTAGTATTAGATCCTGAGGCGTTCTGCAGTTATGTCGCTAGCGTGTCGCCGTTAAGTGTAGGCGTCGATCTTGTCTTTGGAGGTATTGTGGATTATAGAAAATTAAACCGGCTATCCTCCTAAAGGGATTGGTAAGGATTTGAATATAAGGTAAAGATGTGGATAGGGAGTTCAATGATAGAACAATAGGTATATTGTATAGACAGAGACGAATCCTTAAGGGAGAAGGAGGAGTCTGAGGTGCGAGGTAAGGGGTTTCTATAGGTATGTGCAGCGCACGTGCCTTATAGGCGAGTCGCCTGCGGGTCGCCTATACCTCGCAGCTATATAGCTATCTACTTAGGTTTCACCTAATATTAAAAGCTTATTTATATTTAGTAGTTTATTTAAATCTTATATTCTTCCTTATTAAGTTTACTAATAGCTAAACAATTTTTAAAAAGTAATTAATAAATTAATAGTAGAAATTTATAAATCCTAAAATTCCTTAGATATCTTATATACTACTAGGACTTTCCTAGTTTATAATTATAGCAATTTTCTTAGAGTTTATTTTAATTCCGTTACGGGATATAATTAGGCCTAAGTATATAACTTTAGATATATAGAACTTATATTTCTTAATATTGCATTATAAGCCCGCGTCTTATAAGTGTTTAAGGACTATTTAGACGTACTTCTAATGCTTAAAAAGTAAAGATAAGTAGATTAAGATATTATTAATATATATAGTAATAAATGTATTAAGGAATTCGCGAAGCTTATTATTAATATATTACTAAAACGTATTAGGACTATTTTTTACACTAAATAGTATTACTAGGTATTTAAAAAGTCCCTATTATATACGGAAATCCGTATACTTCTTATGTCCTTTATAAATACGGATTTAATTAAAGGCAGTGACTATATTAAGCTTTATAAAGTATTATACTTTTACTAAATAGTTCAGCGTTTCTTAAAGTAGAGGAATTAGATATTGGTTTTAAATTATAATTATATTTAGGGCTTAATAATTAATATAGAACCTTAAGCCTCCTCTAGGTTTTTTAATAAATAATATAAATAAGGCAAATAGTAATTAACTAAGGCGAATAAATCCTTTTTTTAGGTGCTCTTTAAGGTATTATTATATTATAAGTAGCTCTTCTTATAATATACCGTATAACGGGCCGGACTTTAGCGTTATACTAGGTTTAAGTTTTATTTTAAAATTATACTTATCTTAATGCGGAGGTAGTTAGTTTATAAATTATTTCTTAAACGTATTAATTAGATTGTAATATTCTTTAGGTATAAGAGGTTAGGGGTTAATATATTACTTTAGTTCTAATACTTTCTTAATATCTTTTAGTATTATAGTAAAGATCTTATAATCTTATTTTCTTACTAATAAGTAAAAGGGTGCAGCTTATACTATATAAATTTTAAGCAGTTTAAATATATTATCTTTACATTCTTTACCGCGATTAGTAGTTATAACTTTATTATATTAGTTTAAGGTTTATAGTAAGGGCAATTTATATTATATTAAATTTAAATAGTTATATATATATTTATAGAGTAAGTAGTATTTTAAGTAATAACTTTGGTAGTAGGTTATACGGAATTTTAGTGTTTCTTTAACCTAGCTAATTAAAGGGTTATGTTATTTTAGCTATCTATATCTAAGTATTACTTTATAATACTTTAAGGGTATTATAAATAGGGAAATATATTTAAGGTATTTACCTATCCGCATCTTTATAAGAGCGTAGTATATTAGTTCGCTATATATTAAAGGCTTACTATTAAAGCCTTATAGGCCTTAGGGCTTATTAAGTTTCTTTAAATTTAAGTATTAAGTTTTCGCGTAGTTTATATTAATAAAGCCTATACTAATAGCTCCGCTATCTATAAGGATTTATACTTTCTTCCATTTTTTAAGTATTTAAATTTTGCTGGGTATATTAAGGGAGTTATATTATATATTAGCGCTAAAAAAGCCTAAACACTTATGCTCTTTTAATTTTTATTTTAAGGTGTAACTTAGCCCTAAAATAATTTGTTTTCTAAATTAACTAAAGGTAAGATGCTTTACAGTAACTAAATATAATTTATAGAACGAGTGCAACTTAAGGATTAAAAGGAGCTATAGCGGACCTTTTTAAAAGGGTAAGTTTGATAATCCCTTTAAATATATCCCTTTTTTCTATATCTAAAACATTCTCTATTTATAGCTTATATTCTTTATTTATTAGTTCCTAAGGGTGTATAGGATTAAGTAGTGTTAAGGTCTATAGGGTTATATATAGGGCTTTTAGGTCTTAGAAATGGGTCGCGCTTTAAGGTATATATTAGTTTTATAGAGTTTTAAATATAAGGTATAGTTAGTTTTAAGAAATAAGTCTATTTATTATATTAAAGGTCCTTATTAATTTATTAATATATTATAGTAAATTTAGGTAAGTCCTTTAGCAGTTCTCTGCCTACTAACTATACTCTAATTTTATCTAAAATAGCTTAATAGAGAGTAGTAACTCTAGCGGCTTTATTCTAATCTAGTTTACTAATAAGGCCTAAAAACTTTAAAAAGAAGCTAGTAAAGTCTCAGTTCCGTTATTATAGGTTTTTAAGTTTATAGCTAGCGTTATTATATATTTATTCTAGTAGAGAGATAAAGATTTTAAAATTAATAAAGGTATTATTATAGAAGAATGGGTCTATAGTTTATATAGCGTTTTTACTTAAATAAGATATTCTATAGCTAATCTTGCTAGCTTTAATAGGGTATTAGTTATAGTTTATTAAAAGTTTAAAATGGAGCTTAGTTATAAAGAGATATAGGTTATTTTAATTTCTATTAAATATTAGAGAATTAGGGAGCTTTTTAAATTTTATAGTAGGTACTAGGTTTGTTATAGGTATAAGTTAAGCTACTATTACTAGTTTGGGGTTTATATTTAATAGGTTAGGTTTGCATATAATTATTTTAATTTTATTTATAGGTGTTACTATTAGGGTCTCTAATGCGAGTACTTTAGCGTTATAGAGTTCTTTGTGTATTGCTTTAATTAATTACTAATACTAAGCTCTTTGTAGAGTTTATTACTAGGCTAAGGCATCTATAAAGGACTGTTATATTATAGTCATTTATTCTCTAACTAGGGCTATAATAGTTAACGTGGCGGATTTGAGTTTATTTACTATTTTAAGGATATTAATATTAATATAACGTAATATAAGGGCACGGAGAGACTTTAGGGAAGATTTAAAGGAATAATATTAATTCTATCTAAATTTAAGGGTATATAGCTCTTGCTAAGAATAAGATGTTATATAAAGAAGACAAGGGAATAACAAGAGAATTATATAATTAAATAGTTAGGGGCTTAGTGGTCGATGCGTGCGTATATACGCACGCGGTCTTCGACGGACTTTAGTAGAATTTAATTAATCTGGCAGAATTCGGTCAAAGCGTCGGAATTTATCTGTCGAATGTTTTACTAAGACATTCCTACTATAACTGGGCTAGTCCCATTACATCACTAATAGAATTACACCCCTAAACCTTTCCTATTCCTCTTTAGAAACCTCTTCCTTTAAGACCCTAGTCTTATTCCAGCTCTTTAAGCATTTTATTTACTTAACGCTCTTTATTCTAAGATTTATTCTCTTCTATAATATTATATAACGCCCTTTTAAAAAGACTCTTTTTAGTTTGTTGCTTATTGCTAATATTAATAGAATTTTAATTGCAAACTTTAAAAGCCACGGCTAGTGCTTTTATTGCTATACCTATATCTACTATTTAAGTGGAGAAACTCCTATATTGTATAATGCTTTAGTATAGTAACTCTTATACTTATCCTGGCTTACTAGTTAAGTAATCTTCTTATTAAACTCCTTTATAATTTTATTAAACTTATTAAGATCTTCCTTAAACTTAGCCGTAGACTCTTACTTATATAATGAAGGAATAGAAGAGTTCTTGTCTTAGTACCTTATCTAGAGCTCCTTTACCTTTAATAGCACAGCTTTCTACTACTCCTTCTTTTCAACTTTTCTAATATATACTATACAGCGAAATAGGTAGAGAATAAGTATAGCGGCGTATAAAGGTGAACTATTAGTTTACTAATAATACTTATTAAACTTAGCTTAGTAACGCTAAATTTAAGTTTTAAGAACTTTATTACCTAACCTATACTGCTGCTATTATATGGTATTAGTTTTAATATAAAGAAAGAAGGGAAAAAGACGTATAAGAGATAAATCTATATACTTAATTAATATGTCTATTATACAAAGTACGCGGTTAAGTATTACTTTATTTTCTTACGTTTCTAAAATTGCCTAGTAAAATAGGTAGAGAAATTTCTTTATTATATAAAGGAGTTGCCAGTCTTATAGAGTAAGAGAGTCCTTCTTAAGTATATTTATGTTTGCGTCTATATACAAATTAACCTCCATCTGCTTATTAATTATAATAGTTAATATCCAATACCGGCTATTCTATCTCGTACGATTATTAAGTGGAATCCTTTATCCTATAAGATCCACAAACTACTTTATATAACTAGCTAAGAAGTAGGTGTATATAACTATATTATAAAGCTTCCTAAGGACGCCTATTCCCTAAAACCGCTCCTCCTCCTCCTTCTCCTTTTTACTTAGCTCTTTTTCATTTTCTTCTTAATCTTTATATAACTTAATTTGCTAGACGTTAATTACACCCTAAAAGAAAAAAGCCTAAATACTAAGATTAATAATGTAACCTAAATAACGGACTCGCTAGTATATAGGATTCTATCTAATGTCCTCTTTCTCTAAAAGATATTAACTTATTATACAATAAAGCGTATTATTTATGCTAGAGTTATTAGCAATAAGAGTTCCAATTTTTTACGTAATCCTATATTCCTACAGTACTAAAAGTACTACGTCCTATTAATCTTCTCCGCTATAACTTAAAACCGTATAAAGACTAAAAAGAGCCTTTTATAGCCTCTCCTTACTATTAACAAAGTAAGCGTAGACTGCGAGAAGGAAGTAGTTTTTTAGAGAGGTTTAGATATTAACAAAGAGATAAATTCTTATTAATATAGACTGGAGTTTCTTTTGTATAATGTCCATTTTTAATTAGAATAAATTATTAATTGTTTTTGCAATAACCGTATAACTTAAAGTAATAACGCTCCCTAAATGTGGGTTAAGAGCCTTAAAAAAACATAGAATTCTCTCTACTTAACAGGGCAAAAAGGAAGATTTTGTATAATAATTAAGTCTATAAAGGCTTTATTAATAACTTCCTTATTAAAAACCTTCTTAAGTATATAAGAATTAATATCGTCTGTCCCTATTTAAGCTAATGCTTTACTATATAGTTCCTATAGCTTCGCATTTGCTACTACTTTTATATAACTTTCTTATAGAATATTAATAATTCCATAACACAACATTAAGTAATAGCGTATATTAGTAATTAACGTTTTAGCGTATAAGTATTATAGATAGTAGATAAGTAAGCTGCCATTTTTATTATATATTACTTCTCCAGCATACGGTTCACGGGTATACTTATAGATTGATGCTGTTTTCTTACTACGGTTAGTAGTTTTAGTATTAATTAAGCCGACAGTGCTTATAATAAGAGAAGAGTTCGCTTTTATAGCTATTACTTATATAATACCTAATTTAAAATAGAGAATTATAGTATAGTTATCCTAGGGTTAGAGATTTTGGTAGGGGACGCTAAGAGATTATTTAAATTAAGCGAATAAATAAGATAACAACAAATAACGATTATTTATCGGATCTTATCTAATAAGATTTTATTTTTAACTATCCTATAGGCTCGTATATAGACTCCTCCTTTCCCTTAAGGATTCGTCTGTTTATACAATATACCCTATTATTCTATTAATTGGACTCCCTATCTATATACTTACCTCATACCAGTACGTTAGTATATTAAGTACGTTCGGTATATATACCACCTTATTAACTCCAATTGAAAGCGCGTATCGATCTTAGTAATCAATCGGCAGAATTTATAACGTGTTCTACCATTTAGTAGCCCACCCCACTTAGTGGCCCACTTTATTTCTCACCAAAAATCATAAAAATCATAGTATAATATCTTAACAGCTACTTAATAATAACTTCTAAAATTTTATATTTAGGCACTTATACGTATATTACCTCTTCCCTTTTAATATTAAAGAATTTTAGAGTAATTTGTTTAGTAATTATAGATATATAAAGATTAGAGTAGAATTTACAGTCTATAACTATATATCTTTATAACTACCTAATAAATTTGTCTAAAATTAAAAGAAAAGAGGTAGAGTATATATATAAGCTTAAATATAAATTTTTATAATTTATTATTAAGTAGTTATTAAGATATTATGCTATGGTTTTTGTGATTTTTGGTAAGAAAACAGAGTGGGCCACTAAGTGGGGTGGGCCACTGAGTGGTGAAACACGTTACCTTTTGAAGTAATAAGCACGGCCATTTTAACGTATTTTTACCTACTTTTGGGTACAAATGTACACATTTTAGTTAGCGTAATTAACACGCGCTTTTAACCGGATGCCCCGAGGCAGTATAGTACATAAGTATATTTAGTACGTTAAGTACGTAAGCACGTAGCCCCTACGTAACTCGCCTAGTCCCCGTTTTATAGGGCGATCGGTTTTAGCGCCTTCTTTATCTTAGTAAGCGACTTAAACGGCAAGGGTAGAACTTAAGGCGTACTCACTAATACTATAATGTCACTAGTCTCCGCCTAGGAAAACGTCACTTTTTTTTAACTAATTAGCTATCTACTAACCTTAAGTTTGCCCTGCTGTCTAAGTGCGGAACTCTATGGCGCTTAACTTTAATTTCCGCAATTTTATATAAGAGACACTTTTACCTATATATTTAACTCCCTAATAATACCTATTTAACCTAATAAGCTAATAAGTCGAGTTAGACCAGTCTCCTCTATAATTAATTACTTTTTTATAATAGGAATACTACTTCCTTACAAGTTACGCGCTTTTAGTATTTAGGTAAATACTAACGCGTTTTTATCCTCCCTACTCTCTAATATTAACTCTCTTTCCCCCTTAATACCGTCCTCTATATCTTAGTCGTCTTAAAGGCAAGTAATTATACCCCCTACTAATTACTAAAGGCGAATTAGATAACAGAGGAGCTCTTTTTTTTAGCTCTAAAAGCTATAGGCGATATATATACTATAGCAGTAGAATAACTTTAATATTAGGAAATTCCTTAAAGCATAGATTACAGAGAATGTTAATAGTAGATTAGGTAGCCTCTATATTAGTTAGTAGATCTTATTATTATATTCTACTTTAGAATAAGCAGAGGTTTATACAGCCCTTTAATTAACTAGTTATATATTAGTAGGGGATATTTTCTTAACAAAACTTATCTAAGAACTTAATGCACTACTTAGGCAGCTATATTTTAACAAGTTTAACTACTTTACCTCTATAGAAAAGGTTAACTTCTTTTAAATATTAGAAAAAATTTAATCGACTACTTCTATATAAACTGCTCTGCTTAAAAAGCTTATAAATAATTAACGCTAGGGCTAGAGTAGTTATTATTATAAATAAGGCAAGCGGTTATCACGTAACACCGCGGCACTAGTATAGCGAGGAGTCTTAAGCTCCTCGCCCTTCCTCATTCTAATTAATAAGCTTTATTAACTAACATCACTATAACCTACTCGAGTAGTCGTTATTAGTAAGTTACTCTATATAACTAATACTAATTAGTGGTTAAATATACAGTTAACTATAGAGTAGTTAGGTTTTTAAATAGAAGAGATAGTCTTATATAGGGGTGCTATATACGCTTATATGGAATGGATCCTAGCGATACTATACTACTTTAAACTTACGGAAAACTAGTAATAGAAGTGTTACTAAGTACTAGGAGATACTAAGTTACGTCTATTATATAGAATAACCGCGTTTATAAAGATTTAGTTAAGTACTTTAGGTTAGAAGTATTACTAAACCTAAGGTCCTAAGTTAACGTCTAAAACGCGTTAAACAACTACCTTAATACCCTCTATGTACCTTCGCAGACTATAAAATTACGATTACTACCTAATTACACGTTAAACAACCTTTAATAATAGCTATTATGGCGTTAACTTACCTAAAGAAGTATGAGGATGATATTAACCTAGAGATATAGAACACCGATATAACTAACCTTAAAGATGTTAATTAGCAAGACTTAAACGGATTCTTATTACACTATATAGTATACTACAAAGACAGCGAATACAATGACACTATACTATAGTACTGTATAAGGGAGGACTTTATTAGATAGATAAAGGGAATATAAACTCCTATAAAAAAGGATATTATATAAAACTTCCGTAACTTCTTATAGGAGTATAGAGTCTTTATACCTATAAATAGGGGTACTATTAGAAACAATATTTAGGAGTAGGTTATTAACGTAAAAGAACAGCATAAATAGACTCTATAAGAGATTAAGCATTAACTTCATACTATAAGGAAGCTTAACTTACAATAGAATCTAAGCAATATACCTCTAGAGATAAAACTACCTCCCCCTTTAACTCCTTTATATCCAATTTAACCCGTAACTTTAACTTTGGATATTATACCCTAATAAGAATAGGTATAGAATTCTATTACTTTGTAATCTAATAACCTTTAGACTCTATTAACTAGACCTACGTCCCCACTATAGCCTATAATATAACCCCTACCTCCTCTATCTTAATCTTAAATTAGAGGTAGTTTAAAATTGCTTATAGAGCTTACGAAGCTCTATTTAGATTAGGAGAAGAAGTTTAGCGAGGAATTATATAATATTCTTAATTCTAAACTATGTATCTTTTATAACTATTACTAGAAGGTAGGAATAGAGTCTAATTAATACTATAACGCCTATTCTGTTATGCTTAAGGGCTAAGCTAGTACCTTCAATTATAATTATTTAGCAAGAAAAGAATATAATTTTGACCGTATAATATATAAGTTAAGATACTATTTTAAAATAGAAGAGAATAAGTAATAGTATATATTAGAATGGAGAGAGACTACCTTTTTAAGGATTATTGCTATAAGCCCAGGTATCCCTCGGCTTAATTATCTTTAAAAGCTCTTTAATTAACTTTAGATAATTTAACGCGGTTTATTCAAATTATATTAAGAGGATTTCAGCCTATGTAATTAAGTTATTAGTATATGCTAAGGTGTTAAAGAATATAACCTTACTTTTATTAGCGACTTAGTTAATCGAGGCATAGGCACGGTAAAAGGGACGCGCAAGCCTATATAATTGGATTGTCTATAAACGAGAATCTAAAGCTAGAGAAAGGAAAGGAGAAGGAGAGTAACGCTAGTTAAAGAAGGGTTCTTTTATGCAGATATCTCTAGTTACGTAACCGCAAAGTTCTGCCAATACTATAACATTACCCCCCCCCTCCAAAAAGCCTGCCCTCAGGCTTTATCGCTAAAAGTCTTAGTAAGAGAACCTGACTAATTAGACAACTTTAACCGCTAGTTAAAGTTCCTGGATATCTTAAGACCTTATATAACTAAGAAATTTCCGGGGTATTTTTGTCCTTATGTTCTTCTGGTAGCTTATTATCTTTATTATACTAGCATTCTATCTACTTATCTAGGTACTTTAGCAGTCTAGGTTTATTAGGGTAATAGCTATAAAACTCTTAAAGCTTATAGGGACTACCTATAAAGTTCTATATAGGGTACTAAATGGGGTTTAGGTTATATCCTTTCTAATTAATACAATACTTTAACGTTCCCTTTACGAGTTTATAGGCCAGTATTTCTTTAATTTCCTATTTATTATTGCTATTAACTTAAATTGGTAGGGGAGGTTTATTCTTTTATCCAGGCAGTAGGTTATTTATAGCTTTCTGTAGCTTATCTAGTAAAAAAATAGGGTGAACTTTAATTGAGTCTGGGAGCTTAACCTTGTATAAGTTGCCTACTTTATTAAGAATCTTATATAGTCCTACCATTTTATAGTCTAGCTTATAGCTAGGCCGTTCTATCTTTCAGTTCTTTGTTATAACCTAGACTATATTACCTACTGTAACCGACTACGGGTGCTGCCCAAACAGCCTTAACGCCACCCTATATATTGATCGCAGATCAATATTGCTTGCAGATTACTGTTCCTATTTCAGCTACCATTTCATGTATATATACCTCTTGATTTCCATAGATTTACAATCAAGTTGCTTGTTTAATCCCACACACTGTAAAGCTTACACCTACCGTAAAGTTAGGCTCGCGCCTATACTTATTCGCCTACTATTTTATTAATTTTTAGGCCTTTTTTAGGTTTATATGGGCTACTTTCTAGGCTTCCTCTAAGCGCTTAGCGTACTGCTAGGCTTCCTTATAAGATAGTTTTTCGCGTATAGTCTAGGGCCCTTCTAGTCTTTCCCAGTTAAAGCTTATATAGGGTAGGTAACCCATTTCTAGTTAAATAGGGGCAAATCCGGTAGAGTCGTGGGGTAGGGTTACTTAGGTGTAGTCTATTAAGGGTAATAGTTTAGCCTAGTTATCTTAGAAGTAGTTAATAAAAGCCCAGAGTCTTTAGTCCAAGTATTAATTTATAATCTCCGTTTAACTATCTATTTAGGGGTAATATACTATAAAAAGCTTTAGCTTAATACCTAGGATCTAGGTAAACTTATTCTAAAAGGCTAATATAAACTACGGCTTATAATTAGATATAATAGTATCTAGTAGTTCGTAAATTTAGTAGACGTAGTAGATATATAATTAGGCCGCCTCTTTAGTATTAATATTTTTGTAATAGGGAATTAAGAACGGGCGCTTGCTAAAGCGATTAACTAGAATTATAACTATATTATATCTATTACGGTTTAGAGGTAGCTTATAAAAGTCTATAGAGATATATTACTAGGGGCGGTTAGGTATTAGGAGGGGTTTTAATAGTCTTAGGGTCTTATCTTGTGGAATTATAGACCTATAGCAGTTATTGCAGTTTTGTATATAGCGGTTAATATCTATAATTATTCCGGGCTAGTAGTAGCGGTCGCTAATAATCCTACGGGTTTTATTTTTTTTAGGGTAGGCCGTAGAGACCTAGGTATATGCTTCGGCAATAAGCTAAGTCTATAAGTTTTATTTCTCTACTACCACTAGCTATTTATGGTACTTAAGTAGTCTACTTTTAAGGGACTATAGGCTAGAAACATTCTTTACCTTTTTACGGTACTCTTATAGAGAAGGGGCCGTATAGTTTACCTGTAGTAGTTTATTAATAAGGTCCAGTTCTATAGAGTTAATAGGGCATATCTTAGCATCTAAAGAGTCTATATTTAGTTCTGCCTATATCTAAGGGTTAAGGTGCTTTAGTTATAGTAGCGCCTAGATTTATAATAAGATCTTTACAGCTGTCTGGTTATTTATATTCTGTTTACGCCTTATAAGAGCGTCCATACGGTTAGTGGCGCTAAGCCTATATATAATTAGGAAGTTAAACTAAGATAAGGTATCTGCCTAGCGCGCCTATTAGGCTATAAAGGCCTTTATTATTATAAAATATTCTAAGGCCTTATAATTGGAAACTACCTAGATAGACTTAAGGGTGCCCTCTAGTTAGGCTCGCTAGTGCTAAAAGCTAAAGATAATAGCTAGTATTTCTTTATCGTGAATTAGGTAGTTTAGCTTAGCATCTACTATAGTCTTTAAATAGTAAGTAATAAGGTACTATTCTCCGTTAATCTGCTTTTAGGAGTAAACGCTAGCTATAACGCTATCTAAGGCATCGGTTTTTAGCATTAAGGGCCGTTTTAGATTAAAGAGGGCGAGTAAGGGAGTAGAGACCAGTCGTTTCTTAAGCTCGTTAAAGGCCTGCCTATATATGGTATTAAAGTAAAAGGGCCGGTTTTTATAAGTAAGTAGGCTTAGTAGCCAGGTAATCCTACTATAGTTTTTAATAAAGCGTTAGTAGAAGTTATAGAACCCTAAGAATAACTACACCCCCTTTACGGCCCTTGGGGGTACCTATTAGTTAATTATAGCCGTCTTTTTTAGGTCTGCCTTAATTCCGCTTATACTAATAATAAACCCTAGGTACTTTATATGCTTAATACTAAATTCTAACTTCTTAATATTGGCTTAGAGGCTATCTTCCTAAAGCCGTTATAGGACTTTATAGATATGCTCTTTATATTCCAGTTTATTTTTAGAGTAGATTATAATATTATCTAGGTATACTGTATAGAAGTTATTAAGGTAGTTAAATAGTATATTATTTATGTATTGTTAGTATATAGCCGGTCCGTTAGTTAGTCTAAAAGGTAGTACTTTATATTTATATGTTCTGTAATAGGTCTAAAACATAGTAAGGTTTTCTAATTTAGGGTTTATCCTAATTTAGTAAAAAGCCTAGCAGATATTAAGCTTTATAAAGATCTTAGCTCTACTTATTCGGGCCAAAGTCTTATTAAGTAAAGGTGGTGGGTAGTAGTCTTTAAGGGTTAAATTATTAAGCTTATAGTAGTTAATACAGAAATAAAGTCCTCTATTTAGCTTTTTAGTAAAGAGAATAGATAAGTTAAAAAGGGCTTAACTAGGCTTAATAAAGCCCTTATTTAGGTTATTAATAAGATACTACTTTATAGCCTATAATTTAGCAATAGATTGCTATCGGAGGGGGCTATAGCTAAGGGTAACCACCTTATCCGGCTTAATTTTAATTTTATAATTATACGGTTGGTGAGGCGAAAGTATATTAGATACTACTTTAAAAAAGGTATTTTTAAATTCCTAGTATTAACGGGGCAGTTTCTGTTTTACTAGCTCCTTATTTATAAGCTTACCTTTCTCTTAGGCTAGGGCTTCTTTCTCTTTAATTATTTAATTAATTTTGTATAAGCAAGTTATAAAGATAACGGTATTAGGCTAAACTAGGTTCTAGTAGAATCCTATAGCGCTAATATAGTAGATATTAACTAGTGGGAGGTTTTTGGGTTTCTTTACGGATATTTATTAGGCCGTATTTTACGGTATAGGGTTTATAGTCTTCCTTAGCTCACGTTCTATTTTCTATAAATTGTCCTTTTAGTCTATTAGTTTAGTATATTATCTAATATTCCTAGCCTTTCTTTATGGCTGTATGGGGCCTAAGTTCTCTATTAGGGACTTATCTAGGCTATTACCGACTTTTTAAGTCTCTAGTGCGGGTGGTATAATTATTACGGACGCTTTAAGTACGATGTTACGACTACTTGGAGAAGAGACGGAAGAAGCTAGTTGGTTAATTTAGGCACGGTCTAGGATAGAGCCGATAGAACCATGTGACGAGGAATGGTAACTAAGGTCATATAATGTGCTACGTATTAAACGAGAGGAACGAGAGGAACTTATATACCTTATATATAAGACGTACATCACGTATAAGAAGGATTTCATAGGAGTACGGTTATGTATTTAAGGACCCTTAGTCTCTACCTAGATAGTTCCTTCTTTATAGTGATTCTTAGAATATAATTGGAGTTAATCTATTAGGCAACCACTCTACTAGTTATTATTACGTTCTTAACTTTTATACTTGCATTTCCTATATACCTAGCCTAATAACGAGCCTATTATAGTTCTTGCTATAAGGTTCCGTTATATAATTACTACCTAGTTATAGTATTAATATAAGAAGTTAAATAACATGCCACTAAAAGCAGCTACTATAACGCTATTAACAGCAGCAACTACTTTAAGGACAGGAGGTGATACTAGTATAGCAGATACTAACTTATAGCAACCTATGACGATCGGATAGCTATAGGAAATAGTTAACTAGCTAATAGCTAATAATATAGTGTTGGAAGAAAGACTTAATAGGATAGGAGCAGTAAAGATTAAGCTACTATTAATTAAGAGATTTATAGGAGAGAGGTTAAAGCTTAAAGGATTTCTTATATAAATGTACTTTAAGGTCTTATAGGAGGGAGTAAAGTTACCTATACCTGTGGATTGGATAGCCTATACAGGACTATTCTTATTAGGAAAAGCACTTAAGTGGTTTAAATCTTACCTTATGGAGATATAGGTAAACGGAATAACGACTACTAATTAAGATATGCGATTTATATTCTTAAGTTGGGAAGGATTTGTAGAACGACTTACGTAGATATTTAGAGACCTAGAAGAAATAACTATAGCGGAAAGAAAACTCTAGAACCTCGTATAACGAACTTTAGTAATTAAGTATATAATATAGTTCCAGACGCTAGCAATATAAGTAGAGTGGAATAATAGGGCGCTTATGGCACAGTATAAATAGGGACTTAAGGCTAAAGTCTAGGACGTAATTATTCTAATGGAAGATGCGGACACCCTAAGGGAACTAATAGATTAGGTAATTAAGATTAATAATTAGATCTACTAAAGGGAATAGGCTAAGAGAGGCTAGGATAGAGTTCTATAGTTATATAAGGCGCAGAATATATAATAATAAAAGCTAAGTTAGAAACTATAGTATGGCGCAGAGCTAATAGACCTAAGTGGTACTAAAGAAGCCTATAAAAGATAGAGTAAACTATAAAAACCTAGAGGATAAGGATTAAGTAATTAAAGGTCTAAGGAGTAAAGGCTAAATTAGGGATCTTAATAGCAGAAGACATTTAGGCGGACTCTATAGCAAGAGAAATGGTTTAAAGAAGGAGCTTATATAAATTGCGGAAAATAGGGTTATTACGTTAAAGACTGTAGAAGTGGGTAGAGTTACTATATAGTAAAGGGTATAAGACTAGCAGATAATATATATGTATAGAGGGACGATAATATGCTACGAGGAACAAAAGAATGTTTAATTAGAAGTTTTATGTTTTGTTATAATAACGTATGCCAAATTTATAAGGACGCTAAGTATGGCGTAAGCTATTAGCTACAAGAGCTAGCACCTATAGAATATAGAGGAACTAATAAACTAGTTCGCAGATTGGATATTAAGAACGATAAATTTGACCTAAGCGAAATATTCCGTAATAATAAGGCAATAAGGGCCGCTTACTGGGAGCAAGTAGACCTTAGAGATATTATACTAGAGGCAGAGGATAATTCCACTATAGAATAAGGAATATTAGTAGGGATTGAAACCCTACTAGACATAATGTCTATCGCTTTATAAGACGTAAGAGAAGTAGGATAGTGAACTACTTCGGCACTTAATAAAGGTAAAAGGCTAAAGGCTTGAGATTCTTAAGATGAGATAAGAGACGACTAAGATTCTTAAGATGAGATAAGGTATACCCTAGGACCTATAACAGACGAAAACCGATAGAGCAGGGCAGTAGCTTAGTTTAGAAACATATAAATAAGCTTAGGATAAAGTTTCCNANAGNTATAAGACTCTTAAGACGAGATAAGTAAGATTTAAGACTCTTAAGATAAGATGAGAACACTATAGATGCTTAGTTAGACTAAGGCGGGAGCTAAACTTAAGTTAGAAGTAAGCTTAGGATTAAAGAATCTAAGGGACTAAGATTTTGGAGTATAAATAAGGGCACCCATAGATAAGAGGCAAGAAGCTTCTTTATAGATTAGAGAATCTGTAATATAAATAGCAGTTAGACTAGGAGACAGATATATAGACCTAGAAGACTTACTAGGGGAACGTAGTGTTTAGCCTAAAGATCGAAAGTTTAATACTAGGATTAAGAAGCAAGATAACTTTAAGGATTAAAGCGTAAGGTGTAAACTAAAAGAAACTATAAAAGAGTTTAAGCAAAGAATTATTATATGGTAAGAACAGAAACTAGATAAGAGATCTAGCATATTGGGACGTATAAAGGACAGAGCACTAGTATAAAAAATCATTAATAGGCTGAGAGCAGGCATACTAAGAGCTAAGTAGCTTATTAAACTGGAAAGTAAAGAGGATCTAGGGATTCTAACTAGGTTCAAAGAACAACACATAAAGGGCTATTATAATATAGTAATAAGAAGATACTTCCTTATAGACAGACTATATACACTCTAGCAGCTGTACCAAAAGTGGTATAGGCAAAGGCATAATAATAAGTGGGAAGATTTCTATATATGGTTAGATGAAAAAGTTATCTAGGACCACCCAATTATAGAAAAGGCTATAACATATATTAAAGGAGCCTTAATTATAACGTTAAAGGATCTAGAGGAATATTTAGAGGACTAGAGAAGTAAAAGACGCATCTTAGTACCTACAAATAAAGTTATAACGTTTAGATCAGTATAATAAAGGTTTAAACTTAGGGATAAAGACGAGCTAAGAGTTAACCTAAAGCACCTAGTATACTACACATTATTATAGATTGCGTATATAGACGATATATGCGAAATATATAAGAATCTAAAGGAAAAGAATTAGAAATACTTTGTAAGAATATACTAGATAACAGACGAGTAATAGTATAGGAATGCTAAATATATATATGGATGGCATCTAGCAGAGGTCTAAGAGGAAGGAAGCGTAGTACTTTAACTAGGAAGATTCCTTATGGAAGAATACTTAAATGGACGATAGTGGTGGGAATACCTAGAAAATATATGTCTATGGTATATTAAAGATAAAAAGCGAACTAGGTATTAGCTAAAGAGTAAGCCAAGTATACTAGGATTAAGCAGCTAATAGTTAGGAAAAGTAGAGGCCTACGGGACTAGAGGGAGCTAGTAGTAGAGCCTTAGACCCTTAAAGGAATTTAAGGATGATACCTAAATTTACGAATTAATTGGCAAGATTAGCAGTTTGAAGCGTTAATAGATAGTGGAGCAACGCGAAACCATATCTTACTAACAGTAGTTAAGAGAATGGGACTACCTTATAGACAAAAGGAGTAACCTTACCTATTAGTTATAATTTTAGGGGATCTAATAACCTATAGAGGAGGGATTATTAATCTTAAAATAGGACCTATTTAGATAACTATTAAAGGAAGATAAATTAAGATGTCTTTTGATATCCTACTATTAGGACGGGATAAGGCAGTATTAGGCATGCCTTAGTTATAGGAATATAATCTAAGGATTAATTAGATTACAAGTTAGGTTAATATTAGAAATACTTAACGCTATAAGATGCGATAATAAGCTAAGTTGGTATGGTACTAAGTAGAAGCAACCTATAAAGAAATAGAAAAAGGACTAAGTTATGTACTAAAGAAATACTATAAGTATGGCAAAAAACTATAGTTACTAGAAAGTAAAAGGCTGTTAGAATATATAGTATGGGATTATAAGATAGAATTGGAACTAGGGATAAGTCTAAAGTTCTTTCTAATCTATAAGCTTACTAAAGAAAAAGGTAGAGCGTTAAAAGAGTTTATCTAGGAAAATCTATAAAAGGGATATATTAGACTATCGCAATTATCAGCGGGTTATCTAGTACTATTTGTATTAAAGAAAAATGGTAAATTAAGGCTGTGTATTAACTATAGATAGTTAAATAGTATTACCAAAAAGGATAGGTATTTTTTACCCTTAATTAGCGAAATTTAAGATAGGATAGGTAATACACAAATCTTTATAAAGATAAATCTGAGATGGGTGTATTATTAGATTAGGATTAAGGAAGGTAATAAATATAAGGTAGCCTTTAGGTTAAAAGAAGGACTGTATAAACTATTAGTTATATAATTTGGGCTTATAAACGCACCAGCAATATTCTAAAAACGTATTAACAATATATTAGGAGAATACTTAGATGAATTTGTTATAGTATATCTTAACGATATTATTATCTACTTAATGACTAAGGAAGAATACGGGGAATACGTTAAATGGGTCTTAAAGAGACTATAGGAAGAACAGATGCTAGTAGTAATTAAGAAATGTGAGTTCTTCACTAGGAAGACCGATTTTGTTAGATTTATTATTAAACTAGGCTAACTTGGTATAGATCTAAAAAAGATTAAGGCTATAGTAAATTGGTAGGAACTAGAGAACGTTATATAGTTAAGATTATTTCTAGGGTTTTATAATTACTGCAGAAGGTTTATAGCGCAGTGGTTAAAGGATATTAAGCCATTTACGCGGTTAATAAAGAAAGAAGAACTATAGGTATAGGAAGAGGAGTAAAGAGAACTTTTTAAGAAAGTTAAAGAGTTATTTACCTAGGAGCTAGTTCTTAAAATCTATTAACTAGGACTAAAGATGGTTGTAAAGATAGATGCATTAGACTATATACTAGGGGCGTGCTTTATGCAAAGGTATTAAGATAGATGGCACCTAGTAGCATACTATAGTTGGATGATAACACTACTAGAGCTGAACTATAACATCTATAATAAGGAGTTGTTAGGTATAGTTACAGTATTAAAGGAATAAAGGGTATTCTTGTAAGGCATAGAGAAACTATTTATAATTAAGACAGATTATAAGAACCTAATAGGATTTCTAACGACGAAGGAACTTAACTAAAGATAGGTTAGATAGGCAGAGATGCTTATAGAATACTATTTTAAGATTTAGTATACTAAAGGTATAGATAATACGCGGGTAGATGCTCTGAGCCGTAAAGCTGAACTATAAAATAAGGAAAAGCTATTGGGGGCTTTATTGCGAAAAGATATAGATAGATTAATTAGGTATAATTATCTAAAAATTGTAGTAACTTAAGAAGATGATAAACTAGAGAAAGTCTATAAGATACTAGAAAGCTTTTAGGCACAAAGAATTCTAAAAGTATAGCTAGAAGATCTATAGACGGATATATACAAAAATTGAGAAGTAAAGTATATCCTAAGAAGTATAGCAGAGTAGTTTATAGAAGACTTCTATAAGGGACTAACTTAAGGACACAATGGGGCTATAGGCTTAGTGTTAAGACTTTAGGAGGAATACATTATTAATAGAATTTAAAGAATAGCTAGAAAAGTTATAAAGGAATATCTAAACTACTAAAGGAATAAACTGATGAGGTATAAGCCATATAGAGGGCTACAACCTATTAAAATACTAAAGAGACTATAGGAGGTTATATTATGGGACTTTATTATTAAGTTGCTAAAATTAAAGGACCCTATTACCGGATAAGATTATAATGTGATCTTAGTAATAGTGGATAAGCTTATAAAGTAGGGATACTTTATAGCATATACAGAAGAAATTTTAGCGGAAGATGTCGCTAGAATCTATATTAAAAAAGTGTTTATAAGATATGGAGCACTAAGCAAAATTATATTGGATAGAGATCTAAGATTCGTAGCAGTATTTTAGGAAGTATTCTTAGCGGAGTAAGGAGTTTAAGCAGTAACTTCTACTATATATTATTTATAAACAGACGGTTAAACGGAAAGATTAAACTAGACACTAGAATAATATCTAAGGCATTATATTAATTATGCATAGAATAATTAGGTATTACTATTACTAGTTATATAGTTTGCGTATAATACAACACCTTAAGAAGGAATAGGCATATTACTATTTAAGGCAAATTATGGATATAAGCTAAGAATATTGTTATTATTATAGTAAGTAAAGAAAATAAGTAGTATAGCTAAAGAAAGAATAAAGGATTTAATAAATCTTTATGCAGACCTTATAGAGACAGCTAAGGTAGTATAGTAGAAAATGAAAAGGTATTATAATGCTAAGAGATCTAAGGGACCAGATCTTAAGGAGGGAGATAAAGTGTGGCTACTATACAAAAATTTTAAGAGTTAACGACTAAGTAAGAAATTGGACCACGTTAAACTAGGACCTTTTGAAATTATATAAAGGATTTTACCGGTTATATTTAAGTTAAACCTACTAGCCAAAATAAAGATCTACCCTATATAGTATATTGCAATGCTAGAGCTAGCATATAGGAATATTAAGCCACCGGTCTATAAAGTAGACATATATAGAGGATAAAAAGAAGACGAATGGCAAGTTTTAAAGATTGTTAATTATAAGGATATTAATAATAAAACATAGTACGAGGTTAAGTGGATAGGCTATACTAAGACTACCTAGGAGCTACTAGAGAATTTAAAGAACGCTATGGGAAAGGTATAGGAGTATTAGAAGAGATTAGGTTAGGCAGCATTAATAAAGAAGAATTGCTAAAGAATAAGTCACCTAAGGGGGACTTAAGAAGAATATTTACTAAACTACTCGGATCTATTTCTTTCTCTGTTAGAGGAGAATCCGTTTTTTTATTACCTAGTTCCTATAGACCTTGTTTTATAAGTTTCTACTCCTTAAAATAAACCTTTTTATAACCCTTCTTAAGACAAAGCAGACGAGTAGATGCCGTAATTTAAGTATTTAGAGCCTTCTGTTCCGCGTTACGGGAATGTTTTAACTTAGTAAGAGCTTGTAATAGTTTACTATCTAGCCGCGTAGCAGCAGATTAAATACGAGACCTTAAGATAAATTAATTAGGGAACTAGATAACTATTAAGAGTAATAGGTCGCGTATACTTAGTATTAGAAGTAGAGCGAACGTCACAGGATGAATAAATATTTGCTTTAGTATACTCCGAGTAAGAGGACGGTTATTATAAAGATAGGTTCGCCAACGCAATATAAACTAACCCCTTTTTTAAACAACGAGAATATAGAGACGGCATAATCTTACTAAAAGATAATATTGCAGCAATAGTGCGGGCACGACGTTGGGCGTATAAAGAAGAAATTACTTTAGGTATAATAAGCAATAATATTAACCAAATTAATTAGACGGATATTACACCTCTAGTAAATAACTTAGAGATGTTTTAAATCTTTAAGGACAAAGATAAAGAGGAGGGAGATGGTGTTACGGACGCTTTAAGTACAATATTATAACTACTTGGAGAAGAGACAAAAGAAGCTAGTTAGTTAATTTAGGCACGGTTTAAGATAGAGCCGATAGAACTATGTAACAAGGAATAGTAACTAAGGTTATATAATATGCTATATATTAAATGAGAGGAATAAGAGGAACTTATATACCTTACGTATAAGACGTATATTATATATAAAAAGGATTTTATAGGAGTACGGTTATGTATTTAAGGACCCTTAGTCCCTACCTAGATAGTTCCTTCTTTATAGTAATTCTTAGAATATAATTGGAGTTAATTTGTTAGGCAACCACTCCACTAGTTGTTATTACGTTCTTAACTTTTGTACTTACATTTCCTACACACCTAGCCTAATAACGAGCCCATCGTAGTTCTTGCTATAAGGTTCCGTTACAATAATATAAGTAGTTTAGGGGCAGTGTAGTATATAAATCTGTTGCGGATTAAGCTATATATCCTTCTTAAAATCCTAGTTTTTACGCGTTGCATTAGCCTAGTAAACGGTGTTTATTTACGGCCGTATAAGGTTTTCTATTATAATACTAATCTCTTTTATAAAGGAAGGCGTTAGGGGCATAGTTTTAGGCTAAATAAGCTGCCTATTCTATACGTTAAGCTATAAGCCTAAATAGGCTAGCTATTTTCTTTTTAAGATTATATTATAGCTTCCAAGGTCTATAATAAGGAAGGGGATATTAAACTACCTTTATTCGTTAACGCGGAGGTAAATCCGTAAGATAGTTATAATAGGTGGCCCTATTTATCCGTTATAACCGCAAATAGGGATTAGTTTAGGCAGTTCTTTAAGGGGTATATTTAAAAAGTTAGCTAGTTTTACAGCGTACTTTATGTTAATTAAGGTAAAGGCATTTACTCCTAAGTTAGCTAAAGCAAAAGTTAAAACTTAATATCTATTGCGGAATAAAGTATAAGAGATAGTGCAGCTTTTTTTACTAACTAGCTGATCTAAATTAATATATAATATATTAATCCCTTTTAACCCTAGAGAAGAGTCTTTCTTTAGGGTTCCTCTTTTTCTAGCTCTGTAATATCCTCCTAAATTAATAGGACCTTATTTATCTTTACCTTTATTAGGTAGTTCCTTATAGGGTAGCCTATTTAACCGTATAAAAAGTAAGCTCCTTAATTGCTAAAGGCCTATATATAGGGGTCGCTATATATAGGCTGGGTATATACTAGGCCCGTAGTAGGGGTAGCTGCACAGCTAGCTACTAGGTTAATTATAGGAGTTGCTAATTATACTAGGGCACTATGGGCCGTACTTATAGTACTTACGGCCTAGTTTGCAAGGTTTCTAGTTTTTAGCTAATTAGCGCGTGCCTTAATTTAATAAAGGCCTTAGTTAATAGCTAGGTAATAGTCTATAAGTTCCTTTAATGTCTAAGCCGTAATATAAGCTGGTAATACGGCCCGCTATAGGTCTAGGGTAAGCTTATTAAAGAGGTCTAGTAGTAGGTCTTTTTAGGGGATTTAGGCCTATCTGGCTAGGTATAAAAAGCGGGTTTAGAAGGCTAAAAAGGTCTCCGTTATTTTTATGTTTAGGCTTTTATAGCTAAGGCGGGTGTTTTATACTTTAAAAGGGTCTTTATAAATAGAAGATAAGTATTTAATTATTTCTTCTTTAGAGATAAAGGGGTCTGCTGAGTCTTTAGTATATTGCAGGCGTAAATGCGTCTAAGCATCTCCACTAATATAGCTAAAGATATAGGCTATTCTAGCTTAGGCGTTAGGGAAGTAGTCTATATTAACTTTAAGCTTATCCCGTAATTAAAGCTTCTAATTATTAAATATAGGGTCAGTTCCGTCTGTAAGTAGTAGGGGATCTATAATCTTTACCGACTGCTTTGGTACTATATAGGCCTTAGTAAATCCACTAAGGCGCTAAAATAGGGCCTAAAGGACTATAGCAAGTCTTTAGTTATTTAATAATAACTTATTATTAGATATAGGGGTATCTCTAGCTTTAAGTAGCTCTTACAGTTATTTAATTTTAGTATTAGTAGCCGCAAGCTCCACCTAGGGGGTTAAAACGTTAATTGTTTCTTTATCTGAAGTATTTAAGGGTCCTATAGCTGCTTTACCTGCTACTATATTTCGTGGCATAGTAGTAGGGGTATTAGGTAATTCTAGGTAATTTCTTTAGGGGTTCTAGTCTGTGCGTGTCTTATAGGTCCTTTCCTTAGGGTTTTATTCTTTTCTTTTATGTCCTATCCTTATGGTCCTAGTAATATCCTTAGGGTCCTATTTTATGTTCTTGTCCTATTTATAGTTTTATAGATATATTTAAGTTCCTTCTTAGGAAGAAAAAGTAGAGAGAGCTTTAGATAATATTAGCGACTTAGTTAATTAAGGCATGGGTATAGCAAAAGGGACGCGNAAGCCTATATAATTAAATTGTCTATAAACAAGAATCTAAAGCTAGAGAAAGGAAAGGAGAAGGAGAGCAGCGCCAGTTAAAAAAGGGTTTTTTTATGCAGATATCTCTAGTTACGTGACCGCAAAGTTCTGCTAATGCCGTAATAACTCTCTTTAATCCTGTAAATACTTATAAAGGTATATATATTTAATTAAAATCTTCTATTAGCACTACTTTACGCTCTTAAGAAGTATAGTAATTTAACGCCTAGCTCTAACCTACTTTAATTAACCTGCTTAACTAATATAATTATAACTAGACTAATTAAATATATAGTAGCCGTAGTAGGTAATATAGTAAAGGGTATAATTAACGACTATAAGGTAAAGGTGGAGGTCCTTATAGAGGTTTATTTTAAAGTAATTGCTAAAAAAAGTGCTATATTTGTAAGAAACCAGATTACTAGTTAACTAGGTATTTTTTTAATAAATAAAAGGAGGTATATAATAAGTTTCGCTAAAGTATAGGAAATGTTAAAAATTATAAAACCACTATAGCCTACTTCTAAAGCTTCCTGGTTTAGTGTAAAGGCGTAAAAGATCTTAAGGGTAAGGTTAATAAGGCCAAATAACTTCTTATAGATATAGAAATTAAGAACTACTTACCCGACTAATACTTTACTAAGTATAGTAAGGTAGATAGTATATAAACCGTTACTATTCTTAATAACTAATCTACGCTCTATTCTATTATAAAGTTAAATATCTTTAATAAGCTAAAGGAGAGCTCCGCGTTCTTCTTTAATAATAAATACTTAGCGAATATCTTTTACGGTATTATGCCAGATACTAGAGCCGTAGGAGTATCTATAGTAGGAGAACCTTAAGTTTAAGCCCTTTAGTAGCTTAATAACTCTATTTAAATTAACTATTTAACGGCAGGCTAATATACAATTCGTTTTAGTAAGGGTACTATAATCTCTTTTAGCACAATTAGGGTCTAAACCCCCTTAGGGTATATTACTTTTTATATTATTCCTATAAACACCCTATTTTTATTTTACATTAAAGATATAAATAAATTAGGTATTAAGCTTAATAACCTTAAGAATGTACCTATTTAGGGAGATAATTAGGTACCCGTTATGCGCAAGTAGGGTTACCCTTAGTTGCTCCTTTATTAACTAGAAAAGAGTATTGCTTAAAGCTACCTAACTAAGTTAGAGTTATATTAACTACACCGTCATTTTAGCCACCTATCCGTTTATTAATTGCTTAGGGTTCTTTAATAAGCAGGCTATAAAGTCAAGGTTAAGGCAATTAAGTATCTTATAAAGTATTACTATTACTACTAAATAAACCAGAAGTCCCCTAGCCGATTTAAGTTTACCCTTAAAGATAACTACAACTTTAACTTCTATATTATTGTTAATGTTATATATCTTAATAGTAAGCTAGTACTCTAAGTTATTAACTTCTTAACTTCCTTTTAAGCCGTACGTTTCTTAAAGGATATATTAGCTAGGAATATATAGGATACCCTATAATTATACTAGATTAATATTTACCTAAAACCCCCTAATTAAATCGTCTATAATATAGAAAAGAACTTCTTATCTATAGAGTTTTAATAATAGATAAAGGCAATAGTAATTAAGGTTAAGGAAGTCCCTATTAAGGCATATAATAGTATTAAAAAAGTAGAGCGATATTACGCGCCATTACACCATGTATATAAGATTATCTTTTTAGAACTAGAGGATACTAGTAAAAAACTTACCTTATAAATAGCTATTAAAGCTATTAATAATTCCGCTAGCCCGGATGGACTTATACCTACATTACTAGTCTTTAGCGCCTACCCTTAAATAACTAATAATTCTCTACTATATCCCTCTATTATATAATAAGCTAAGGCTATTTATAAGGTAATAAAGGAAGTATAACGTCTCTACGCTATATACTAGGTTAAAAACGCACTAGGAATAAGAAATAGCCTAAATACCTTAACTATACTTAATTTACCACTTTAGTCTAAGGTACGCGTATAGCGTAAAAGGGAGGATAGTTAGGCCCACATTAACTTATTATAATTAATAGTTAAACTTATACTATTTAGATGCCTTACAGACCCACTTAATTCCGTTTAACTGTTATTAAGCCTTATTATAAAGATAACAGTTCTAAACCTTTATAAAATACCCTAAAGGAAAACTATAATTAACGTGCTCTAGAAGGCGACTATAATTCTAATATAATTATAGTAGAGGTGCCGCAACTATGACGCGGTAGAGGTTGCCTAAAAGGATTACAAAATTACTAATATCTTATTAATTTTAAAGAGCAATTTATTGCCACTATTAAGAATAGAGTTAAGTTATTAATAACCTTTATAATAGCTAAGGAGAAGGCTAACTTTAAGCTTGCAAAACAGCTTTAAAAGGAAGGTCATATTATAACTTCTAGAGCTCCTTTCTAAGCATTTAATAAGTAGGAGATCGATGGTCTTATTATAAGAGGAGTCTTTAAATTCAAAAAGTATAACCCTATTAAGTTTAATAGAGTTTATATCTTTAAGTTAAGAATGGTTAATAAGATTAAGGGCAAAGCTACTAACGCCCTATTTAAGAAATTAAGGCTTATTATCTAAGGTTATAACGATAATAGTAAGGAGGTAATTCTTATGTAATCTCCTATAATTTAACAAGCTAGTTAGCGAGTTATTATTACGCTAGCTCCCTCTTTAATAAAGAATAAAATAGCGGTCTATTTATAAGATATTACTTAGGCCTATACCTAATTAGAGACGCACCTTTAGTACTTAATATTAGTATACCTTCTAGAGTAAATTCGCTACTAATACCCCAAAGATATAATTATAGTTATACTTAAGCTATTATACGGAATTACAGAGGTAGAAACTTATTAGTGGGCTACCTATAGTAAGCACTATAAAGAGAAACTTATAATAACTACTTCTATATTTAATTTATACTTCCTTATTATAACTATAGGGATCCTATTTAGAATTGTCGGTATATAAACTAATAATATAATTATCTTAAGAGACGACTAAATTTTAGCTCTTAAAGAAAATAAGCTAGTAAAGGCAAATCTTATAGCAAAGCTAAAGGAAAAGCTTAATTTAATAACACTATTGCTTTTTAATAGATATATCCTCTCCCTAAATAAGGATTCTATTACTTTACGCCAGAAGGACTAAGGTAAAAAGATTAACGTTATTAACGTTAATTCTCTAAAGTAAAGATATATGGAGTAACGCGCCCGCGGAGCTTATATTACCTCTATTTATTAACCTAAGGCTTTATTTAATCTCTCTGTTACCGCCTAATACTAGGAACTAACTAAGGACGACATTCTTGCCCTAAATAAACGTCTTTTTTAATAAATAAACTATCTTAATTAGGGACTACTCTATATACCTATTAATCTTCCCACTACTAAGCTCTTCGTATTTATTAATAGATCGTTTATAAATAATAAAGATTTTAGCTCCTAGCTAAAATATAAGATTATTATTACAAATAAATCTACTAAAGAGAATAACTTTATAATTTACAATAACCTTATTTATTAGAGCTTAACAAAAAAATAAGCGCATTACTTAAAGCGTTTTAGCGTTAAAGATATATAGAATAGTTGGCAGAGTTAATATAGCTATTGCAATTAGAACTACCCTAAAGATAATTATAGATTAACTCGAACTTCCCGCTATTCCTATAATTATATATACCAACTTATATTCCCTCTATAAGTATTTAGTTAAGCTTAGTACTATAAAGAAGAAGCGCCTTATAATTAACATTATAGCACTTNAATAATCCTATAAACGGCGAGAACTCTTTAAGATTTAATAGATTAATAGTTAAGATAACCTAGTAGATATAATAATAAAGGCAAAACTAAATAAGGCTCTAGAAACGTTTATTAACACAAATACTCTATATATGCGAGTTAAAGGTTAGGTTAAAAGGGAGTAAAAGTATAATATTTTACAGACTCTAATTTTAACTAGCTAATTAGGATTTTCTATACCCAGCATAAAAAATTGCTATTAGCTCGCTTATAACTGGCGCCTTAGCGGCCCTAATATAATATCTACCTATAACTCCTAAGCAAGAAAGCACTATATACTAAGAGGCAATTTTAGGACAGCGAGACTTATATTATAATGGTAATAGTAAATAAGAAGGATTAATATTTATTACGCTAGTTAAGCAGTATTTATATATAGATGGTAACTATAAAAGAAGAGTTACTAGTGTCGGGAATAAGGCAAGCGGTTATCACGTGACGCCGCCGCACTAGCGTGGTGAGGGGTTTTAAGCTTCTCGCCCTTCCTCATTCTAATTAATAAGCTTTATTAACCAACATCACTATAACCTACTTAAGTAGTCGTTATTAGTAAGTCACCCTATGTAACTAACAGTTATAAAGGGTTAGGCAATTCCAAGATAGTCTAGTAGTAGTTATATTTAATTACTTCTATTATTTATAGAAGTCGTATACGGTATACTGCCAATTTCTTTATAAAAATGTTAGGAATTTACCTACTTAGAAATAGTATTAAGCGTTAAGTTATTAAGGTATTAGCTAGGCTAGGTCTCTATAATAGTTATAAATATATTAATTAATACCTTATAGATATTGCTAATAATATAAAGGATGGTTTAACCCCTTAGCCTATATTTTATATAGCTAACTAATAAAAAGAATAAGCTACTAAGCCTTATAGTTAATCCTTAAGCGCTACTAGTCTACGATAACTTTAATTTTAAAGACGATATTAGAGATTAAGTATTTAGGTTTTTTGGAATAAGAATATATAATATAACTACTACGCTTCTTGTCCTTTATCCTAAGATTCCAACTACTAGCCTTAAGCAGTTAATATTTAACCTATCACAACTACTTCTTTTTAATAATATTATCTTATTTTTAGGTCTTTAACAAGACTATATCTTATAGCAGTTATTAATATACTTTATTATAACTACTATCCGCAAGCTTTATTTATAAGTAGTTAAATATGTTTTTAGTAATAAGCTAGGTCTTTTTCCTATAGTATTAAAGCTTAACCTGCTATCTCTTTTATAAAAAAAAACCACTCTATAGCAGCTAGGTGCAATCTTTTATAATAAGGGTATAATTAAAGGTATATATAGTGTTTATTAGGATATCTAGATTTATAAACTTAGCCTTAAAGAGGATAATAAGTTAGGCCATTTTACCTAGCGCCTTTGGCTTACCTAGGGAGATTAAAAGACCGTTTAATATATTAGGAGCGTTAAAACTAAGTAATCTCTTACTGGTTAAGCTTTTAACCGTTAGGACTGGTTACTTAGGCTACCTATATTCTTTTATATCCTTTAAAGTTTCCTCTACCTTATAGTTTATACTTACTAAAAAAGTCCTCCTAGTACTTACTTAAAGGCCACACTCCTTTATAATATTGGCTACTAAGACCGGCATAAAATCTTATAAGAGAATACTAAATTTTATCTTATTAAGCTATTAATTATATAAAGCTAGATAGCTTAAGTAGTTATACTCTAGTATAACGTACTTAGTACTAAGGGGTAGTTCTAAGGGGTTAATAGTAAGGAAAATAATAGGAAAGAGTTTTATAATAATGCTATTATATAGCTAACTTTATTTTAATTTCTTAAATTAATTAAGCATGTATAATAATAAGCATTTACCTACTCCGCTTAAACCGGTTAAGATATAATAATAAGGAGTTTTTTAGTATATATTGGTATCTCTAATAGGTTAAAGCTTTTATAGTCCTATGGCATACTATCCGTTATAGCAATATTAGTCTAATCCGCTAACTTATTAATCTACTCTCTATCTAGTTCTATAGGGCTAAGTAGTTACGGTACGGGTATAAGATACTTTATCTTTAATAGCTTTTTATAGATTAGATTGCGACTACTAAGCTTTAATAATTAATTTTTATGTTAAGTTTAGTAAATCTAATAGGTTAACTAAATACCTTTAAAGTAATTAATTTTGCCCTAGAGTATATTAACTGCTACTATACTGTTAATATAAAACTATATAAGAACTCCACTTATAATGTTAAAAAGATATTTAAATAGGTTGCGCTTGCTAGTTCGTATATTTCTTAACTGCATCCTATACTGGAGACTTTATTTAATTAAAGAGCCGATTCCAAATATAGTAAAAAGTTAGCACTTGCTAATATATTTAGTCTTATATACTATCTTTAAGCTAAGGGTTATATATATATCTAAGTAGTTAATAGTAATTATAACGGTTAATTTAAGTCTATTAATATTCTTACTAATAGTATAGAGCTTCTTAAAGAAAAGATTTACTTATTTAATCTTTAAAATATTACTATACCTAATAAGATTATTTCTATTTCGTCTAAAGATAAGGAATAATCTACTACTACTACTAAGCTATTAGCATTTAGAGATTATATAGAGGTAATTAATAATATATTTTATACTAAAGATAAAGGTTATTAACTGCTTTACTTTAACTTCACTTAACTTTACTGCTATACTTTACCCCCTTAACTACCTATTTAGCTTATTGCTTACTACCCCCCCTAACTACTTATTTAGCTTATCGTTAACTACTTCTTCTATAACTACTAGTTAAAGACTACCCTTATTTCTACTCTCTTCGCCTTATTTATTATAGTTAATAACTACTTACTAACTCCTTACCCCTTATAGTCCACCCCTTTAAGTCACTACACGGTTTATACCTAATATCTCTTATATTATTATTTTAAGAAAACCATCTTACTAACTGCTTATAGTAGATTACTTATTATAATTAGCATTTATAATCCTAATAGCTTTACTAGCCGTCCTAAATCCTCTTTCCTTAATATTAACTTTTTTAATATTCTCTGTCATAGTACTGTAATAAAGTAGACTAAATAACTACGTTATAGTATAAAGAGGGAAAGAAGGTGGAAAGGGGGTATTGTATATAAATAGTAGGGCTAGCTAATAGTAGGAAATAGTATAAGATAGTATAAAACAGTATATATTAGGTCAGTGCCGTAACAGTACTCCTCTCCCCTAGATAGTTTAGTCCCTAAACTAAATATATAACTTAAAAATAGGCAGTATATAGGGTTGCCTGTTTTTTACTATAAAGATATTAGTTCCGCTTACCACCTTTAACTAAGCTAATAGTAATTTTCTATACTGGGTATAGAAAATCCTAATTAGTTAGTTCAATAAGTAAGGTTAGTAGAACTCTATACCGCTACCTAAATCGATCCGCGTGGCGTTTCTTAGTAAGAATTTAGCTAATTAAACAACTTTAACTACTAGTTAAAGTTTTATAACATCTTAACTACCATAAATTTTAATACGGTGGTCGGCTGTGACCTTAGAGTAACTTTTCCTTATCTTATACCTAGTCTAGGGGTTTTAGCTTTTTAGGGTATTGCTTATAAAAGCGCTATACAGCCCATTTATAACCCTTTAGGTCTTCCTTTAGCTGCTAGATTATATCCTTATAATATTTCCATTTAATCTTATAAGTTAGTCCTTAGGGGTCTTTATTATATATATTAAGGATTATTTTAAACTCCTATTTATCTTCTATATTGCCGTTATTATCTCTCTCTGCCACTTGTCCTTATATATTATAGCGCTCTACGGTATTAATATTTGCTTAGCTAGGGATTTCTTTAGCAGCCTAAAGGCGGACCTTAGATATATAAAAGGATTTATTTACTTAGATATAGTCTAGGAGGTCTACTATAACTACCCCTTAGTATACTACGAGGACGGGGTACAGGCCGTCCTATTTATCGTCCCATTTCTTTTTAAGTCTGTTTATCTTTATATTTTCTAAGCTAACTATAACTATATCACCTTTATAGAATAACGCGCTCTTATTCCTATAGGTATTAGTATTATTTTTATAGCGTTACTATAAAATCCGGGATAGGGCCTTAAGCTATATTAATATCCGCTTAAAGCGGTTAGCTATAAAGTCCGCGTAGAAGAACTTCTTCTTTACTTATACTAATAGTATTAGTAGGTAAGGGCTAGTAGGCTTAATTCTAAGGCGAGGGTTAAAGCTATAGTTTATAAAAAATAGGGAGATGCCTATACTCTTATTAACTTAGTTATTTATAGCAAACTTAGTAAGCGGTAAGTAGTTAACTTAGTTATCCTATATAAAGCTAATAAAAGTATAAAGGTATTTATTTACGGCAGCGTTAATAATTTTAGTTTAGCTATTTATTTCTAGGTATTAGGCTAAGCTTAGTTATAAGGTTGTCTTAAGGTATTTACTTAGTTATTACTAGAAGTCGCTAATAAATTATATACTATAATTAGAGATAATTATACTTAATACACCGTAGAGCTTATATATTGTTCGTACTAATTTAATAGCACGAGTAAGTCGTATCCACGGGCACGAAATACATGTAGTATCGTATGCTTGTTTGGATGGTGACTGTCAATTATATAAAGCAGACTACGTAGTCTATATACTGATGCGCCTCCCCCCTAATTAGTTAGTGCTTCAGAAGTGCACCAGACGCGTAAGCGGGTGGTTAGTGCACTAAACGCGTAAATGCGTACTCGGCGTACCGAACGCGTAAGCACGCGGTTGGTACGATAGGTGCTGTAATTATATACTAGCGGTACTTGGAAAATGAAACCACTTATGTATAGCCTCTGTAATTATCTTAATAGAACTACAAAACACATAAGAAAATACATAGGAAATCCCTCCTAAGGTGCCCTCTAGGTTGCCTTCTAAATGGTGCTCTAAGCTGGCCGTAAGTCCTGCTTACAGTCCGTAAAATAAACTGTACGGCCTTTTAACGGGCCGTAACTAAACCGTAAATGCTTTGTTAGTCTCGCTCTACCCATTCTATAACCTTTAGGTTAAGCTTATTTATATTAATTAGGGTTTTAAGAGCTTAACACAGCTTTGCCTTAGTTATGGCGTCTACTAGGTTGTCTCCGCTGCTAATCCATTTAACTTCCGTAATCTCACGTCGTTTATAGGCCTGATATAAGCACATTAGGTCGACTATAAGCCTCTTCTCTTATGTTATACCTAGTTTAACTAGGCAGTCGTAAAGGGACTTTAAATTAGTGTATAAAACTAGGGGTAACTACTCCAGTTATAGAATCTTCTAGACCGTTAATTTGATTGCGGCTGCTATATTAAATCCATAAGCTAGTATATATAGTTTAGAAGCTAGTATACTACGGGTTACTTATTTACACTTAATTAAAGACTAGTATAGTATATTTACGTCCTAATTATAGTCCGTAAGTACAATTATAAAGCCGATTTATAATAATAGGTCTTTATTATTAGCAAAAGATGCGTTTGTAAATACTAGTAGGCTAAGGGAATTTAGGTCTAGTGGTATAAAAGTAAGTCCCCTTACTACATTGTTGATTTGCCACTAGATGCGCTTATTAAGCTACTTAATATTTTCTTTTTGCGGGTCTACTGCTTAGGCCGTAAAGGACAGATTATAGGCAGATTTAGGTTAACAGACTATGGTAATATAGGCGCCTCTTGCACGCTATGCAGTGTATTAGTCCTTTATATTTACGGTCTTATGGGTTTCTCTACGGGAACTAGTAAGGTCCGTAGGTTTTACTATAACGGGCTTTAGGTTTTAAGCTTGGCGTTCCTAAGTTAGCTTAATTAGGTTGCCCTTTTATATAATTAAGCCTCTATTAAACTTAATTAGAGTTTACTTAGTTAACTACTTTCGCGGCTTTGCTAAGAACTTTGCCTTTTATAGTTTAGTTTCTTTAGCGTCCGTAAAGGTTTGGTCTACTAGGAAAAGGGTATTATTAGTTTAGAGTCTAATAATGCTAAGGCCGTTTAATGGGGTATATAAGAGGTAGGGGTTGTAGGTTAACTATTCTATTTTAAGTTTACTAATATAATACTAGTAGTACGTCTTAAACTAATGGTTTCCGGCTTCTGGTACTTTATAAAGAGGTTTTATAACCTATAAAATTGTTCCTAGTTATAGGTTAAGCTCATAGGGTAGTTGTATAAAGATTTCCCTACTTAGGTAGGTGTTAGACTGTATATAGGCTTACGAGATGTCCCGTAGGTAAAGAGCTACGGGTTTACTTTACTGTAGGCTGGGCGTAAGTGCAAATATAATCCGTTGGCTGACTTATTGGATTATAGGCAATTACGTAAGGACTAAGCCCTTCCCTTAGTTATTATAGGCTTGTATAATAAGCCTTAATTTTTTAAAAGCTTTATTAGTATTAGGGTGCTTAATTTTATTAATAAAGCGTAAGTTAAATATACGGACGCCTTGCGGAACGTCTTTCTCCATTATAACTGTAAAGACGCCCTTTTTAAGTAGTCCGTTAATCTCTTTGCGTTATAAGTCCGTAAAAGGGGTTTTCTGTATTAGAACTGATATATCCGTAAGCGGAGATTGCCTTGCGGATATACCTGCGGAGGTTAGGTAATTCTCTATTATAGGGTTCTTACGGGGGCGTCCTCGGCCACGCTTTATAGCAGGTTTAGTAGGTTTAGTGGGTTTCTAGGGGACCTCTAGGGTAGGCAAGGGTGCTTTTAGTTTGTTTAATTTGGTAGGTGTTTCTAGTTTACCTAATTCGGCGGGTGCTTCTAGTTTGTCTAGCTTAATGTTATGGGTGTTTTTGGACCAAAAATAGGGTTTTATGGACGTGCTTTTGAAGCTTGTTGGTCCACTAGGGAGCTATATATAGTAGGTCTCGTCTTCTACGGCTAGTAGACGGTAAGGTCTAGTCTAATTACCGCTTTTACGCCATATAAGGACTTTAGAATTAAGCGGGAGGTTGTATACTAAGGTTATATTAGGTCCGTTACGGTAGTGTAGAGCGTTATTAATAGTTTATTTAGCCCGTAATTTGACTATTTTGGCCATTGCCTTTTGTATTATAGCTGCTTATTCCGTAATAGACGGGGTAGGAGGGCCTAGGTTACTTATCCTTAGGTAAGCTCCGTAAACTAAGAGGGTAGGTACTAGCCCGTTAGGGCTAGCGGTATTATTAACGGCTTTTACAGCCATCTGTAAAGCTAGTTCCTTTTAGATATCTTTATACTCGTCCGTAATAATCTAGTAAGCTCTTTATAGAGCTAGGTAAGCTCGCTTAACAAGCCTAATAGATTAGTACGCCTTAACTAGAACAGCTTTTGTTGAAATAGCTATAGCTATAGCATACTATTGGAATTCCTTACTAATAAAGTTCCTACTAGCGTCGTGGGTAATGTACTTAGGGGGTCCAACGTATATATTAATCCAGTAGGTCCGTAAAATGTCCTAAGTATATTTTGCGGATATATTTTGCAACTAACGGGCGGCTTAATAGCGGGTTGCCTCGTTAATTATGTGTAATACTAGGCTGCCGTTAATATATATAATATCTACGTATACTAAGTGGTTAAAATTAAGGTCTTTATAAAGAGTAAACTTAAATCGGCCTAGGGAACGTCCGTATTTCTAGCAGAAGGAGCAGTATTTAGTTAGGTGGTTAATTGCCTTCCTATTAACGTTGTCATGTCTAGAATGTTTAAGGACTCTATACAGCTTTTCGGCTAATAGGTGGCCGAAATGGACTGCCGAAATAAGTGTCGGTTTGGGGCACGTGCACGCCCCACCCAAACAAAGCCCCTAAGTATGCCTCAATCATAACAAACCTCACGACACCACCATTTCGCACCCAAATTCGTTCGGTGCAATTACTAATTATAACCTAAGTTACTAAGGAGCCTACATCCCGAAAGATGCGGGCCAAATACTTTACCCCACCCCTAGAATTATACTATAACGCTGGGGAAAATAAGCATCTAAAGACTCCTCTACGCACAGGAGTTCTCTACGCCAAAATCTTTGGCCAATTACTGGGCAAGGCTATTCCTCTAGCTATTATATAGCAGGCTACTGGAATTGCTAAGCGCTTTTAATAATATATTGTAGCCTTAAAGTAATGTAAAACTATATATAATTCTAGGCTAAAAACAAGAGGGAGAAATCGAGCCCTTATAAAGGAAGACACCCACGCTATTGCTGTGTATTTGGACGACCCTAATCTCAATTAAGACTTAAAATTAGCCCTATAATAGACTATTGTTTAAGAGGCCCCAAATTATAAAGATCTTTTAATGGTTCTAACTTAGAGAATAGGTCGCTAACCTCTTAGAAATAAGCCAATTTAAAGAGCTATAAAAGAGGATAAAGGATATATTAATGCAAAGATAGAGGAAGAGAAGTGGCTTAACCCAGAGCAGGCAGATAAAAGGAAGAATTGGTGCTATTTATAGCTAAAAGAAAGACCCTATCCCAAGGACTGGAATAATATTGCTTTTTGCAATAAATATCACTTTGGTTTAGGTGCAGAAGAAACCCATAGAATTAAGAGAAGGAGTAGTAATCTTTACCGCTATTTACCACAGAATGTTTATAGGAAGAAGGGAGTTACTAAAAAGGATAAAAAGGAGAAGGCCCGAGAGAAGAAGCATCTTAAACTATTTAATGTCTTTGTTGTTATTGGCAGGACCTAGAAGAAGTTCTTCTTATATAAGGTAGATAACTAGGTGGGTAAAATAAGCTTAAAAGCCTACACCAAGCAGGTGTTGCCATGGCTTCTTTTAAAGTTTAATATTAAGGGAATTACTTTATGTCAGGATGTAGATTCAGCGCATAAATTAAGGGAGTCTTTAGCCTAGGCAAAGGAATGGGACTTAAAGCTTCTAATATTGCCTGGTCTATCACCAGATCTATTAATTGTGGAGTCCTTAGCCCATCCTATTAAGAAGAAGTTCCATTTAAAGCGCGTAGAAGAGGAGGATACAGCATTGGAGCGTTTTATAGATGTTTAGGAGAATTAAGTGGATTAGGAGAAGATTATAGAGATATACAGCTGGTATACGAAGCGCCTGCATGAGTGCATTAGGGCTGACGGGCAGATAACTCGATATTGAATTGATTTGGCTGTATTATGGTGTTGTAAACGATGATCGTGAAGCATGATTTTGGTGGGTGCGCACGTGCCCCAAACCGACACTTATTTCGGCTACGTAGAGCTGCTATAGGCGGTGGATTTCCGTACTAGTGAGGTAGCATGGGTTATAGTCGAAAGATTCCTAAATATAGGTCTGTAAAGTCTTTCCCTATATAAGGAACAGGTGTCCAAATTGTTGTGTAATTAGTAGGGTAATATTCTTACTTTTTAGGGCAGTTGTGGGGCTAATTAGGGTATCCGTAATATTGTTGTAGTAAACCTATAGTCTGTCTATGTTTGTAAGGCAGAGTAGGAAAGGGGTGTCCGCTTTTACTATATGGAAGTTAACTAGGCTAATTGGAGTCTTAACTTTAACTAATCTAATTAATGCGGTTAAGCTAATGCCAAATTGGACGTTTACGGCCCCAGTTTGCATAGTATTAATGTCCGTATTGTTATTTGTGGTGGTCTTATATATAAGATATTGTCCGTAACCTGTAGTAGACTTCTTAAAGGCACCTATATTAATTATAACGCCGTAGAATTCTTTAGGGGTATAGCGTTTAGTGGTGATATATGTAAATGGGTCCTGCTTATAATCTATAACGTTTATAACGGGGGTGCTTATGGAATGGTTTTTGGGCGTAACTAAGTGTATAAAGGAACGGTTGGCTAATACGGTCGTAATATTAAAGGCTTGGCTGTCCGTAAAAGGTCTAAAAGTAGTTAGGAATGTCTTTAAGGTCTCTTATTCCTAAGCGTCTAAGTTAAAGTTAATTATAAGGGCTTCTATTAACTTATTAGGGGGCTCTTCTACTTCCTCTTCTTTATATTCCAAAATGAACTGGTTAATATGGTTATTAAGTCTCTTCCTAGACTTATTACGTTCTTTTTAGGTATGCCTTATAGACCAATATCCTTCCTTACTATATATAAAGCACTTCTGGCTGGTTTATTTATAGGGGTATATTTTTATACGGGGGTTACTATAGGGGTTGCGGGTAGGGCTTAGTCGGTACGGGTGCTGCTAGCGGTAGCGGCGGTCCGTAAAGTAGACGTCTAAGTTTGTTTATGGATATTGAATATCCGTAATAAAGGCTTAAGTGCTGCCTAGTGGGTTTAAGACTTCGTATATTATAATAGAGGAGCGTAGATCGTTAATAAGGCCAGCTAAGGTATCTATAGGTTTGTAGTAGGTGTACTTATAGGGCTCTACTTCCTGGCAGGCCGTAATAAGTTTATTATATAGGAAGTCGTCTATTCGAAGCTTAGTGTTAAGGCCGTGCTATAGGTGCTAGAGGTCTTTAATAAGAATTTGCAGGCACTCTATAGTCGATTTTTTAGTATTCTTATTAATTACGGTCCGTAGCTTAATCGTATTCTATTAGGTAAGGATATTACGCTTATATTCTAGTCCTTTAAAGTAGTTGCGGGTAGCTTTATATAGCTTATTAAAGGGAACACCAAAGGGGTTACTCTTAAGGTTAGTGTAGTAGTAGTTAAGTGCTAGGCCGCGTAGTATGGTAGAGTAGGCTTGGCTGAATTCCTATTTAGAAATATTAGCCTTCTGGCAGAGGTCCGTAAAGATAGTTAGTTTAAAGTTAAAGTTATCGTTTTCACCGCTGTACTTAGATTTGTTGGTGTAGAGCTTAGCTAGGTTAGCTAGCTCCTTACTATAGGTCTTTACTTAGGTACGTTACGGATCTATAACTTACGGATCTGTAGCTTGCGGATATATGGCTTGCGGATATATGGTTTGCGGATATGTGGCTTACGTAGGTTGCGGATCTATAGCTTTGGCGACGGAAGGGTTTTAGTCCATATTTTGGTTTACGGGGGTATTACGGTCCGTAACTTGGGTACTGGGTGTGCTTTAGCCCGTAAAATCAATTCTGAAATTACTTAGGTTTATAGGACAAATTTGGTTAAGTAGGTTAGGTATAAGGCTAGCGATGCCATTAAGTTTAGGAGAAGTAGAGAGATTATTAGTGGCTTTAACCTAGTCTAGGATTTTCTCTTTAGTCTATTCCATTTGGTTCTCCTCCTATATTATGTTGTATAAGGACTATATAACAGTAACTCGTTTATTCTTTTTAACCTATATACCTTAGTGACGTAAAAGGGTTCGTAGGTTATAGATGGTAGTAGGGTTATAAGCCTTAAGAATAGCTTCCGTAAAGTCCGTAAAGTCTTCCTTATATTGCTCCTATAGGTCGTTATTTAGAAGCTTATAGTGTCCGTATTTAAGGTTTTTAAAATTAATATAGTCGTTAATATTGTCCGTAGACGTAAGGTCGACTCCTTAGCTCTACTTCTTTTGACCTTCACTAATTTGCTTGCTTATATCTGCTATATTATATAGCGTTATATATCTGTATAAGCTGTGGCGGGTTATAGTAGCTTATAGCGGGTAGAGGAGGTCTTATAACGGTCCGTAAAATTAATTAGCGGGTCTATAACAGTTTAAGGGGTCTTATAGTGGTCCGTAAAGGCGATTAATGGGTCCGTAACAGTTTATAGAAGGGTAGGGGGTTTCCGTAAGGTCCGAAGAGGTTTAAGGTTTAAGGGGGTTAAGGATAGGGGGTTCCATAAAGGTCTGTATTCGTGTTTATAACTTTTAATAAACCGTATTAAGACTTAAATAAGTATATAGAGTTGGTGATAGTCCGTAATCCCCAACTTCTAACCTTCTAGTAGGTCGTACTAGGAGTCTAAACGGGTGGTTGCTGTCGAGTATTGCTTGGAGGGAGGTATTAAGTGATTGCTGATCTGTGTGCGCTTACTGATTAGTATTTATACTAATTTAATAGCACGAGTGAGTTGTATCCACGGGCACGAAATATATATAGTATCGTATGCTTGTTTAGATGGTGACTGTTAATTATATAATGCAGACTACGTAGTCTATATACTGATGCGCCTCCCCCCTAATTAGTTAGTGCTTTAGAAGTGCACTAGACGCGTAAGCGGGTGGTTGGTGCACTAAACGCGTAAATGCGTACTCGGCGTACCGAACGTGTAAGCACGCGGTTGGTACAATAGGTGCTGTAATTATATATATATGTTATTAATAAAGCTATTAACTAGCTCCTTTATTAAGAGTCCTATTACTAGAATAAGGTATTATATTTTAGTTAGGCGGTCTATAATAATAAGGATATATTTATATACCTTACTATAGCGTTAGTATACCAGCAGTATTATAATATAGTTAATTAAGATATTAGTTTATAGGCAGGTGGGTAATTTTAATAGCTTTAAAAAACTAGGCGGGGTAGAATAGGGGGTCTTAGTACAAAAGTATAGGGTATAGTCTTTAATAAAGGTAGCCGTAAACTAGGAAATTCCTAGCTACTAGTATATTTAGTTTAAGAGGTTAAGAGTTTTAACCTAGCTAGGGTAATTAGCGGGGCCGCTACTATAAGAGCGATAGGTAACTTCTAGGTAGAGGTTTAGGGCGTTAGGGATAAAAAGATATTAGCGGAAGTAGATCTATTTATTAATAATACTATATTCTAACTTATTATAATAAAGTAATTTCCTAATCTTCTTTAGCTAATAGCGAGCTTTCTAATTATATAGGGCCGCCACTATATCTCTTATAAGTTTATTCTCCTAGTATCTTAGCTAAATTAACTTATCTAGTAACTTTTCGGCTATTTTAGGGTTTAGAGCGGCTATAAACTCTATATTATTAAAGTTACGGGACTTATATAGTAATTCTTTTAAGATTATAGGGTTAACTTTTTAGGGTAGTATAATAACTTAGGCTTAGTAATAAAGGCGTTTATTATTAGTGTCCTTAGGCCTTATTCCTAGTAGCTAGCTTAGGGCAGTAGGGAGCGTAGCTTTACTACTAGGTCTGTATATAATTATAAAGTTAAACTATAAAAAAAAACTCTGCTTACTAGACTTAGCGCTAATTTAGCTACTTAATAGTTATAAACGTCTATAGGTTTTTATAGTCGGTAATAATTTTAAAAAGCTTCTTAGTCCCTTATAGCTTAGAACGCTATTTCTTTAAAGCCTTAATAATAACTAAGAGTTCTTTATTATAGATTTTATAGTTATACTTTAATATAAAGTGCTTTACGGAGAAGAATACAACCAGTTTTAATTTACTATTATTATTATACTAGGAAAGAACTCCACTAAAAGCCTAATTTAATACATTTATCTCTACCACTGTTTTCTTTATATAGTTATAGTATGCTAGTACTAGTGCTAAAGTAAAGGCTCCCTTAAGGGCCTTAAACGATTTAACTTATTCTAGTCCCTATAGCCATCTAATATCCTTCTTTAGGAGTTTTATTATAGGTATAGCGATGGCAAAGTAGCCTTAGATAAATTATTAGTAGAAGTTCGCGAAGCTAAGAAATTTTTTTAGTTTTTTAATTAATATTGGGTCCTTTTATTCCTATAAGGCCTATACCTCTTTAGGGTCTATAGTTATACTATTAGTTAAGATAATTAAGCTAAGGTATTTTGTTTTAGTAGCGTAAAACTTAAACTTATTAATATTAATCTAAAGTCCAGTATTACTAAGTCTTTAGATAACTTTATTTATATACTTAGTATACTTAGCGCGTATTTTAGAAAAGATAAAGACGTTATTAAGGTAGGCAGTATAGTAGTTATTAAGGGCGTTATATAAAATATAGTTAATATAGTTTTAAAATATAGCGGGTATATTATAGAGGCTAAATAGTATAACTAGTATTTTATAGAGTCCGAACCGGGTAATAAATACTATAAGCTACTTATAGCCCTTTATAATCCGAATCTAGTTAAACGCAGTAATTATATTAAGTTTAGTAAAGTACTTAGCACTATAAAGTACGTTAAGTATTTTATAGATTAGTAGTAGTAAGTACTAATTCTTAATAGTAACTATATTTAGGCCTTAGTAGTTATAGTAAATTTATATATCGCCGCTAGGCTTAGTAGCGAGGAGAAGTAGTATAGTAGCTAGTAAGGTTAATTTACGGATAAAACCCTTATCTAGTATCTTATTAATCCACTTCTTTATATATCTAAGTTTAGTAGGTAAAAGTGGTCTATTTTTATAGTACGGGGCCTAGTTTCTAGGGATAATCTTAATTTTATAGTCTTATAGTCGGTAAGGGGGCAGCTTATTTACATTTTTAGAGAGGAAGTGCTTAATATATTTATATAACTCCTTTAGTAGGCGTTATAAAATGTCTTCGCGGGTTAATCCTAGTTTGCCTTTTAGGAATTTTTTTAATATTAGTATTAACTATCTTCTAATATAAAAGCTTAGGCTTAGTTTTTAAACTTATCTTAAAGAAGTTATAAAAATAGGGGGGAAGCACTTTATAAGCTTCCTTTATTATATAGTCGCCTTCCACTAGCTAGTAAAAAGACCTTTTTAATAGGTTTAGTACTTCTATTAGGCCTATAGGCAGCTCTTTAAGCAGCTGTTAGTGCTTATCTTATTTAACTAGTTTTACTAACTCCACTATATAAATCCTTATTACCTTTACATCTTTTTATTTATAGAACTAGGTAAATTTAATAGTATAAGTATATTTAATATTGTTTAGGTTAGGGCGTGTCTAGTTCTCTGGTGCTATAGCTAGGCTAGTATAACTTAGTTAGTCTAGGGAGGCGGAAATAAGGTGGTAGCCCTATATAGTACGCACGGGAGACGGGTATAAGGTTAGGCGTTATAGTAGCGCGGTTTCTATTATCTAGATCTTAGTAGTTCTATTACTAATCCTTACTATAACGCGAGCTATAGTGTGTATATATAGTATATAGCTTAGTTCTAAGTATTAGGCTAGGCGGCTAGGGTTAAAATTTTAATAGTAGCAGTATAAAGCGGACCTTCTTCCTTAGTCTTAGTAGGGCTAGCTAGCCTATTATTTTAGTCTTAAGTCTTAGAGTAGTCTAATCTTCTACTATCTCGTTACTTTATAGCTATATAGGCTCCCCTTTATTAAGAACGTCTTTTACTATTAAGGCTTTATATATAGTCCTAGGCACTAGGCTTAGTAGTACTAAGTATTTATATAGGGCGTCCCTACTACTATTGGTTATCCCCTACGGGAGGTAATGCCTAAAGTAGTAGTCTAAGTTAAAGCGAATCTTAAGTTTCCTAAAGCTAGGATAGGGCTTATACTTCTAAAGCTAAGGTATACCTAAGATAATTAGGGTAGTAGGTAAGAGTTTAGTAATAAAAAAGAGCATAGCTTTAGTATAAAGGTTAATTAATATTTAGGTGGTAAAGTAGTCCGTAATAAGTAAAGTTAGGATATTATCTATAAGGCGCAGTGGCCTAGGTACTAGCAGCTTCTTAATTATAATATTATACTTTCTTATAATAGACTCTGCATTAGTAAATGCTATTATAGTACTACTGGAGTCTACTAGGCTTACTATATTAATATAAACTTAGGGGTATAGGTTACGTAATAAGAAGAGTTAGGTTTAAATAAGGATTAATTTCTTATTACTATTTACTAATCTAAGATTAAGTAGCAGCTTACTAATAGAAAGGACTAATTAATCTAGTAATAGGGACCTAATCTTTTTGTTTTCCTCCTTATATAGTTTAAACCCTTAAACGCGACTTAGTTTAAAAGTTTACCTTTTAATAACTAGGGTATAGGGCTATTTTAGTAGGGCGGTCTAGTATCTATCTAGCTAGCGGTATTAGTCTTAGTCTTAGTTAGGGTATAAAAAGATAATACCTTACTAATAATATAGCCGTATTTATATTTGCTAGCGCGGAGTCACTAATACTAGGCGTTATTAACGGGTTAGGCTCGTATATAGGGCATTATTTAAAGTAACTAAGTCGTAAAGTTAAAGGGGGGGGTTATCCGCCGTAGCTATAATAGGCTCCACGGTCGCCGTGTCTATAATAGACTCTATAATTGCCGCGTCCGTAGTTATTAGTTTATATTATTTAATAGGGTGGTATTAGGACTAGGTTTACTATCTTAACGGGGTTATAGGCGTCCTTTTAATAGCTAAATAGGCTATAGGTAAGGTATAGTTTATTATTAACGCGGCGCTTATACTTCGTATTTAAGATTTTATTAAGGTCTATAGGTTCTCTAGTTATTATTAGGGTTAGGGTTAATATAAAGGCAGGGGCTTAGGTAGGTAGGCGGTAGTTAGCATTCTTCTTAAGGTTAGCTTAGTATATATAGTTTATAAGGTTTTTAATAAATATATTTATCTACTTTCTCTAACCTATATAGTCGCTGTTATTAATTTTATAGGTAAGTCTAAGTACCAGCTCTTCTATCTTTAGAGAAATAAACTTTTAGCGTAGGTCTACCCCCTATCTACCCACCCCCCCAGCGCGGACTATTAGCTTATTAGGCTCTCCCTTTTAGAACTAGTAATTACGCTCGCCTTAAGGAAAATAGTTAAGCTTATTCTTTATAACCTGGGTTATATTAAGGACCTTATAATAAGTAGTAAGGTCTTTAAGTATATCTTTCTTAGTAGGCTATTTTTATATAGATATATTATTTAGGTTCTTATATATAAGCTCTAGGCCCTACTTAATAAACTTATAGGCCTTATCCTCTAGTATATTTAAGATATAAAGGATCTAGGACTAAACTATATTAAAGTAATCCTAGTCCTAGTTAAAGACTCCCTTAATCTTAATATGCTAGGTCTTAAAATTAGCTTATTATTCTAGCGGGGTACCTTTTCCGCTAAATATTAGCGGGTCTTTAAATCTCCGTTTTTTCTACTAGGTTACTACTGTTATTATAGGGGTTAATTATTTTAAAATGGTAATAGTCTTTACCTAAGAGTTAATAGTTCCTATCTAGGGAGCAATAAGGGCACTAAGGTTTTTATTAGCTTTCTTATTGGTAGTGTTTATATTATATATATACTATAGTTTTACTTTAATATTATTAAGGAACTTATTAGTATAGTTAATAAGGGTAAGGTAAGCTTTGCTAGGCTTAAAGGTCTTATAGTATAGTAGGGAGCGGCGGATTATCTACTTAATATTAGGGTATATCTCTATAAAGAGGTCTATAAAAACGTTGCAGGGGTTCTAGGTTTTAGCTATTTCGGCGTTATTAGTGTCGCGTATCTAGGCGCTAGGTAAAAACTAAGGATTATTTTAGGACTATACTAGGGACGTATTAGTTTTAGCAGAGGCGCGCTTAAATCGCGATTACTTTAAAGTAGAGGTTAATTAACTAGGGTATAGGGAATTAGTAATTATAATAGGGCGCAAATTAAAGATACCATAAACTGTTACAGTGCTGTAATAAAGTAGACTAAATAACTACGTTATAGTATAAAGAGGGGAAGAAGGTAGAAAGGGGGTATTGTATATAAATAGTAGGGCCAGCCGCTAAGTCACTAGTGGTAGGCTAGCTAATAGTAGGAAATAGTACGAGACAGTATAAAACAGTATACGTTAGGTCAGTGCTATAACATTCTCTATCTTAACCCGTTTAAGATATATACTACTAGGTTTCTAAAGTTATAGATTTAACAGCTATTACTTTACCTTTACCCTAATAGGCTCCGCAACTAGACTCTACCTAAGGGCGTAGATATAGTGACTCTAAATAATATTAAGGACTAGTTAATAGGCCCCTCTAATACTATTGCTATAGGTAGGTAGGTAGCAGTTACTTATAGGGGTTAAGTAGGTTAGTAGTTAACCTAGGATATAAACCGCGACCTAGTTAACCACTATTAGCCTCTTTAGTTATATGCTATCCGCTTTAGCCTCTTAAGTAAGCTAACTTAAATTAGTAGTAATAAGAGTGGTAAGAATACCGGTAAATTAATTATAATTAGCAGTAATAAGGATAAGGGTAATACTAGCTAAGAGCAGTCTTAGCAGTCTTAGCAGTCGCGGCAGTTATAGTAGTTAGATAATAAGCAGTCCCTACTTTTTAGGGAGAAATAATAACGTTTATATACCTTATAGGAGTTACAGCAATTTAACCCTATTAAGCTGTTAGATAATAAGGAGCCCACGCCTCTTAAGGAGAGGTAATAATAGCTATATATCTTCTCCGCAGGTTAAATATTAACTAGTAAGAGTACTCTAATATTAACTGGTTATAGTTATAGTGCTCCAGCGTTTTATAGCGTAGCCTTGAGTATATCTACCTAACTACTACTAATCTATCTAATAGAGGAACGTTAGACTAATTTTCTTAATATAGCGAGTTATTAAGGTGCTATTATAATTAGTATTATACGTGGGTTAACTACTTTAGCGTTCCTTTTACCTTAATATATAGTAGTAGCGAGTCTTAATATTTATAATTAACTAAACTATTAAGTATAACTACTTAATCTATTCTCTAATAAGTTACTACTATATAGTAATATAATACGCACGTTATTAATTTCCTTTAGTAATATCTTAAGTCTTAGTTAACTGGTTAGCCGGTTTACTAGTAACTCTAAAAAATAGGTAGCTTAGTTTTTAGACTAGATAAAGCGGTATAATAGTATACCTCCGCTAGTAGATTAACTAGCTTCTCCTAACTCCTTAATCTAGCCGCTCTCGCGCATATTTATAAATCCTTATTTAACTCCTTAAACTCCCTCCTAACGCTCTACTCCTTTAGCTTTAACCCCTTAAACTCCTTTTACTTTAACTCGCCAGCCTCTTTCCTAGCGGTTTACTCCTTATAATTAGGCTACTTAAAATCCTCTATTATTAACTACTTAGGCTCCTCCCTAATTAACTCGTTAGCCTAGGCCTATATTTATAAACGTATATAATAATGAGTATATTTTATAAGCTACCTAAAAATTATATATATAACTAGTAGATTATAGGTCTATAGTTTCCTTTTTAGGATAAATAAGTAGTAACTTATAGCCTTTGGAATAGTTAAATAAATAGGCCAATTAATTCCTTAACTAGTTTAATTCAATATAAAAGTTTACTTAGAGATTAACTGCTTATACCCTACTAGCACGTAATAAAGGTAAACTATTTAGAAATGCTAAGCTCTTCTTATTTATACCTCCCATATTTCTAAACATATAGCTTTTAGTATTAACAACCGCTTATGCCTATCCCGCCTATTATTTCTTATATCTTTACTATAGTTTTTTAATACTAGGCCGCTAATATTCTTACTAATAGGTGCTAATTCTAACTGCCTATATAACATGCAACCTTACTAAAAGGTGGCGCCGCACTTCCAAACTTACGCATACCCATCTTACCATCAAAAACTATCGTTTTCCTAACTCCTAAGACCTAATTCTGCCTACCTAGCGAGCTAGAGGTAGACTTGTTCCCCTCATTACCCCCTTTATTCTGCGATAGAGGCCTTGGCAAAAGGGGTCCTAGCGTATAAGCGAAGCACGGACAAGAACACCAAAACTACTACTACTACTACTACTAATACCAAAACTATAAAATATAGACTTTTCCTAGGTTTTTCTTCTATAGAAAGTAAAAGCCTAATAAAATAGGGGGTGTAGGTACTTTTCTATATCTCTTTTAGTCAGANTTTCCTTAGTAAGAGGAGGATTGCCTTTAGGGCTTTTCTGCTAGCAAAAGCCTAACAAGTCCTTTTTTTTTAGTAGTTTTTTCTACTTCTAAAAGGAAAAGAAAATAACTACGCTAGTCTTTTTTAGCTAGTTTTTCTACTACCTTCTAGCCTAGTCTCCCTAGAAATCCTCTAGTAGGATTAGTAAGGAGAAAAGGTAAAAAAGAATAGTAAAAACTAGCAAGGCTTTTTGCCTAGTTTTTTCACCTCTGGGACTAGGAGATAAGAGACCTAAGGAGGTTATTATCTACTGAAAAAACTAGGAAACCCCCCCTATAAAATGTCAAAGAATCCTTAGGCCTACTAAGCCTAAAAAGCCTCCTAAAGACAACAATATAGAGACAAGGGATAACGAATTCACTTTCCCTTTTCCCTCTTACTCTAGCCTATTTGGGACAGGAGAACCTTAGGCTACTAAGCCTTCTAGAGGTAAAGACACTATAGAGACAAGCGAGGACGAACTCTTAGCTGCCTTACCTGCCTTACCTACCTNACCTACCTCACCTACCTNACCTACCTTCTCTTCCTCTTCTCTCCCGCCTTCTCCCTGCCCATCTAGGGAGGACGTANAGAAAGAGAATAGAAGGAAAAGAAGGCAATCTTCTTCTGAAAATAGAAAAGAGAACCAAAACCAAAGAAGAAGGCTACTAATACCTAAGCCTATTTCGGCTAGTATACCTTCCTCTACCTCTTCTCCAAAATAGTACCTATAAATGGCTCTATATAACCTAAACCAGGCCTATATAGGGCTAAAAGAAGAAGAAGAAGAAAAAGAGNAAGTTAAATTACTAGGGGACTACGTACAGAGTGTCCTAGGAGGAGAAAATCCCTTTANAAAAGAAAAGGAAAGAAAAGAAAGAGATGTCCTAAAAGGACTAGTAGAAGAAGTAAGAGCTCTCCGTAAGGAGGTAGCCCNAAAAACNCAAACCTACGCAGAGAAGCTAAAGAAGGGCCTCTCTTCTTCTACTTTTGCTCATTCTTCTACTACCTCTTCCTCTACTACCTCTCCCTCTCCCCCTCCCTCCTTATCTCCCCCTACTAGTTCTACTAGCTCTACCTCTACTAGAGGAAAAAAGAAGCAGTTATAAGAAAGGAGACTAGTCCTAGTTACAGACCAAAAGGACCAGCCTCTAGATATCTTCTCTCTACGAAATCAAGTTAATCAACTATTTAGATCTAAACTGCAAATAGAGAAGCCAGTAATAGCTACTATAGCTAGAACTAGAGAAAAGCAGAATATTCTCCTTANAACCACAGAAGAATANNATGCAGAGTATTTAGTTAAACATAAGGAAATCTGGTCTAACTGCTTCTCTTTTAAAAGGGAACAAAAACTAGAGCCCTNGGCTCAGGTAGTAGCTNANGGCGTCCCTATCTCCCCTTTCCTAGGAGAAGGAGGCTCTAAACTTCTAAAAGAAGAAATAGAGACTTTTAATCCTATTAGAATACAGGGATTACCTAGATGGATCTTATCTAGGGAAAAGAGATATAATCCATAAACTAGGTTTGGCTCTATAGTCTTTGCTATAGAAAATAAGGAGAAAAGATAGGAAATCCTTAAGCAGAAGGAAATCCTAATTGCAGGGGTAGCTGCTAAGGTAGTTAAATACCTAAAAGTCTCTCCTACTACACAGTGTACAAGTTGCCAAAAATTTGGCTATATAGGAGATAGATGCTCTACNAAGGCCTGTCGATTTTNTGCAGNGGNANATTTATCTAAGGACCACTNCTGTTCNACTTNTAATATAATAGGAAGACCTTGCGAGCATACTACCCCTCTTTGCAGCAATTGTAAAGAAAATCACTTTGCTAATAGCAAAGATTGCGAGTCTCTTAAAGCAGCTAAGCTAGTATATNAATGAGTATAAGCTTAGAAGGTTCTATATAGGAAGAAGAAGAGATCTCTCTAGTTTCTAAAACTAGGGGAGAAATCTCCTTTATACAACACAATGTAGGAAAAAGACAAGAAGTACAGCAAACCCTACTAGAAATAGGATTTAGAAAAAAAATAGATATTATTCTAGTACAAGAGCCTAGTACCTGGAAAGATAGACAAAAAGAATCCTACTTTTCTATTCNANATCCTGCATTTAACCTAATCCTCCCTAGTAATCTAGCTATTNGACCTAGAGTAGCTATCTATATAAGGAAAACTGTTTCTAGTATTCTANAATATAGAAATAGGGAGGATATCTGCAAAGATACAGATATTATAGTATTAGAAATCTATGGCCAACTTGAAAGATTTCTACTATTTAACATCTATAATGAGAGATAACTGGACGAAAACTCTAGAACCCAAAGAAGTAGTATAACTACTATCTCTAGGGCCATTCTAGAACTGGAAATAGATCTCCCTTTTGTACTAATAGGAGACTATAACCTACACCATAAACGGTGGAACGCGCTAGCTAGGAACCCAACTAGGGAGGCTAAGGAACTAGTAGACTGGCTAGACAAATATAACTGCCAACTACTAAATTCAGACGAACAGGAAGGGACCTTCTATAGATCTAATATAAGGGAAAAGTCTATTATAGACCTAGCCTTCTACTTAGGAAACTTCTAAGAAAATACCTGGGATAATTGGACTATAATAGAAGAAATAGGATCTAATCACAAGACTATAGCATTCTCTTTATTTACTAGAGAGACGTAAAGATACCTAAACCCTCTTCAAGAAACTCCTTTCTCTATAAAAAAGGCAAACTAGGAGCTTTTCTCTACCTCTTTAAAAGAGCAAGTTCTAGAGCTAGAACTAGAAGCGAAACTTTTAGTACTAGAAGAACTAGTAGGAGAAAACCCCTATATAGAGATAGGAGAAAAAGGTCCCCTAGCCTCTCTAGAAGATTCCTATAGACCTAGGGATAGAAGCTTAAGTACACTAGTAGATAATCTAGTAATAGATCTTACTAGAGGTATAAAGCTAGCAGCAGAGAAAGCTATCCCTAGATCTAGAACCTGCGAATTCTCTAAACCATGGTGGAATAAAGAGCTTCTAAAGAAAAGACAAAAAATGGTAAAACTAGGAAGACTTTAAGAAGAACAACCTACTAGAAGTTCTAGACTAGAAGCCTATAAAGAAGCCAAAAATNAATACTTCNACGCAATAAGAGAAGCCAAGACTAGCTGCTGGAATAGCTTCCTAGAAAAAGCACAAGGAAAGGANGTCTTTACTGCCCTAAAATACACAAAGGAGAGAACATTGCGAATAATCCCTAGTCTACAGTATAGCAAAGACGGAAATACTAGACTAGTAGAAAGCTTCGAGGACGCGGGGATAACAGCTTTAACTATTTATCTAACTTCACCTGATATTCCCTCCCCAGCCTGTTGGTTTAGGCTACTTATGCCTCTTATATGATATGGAATAAGTGCTAACGTATTATACATGATATGATACTAATAAGATTTTGACTAGCGGTCAGAACTTGAGAGCTAGTCTTCAATAGTATATGGCTCCAAACACATGCTAATTTTTCTTCTTATGCTCTTAATAATTAAAGGTCTTTAGGACCTAGATTGGATATCTTATGCAGTTTTCTATCACAAATGCTCTATTCTAGGTACGCCTGGATCTATAGGATAGATTTTTTTATTTTTTTGAATCCTCTATCATGTATATGTTATTCCTATGGCTATCTAGCCATTATAGGTCTGGAGTTTAAGGTGCTGACGTATTTCATTTCTCCCTATAAGCAGAATAAAGTAGGGACTCTTCATTCTATTAACCAAAATTAGCCCTGATTAGACTGCTTATACGTGCGCCTTTACTATAGAGTGCTGATAGTTCTAGTATATATCATTTTAGAATAATGATCTTTTGTGTCTATCATTAATGGATTTAAGGGGATCATTATCTAGCTATTGTCTTAGAGTATCTTGTAGCCGTTTATTTATTGCAAGTCATTTCTAGTCTCTAGTAATGGTAGACGAGACCACGCCGTCATGGTAAGTCTGGATATATGCTAAGTTGTCGGTAGTGGCTTTGATATTGTTTGCATTTTGTAGTGTTACTATATGGGTCACTTCTGTGGTTCTCTAGTTTATATAGTGGATAGGGTTAATTTCTGAATTATCTATTATGGTATGTTTATTATAATATAATTGTCTAGTACATATTTAATTTGTTATTAGCTTCAGCTTATCTTAATCTAATTCCTTATAGCTAAGATTGTGCTTTTGACAACAGCTCTCAATTACTAATCTCTATTTGTTATTATCTATCTGTAAGAACTAGTTATTACCATAGAGAGTCGTTTTACTCACCAAGTTGTATGTAGACGCTATCCTTTTTCTCTTGAGTCTATAGTAGTTAAAGCTATCTTATCGTCTCCTTTCATATGGCTAAATATGTAATAGAGGAAAGGTAGAACTAGAAACAGGGGTATCACTCAACAGGTGATGTCGGCCCTATTACCCCGTGGATTATTATTTGGCTAGGTTTACATGGATTCACTATACGGTGATATGTGAGCTGCTATCATATCAGTATCCTCTATCAAGAGCTTGATAGCTTCTAATACATATGTTGCGTACGATTTCTGTCCAAGAATTCACTCTGGATTACTCTTAACGAGTTCAGCAAGTCTTAAGTTGTAAATAAATCTGGTAGAGAAATGAGGCGCTTATGCGGAGCTTAATGTTCTTTATGATGCTTAATAGAAGCGCTATTATGTTTCGAACTGTTCATTCTAACTACAGAGAGTCTTTATATCTATGCCTTCTGTCTAGTAGTAATTACCCGCCTGGACTTAGCCTAGTATATAAGATATGTGTAAAGCTAGAGTATCCTTATTAATAATCCTCTATAACTCTCCTTCCCTTTAGGTTGATGTAGTGGATGAGAGCTGTAGAGTTATGTCTGGTGGACTGTGTATTTCAGATGTCTGCATTTA